>NC_069117.1:829920-1484920 GCF_025612915.1 Magallana angulata
TTGGCGATCATGTTATGAGGTACCAGTCTCCCTGAAATATTTTAAGCTTTACATTCTATTAAACCAAAAACAACCGTTGGTTGATCTGTCTTGTTGTACATTTTGAATATACTGTGTGGCAGTAACTGTCATGTTGTACATTTTGTATTTACTGTCGTCATGTTGTAAACTTTAAAGAATGACTGCATTTAAGGACATGCTACATTTGCGAGAAAATAAACTTTAAAAAGAAGAATTTTTCTTAAATTGCAGAAATGGTCAACATCTAAGCTGCAACTTTACGTAATTGCGTTAAATAAAAGTATGTTGTTACCAAGTACGAATTTGTTTTCATAGGCGGAGGTCATCACCATTTCTTGAATCTCCATACGATAATGAGGACGCCCACTTTTAAACTGATTTCATACACAATCAGCGCATGTTTGTCTATTGTTCTCCGTTTAACAGTAGTTGTATATTTGCATTATCAAAGTTATGTCAAAGGGAGATTAATAGACAAATATGCGCTCATGGTTTAAATGAGGAAAAAACAAGAGGCCCATGGGCCACATCGCTCACCCGAGGAACAATAGGTATGATAAAATCAGCTTAATGGAGTCATAATACAAACTATCTGGACAATGTACAATAATACATGTAGATCCTGTATAACTAAAATCCATTTTCCCCTGGATATTCTTATGTTTATAATCATTAGTCCAAAATGTGATCAGAATAGCCCACTTGATCTTTCAGCTCAGGTGAGCTAAAACTGCTTCTTCTTACTTTCGCTTTCCCTGCTGTAACCAAGGGTTGATGGGTTGATGTTGAATATTATAACTTACCACGTGATTTCTCACCTCAGGTAAACTTTGTGAATACAAAATTCTATCACGTGACGTGTAAGGTAGCATGTTTTGTGTTAACTAGGACAATGTTTTCGAACACGTTTTAAAGTAGTCAAGCATTGATTTAAAGTATTATGTACTCACATGGGCATGATTTAATTGTTGAAACCATAATAGAAAACTTGTTCCATATAAAATAGACAGGGTTAAGTAGTAGTTACCCCATATAATATTGTTGGTTATGTGTAGATACTCGATGGGCGTGGTCATAATGACACGAGGGAGCGTAGTTCCCCAGTGTCGTTATGACCACGCCCATCGGGTATCTGCACATAATCAACAATATTATATGGGGTAAGTTACTTGTACCATAGTTTACAAGTATTCATTATATCTTATTATCATCGTAATATCGGGAGTGCACCTGCATCTTATCAATACGGTGCCAATGCGTTGGTCTTTATATATGTACATTGTTCTTCGTGAATTTCCAAAATGACTTTCGAATTCTTTCCCCGACAAAGATTAGTTATTCTTCATTTTTTTTTAAATTCATAGCCCTAATGAATAGATCGACTTCTCATTGTTTTATTTTTATTTCATATTCATTCATTTTCCGACTTATAGTATCGATATTTGCTTCAAAGAATTAAACGTATTAACACAATTTTATATGTACAAACCCTAATTAAATTGTGCAATGCTTTTGTTTAAACAATTGAAATTCAATTCAAATTGATGAAGGTAATTAGTTTTTTTTAAATCTTATTTGATACTCTGTATCAATGTATGATTTTTAAAAGTGGCTGAAAAAACATGTACATATATAATATTTTAAACAAAATCAATCAATTTAAGCAAAACAAAATTATTTGAGAAATGCATGTCGCGAAACCGTGAATGGTTAATGTCAAATTCGATTGGCTACCGCTATTCACTCTGTCCCCAAAACAAGTTTTCTATTCAAACGCTTTCCTATCACGTGATTGACTTTCTATAAAACCTTTAAACAGGATACCCCTATTTCATTTAACACGCGTTTGTCTACTTGTCCGCACACATGGAGAGGAATATTAAAATAGAGTCTTTCTGACAAACCCATTGCCAGTATTGTTTTGTCTCGAGCTAAAAATGAGATTTATACGACGAACTGAGTTAGTCGAGTCATTTACTAGTATCCGTGTTGAGTTTTGGCAATTTTGATCTAGAGGAAACTCTAATTGTGGAGTATTATGGACGCGCTTAAACTTTGTTGATGTTGTTTTTACTCGAGATAGTGGGCGGAGTTAAAAAAAAAGTGTGGGGTATGTACAAATAACCCACACACTTTCAACAATAGGAAACTCGCCAAGCTATGGTACAAATGGTGAAAGAGTGATTACATAACTTTTTATACATCCCAGACATTGTTATTAATGCTAGTCTAATTTTAGGACAGATAAGCGAAAATTCTCCTTTTTTTCGAAAGTTGTAAGGAGAAAAGCATAGAATGAGCTTATTGTATCACAGCCTAAAATCTTAATTCATGTTGGAAATAGACTAGACTCTTTAAAAAAGATTGACAAAAGTGATACTAGGTTTTAAAAGAAATAAAAATAAACGCAACAGAAGCGACCGAAAAAAAACAAAAACCCGGCGCTAAGTGCAGTCATCCTTTACCGGATGGCAGTAAATACAAAAATTACGACATAGCAACGAATGTCGTGTTGTTTTTGTATTTGCTGTCACCTGGTAAAGACTAAGTATTGTGAGGCTGAACTCATTAAATACCTATACATGAAATTTCAAGGTTAATCAATCTATTACCTTTCCTGATACGTTCAGCGTAATGTGGCAATTGTTTTCCACCAGGAGCATTATGAGGAGTATTGGATTGTGTCCCGTTCTGAGAAAATGGATTCTTTATATCTAGCTTTTGAATTTTGTTGTCCGTCGCAGTTTCCATAGAAACCAACTCTTTCTCAACATTCTTTTGCTTGTAATCATCCAATTCATGTAAGACCTTTAGGTAAGACCTCTGGAGCGAGGACACCTCTCGTCTGAGGGACTGAATCTCCTGTTTCAACTCCATCACTTCTCCATCGTGTTTCTGTAGAAGACCCAGAACGAACTGTTGGATTTCATTTGGAATTTCGCCTTGTACAGCATCTAAACCAAAGACTGCTAGGGTAACCAAAAATACGTGTAAAACTGCCATACTTATTCTTATCAGTTCTACAGCGCGCCAAATAAAGTCACATGACTTGCTATTTATCAACGATTTAAAATTGTCAGATTTCATTTGGAATTTCAGCTTGTATCAAAACCCCATACTGCAAAGTTGAAATTAAAGGGACATTTTCAGGATTTTGGTCAAAAATAATTTTTCCGTTTTAAATGTTAACAATGCTTCAGTAAGACATGTAACGGCATTCTATATCTCTTGCTAATTACTCTAAGTGAGACACTCAGATTTTTGTTAATCATTATAAAAATGCAATACTAAAGCATTGTAAACAATAAAGAGAGAAAAATAAAATTTGACCAAAATTGTGACCAGTGCCTTTTATTTACATGAACCTAAATATATTGTCAACAGTTGATAAGGAGAATTTTTATCAGTTCAATAATGTATTGGTAAGGAATAATACGATGTAATATCATCTTAAAATACCATTGATTGTTAACACAGATCTTAACCATTGGAAGTTTCTTAGAAGGCATTGTTTTTACTTTTAAGATAATGCAACATTCTGTGTTATACAATTACTGACTGGTATAAGTAAGTAAGTAAGTAAGTAAGTAAGTAAGTAAGTAAGTAAGTAAGTAAGTAAATGATTTATTATAGTGACATGTGTTTTATAAACAAATATAGATACATGTATATGATATTATACCTTAATTAATAAACATCCGGCCCATCGGACATATATGTCACTTAATAAACATGGATATACAAATAATAAGTTTACGCATTGTTATCTTTATATAGGATAGATTGTCTGCACATAAAAGCTGAACATACAAATTTTGCAGTTTGTCTGGGAAAGTTAGATAATAAAAAACCAGTGCAGTCTGAGTCTGACATGTTTAGTAATAAGGGGGCATGATATTATTTGGGGAAGCTTGAAATAGAGGATTCTGCCTGAAAGTCTTTAACAGTTTGTGTATGTTATGCGACTCTTAACAACAGTTTTGATAGATCCTTTTATTTCACTAACGATACGAGCAGATATGGGTTTCGTGAAGCAAACGGTCCCTCTTGCTTCAATACATACTAGCTACCGTCGTTCCTTTGATATGGAACTGGCCAACAATAAAATGTTTGGAGCAGTCATACTTTTTAGCTCACCTGAGCTGAAAGCTCAAGTGAGCTATTCTGATCACATTTTGTCTGTCTTCCGTCTGTCTGTCCGTCTGTCTGTAAACTTTTCACATTTTCAACACCTTCTCAAGAACCACTGGGCCAATATTTCAACCAAACTTGGCACAAAGCATTCTTAGCCTAAGGGGATTCAAAGTTGTGAAAATTAAGGACCACGTCCTTTTGCAAAGGGAGATAATTAGGAATTTATGAAAATTTTTGAGAAATTTTCAAAAATCTTCTTCTCATGAACCATAAGACCAGGAAAGCTGAAACTTGTGTGGAAGCATCCTCAGGTAAAATAGATTCAAAGTTTTGAAAATCATGACCCCCGGGGGTAGGGTATGGCCACAATGGGGGGTCGAAGTTTAACATATGAATATATAGAGTAAATCTTTAAAAATCTTATTCTCCGAAACTAATCAGCCAGAAAAGCTGAAACTTGTGTGAAAGCATCATCAGGTAGTGTAAATTCAAAGTTGAGAAAATCATGACCCCCGCGGGTAGGGTGGGGCCACAATGGGGATCGAAGTTTACATAGGAATATATAGAGTAAATCTTTGAAAATCTTTTTCTCAGAATCTAATCAGCCAGATAAGCTGACACTTGTGTGAAAGCATCCTCAGCCTAAAGGGATTCAAAGTTGTGAAAATCATGACCCCCGCGGGTAGGGTGGGGCCACAATAGGGGGTCGAAGTTTAACATATGAATATATAGAGTAAATCTTTAAAAATCTTCTTCTCAGAAACTAATCAGCCAGGAAAGCTGAAACTTGTGTGGAAGCATCCTCAGGTAGTGTAGTTTCAAAGTTGTGAAAATCATGACCCCCGCGGGTAGGGTGGGGCCACAATAGGGGTCGAAATTTTGCATATGAATATATAGAGTATATCTTTAAAATTCTTCTTCTCAGAAACTAATCACCCAGATGATTCTTTATAATTGTTAAAACTTTGGCCCCTGGACAATTCTTCGGCCTCACAAGAAGGTTCAGAGTTTGATGTAGGTTTGATATCCCATATATAAACTATTGTTAAAGATATTTTTGAGAACTGCAATACTCAACATATGATATGACTATAAAATCATCCTGTTAGAAAAGGGACTAATGATTGTAAAAATAAGAATATCCAGGGGAAAAATGGATTTTATTTATACAGGATCTACATGTATTATTGTACATTGTCCAGATAGTTTGTATTGTTATACTTTCATGTTAAATACTGAAATCTGATTGGTTAAGACGCAGTTAATAATATTTACTATTACCCTCAGCGTTAGCAACGCACTTGGCAACGGGTAACATTAAAAAATGTTACATGCGCGAAAATTATGCGCGTACGGTTCGCTGTAGAATTCACGTTATTCCTATATAAAAGCAGTAAAATTTTCTTAAAAATTTTAAAAAAGACATTCAGTATAACAAAATAAATAGTGCCTGTTTGGGAGGATAACAGTTGAAATTGACACCCCTCGAAAACCATTGTCAACCTCCGCTTCGCGTCGGTTGACAATGGTTTTCTCGGGGTGTCAATTTCAACTGTTACCCTCCCAAACAGGCACTATTTATATATTATGACTCCATTAAGCTGATTTTATCATACCTATTGTTCCTCAGGTGAGCGATGTGGCCCATGGGCCTCTTGTTTTTTATTTAGGTATGAATTTTTATCAGAAAAATTGGTGAATGATTGTAAAGGCATACTAGTAGATTGCTTTTATTATAATAGACATAACATATATCAAAGCGTTTTGTATCTCAAACATGGAATGGATATGAGATTTTTTTTCGTTGTGAAAATCTTACATTATTTAATACAAAACCTTGTTCGATTGTCAGCAACTGAATGTGATTTCATCAATATTCGTGGGATTCAAATTTATTGGACTTAGTTGAATTAACTGTTTCGTTACGTAAATTATTGGACAACTGTTTTGTTGAACATCTGATTGAATCAAAAACGAAATCTACGATTTGATCTTCAACAAATACAGATGAAACCACGGTATTGCAATGGTAAAAAATTATTAAAACTGTTGAAAGCATATACTCAGTAATTTATTTGTGAATCTGCAATGTACTTTGAGAATTCGGTCTATTTGGAGGCAAACTGCAACGGCTTAATTCGATACTATTTTTAAAAATGATCGTTTGATTAATTTTGAACATGTGGGTTATAGATTTCATAAAATTGCATACACTGTACAAGGTATTTTGAGTAAAAACAGTAATAACATCGTTGTCAAAAGATAAATTATCTTGATCTCTGACTTTTAGATTTTTATCCAAATCTCATTGAAGATCAGCCCAGTAAACAAAGTTTACTCATATGCTATGTTGATGTTCAAATTATGATTTTTAATAAAGAAGTTTTTACAAAAAGCATTGAAACGATATGGAATAATACCTTTGCAAAACCGACATGTAAAGTGAAAAAAGTTTCTTTAATTAAAACTTAATTTACTTATACTCCTCAATACTTGGAAGGAAAGAACATTGTTTGGTATACATTATATGGATGCTCTATTCTGATATTAGTTTATATAACCTAAGAGCATCAAGTCTATTTCGAAGAGGGTTTTGACTCCTATAGCTTGTTTCCTGTCCAATTCTGATTGGACTATTAACCCGATAAAAAATGCATCTTCGCCAGCCAAGGGTTTTCGGTCCACTTTGCTCCCAATAAACTCTTGGGATTATGGGGAGCAAAGTTGACCGAAAACCCTTGGCTAGTTAAGATAAAAATATGCAGATACGCTATTATAATTATTTCATTTCACGAATTCACTGTGTAAAATAGGTATTTTTAGATAGATACTTTACATGAGTCATAGAAACGATTAGAAATAACTTTTATATGTTTTATGTTTTAGTCAATGAAAAATGCAGGTGAATTTATTTATATGTTATAAACGATTAGGAATTAACAGATTCTATGTGTTTTAATCATTCAGTCTGTTTCGTACAACAGAAATCCAGAAAACGTGGAGAAGGCGCCGTCAATGGTGACACCATCGTCATGGTAATGGTCATGGATTCTGACCAGGACTCTGTCACCAATGTCCAAAGCAGCAACGGCCATATTAGAACCAGGAGAATAGAGTGTGTTGTCCCCGGAATAGATTCGACAAAGCACGTTGCCGTTTTTCACGATCTCAGCCTCCAAACTCTTTCCAGGGCTCGTAGTAATGGTGGCAAACAGAACATACACCCCTTTAGTGGTTGGAGTAAAGACTCCAGAGGTTTCGTCGTAAGCGTTTCCATTATTTAAGATTGCAATGTCAAACACAAGTTGTTGATTGTGTTGGAGATTAGAAATAAATTTGGAAATGTATGTGGAAAAGGCTGTTTGATAGTTTCCGTTCATATTGTGAGGAACTATTCTTCCTGAAAAAAATGTTTTTTAGTTTAATGTTATATATGTAACCCAATTGTTTACTTAATATGAATACTCAATAAAAATGCACGCCTTTCACTATTTCAATGACTACATTCAGGATGAACATATCATTCCTAAGAGGTGCATTTTTTATATCATGTATTTGTTCACGAGACTTCAAATGCAGTACATGCACTGTAGTATCTTTTCTCACGCGTTAAATATTTTACTGTATCTTCAAACGGAGTTCTGATATTAATATGGTCTAACAATGGCCTTGAGGGTACATGTACCTTTTCTCACGTGCTGAACATTCTCTGGCAATTGTTTACTACCAGCTGAATTATGTTGAGCATTGGATTGTGTAGCGTTCTGAGAGGATGGATTCTTGATGCCTAACTCTTGAATTTTGCCGTATATTTCGGTTTCCATAGGAACCGACACTTCCTTATTCTCCTTTTGCCTTATATCATCGAGTTTGTGTAAGACCTTTAAGTACGAACTCTGGAGTGAGGATACCTCTTGTCTGAGGGACTGAATCTCCTGTTTCAACTCCATCACTTCTTCATCGTGTTCCTGTAGAAGACTCAGAACGAACTGTTGGATTTCATTCGGAATTTCACCTTGAACAGCATCTAAACCACAGACTGCTAGGGTGACCAAAAATATGCGTAAAACTGCCATACTTGATGACTATTCTTATCAGTTCTTTAGTGCGCAAAATGTAGTCACATGACTTGTATTCATTGAAGATTTCGAATGTACTGTTAAATTTTATAAGGAATTTCACCTTGTGAAACATCAGAACCGCAGACTGCCAAGGTTACAAAAATTTCGTGAACCTGAATATATTGTCAACAATTAAAACAGAGAATTCTTAACAGTTCAATAATGTATTGGTAAGGATAGAGAACAATAAAATGCCACCTTTAATTCAGTATCATTAATTGTTTATACAAATGTTAATGTTAACTGTCGGAATTATCTAAAGAGGCAATATTCATACCTTGTTAGTAAATGCAACATTGGGCATTATATAATACTTGACTAAAAAGGGGACAACATATGATTTTGTACAGCTGAAGCCGGAATGATGACTGACCTCAAGGGAGAGAATTCTGCTCGAGTCATTTTCAATTCTTATATGGTATCTGATTTTTAACAGCAGTTTTGTTATATCCTTTCTATTCACAAACGATACGAACATACGTAGTATCGTGAGGCAAACTGCTTCAACACATCCAAGCTACTGTCGTTGTTATGATATAAAACTGCCCAACGTAAAAATTATTGGGGCAGTCAAACTTAATTAAGGTCTTCCGTTACAACGGAAGACCTTCTAGTGATTGTAATGTTTTTTATTATTATTATTATTATTATTTTTTTCCCAGTTTTTGTCCACAAGATATCTCAGAGATGGCTGGATAGATTTACTTGAAATTTTCAGGACTGATAGAAAATGATCATATCTCTAGGCGATTTTTTCATTTTTTTTAAATTCATATCCTGTCGTCCGTTTCCTGTCCCGCGACAAAAAGCTTGTCACATCGAGATCTCAGAAACGATAAAGATTTGAACATCCAAACTTTGAGGGATGATAGACCTATAGTTGTAGATGTGTTTAAACATTTTTGTTTTGTTCGGCGTTACTTCCGGTCGTCACCGGAAGCTCTTCAATTTTTTTTGTTTTTACGTATTTAATTTATTTTCCATAGAATAAAGATATTAGTATAGATCCTTACATATGTCATCTATACAATGTTGAATAAACAAAAAAAATCTACTTCCGGTGAGATATCTCGATTATCTCAGGAAGCTTTTTTAAAACATATTTTGTACCCGCAAGTTCTCAGGTACTGTACGTGATCAAGACATGAAACTTTTACTAAACATAGACATTTGATTGAAGATGTGTTTAAACAGTTTCATTTTATCTTCCGTCACTTCCGGTCCACAGCGGAAGAGTTCAAACAAATCAAACTGTTTATCCGTTAAACTGTTTTAATTTGATAGTTTTAGCTACTTCGATGAATAATAATGTAAAATAGGAAAGTAACAAGATATAAAAAATTTAAATTTCATTAAGCACTTCCGTTTGTCCGTTTCCTGTCCCGAGACAAAAAACCTTATATCGACGAGATCTCAAAAACAGTAACGACTTCAACAACCAAACTTTGTAGGATTATAGACCTGTGTATGGACACGTGTTAACACTATTTTATTTCATCCGGCGTAACTTCCGGTCTTCATAGGATGTACACCCAATTTTGATAATTTTAAAAATATTTTGGTTATTAAGCATTGAAGTAACATTTTAGCTATAGAAATACAAAAAGTCATCTACACATGGTAAAAAAAAGGTCTACTTCCGGTGAGACATCTCATATATCTCAGATAGCCTTCTTTTTTAAAAACAAAGAATAAATAAGATATCAGAAACTATGATAGATCAAGACACAAAACTTATATATATTATATTCATTTTCTGTTTACAAGATAACTGGATTTCTTGTGCAGATTAATACATGAGGAACGGAAGACCTTTTTGTTGCTATAGCAACAAGAGTCTAGTTTTTATGACTTTTTGTTAGAAATGTAGCTTAATATTTATCATGCCATACCAGTAGAATTTCAAAAAATATTTTTTACAGACGATACAAAAGAATATATCAATGATTTTATTGTATATCAAATATCATATGAATACGAGATTTTTATTGATTGTGAAAATCTCAAATTATTTATTGCAAACCCTTCTTCCATTGTCAATTTTAATGTGATTTCACCAATATTCGTGGATGAGACTCAATTTGATTGGATTTAGTTAAATTGACTGTTTGGTTACGTAAATTACGGGACAATGGTGTCGATAAACATCGGATTAAATCAGCAAAAATATACTATTTGATCATCAACAAATATAGATAAAACCACAATATTTCATTTTTAAAAGCAATGAAACTATGTGTTGAAAGCTTTAATTATATGAAAATCTGCAATGCATTGTGGAAACTGTTTAAATGTGGACGTTAACTTATTAATTGGATACTACAGTTTATATTATATTGGTGATCTAGCTTGGTCTATCAAGAATATTGTCAATTATTTTGACAATAAAGAAAACTGTCTACAGGTAGTGAGATCGTCCGATATTGGATGCGATATCAAACAGAGTACGTAATGTGAACTCCCCTACACACAATTCAAATGTATAGTTTCTATACAATGTATGCATACAACAAAATATTGCTAAAACAAACAAAAAAAAATACTTAAATATACAAAAATCCTTATTTTGAATTAGTAGATTATGGATTCCCCATTCTGATATTGTTAACTAGTAATCTTATGTAAGAGAATCAAAGTCGAGGACTTGATATTCTTGATATTTATCATATAGTTCTTCATGCAACTTTTTAAATATCAACGATCAACCTGGTAAAAAATACAGGTTCACGACTATGCTATGTTTGCATTCACATTATGAATTTTCAATAGAGAAATTATAAACTACATAATGAATAGCCTTTATGCAAAGAAACAATAAAACCTTATATGTGTTTTAATCATTCAGTCTGTTTCGTACAACAAAAATCCAGAAAACGTGGAGAAAGCTCCGTCAATGGTAGCTCCTGAATCGTGATAGGTGTTGTGTATTCTCACAATGACGTGATCACCAACGTCTAAAGCAACCAAGACCATATTGGAGCCAGGAGAAGGGAATGCACTGTCACCAGCGAAGATATTACAAAGTCCGCCACCGTTTCGTACAATCTGGGCCTCTAAACTTTTCCCTGTTCTCGTAGTTATAGTGGCAAATAATGCATACACTCCTTTCATATTTGGGATAAAGACACCAGTAGTTTTGTCGAAAGCATTTCCTATATTGAGAGAAGCAATGTCAAATGCTAGTACTTGATTATGCTGGAGATTGGATAGATCTCTCGACATGGATGCAGAAAAGGCTGTTGGGAAGTTGCCGATCATGTTATGAGGTACTAGTCTTCCTGAAAAAAAGTTCAGCTTTTAATTATCACAAAATAACAGTTCGAGGTATAAATAAGAACTGAAATGATTTACTAAGTGGTTTTCTTGTCTGGTAAAGACTCCATAAATTTGTCGAAATTTAATTAACATACGTTAAAGCCACTACATGTATACCTTTTCTCACGCGTTCCACGCTCTTTGATAATTGTTTTTCACCAGCTGAGTTTTGGGGAGCATTGGATTGTGTCACGTTCTGAAAGGATGGATCCTTGGCGAGTATCTTCTGAATTCTGTCGTCTATTTCGGTTTCCACAGGAACCAACTCTTCCTTCTTCTCCTTCCGCCTTATATCATCGAGTTCGTATAAGACCTTTAGATAAGACCTCTGAAGTGAGGTAACCTCTTGTTTCAGGGTCCGAATCTCCTTCTTCAACTCCGTCACTTCTCCATTGTGCTCATGTATAAGACTCAGAACGAACTGTTTAATGTCATTCGGAATTTCGCCTTGTACAAAATTATTGCCACAGAATGTTAAAGTGACAATGAATACGTATAAAACTTCCATGCCTGATGGTCAACGATTGATAGGAAATTCTTATCAGTTCCATTATAGGTCGGCGCGAAAATTGTACAGTAATACATAGTCTTTCATGTTATTTAGTGCCATTGGTGGCTACTAAATGGTCAAATCTTAGCTTTTACAATTTGAATTGGATTTGTTTATTTCATTTGCTGTACTTAGAAGATTGATTTATGTCCAATGTCAAAGTCGAAGACCGAGGATGAAATTTCTGTCTGAGGGTAAAACAAATTCGTAAACACGGCATGTATGTTTTCAGAATTTAAGTGAATAACTGGTTTTGTTAACAAACATCATATTGTTTTATTATTTTGCGCAAAACCTTGTTACATTATGATTCTAGTATTATATACATGTATTGTGGTTTCACTTAATTGTCGTCGGCCTCCATTTTCGTAGCTTCAGTGAAATTAATGCAGTTTTAGGGATGCCTAAATTCCAAGACAATGGTTCTTTGAATATGCTCATTATTCCTTGTCATGGTTCTTCTTTTGATTAACATTTAATTGTATTAACTAAATCAAGAACAAACAGCCCGAAAATTGTTCTCAAACGTATGGTGACGAATGTACAGTATTTCATTACCAAACACTTATTTGAACTGTGGCCAGCCTATTTGCTCTGAGAAACTGCAATGTAAGGTGACACATGCATGTTCTACTTTTTAATGAATACCTTATTTAAATTCTTACTTAAATGCCTCAATACTTGGTATACCCGTCAATGGTGACACCGTCGTCATGAAATTGGTCGTGGATTCTGACCAGGACTCTGTCACCTATGTCTAGAGCACCGATGGCCATATTGGAACCAGGAGAATAGGACGCGCTGTCCTCGGCGAAGATTCGACAAAGCACGTTGCTGTTTCGTATGATCTCGGCCTCCAAACTCTTTCTGGGATTTGTCATAATAGTTGCAAATAAAACATACACCCCTTTGGAAGTTGGGGTAAAGATTCCACAGGTTTTATCGTAAACTTTCCCGCTATTTAAAATAACACTGTCAAATACAAGTACTTGGTTGTGCCGGAGATTGGAAGGGTTAATGGACATAGCGACGGAGTATGCTGCTGGATAGTTGTCGATCATGTGTTGAGGAACCAGTCTACCAGAAATTTTAAATTATGGTGTTGGGTTTTTTTTTTTTCATTTTCATGAACATGTGCATTGTAATACAGAAAACCTATTGTAAACTTTACATGAAATTTGAAAATGTAAACAACTGTTGCAATTTCAAAATTGGATTTAGAATGTATGTATATTGAATCCTAAAATAGCTTTTTTTAATCATGTACATATATATTTTAACTGATAAGACATCATATGGAATTCGATTACAAGAAATGTACCTTCCTTTCCTTGTGTGTTTTAACGTTTTTGTGGCAATAGTTGGTAACCATGGAGTTGAATTCTGAGAAGCATTGGATTTTGTCACGTTCTGAGGGGATAGATTCTTGATAGGATGCTTCCGAATTTTGTCGTCCATTTTGGTTTCCATAGGAACCGACACTTCCTCTTCTTCCTTCCGCCTTATATCATCGAGTTTGTGTAAGACCTTTAAGTAAGAGCTCTGAAGTGAGGATACCTCTTGTCTCAGGGTCAGAATCTCCTGTTTCAATTATATCACTTCTCCATCATGTTCCTTTAGAAGACTCAGAACGAACTGTCGGATTTCATTCGGAATTTCGCCGTGTGCAGTATCAACAGAGACTACTAATAACACAAAATATACGTGTAAAGCAACCATATTTGATGTCAATTTATCCTTATCAGTTCTATATAGTGCGCTTAATATAGTCACATCATGGTGGGCGAACAAGATAGCGCAAATTCCCATTTGGTTTTGTCGTAAAAAACAATTTCAAATTAATTTTTTTCCAACTAAATATACTAGATGATGTAATATTACAAGTTTACAAAAGCACAATTTCCAACTTTAATTAGTTTTGAATATTTTAACAAACGATAAGAAAAAAAATAAATTCTAAGGTTTTGGTGGTATCGAACCAACAACCTAAAAACCCTAGCTCTGTAATGTTACCTAATGTCTAGTGCTCTAACCAGTGAGCCATTTTAGTCACAGTAAACTTCAGTGTTAAATGCTAAATGCAACTTCAATCACGAATTTACGGACTTGTAGTATTTCTTTAAAACGTTCAATTTTGGGATACAAAATTACATTTTTAAAGTATAGTGGGTCATCTCTCCACGTTTTTGTTGGTTGAAATCGGTTTGATTTCCTTCAAACCTTATAAAGACTATTACAAAAATATGGAGCCCAGACCCACTCTATAAAAGAAAAGGCATTGAAGTTCTAAAAATGACACAATTTGGAGGTTTTGACACACCTACACCAATTTAAATCAACCTATTCCAAATATTTAACATATTTAAAGGTTATAAATCGATGTTATGGTAAATATACATTATTTTCAATAATTTAGAAAGAAATTATTAGATTTGTTCGTATTTTAATTTTATAGTATCTTATCTATCCTCATATAGGCAGTTTACACGCCTTATTCACCCATCTTCTTTATTAACGACCTTGTTTGGATGTTACACTGAATATTTAACTCAAGGACACCTTTCTGGGCAAGATCGCTAATATGGTGTCTCTTTTTTCACATTTCTATTAGAACCAATGATCCAGTATGAACAAACTACATGTATGCACAGAGCATACGTGAAGAAAAACATTCAATGACATGCATTATACACGAGAGAGATAATTTTGGTTTGTCGAGTGGTATAACATAAGAAAACGATACCTCACTTTGATGACATATATCTAGAAAAGGAGACATATTTTGTTAAGCATTTTATAAGAGAAAGTGTCTGCATTGATGATTTCTTGAATTCTTCGTTTTTTACACCCATTTTAAGTTGTTGTTCATTTTTGAGACACAAAGGACTGAATATTTTAGGAGCCATTCATGTAGATCCAGGGATGGGGTAACTGAAAAAAGTATTTGTAATTGGGTGTAATGAATTACATTTTTCAAAGTAATTGGAAGTAATTTGTAATTGAGTATCCCTTCAATTACAACTAATTGAATGTATTTAAATACATTCCAAAAAATATCATGTATTTTCAATCACTTTTCAATTACATTTCAATTACTTTTTTCAAGTTAAAACTTTAAAAAGTGTTGTATTCAGTTCAGTTCTTCATTAACTTAAAGCTTCTTCAAAACAGTACAGCTTTTTTACATACCTACCTACCTATAGTCCTTGCTATGCCCGGGGGCACATAGGGCAAGGACTAGTCTCCTACACTTGTCTCTGTCTTGGGCCACCTTCTCCAGTTCTCCCCACGTAAATTTGTGTTCCTTCATTTCTTTTACCACGGTCCTTCTCCAGGTGTTCTTGGGTCGACCGGGTTTTCTTTTCCTTTCTGGTGTCCACTGCAGTGCTATTCTTGTGATGTTGTCGGTAGGTTATCTTATCACATGCTCTATCCATTGCCATCTCCGTTTTATTAACATTGCTCTCATGTCCTCGCTGTTTGCCTTTTTATGAAGTTCACATTTGATATTTTATTAGGCCATAAAATCCTCATGATCTTTCTGAGGCATCCGTTGTGAAAACTGGAGAGCCTGTTTATGTCACCTTCTGTCATTCTCCAGCATTCTGCTCCATAGAGTAGGACAGACAGGACGCAGATCTTAACTTTGTCTTCCTATTTATGTCATGTGTTTTCCAGATGTTTCTCAGGTTCATGAAAGCACCCCTTGCTTTACTTAGTCTAGCCTTTATATCCTTGTCTGCACCCATATCTGATGTAACTATGCTTCCAAGATATGTAAATGATGTTGTGTTGGATGTAGTTGTATTCTTTCTGGGTGTTTGGTATTTAATGTTGTTATACTTTCATGTTAAATACTGAAATCTGATTGGTTAAGACGCAGTTAATAATATTTACTATTACCCTCAGCGTTAGCAACGCACTTGGCAACGGGTAACATTAAAAAATGTTACATGCGCGAAAATTATGCGCGTACGGTTCGCTGTAGAATTCACGTTATTCCTATATAAAAGCAGTAAAATTTTCTTAAAATTTTTAAAAAAGACATTCAGTATAACAAAATAAATAGTGCCTGTTTGGGAGGATAACAGTTGAAATTGACACCCCTCGAAAACCATTGTCAACCTCCGCTTCGCGTCGGTTGACAATGGTTTTCTCGGGGTGTCAATTTCAACTGTTACCCTCCCAAACAGGCACTATTTATATAATATAACTTCAGTTTTCTTGGTATTTATTTTCAGACCATTTTTTTCTGTATTATTCTGTAATTTTGATGTTTTGCTTTGCATTTGCTTTTCTAGATGTGCTTTGATCACTTTGATGACATATATCTAGAAAAGGAGACAATCTGATTAAAATCAGATCTTTGATCCGCTCCGACAAATTCTGATGTCGCTACACAGCGACTATCAGAATTTCGGAGCGTTACAAAGATCTTATTTTAACCAGATTGGTAAATGTCCGATATCATATGCAATGTCCATCCGTGCACGCACGGGTCAAAATTTAGTTGAAAGTAATTCATTACATTTGAAAAAATCAATGTAATTGTAATTGCAAGTAATTGACAAAATTGTTGATGTATTTGAAAGTAATTAATTACATTTTAAAGTAACTGACCCCAACCCTGTGTAGATCAGATGAAAGGGAACAGACATATAAAAAAATATGTTTGTTTGTGCATTGAGGCTTTATTTCAGATATATGCCATAACCGAGCGGGGAGGGGGTGTAAACTAGGAAAAAGTACGATACAATACACACGATAATGCACTATATAGCCAAAATATAATTATTGACGGGCAAAACGAGGGATCTCCAAAAGAATTTCAATGATATAAATCGTTTTAGAGTGAATGACAAAAATAAAAAGGGTCTGTCATGATATAGTTCCTTGGATCGTTATCAGTCAATTTATCCATGTATTTTAATGTGAGTTTCCGTGAGTCTTTTCTTTTGATTTCTTCATGAATGTATATATGTTATTGACAATAACACATCAAATATCTTGAAAATTAATAAATTTTTTTCAAAAAAATGTAAATATTAATAGCTTTTTATTTACAATTTGAATAAAACAGTTGAAGCAGAGCTCGCAGTTAATTTAAAAGCACTTTTTGAAATTCTTTTTTATAATGCCTTCTTTCAGTATAAGATATTTCAAACACATCAAATTACGTTAAGTTGTGCATTAAAAAAATGTGTAATATATACATGCAAATATTAAACACTGTATCTAACTTTTTTTCTACGAATAAAGATTGGAACGAGTTATCAACTATCTTGAGGAACAAGATGGCGGATGAACTCAGAGGTTGCTACACTTTGCATGAAATGTTTACAATTGTGGGTAGCAGGATGACCCAAAGAGACATCAATATACTGAAATACCTATATAATGGTATTATGCCCCAAAGAATAATAGGAAGAGTGAAGGACGGGGTAGAATTTTTGCTGGGACTGGAAAAGATGAACCGTGTTGATGAAACCAACTTTAAATACGTCGTTGATTTGCTTAGAATGATTTCTCGGCACGATTTACTGCAGTTTGTCACTTTAAGGAAACGCAAGCCAGGTAAATTATTTATAATAAGAGAAGGTTAAACAACAGTGATATGGAATTTGACAGTGTTTATTCTATTATTAGGTGTTAAGTGCACATTGTCAATTTTGGTGTACTGGTTCAGAACGTAATGATGTTTCTTTCCTTGCTAAAGTAATGAGCATGTGAATAAGTTTTCTTGTGTGTCCATTGTTTATGTGGTAGCGTCAGATATTTGGTATTTCTTATGTTTCGCATTTATACAGAATGAAAATTAAAGATGTCATTTATTTTCCAGTTTGTCCAGATCCTGTCACTGAATACTTAGAGGAGTCGTCAAGACTGTCAAACATACCAACTAACCTACCACGGGAGAAAAAGCGGAAAAGCACGGAACTGTCATTCCAAGATCATAGTAAAGTCCGGAGACTATCTCTACACAGGAAGGCAAAATCCAGATCTGGGTTTGCCAGTGAGTCATCTCTCAGTAACCAGAGTGCTGATCTGGAGACGGCTACAACTTCTGTCCAGAGTCAGGGGTCGCTTCGTGTGGATGACAGTGACCAAGAGCTGAGTGCAAATAAAACAAAAGTTACATGTGGTAAGTACAAATTTCAAACACTATTTTTGCCTGACAAATTGTATTTGGGATAAAAGATTTTAAGGATAATTCAGCAGCTATTGAATCTGCTGTCGCAGATACAAGTCAAGATGATATTTCATTGATCAACTTGTAACCAGTGTAATTTTTTTTTTTTAATTTGTGTACAGTAAATGGTAGACATTTCTTGTAAATAGTATAAAGAAATCAAACCAACAACATGTACATACAATGAAATATGGTACAATTCTGCTATAGGCAATTGTATAATTGTGTCTTTATTATGCAGATATTCGTTTGAGAGTGCGAGCCGAATATAGTGATCATGTGACTGCTTTAACTGGTAACGTGAACTCAAACAAAGCCACACTGTTAGAGAGACAGTTTGAGAAATTCATGCAGGCTACGAACATTCTGAAATCCCGTGATCTAGGATCCATTGTGTGTGATATCAAGTTCACAGAACTCACTTACTTGGATGCATTCTGGAGAGATTATTTGAATGGATCTTTATTAGAGGCCCTAAAAGGGGTATTTATTACAGGTGGGTGCATTATATATCAAGTAATCTAATTCAAGGTACCACCTTTTTCTGATCATTTTAATGTGAGAGATACTGTTGATTCATTTAAATTTGTGGGGGCCAATTTTTGTGGATTGTAGGTATTTTGCTTATTCACTTGGACATAATTTCGTGGATGCATCGGTTTCAGTAAGAAAACTAAATCTTTCAAATTTTGTTTTCTTTGATGATGTAAATTTGTGGGGGAGGGCTATCCATTAATACATCAATCGAATTCTATTGATTTCACAGTAAATCACATTTAAAGAGCCTTCATAGAATATTGTTGTAGCTTTAAAAAATGTTGTCAGAGTTTGCCCAGTGAGATAAGCATAAATTACAAAGCTTTCTATGACAGTGTATTCCTGGTGTTTCCTTTGGAGAATTATTACATGAGTAGCATAACAAGTGAACAAGCATATAAACAGTTACACCAAAGTAATTCTTTATGTTTATAAAGTGTAAACTGTCTTCATCCAATTAATATTTTTATTTATGAATTTATTCCTTGAATCAAGTCACTGATTTTCTTCTACAATCTGTAGATTCCTTGAAGGAGGCTGTTGGTAACGAGTCGATTAAATTGCTAGTGAGTGTTGATGAAGACGACTACGAGGCCGGGAGATTGCTGTTGCTTGAAAACATGAAACGATCGCAGCAATGCTAAACAACACTGAAAGTAACCACCAATTTCAGACCTTGGTTGTTATCTCATTTGTTTATGCAGACAAGACTTACATCAAGTGTATTTTGTGTGTGAAAGAAAAATGAACACAGACTTCCAGATCTGTTATGTAGAATGTTGCTTCAGTATGTTTCCTTAGCATAAAATGTAGTGAATTGTGAATAAGAGTTGTGAGTAAATGAATACATGTTTGTAAAGATGGATGAATTTATATGCAACATAGTTTGTATGCAGAATTTCTTTTTAGGATTGTAGAAATGTCTGCTATCTTGAGCATTGATGACATTTTTTGACATGATGCACGGTAGATGAATTTGTACATATTGAAATCATGTAAATTACCATTTATTTATTTCTGAAAGATATGTAATTACAATACAGTTTTGTAATGTTTATAAAATAAACATCTCAAACTCAATCACTCCATTTTAAAGAGACTACTGTGAATGCTTCATATTATGTCATAAGGAATATTCAGTTGTTTGCAAAATAATTGCATACATTCAAATATCCGAGCCAAGCTTAATCTCATCAACTAAAAAAATACTGGTTTATGACAGAGACTTCTTGCTTTCACTCATATAAATTTCTTTTTTTGGAAGTTTGAAAAATATATCTTGCCAAGTGTAATCAAACGTAAGCTAAAAGCAAAATGATGAGTAATGATTGTTGAGGTCATCAGATGGAAGATGTCAGAACAACTAAAACACTGTTAAATATCTCTCACCAATATGTATCTTCAGATGTGTTTGATTAAAATTCCTAAGAAGTAAGCTAAAAGAATAAATGGAATAGGAAATCTAAGGTCATATTTTATATATACAGTGATTTTCTAGAATATTCAATTTCGCAGGTTTTTTTTTAGCTCACCTACCTGAGCTGAAAGCTCAAGTGAGCTTTTCTGATCACTTATTGTCAGGCGTCCCTCTGTCTGTCCATCCGTTTGTCTGTCTGTCCGTCTGTCTGTCTGTAAACTTTTTACATTTTCGACTTCTTCTCCAGAACCACTTGGCCAAATTCAACCAAACTTGGCACAAAGCATTATTGGGTAAAGGGGATTCAAGTTTGTTAAAATAAAGGGCCACGCCCTATTGTAAAGGGAAATAATTAGGATTTATTGAAAATTTAGTGATATTTTTAAAAAATCTTCTTCTCAAAAACCATTTGGCCAGAAAAGCTAAATCTTGTGTGGAAGCATCCTCAGATAGTGTAGGTTCAAGTTTGTTCAAATCATGGTCCCTGGGGGTAAGGTGGGGCCACAATGGGGGGTCGAAGTTTTACATAGGAGTATATAGAGTTAATCTTTAAAAATCTTCTTCTCAAAAACCATTTGGCCAGAAAAGCTGATATTTGTGTGGAAGCATCCTCAGATAGGGTAGATTCAAGTTTGTTCAAATCAAGGTCCCTGGGGATAAGGTGGGGCCTCAGTGGGGGGTCGAATTTTTACATAGGAGTATATAAAGTTCATCTTTAAAAATCTTCTTCTCAAAAACCATTTGACCAGAAAAGCTAAAACTTGTGTGGAAGCATCCTCAGATAGTGTAGGTTCAAGTTTGTTCAAATCATGGTCCCTGGGTGTAAGGTGGGGCCTCAATGGGGGGGGGGGGTCGAATTTTTACATAGGAGTATATAGAGTTAATCTTTCAGAATTTATATCTCAAAAACCATTTGGCCAGAAAAGCTGATACTTGTGTGGAAGCATCCTCAGATAGTGTAGATTCAAGTTTGTTCAAATCATGGTCCCCGGGGGTAGGGTGGGGCCTCAATGGGGGGGGGTCAAATTTTTACATAGGAATATAAAGAGAAATTTATTTTTAAATCTTCTACACAGATCAAGACTGGCCAGAAAAACTTGTGTGAAGTATCATCAGGTAGCAAAATCATATTTTATTTAGGAGTAGGATGGAGCCACATGGGGTGGAGGGTCCAATTTTACAAAAGAAAACAGTTTAAATTCACCAAAGTTCAAATGTTATAATATATGGTTTAACTTATATGCAAGCATTTTGACATATTTTTGATTCTTTAAAATTGTTTAGACTTTGGCCTCTGGACAATTCTTGGGCTGACACAAGTTTGATGCAGGTTTATATCCCAGTTGATTTTGATCTTCTTGAGAACTGTAATGCTCAATATGTGAAATGACTATATATACTGTGACAAAAAGGGATCAATGATAAACAGAGTATCCTGGGAAAAAATTGAATTTTTGATAAACAGGATCTGTTAGACTACATTGTCCATATTTTTTTTTGGTATATTACTCCGTAAAGCTGATTTTATAATGTCTATTGTTGCTCAGGTGAGCAATGTGGCCCATGGGCCTCTTGTTTTTATCGCGATGACTTTCACGTCGCGAAAAATATAATACTGATATCAAGAATTGTTTGCTATTAAAAACTTTCTTGAAATCGCAATACATTACTTACGCCAGAGAATAAATAATTAACATGTTATTTTTGTCTCTGCTTACGCAAATAAATAAAAAGCTAGGTTGCATGTTTACTCTGCATTTAAAAAGAATTGTCACACGCAAGAAATGGATCTACGGCAGGTATATATTATGACCAAAGTAAGAAAATAACGACCCCGTTGAATGGCTCAGTTTTGTGAGATTAGTTAAATGAGGAAACTGTCTTAGTTTTATTTCGTGTTACACTTCAAATGAAACGTTAAAATCGGCTGTTCTGATACCTGGTTACCGGTTCTGATACGCTAGCATTATAGATAAGTGAACGGCGGATCCAGCCCTCCCCCGTTTGCATTTTCAAATTTTTGTTTAAATTGTACATACTTTCAATTTAGTCTGAAAAGTTCAGATTATTATTGAAATACTAATTATCATTAATCAGACATTTATTAAGTAATCAGTTGAAACTGTTATACGTACACACATGCGCATTTAAAAGGGACATATGGGCTAAGTAAATATTGTACCATAGCTTGGCGAGTTTTCTATTGTTAAAAGTGTGGGTTATTTGTGCAAACCCCACACTTTTTTAAAACTCCGCCCACTATCTCGAGTAAAAACAACATCAACAAGGTTGTTTTAGCGTGTCCATAATATTTCACAGTAAGAGTTTCCCCCAGATCAAAATTGCCAAAACTCAACACGGATAAATGACTCGACTAACTGAGTTCGTCGAATAAATCTCATTTTTAGCTCGAGACAAAACACTATCGGCAATGGCTTTGTCAGAAAGACTCTATTTTAATATTCCTCTCCATGTGTGCGGACAAGTAGAGAAACGAGTGTTAAATGAAATAGGGGTATCCTGTTTAAAGGTTTTATAGAAAGTCAATCACGTGATAGGAAAGCGTTTGAATAGAAAACTTGTTTTGTGGACAGAGTGAATAGCTGTAGCCAATCGAAATTGACATTAACCATTAACGGTTTCGCGACATGCATTTCTCAAATAATTTTGTTTTGCTTAAATTGATTGATTTTGTTCAAAATATATATGTACATGTTTTTTCAGCCACTTTTAAAAAACATAATTTGATACAGAGTATCAAATAAGATTTAAAAAAAATAATTACCTTCATCAATTTAGATTTAATTTCAATTGTTTAAACAGAAGCATTGCACAATTTAGGGTTCGTACATTTGAAATTGTGTTAATACGTTTAATTCTTTGAGGCAAATATCGATACTATAAGTCGGAAAATGAATGAATATGAAATAAAATCAAAACAATGAGAAGTCGATCTATTCATTAGGGCTATGATTTTAAAAAAAATGAAGAATAATTAATCTTTGTCGGGGATAGAAAGTCATTTGGGAAATTCACAAAGTACAATTACATATATAAAGACCAACGCATTGGCACCGTATTGTTTAGAGGCAGGTGCACTCCCGATATTACTATGATAATAAGATATAATGAATAATTGTAAACTATGGTACAAGTAACTTACCCCATGTGATATTGTTGTTTATGTGCAGATACCCGATGGGCGTGGTCATAACGACACTCGGGAGCTACGCTCCCTCGTGTCATTATGACCACGCCCATCGGGTATCTGCACATAACCAACAATATTATATGGGGTAACTACTACATAAAAAAGTATATGAAACACTGTAGTGGCACTGATGGAAATGTAAACATATGTAACCAGGTATATAATTTGAATATTAAATTACAGCGCTAGCGTGTTTGATTGGTATACGTGTTTAGAGTGTATGATCGTATGAGAGTTTAATATCTGTAACGTGGACAATGACAAGACTGGACAATAGGGTCACATGACTAACTCTGCATGCACCCTTCCCCGCCAAAATCTTATACCGGACTGGCACTCTCCGCCTAGCCCTTGAACGGGTCAGAACTATAGCTGTATAGCAATATACGTAAGCATAAGGATTGTTTGTCCCGGTAAGACTTAATGTAATAAATTAAAGTCATTCTAAATTGTAATATAACTGTTTCATTTCGTTGTCTAATGTGTATGTTTGTCTGTGTCTAATTGTCTTGTCATTTGTGTCTATTCTGTGTTATTTGTTTTATTACGAAATTTCAGGTTTATTATGTATTAATAAATATATAACAACGACCCAAGCTTGGCTTATTTCGACCACTGGCTACAAATGGCGCCCACGTTGGGACGTTGGCAACATTCATTTGCCCTTTAAACTATTCCCCTTGCATGAACTTCTAACAATCACACAGATTTGAGAATTTTGACAGACATTGAGCAGTTGAGGTTGTACACAAGTGTTATTTTGTTTGAATGTCTGTGTGTGCGTGAATTATTTCATTGAATATTTCTATTATTGACGTGAAACATGCGCTGCGTTTTAATTAAGTGATATTAATTGCTTTGAATTGAACAGTGCTTTAAGATATTTTGAATAAGAGGTACATTTCTGTGACTGGAACATTGTGGTGAAATTTTGTTGGTTTCACGGTGTATTTGTTGGACAGGTGTTTAGTGTTGTCAGTTGTAAGATGTCAAAAGTGGCTGATCAAATTAAAATGTCATTCGAAAATGCTAAAGATCAGGAAGGTGATCATGAAGGTTCTTTTCATGATGAAGACTACAAATTAAACTTTGCATGTTATGTAAATCCAAATGCTAAACTTGAATCTGAAATGCAGAAAACAAGTACCCCTCCATCTGGTAAAGAACAAAACCCCTTGAACTTTCCCAATGTTAAGACAACTCTGCCTAAAATGCAATTTCCACCTCCTCCAGTTATCCCTTCTGACATGAGAAAAGGTGAATCAGTGGGTGGGGCTAAGTTTAAGACTTTTAATGATTTCCCCCCTCAGAGAGATTACAGTGCTTACAAAGCAAGTCCAGAAGGTAATGTTACTCTGTATTATGAAGTTACTCATGCCCAGATACCTAGAATTCCCCAATTTTCTGGTGATGGGCCCCCACAGAAAGGTGATGTTACTTATAGAGAGTGGAAGTATGAAGTACAATGTCTTATCAATGACCCTGAGATTAAAGAAACCACAATCATTCAGAGCATTAGAAGATCTCTTAGGGGTACAGCTAAAACTATGCTCATTCCTCTTGGTGAAAAAGCCACTGTCATTGAAATTCTTGACAAACTGAATATTTTATTTGGTGAAGTGTCAAATAATGGCATGATAATGCAAGAATTTTTCAATACCTTTCAATTTGAGGGAGAGTGTGCTACATCATTTGGTTGTAGGTTGGAAAGCATGCTCCAAAACGCTATTGATAATGGGTACCTTAGCAAATCGTCAAAGAATGATTTGTTACGCCATAAATTTTGGACGTCGTTGAGTTCTGAACGCTTAAAGTCACAAACGCGTCACAAATATGATACGCTAAAGAACTATGACCATCTTTTACTTGAAATAAGAAAGGTTGAAAAAGAAATGGCCATAAACAAAACCCCTGCAGAAAAAGTAAGTACTGATTTCAAAAATTCCAGACTCCATCAACATGGTATAGCAGTGGAGGATGAAGTTGAGGAGAAAATCAACAAAAGAATTGAGAATTTGCAAACTGAATTAGAAGGTAAAATTGATGACAAATTTAATCAGATTTTGCAAAAGTTAGATGCTTCGAAAACTGATACCAGGCAAAGTTATTCAAGAGGAAGCAGCAACAGAGGCAATGGCAACTCAGGGAGAGGTGAGTATGGTAGGAGAAATTTTCAGAATAACAATTCATATAGAGGGAATCAATACAGAAGGCCATTCAATCCTAGAGGGCGAGGTATGAATAGGTCTAGTGTACAAAACCAGGACCCAAACTACTAGTGGTCTCTACTGTTGGCCAAGCAGAGACCAGTAAAGTCAAAAGTAACGGCCAACATATAAAGTGTGACATGATTGGTGAGTCAAATGAGGTTCAAGTAATCTTAAATGGTGAAAGAATGAATGCATTATTAGACAGTGGTTCTATGATAACAACTTTGTCTGAGAAAAAGTACAAAAGTCTTCTAGTCAAACCAGAGTTAAGAGAGTTGTCTGCCCTTGGACTGCAGATATCAGTGGCAGATGGGTCGATTCTGCAGTACAAAGGATTTATAGAATGTACCATGAAGCTTCTAGATCTTGAACTTTTTGTTCCTATTGTGATAGTACCTGAAACAGAATTCAATAAGAACTGTCCTGTCATTGTTGGAACAAATATTTTGAGAATCTGTAGAGAATATTTTTCACATGTGTCTTGTCAGTTGCCAGAAGCCTGGCAGTTGGCTATTGACAGTACACAGTGCAGGCCATTCCCTGTTAAGGCAACCACTAAGAGAGATATCACTCTAGAACCATATCAGTCAGTTGTTGTCAATGGTGTAGTGAAAGGAATTGACAAAAATATTTCTACTGTGGTAACTGAAAATTCACAGAAAAATGACAATTATACTGTCTGTCCGAGAGTATTAACCCTGTCACAAAGTGTCAATAACCCCAAGATCAAGGTCAATGTCTGTAACATTTCAGCTAAAACAATAAATTTAAAACATGGGTCAATTTTGTGTACAGTGCAAGAAGCAAAAGTCATTGATAAGGTACCTACAGGTCTTCAAAGGGAGACAACTCTGAAAAGGTAAATCCTATAGAGTTGGGTGTGAAAGTTGATATGACATTATCTGAATCAGAGTTAGATACTGTTAACAAATTGCTGAGAAAATACAGTCATGTTTTCTCCAGAGGTCCAATGGATCTAGGGAAGACTGACATAGTAAAGCACAGTATAAAACTCGAGGATGAAAATCCATTTAAGTTACCTTACAGGAGAATACCTCCTGGTATGTATGATGAGGTTAGAGAGCATATCAAAGAAATGCTGCAAGCCGGTGTCATAAGAGAGTCCAATAGCAATTACTCGTCTAATGTAGTGTTAGTAAGGAAAACAGATGGGTCTCTTCGGTTTTGTATCGACATGCACGTCCTGAATTCCAAAACACGGAAAGACTGTTATATACATGCTCCCACGTTTTGATGATGTCATTGATACTCTGAGTGGTGCTAAATATTTTAGCAAACTGGATTTACGATCAGGATATTGGCAAGTGGAGATCGAAGAGGAGGATAAACATAAAACTGCATTTTCGGTAGGTAATTTTGGTTTCTTTGAATGTAATAGGATGTGCTTCGGTTTAACAAATGCGCCAGCAACATTCCAGAGATTAATGGAGAAATGCATGGGAGAGCTTCATCTCAGAGAATGTTTGATTTTTTTAGATGATATCTTAATATTTTCAAAAACTTTCAAAGAACATTGTCAACGACTAGAAAATGTTTTTCAAAAATTAGCAGACCATGGATTAAAACTGAAACCTTCCAAATGTGAACTTTTCAAACAGTCAATTTCATATCTTGGACATGTCATTTCAGAGGCTGGAATCTCCACTGACCCAGAGAAAGTTTCTGCTGTGGTGGAATGGCCAAGACCCACTAATATCAAGGAATTGCGACAATTCCTAGGATTCATTGGGTACTACCGCAGGTTTGTAGAGAACTTTGCCAAGATTGTTGCTCCACTGAACAACTTACTGCGTGGACATGAAACCAAGATCAGTAAAAAGCAGAAGAGATATGGAAGGAAGAACCATAAACCAGTGCCATGGAGATGGACGGATGCAGAGGAAATGGCTTTTACCATCATAAAAGAGAAGTTAACGTCTCCACCCATATTAGGTTTTGCTGACTACTCAATGCCTTTTGAGTTGCATACAGATGCCAGTTCCAAAGGTTTAGGAGCAGTCTTGTATCAGAACCAAGGAGGAATAAAGAGAGTGATGGCGTATGCCAGCAGAGGACTCCGACCCAGTGAGACGAATTATCCGGCACATAAGCTCGAGTTTTTGGCGCTTAAATGGGCTGTGTGTGATAAGCTCCATGACTATTTATATGGGAACCAGTTTGAGGTCATTACGGATAATAATCCTCTTACATATATCTTTACAAAGGCCAAACTCGATGCTACAAGCCAAAGATGGGTAGCTGCTCTTGCTAACTATGATTTTAGAATTTCTTACAGGAGTGGACACCTCAATGGCGATGCTGACGGATTGTCACGCAAACCAGTAGTCTTTAATGACACAGTGAAAGCTATCTGCCAGTCAGTTATGGCATCCGTACCATATTGCCAGAGTGTAACCATGGATGCGTCTCCTTCATCGGCCGAGGATGAGATGAATTCATGTGATACATTCACTCTCAATGACTGGAGACAGGAGCAGTCCCAAGACAAGGCTATTGGGTGAGTTATAGACATCATGAGAAGTGGTTTAAGACCAAGGAGAGAAAGTGTCAAGAGGGAACCCTTGCAGGTGCAGAAGTTACTCAGAGTGTACAAGAAGTTGGAATTGATTGAGGGAATCTTGTACAAACCCTCTTCACATGATGGTCAGAAGATAAAACAGATAGTATTGCCAAAGTCCCTGAGAGAGGTAGCACTACGTGGCATACATGATGATGTTGGACATCCAGGTAAGGACAAAACATTGTGGCTTGCTAAGCAACGGTACTACTGGCCAGGAATGGAGTATGAGATCAACCAGAAAGTGGAATCCTGTGGCAGGTGTATTTGCAGCAAAACTCCAGTCCGACCTACAGCGGAACTTGTTCCTATTGTTACAACCAAACCTAATGAGTTAGTATGTATAGATTTCCTTACTTTGGAACAGTCGAAAGGTGGATACGAGAACATTCTGGTAATAACCGATCATTTTACTCGGTTCGCCCAAGCTATCCCCTGTAAAAATCAAACTGCACATACAACAGCTAAAGCATTATATGAAAATTTCTTTCTTCATTACAGTTTCCCAGAGAAAATTCACAGTGATCAGGGTAGGAATTTTGAATCGAATGTAATTAAACATCTTTGTAAAATTTTAGGGATAAAGAAATCGCGAACAGCTCCTTATCATCCCATGGGAAATGGTTCGGCAGAACGTTTCAATCAAACTCTTATTAGGATGCTTTCAACATTAACAGAGGAACAAAAGGCAGATTGGAAATCTTTTGTAGCACCACTTGTTCAAGCCTACAATGCCACAAGGAGTGATGCCACAGGGTATACACCACATTATCTTATGTTCGGATGGCATCCCCGTTTACCAATTGATGTTTTCTTTGGTATGGATATTAACAAAGAGAAAGGAGATCATCCAACCTATGTCACCAAACTCAAGGATAGGATGGCATCTGCCTATTCTTTGGCATCGAAGGAAGCTAAAAGAATTGCCAACAAGAATAAAGAGAACTATATGACCAGAAGGTCAAGTTTGCCAAACTTGAGGTTGGAGATAGGGTGCTTGTGAGGAAAGTAGGAATTCAAGGAAAACACAAGTTGGCTGACAAGTGGGAATCTGAAGTCTACACTATTCGGAGTATTCCAAATCCTGACATCCCTGTCTTTAGAGTCAAGAGTCAATCAGGGGAAAACATTAAGACTTTGCACAGGAATATGCTCTTGCCATTCAATGCCATTCCCCCTGAAAACATTGGAATGTCTGCAGCACCAGTGTTGAAAAGGAAGAGTAGAAGTCAGGATGCTGGTAGATTATGTGCAGAGGACAGTTCTGATGATGATAGATCAGAAGACAGCTCAGAATCAGATTCTGACTCTAGTAGTTCAGAAATCAAAACAACCAGAGTACTTAGGTCATCAAGAAACCCAGAAACTTCACTGTCTTCTATAAGACAAACTGAAATTAGCAATATTGAGACCAATACTAATCATGAGTTTTCTTCATTTCAGAACTCCAGTGTTCCAGAACCTACCGGTACCTTGAATTGGACAATTATTGATAATGAAATCGATGAAACGACAAGGTCATCGGGTCGAGTAGATGATACCACGGTTGAACAGAGTACTAGGTTATCAAACCGCAACTCTCGCGTTTTTCTGCGACGAACTGCCAGAATTCGAAAGCCTCCTGATCGCTATGGAGACTGGACTAGGTAGTGTTTTTATCCCGTAAACTGCTTTTATGCTTCATGATTTTATGATGCAGTTTTCAGGTTTTTTAAATTCAATTCACATATCATATTTTATGCCAACTCTCAGGGTAGAAAAAAAATATACCATTATAAAAAAAAACAAAAAAAAAAAACAAGTTCCCTGGTTTTAAAATTAATCACTATTATTTTCTGAACTAATTGATGTGGATGACTCTTAGTTTTTAATGCCCTTGTTTTCTTAATTTTAAGGGTCCCCAATTTGCATTTGTGTGTCATGATATGATGATTATCACCCATTTATTGTGTTGTTGGTCCTGCTCTGATATTAGTTGTAAAACTGTAATATAAGTGTTGTTGTGGGATTTACAATATCTGAAGAGAAAGTTATCTTCCTTGGGAGATTCTAGTGTGTTCAGGGTGGTAAATTGTTATTTTGATCTCATGTTCAGTGTTTTTGATGTTTCACCTTTGTGATCAGACTGACTGAGGCAGCTGAATCATTTGGTGACATGTGTATTGGCTTAATTTTGCAGAATTTGAGTTTTCATTGTTTTGTTGTTTTGCTATATTCTATTACACTGAAATTATGTTGTTTTATTTTAATGTTAAATCATATTTCCTCTTCATGCACAATGCATTTGAGTTTAATTTCGTGAAATGTCAGGAGACATTTCAATGAAGAGGGGGAATATGTAACCAGGTATATAATTTGTATATTAAATTACAGCGCTAGCGTGTTTGATTGGTATACGTGTTTAGAGTGTATGATCGTATGAGAGTTTAATATCTGTAACGTGGACAATGACAAGACTGGACAATAGGGTCACATGACTAACTCTGCATGCACCCTTCCCCGCCAAAATCTTATACCGGACTGGCACTCTCCGCCTAGCCCTTGAACGGGTCAGAACTATAGCTGTATAGCAATATACGTAAGCATAAGGATTGTTTGTCCCGGTAAGACTTAATGTAATAAATTAAAGTCATTCTAAATTGTAATATAACTGTTTCATTTCGTTGTCTAATGTGTATGTTTGTCTGTGTCTTATTGTCTTGTCATTTGTGTCTATTCTGTGTTATTTGTTTTATTACGAAATTTCAGGTTTATTATGTATTAATAAATATATAACAACGACCCAAGCTTGGCTTATTTCGACCACTGGCTACACATATATATTTACAACCAAAAACATTTATAATGTGTGTGTGTTCTACAATTCATAATGGCGATCTGGTGCGTCCTCCGGGGTGCGGAGATGATAAGTAAATCAATAAGTATGTAATTCAGCGAATGATTATGCAAGATGTGTCCGTTAAAAGTTTTACATTTTTAACTATTTCTGAAAACTGCAAGGCCAATTATTCCCAATTTTGATTTGAAGCATTTCTTGGATAATAGGAATCCATGTTGTGAAATTTATTGCCTTACAATTTGGCTATAGTGAACGTGTATTTTATTAGCTTACTGGAGTCCATCGTCGGAAACCCACGGCCAGTCTCGCGTAAGCGTATGCGAGTTTGGCCGTGGGTTTCCGACGATGACTCGAGTCACACTCAGGTGACCTATTGCTGTCTGTCTGTGGAACGCAGGAAAATCAATACTGTACATACGGTTTCGTTCTACAGAAAAAATTGCTTCGCCCTATGCCATGGACACCAACTGCATATAGTCTTTTGGTCCTGAACTGGCACGAAGCAAGTAATAGGGATTCACCCCCATATACAATTTTTTTTTTTTTTTGAAAGAAGATGGATAATTAAGACGTGTAAACTGCCTATATTGGGATAGATAAGATACTATAAAATTAAAATATGAACAAATATCATAATTTCTTTCTAAATTATTGAAAAAAATGTATATTTACCATAACATCGATTTATAACCTTTAAATATTTTAAATATTTAGAATAGGTTAATTTAAACTGGCGTATGCGTGTCAAAACCTCAAAATAGTGTCATTTTTAGAACTTCACTGCCTTTTTCTAGATTTTATATAGTGGGTCTGGGCTCTATATTTTTGTCATATACTAGTAGTCTATATAAAGTTTAAAGGAAATCAAACCGATTTCAATCAACAAAAACGCGGAGAGATGACCCACTATACTTTAATGTCATTTTGTATCCAAACAAATGAACGTTTTAGAGAAATACTACAAGTGGTTGAAGTTGCATTTAGCATTTAACAATGATGTCATGACTTACATGCCATAATGATCTGATGCGCCTGCATGACCTAAGGAGGAATAATATCTTTGGATTAAGGTGGGGATCTCAATGGTTTTTATGATATTTAATAATTTCAGGAAGAGCACTTGGGATCATGACCTACATACCATCTTAAATGCCTTGAACAAAGAAACAATAATATAATATGTACATGATATATGATTCAATTTAAGAACCCATATATAGATCAATCATCTGTTTTGTAATACTTCCTATGTATATATACATGTACATGTATTAGTTTGTGTTTTGTTCTATACTATTCATGTTCATGACTGTAGTATGGCTTAGTCTCATTTTAAATTACATTAAAAAATTGTCAAATATATGACTTGGAACCCCCACTCCCAAACAAACTCAAATATAAACTGTTCTCCCCCCCCCCCCCCCCTCCTTGTTGTGACTTAAATGGCTCAGATATTAGCTAGGGTTTTTAGGTTGTGAGTTTGATACCACCAAAACTTTAGAATTTATTTTTTTTTCTTATCGTTTGTTTAAATATTCAAAACTGAATATAGTTAGAAATTGTGCTTTTGTAAACTTAAATATAACAACATCTAGTAAATTTGGTCGGAAAAAAATTAATTTGAAATTGTTTTCCACGACAAAACCAAATGGGCATTTGTGCTATCTTGTTCCCCCATATTCTTTCACGAAGTTGGAGGGTTTTTATTTGAAATTAATTTTGAAACTAACTTTGAAAGTTAGATGGGGTTTCTATCGTCAATATAGGGCCAGTTTTTTGGATCTTTCCCCACCCCTCTCCCAAGTTAGAAAACTACCCTTTTCGTTTGGACTGGATCCGCCTGTCAGTGTGGTATAGTTGGTGCACTTTTTGTATAAAAATACCAAGTGCTATGTAAAATTAGTTGATTGGTTATGCCGAAAAGTATCCTTCAAGAGTTTTATGATCGATCATCAGCAATCTTATAACAACACGAAAAGAATTTGGACGGCTTACTGCATAACGTATGCACTTCCGGTGTAAACTATTTTGTAAATAAAGAATAACATGAAGTTATTTACAAGCGTTACCGCAAAATTAACACAAGATTTGCAAGACATACTTTGTCAAAACACAGACGAGTGCCTGAGTGAGAGTGCTACAGTACAGGAACTGGTGTCTAGGACTGGCCTAATGCTCATACAGACTGGGAGCGTCTGGGAACTTGTTGGGGATATTCAATCTGTGTGCAGCGCTTATGTGGCTTTAGCAAGACTTCTAGATAACGAATTTAGCATTAGTATAGAGAACTTAAAGTTAGAAGATGTGATTCCGTTGAAGACCGCTGGTGCAACAGATTTTCTGAATTCGGCTCTGAATTCAGCAGGTGAAAGTGAAAGTAGAAGCGATGAAGATGTCGGTGTAAACGAAGATACAGAACACGCAAGAAAACGTCGCAAGACGAGTAGAAAAGTACCAGAGCCTGTAGTGCTGTCAATCAATGCCGATGATATAGGGGGATACCAATACCACGACAGTGAAAGAGTGAAAAGCACAGACTCACTAACAGACTATCTAAGTGAGAAGGAGGTAAAAGACCAGAGCTTGACAGTTGAAATGACTGAAAAGAATGAAAAAAGTGTGAATTCTACAAAATCCATTGAAGGAGGGAGGAAAAAATTAAGAAGTTCTTTAAAAAGGGTTGGGAGGAAAAGAGTGGTGAAAAATGCATCTGGCAATTCTAGTGAAAAATCAGCAGTCACTGACAAAAGACCAAAGAAAAGAGAAGCCATTAAAGAACAATTTTATGCTTCTAACAATAGCCATAACAAATTGTCAGCAAAGGTTACAAAAATCTGTGAAAGAGGAAAGAAAGAAGAACAAGAAGTTGATTCTGAAATTGTTAAAAAACAAACACAAACTGAGTCTGAACATGTAAACCAATCCGAGATAGAAGAAAAGATTCGTGATTTAAGACAAGGCCATATTAATGGGCAGGGAGATGGAATCAATGAGTTCAAGGAATACGATAGTCTAAATGAAATGGATGTGACAAAAAATGACAATCTGTTATACAAGAAAGTGGAAAAACAATGGTTGAGGGACACTGATACTAAAGCCCAAAACATTCCGTGCCAAATTAAAGACTGTGCATTTGTAGGAAAATTAAAGCAAAATGCCATTGAGCACTATGCTAGAATGCACTCAGTGAGAAACCTGAAGTGTAAATGTTGTGACACATATTTTTCTTTGTTTAGAGATTTGAAAAGGCATTTAAAGCATCATAATATCAGTATCAGATGTGAAAAATGTGGAAAACTGTACAAGAGTGAAAGATCTTTTAAAGAACATCAAAAGATACACCAAGAAGACTTTGTGAAACCATTACATGAATGTGAAACATGTGGGAAAAAATTCAGCACTAAATATGTGCTGCAATACCATATCAAATCAGAGCACATGGGAATTAAAAAGTCTTTCATTTGTCCTACTTGTGGGAAAAGCTTCACTCAAAAGCAATCTTATACTACACATGCCAACGTACATATGGGATTGCGTCCTTTTGTGTGTGAGGTTTGTGGAGTTTCTTTCCCGTATGAAAAATCCCTACGAGAACACAAATACATGCATGATGAGCATAAAAATTTCAAGTGTGAAATATGTGGTAAGCAATTCAAGCAGCCCTCTGCCCTTTGCACACACCTGAAGATCCACAAGGAGACCAAGGATCACCTTTGTAAGGTGTGTGGGAAGGGCTTCACCCAGAGACAGGCCCTCCTGCGACATGAACGTGTCCACTCTGGGGACAAACCATTCACCTGTAATATTTGCTTCAAGAATTTCAATGATGCATCCATAATACGCCGCCACCTGATTATGGTGCACAAAGCGAACCCTAAAGACTGGAAGTCCTTCACTTTAAATGATACACCCAGGCAAACAAACCACTTTGTTCAAGTTTTGAGTGGGGAGTTGCAACCTCAACTAAAAAAGCGACAAAAAACCCCAAACCATATGGTTACTACACAAGAAAGCACAACAAATGATGTCCAGGCAGTGTCACAGCTTTCATTGGTAACAAGCACTGACTCTAGAGCACATGCAGCATTAGCACTTACCTCTATGGCTTCACATGGATCGGTTCTTGAAAACAGTGACTCAGTGAATTCATCTAAAGACATTTCACTGGAGACAAATATAGTGTCCTCGCACGGACCAATCAACCCCCTATCCCAGCCCAGTGTGTGTCCACCAAATGCTCCCAGTATCCCAACAGAGAGCCAGGGGGGGACGAGTCTGTATAACAATTACCCACCCTCTCTCCCATCTTCTAGCTTCAGTGCACTACAGTCTGGGTCTGATGTGGTGGAACATAGAGAACAGTCAAATGCTACTCACCTCAATCCTGTGCAGTCAACTGCGACTGAAAGCTTGCTCTATCAGTACATAAATATGTCATCTACTTACAGCCATTACAATGCAAATCAGTAGTAACCTCAGCAGCAGATTTTATTGGTGTAACTACATGTTTGTTGTTCATAGGTTTTGATACTTGAATTTTGAGATTAAAACTGTGAGTGAATTTTGATGTTTATATATTTCTATAAAAGAATTTTTATACAATGATGCTTAGACAGCTTGATAAATGAATAAATAATGTCCAAGAATACTAGTTGCATGTTATGAATTTTTTCAGGATTACAACAAGAGCACAAAGCACCATCCAACAACAAAGAAAGACACTACAGTGCCAGAGATCATCATCATCATCACAAGAGAGAATTCAGTTCTTATAAAAATACTTCACGCATCAACGTGGCTTTTTGCAGTAAATTGGTTAATGTGCAGCAGATGTTTGTGACAGGGCCAAGTATTAGTGCTTACTTTTGAATTTCAAATTTGATAGAACTCTGGAGAACATGTATTACTTTATGATAGACCAATGATCGTAATGCATCTAGGTATAAAACAGACAATGGATAGCTGTTGAGAGTCGTTTCAAATTGAGGAGTACTGTTGTGGTAATTCATCCAAGGGCCACTGCTGCGGTAATTCATCCATTTGCAAGTGACCTAATAATGCTTTTACCTTCGTAAAATGCAATGGCTGGGACAATTGGAATACTCAAAATAATTGAAAATGTAACTCCATCTTGAACTATGATTTTTTTAGGTTGACCTTAAAGTCACTTGTACATTTTTTAGCCTAGCGTGATCATATAACACCTGAAACATTCTGTATCTATTACAAAACTTGCCTATTTGATGTGCAACTACTGAATTTCACAGAAAAGTGATGAAACTTTGAAATTTCCTGCTTTGAGTCTAAGATAACCATAATTGCTTAATTTATATAAGTAACATTGGATTCATTTTGTACAAAATCTACAAAGAAATAAGAAAAGAAAACAAAGTTTTATCATTTAATATGTCTGCTTTAATTACATTTTCTGCAGTATAACTGCCCAATTTCCCTGGTCATAGTAACCGTTGACAACCTGACAGCCAGTCACATGACCACACAGCCTCTCCAGCTCACCGCGCTGAAACACGTGGTAGAACCGATGAAACACCTGCTCCCCTCCCCCAGCCTCACTCCTAGATCCACCCTTCAGCTGCCACGGGACTAACAGATCCTGTTGCTGGAAGTTGGTCCGGTTCTTGTGGACCACTAGTTCCTTAGGTTGTTTACCATATTGTTCTGAAGACTTATTAGGCAGATTCAAGGAATCCAGTTGTTTGTTGACACCAAAGTGTGTCTGTGTTTTCATTTTACTATCACTGTTCTGTCGAATTTCATGACTATTTTCATCACATATTTCTGTGGTCTGTCTCTCTGTCCATTGACAAGAGTTATCACTTTTGACTACATCACATTCTTGGTGTTTTGAATTGCTAGAAATATCACCGCTATCATCACTAATGTGTTGTTGATTTGAGTCTTCACCAGTCTGTTTACAGCCATTTCCGTGGCTGTTGGAGTCATCTTTGACACTTGGTAACCCATCAAACTCTTTCTCCTTGAGGTACTTTGATTTGACTTTGTTTATTTCCTGTTCCATCGCCCACACATAAACAAGAGCCTGACCCCCGGGTCGAAGGACGCGGACCAGCTCAGATATTGCATGGATTCGCCTCTCCTGAAAATAAAGCAACAAATAAATTTAACTGTTGAGTTATATCAAGATATCAATGAAAAGTATCAAAGTTAATTATCATTAGTAGAAGATAAGTACCAATTTGTACAAGAATTTCATCTGATGATAGTTTAGACATTTGACATTCTCTCTCTTTTACCTATACTATATCAGTGACATACTCAGTAAAGTGTAAGTAGAACCAAGTACCAATTTTGTCATAATACAAGAACCCCTGTGATGATAATATACGGACTCTCTTATATTCACTATATCATTGACATACCTCTGTGGACAGGTGATGAATTGACATACCTCTGTGGACAGGTGATGAATGACAGCGATACAGATGCAGACATCAAAAGATTCCGATCGTAAAGGAACAGAGAGAACGTCGGCTACAAATGCCTGGAATCCGCGCTCCCTACAGATCTCTGTCAGTTTGAAGCTTCTGTCGGACCCTATCTGTAAGGACAGGGATATAATTAACAAAGTCAGCTGAGAGATAGATATAAGACAATACATCAGTGGCAAGACCACATACCAGTATATCAAATGTGTTTACTAACTGCTACAGATATTTGTGTAAGCAATGATAATGTAGAGATAATGAAATGTGTATAATTACATAAAAACCCACCTGGTAGAAATGTGTAAGTGTTGATGATGAAAACAATTTATGTAATATGCATACAATCTCATACAAAGACTTGTGTAAGTGTTGATTTTGGAGAATAATTCAATGTGTATACTACCTGGTAGAGAGATTTGTTTATCCCAAGGTATTTCCCGTTCCCACACCCAATATCAGCCATCAATGACCCGGGGGGCTGCTTGAGGAGGAACTCGCTGATTCTGGGCCAGGGAGAGTGTCTGGTGCCACTGAAGTGGGAGGCTATCTCCTCATATACCTACAAGAAACAAAACAGTACATATACCTACATGTTAACAGAATATACATGTATATAAATGTTCAAGGAAATGATACAACATTTATATCCTCTAACTCATCATACACCTATGGTACACGTACACAGAATATACTTTTGTATGTACATCAGATTTGCTATAGTACCGGTACATGTATTTACATCATAGTTCAGTTTTTGTACCTTCTAAGTACATTCAGAATAACTGATACTTTATAACATAGTTAATAAGTAAGATAATTTGTTGCCAAGTAGGTGGAAGTATGGTATCTATGAAATTGTGGAAGGTTGATCCCTATCATCTACTGTCTCTCTTATGAAGTCACAGCTATAACTTACAACACTATATCCTCTCTGTTGGACCTGGTGAGTCCACAGTATGATGTACATGTATATACACCTATCATCTACTGCCTCTAATATAAAGTTACAGTTGAATATTATAACCTACCTGGTGAACATGATGAGTCTCCAGCTTCTCTGCCTCTGATGAGGACACAGGAATTGTGGGTCTGTTTTCAGACCTGTAAGAAGTCAAAGGTTAAACAAGAGGCCCATGGGCCACATCGCTCACCTGAGGAACAATAGGTATGATAAAGTCAGCTTAATGGAGTCATAATACAATCTGGACAATGTACATTAATACATGTAGATCCTGTATAAATAAAATCCATTTTTCCCCTTGGAACTCGGATAGCCCTGATTGCTGAAAATATTTACAAGAGCAGACTTTAATCACCGCTCCTGCACATATATAGGGACTCAACGTTATGCAGGCATGGATGACCGCACACCTACGCAACTCAACAGGTACCAACGTTAATGCAAGCAGAGATAACGCAAGCAGGGATGACCTCACACTTGCGCCAACAGCTCAACCTAACGCAGGGAGTGCCGCACACTTGCGCTAGAAAGGCCAGAACACCAGCAGGGATGACCATACACTAGTGCTCCGCTGCAACCACCACCAATACAAGCAGGTATGACCGCACATTTGTATTAATGCAATACAGGGCAGAAATGACCGCACATTCTGTATCATTGGTTAGAAAAACACACAGAATAGAAAGAGCAGGGATGCCAACACCCTCAATCTCTCCGTACCTGTTCAAGTTTAACCCCAAACAGTCGCTTGTTGCAATGCAATAGACACTGTCCCTATATATGTGCCAGCCTAAAATAATTCATAGTATCTAAAAATTGGAAATCAAAAATAAACAAACTAATCCAGCCTAACCCAAAACTACTTATGCAGAACAACTTATATACATTGAATATTATATTATTGTATAAAAAAAATCATCACATTAATTGGTTAACAGTGGATGCATTAATTAAAATAATCAAGAATCAATAAATCAAGGGCAATAACCCAAAACAGTAATACAAAAAGATTCTAATGAAAAAATAGCTGCCTGCTTCAATTTTATAGTCATATCACATGTTGAGTATTGCAGTTCTCAAAAAGATCCTTTACAATTGTTTATATATGGGATATTTAGCTACATCAAACTCTGAACCTTCTTGTGAGGCCGAAGAATTGTCCTGGAGCCAAAGTCTTAACAATTATAAAGAATCATCTTGCTGATTAGTTTCTGAGAAGAAGATTTTTAAAGATTTACTCTTTATTCCTATGTAAAACTTTAACACCAACACCCCCCCATGTGGCCTCACCCTACCCCCAGGGGTCATGATTTTCACAACTTTGAATCTACACTACCTTAGGATACTTCCCACAAGTTTCAGCTTTCCTGTCTGATTAGTTTCTGAGAAGAAGATTTTTAAAGAGTTACTCTATATATTCCTATGTAAAATTTTAACACCCCCCCCCCCAATGTGGCCTCACCCTACCCCCAGAGATCATGATTTTCACAACTTTGAATCTACACTACCTGTGGATGCTTCCACATAAGTTTCAGCTTTCCTGGCTGATTAGTTTCTGAGAAGAAGATTTTTAAAGATTTACTCTATATATTCCTATGTAAAACTTCGACCCCCCATTGTGGCCCCAACCTAACCCCAGGGGTCATGATTTTCAGAACTTTGAATCTAAACTACCTGGGGATGCTTCCACACAAGTTTCAGCTTTCCTGGCTGATTAGTTTCTGAGAAGAAGATTTTTAAAGATTTATTCTATATATTCCTATGTAAAACTTCGACCCCCCATTGTGGCCCCACCCTACCCCCGGGGGTCATGATTTTCACAACTTTGAATCTACACTACCTGAGGATGCTTCCACACAAGTTTCAGCTTTCCTGGCTGCTTAGTTTCTGAGAAGAAGATTTTTAAAGATTTACTCTATATATTCCTATGTAAAACTTCGACCCCCCATTGTGGCCCCACCCTACCCCCGGGGGTCATGATTTTCACAACTTTGAATCTACACTACCTGAGGATGCTTCCACACAAGTTTCAGCTTTCCTGGCTTTCTGGTTCTTGAGAAGAAGATTTTTGAAAATTTCTCAAAATTTTTCATTAATTTCTAATTATCTCCCCTTGAAAACGGGTGTGTGGCCCTTAATTTTCACAACTTTGAATCCCCTTTGCCTAAGGATGATTTGTGCCAAGTTCGGTTGAAATTGGCCTTGTAGTTCTTGAGAAGATGTTGAAAATGTGAAAAGTTTACGGACAGACGGACGGACGAACGGACAGACGGACGACAGACAAAATGTGATCAGAATAGCTCACTTGAGCTTTCAGCTCAGGTGAGCTAAAAACTAGAACAAATTTGACCAAACAAAATATCTGATTGACATGTAGATCAATAGCATTAAGGAAAATTGACCCCCCCCCCCCCCCCCCCCATCGTTCTTCTCAATTATTGATACATGTACCGGCACTAAATTTTGTGATAAAGATTGATTACAATCTATAATATAAAGTTTATTAGATTGTACTTGTGTAGATATTCACACAGGAATTAGTTCAGGGTGCCTGGTAACTACCGGTATGAGATATTGCATTTGCTAACTCTTTCTAAAGTTCAGTGATGTTACCATCATAGAGGACAGTAACTGACCCTTGCTGTGCCTCTCTCCTCTTTCTCTCGGCGGGGAGGATGATCTTTCTGAAGGTGAAGGATGTCCTCACGCCCCGAGGAACCACATTAAGGTTACCCTCCGCAGATGGGACAATGTCAGACTTCCTTGGGGTGATGCCATGTGACCAGACATAGCGGGATTCCCTGGTCATGATGAGCAGGCTTCTGGGAGGAAGTAGAACTGACAACTGTCTGCCGTCAGGGTGATGGAAGTCCATCAAAACCTGTCACAATCCAATTATGGAATTTAAGTGGATTATTCATATTGTTCATTAACCGAGTGAGTGCTGAGCAGATGGATACTACTGGTAATTAAAACACTTCCTAAGTTAATAAGTGTAGCTTGATGTTTCACAGTAAATATGTAATACCTGAGATCCTAAGCTTAGAGACATGATACCATCTTCAAAAGCAGGACCAGTGTCAATATGAGAGGGAATACCTACAACAAAATATTTTACAATCAAATTCAGTCAATAAAAGTTCAGCTGCAGATCCCTTAGCTATTTGCATTTTATGTATAATGTTTGAACTTAACCAACTTAAAATTTATCATCATGTACTTGGATGGTAGAAATTTTAAATAAATTTAAAACTACTATCAGTATAGTGAGAAATTGTCTGTTTTATTTGACTAAGTGATGAGAAAATATTGAGGAAATATTTTCCACTTCTCAGGATATTTCATACTTCCATGTATTGACTCCATCTTGATCACTTTCTAATGAAAGACCAGAGACTATATATTTACACACATATAAACACTTCCTACCTTGACCTGGCTGGTATTGGTTGACTGTCAGCTGATCAGGGTAGTGGGTTACATGACCTGTAGCCAGTGCCCTCTGGAGGAAGTTAGAGCAGACCGGAGGAATTCCCTGGGGAAGAGGGTCATCTGCATCTACATCATTGATTCCATACTTAAACTCAAAACCAAAATGCTTGACCTGTCTGTGTTTTAACTCCCTTCTTTCTGCAAACAAACATGTATAGAAGTGAATAATAATATAAATTCCTGACAAAATGTGAGGAGGTACTCTCTGCATAAGATAATGAAGAGCATCCTTTGACGATTTTTATATCCCCCCTCCAAAGAGAGGGGGTATACTGTTTTACCCTTGTGTGTCTGTAATATATTTCTGTAGCATTTTTCTCAGCAACTATTCATTGCAGATGGTGAGAATTTAAACACACTCTTGAATGGGTGTATCACTAGTAAGATTGGCTCACAGATGTCTTGATTAATTCTGCTTTTTTCAGACAGTGTAAAACTATATGAAATTACAACAAAATAATTTTTGGCACTCACAAATTTTTATTTTAGCAATTTGATTCAAAAACAGCAAAATCACAAAATGATATGCTCCCATTAAATTTATAAGGAATCAACAGTATGGCAAAGATATCTATATAAACCAAGTATGCTTTCAGAACAGTTTTTAATATTCTGGTGTGTAGCATTATATTAGGTGATATTCTGGTGTCTAGCATATAGTGATACTCACCCCCTGGAGAGGATCCCCAGTCCACAGCAGACAGGAACCCCCTCTCCTCCTCCTCTGTCACAAAGTCTGTCAGGACGACCAGCCCCGGGGGAAGGTCGGGTGATGGAGAGAGTCCCACTGGAACTACAGAAACAATTCCATGAGAGAGGGTTCAGAATTCTGTATTTTTTTCATTGACCAAAAAATAAGGTAGATTCAATACATTTGTATCTCAAGTGAGAAAAGAATAAGAAATGGTTATTTGCCTTTACAATTTACATAAGCAAATACAATATTTCTCATAAATTAAAAATCAGTCACACATCATTTTTAAATGTAAAGGAGATATTGATACCTTTAGAGACAAAGAAGATGTAGAGTGTGGCACTTTGCTTCCTGCTGGAGGTCTCTGGGAGACTCGTACCATTGAGTTGATTCATGGCTCTCTCTGCTGAATCTAAGTCTTGGTAACAGACAAAAGCATAAGGTTTCAAAGGGAGCATGATTATTTCGTCCACTTTCCCAAAAGGATTAAACACCTCATGGACCTCATCATAGGACACTCCAACATCCAGCCCTGCATTGTTCACACATAAAATCTGAAATAAAGAAAGCTAAGTAAGATTGCACATCTATTTTTTACTTAAATGTGTGTCCGTAAGGTGTTTAAAATTTATAGGTAAGTTCAGTTTTTTTTTTTTTTTGGTGTTTTTTTTGTTTTTTGTTGTTGTTTTTTTTTTTGGTACAAAACCTCCAATTGTGATTCATACCTTGGTTGTCTTTTCTGACGTTTCGATTCCCTCGTGTTTTAATAACGTTCTCTGTGATTTGGCGATCTTTTTCTGAAGTTTACGATCTGACTTGGATAATTTGGATACTGTTGATTGAGCTGACATGGTTTCTTTTTAAGCCAACAGTTAGATTTCACAGGTTACGTCTTACGTTTCATCAAAAATCTTGTTTTTATTTTCTTGGAATATTTAGCATTTTAATCCACTTCAATTGCACACATTGTTCATCATTCATCATTTCATGCTAAGAAAACAACCATGGGCGCAGCCATTTTTTATAATCTCAATGCAAAACTAAAGTTTGCATCTCCTTGATTTAAGCGAGAAAAGTTTATATATTTAAAATTCACTGCTACAATTTAGGCCCTATCTTTTTATTCTCTAGTTTATTGACAAAATATGAGAATATGTGCAAAAATAAATTTCCTAATGATTTAGAGAGTTTATGACGTCAATTCGGCGAAGGAGAAATGGCGGCGATGAGCAGAGGAACCGACGGCGTGAAGCTATGGGAAAAAGCAGGGAAAGCAGAATTGTAATTAATTTCTGCAATTTAACATTTAGCGAATGAGTTTACTATTCGTAGCCGTGATAGGTTTCACTTGATTTCATTGGAAATTATCACAGTTCCGGTTTATAAAAAGTAATGTTTTGTTTCATGTGCTGGTGCTCAACAGTGCCGATCGTCTTGGTTTGGTGACACTTTCTAACTGGATTTGATTGATTATAAACCGAATGGCTTTCGACTCAAAGATTAATTTTTCGTTCGTGAAAATAGATGCGGGGTTAATTGATCCAGCTTCGACCACACGATTCATTTTACCATGTTGAGCTGAGCACTGGCCAATATTTTGTAGATTATACCAGAAAAAGAAAAGTAAAGCTCATCTTCTTTATCACATGGGCAAGTGCTCTGGCATGAACCCTGCATGCTAAAATTAACCCCTTCACGGTAACTGCGGTACTGCTCTTTTGCAGGGCAAAATGACATGGTTTGGTGAAATATAACGTTACATCAATTGTTTCATTTATGTCATTTAATTATCTACCTACTGAAATTTCGGCAAATTATATCATTTTGCCCTGCAAGAGAGCAGTACTGCAGTTATCATGAAGGGGTCTATTGGCGCGTAAATATGTTTATTTATTATTTGTATACTACACTTGCCAGAGTACTTGCCTTGGTCACTGTTAACGTGATGGAATTTTTCTGCACAAGGGATTAAAGGTCAAAAAGAGTGAAAATTAACTTTCTTTTGGTTAGAAATATAGCTTTTTGGATAAAGTTTGTCAACGTCACATGACCATTGTTAGACTGTTTCAAAAGCAGGCATGGTGTAAAAAATTCACTAGGTTTTGTAGGGATAGGATATTAATCATCAGAGGACTCAATGTTTCATTCTCCTCTCTTATGATACAGATAACCCAATATTATAGAGAATTATGTTAACGAGGTAACAGTGTCTTATATTTTTTATTATTTAATGTCCCTGCTAAAATATTTTATGTTTGTCATTTGAATTTGCTTTAGTTAGATAGGAAATTAATCTTTCATCTTTGAGTAGTAGTATTAGAAGAGTTGACTAAAAGTAAGTTTAACGCATTGAGTATGTTTGGAGCTTATTTATAAACCCCTTGAAGAGGTTTAAGAATATACAGGCAATATTTTAGACATAAACATTATTAATGAATGAATCCTGTAGTACACTTGCTTTTTGAATGAATACATTTTTTTTTCAGTATCAAACAATGGAGTGTGATAAAGGAGAAGAATTTCCTGGGCAGGGAATCCAAAGTGATGAAGAACGCCCTGTTTGAGTTGTCATGGAGAGTTGTAAATGGCCAGATGAAGGTCGAGTCTGCAATCAACGTTCTGGAGGATCTATGCGTGAGTGAAGTTATTTTGCAATATTTAAGGTTGGAGAGAATATTCAATAAGGGTACTGTGAAATCTTTATTTATCTTATACTAGTACTGAGATCTTGCATTCTGCCATAGTGAGCAACCTTTTGTAATAATATTATGTAGTCGACAATTGTCAGTAAAGTGATGATTTTAAAATCATAAATAAAAAAAGGGGAATGCTAATTGCCATTTTACAGGGATAATATATTGCATTTAGTTAGTAGTTTAAAGTATTGTGTATCCATTGTATCGTAATTGTATGTAACCATATTTATTGGATTGTACATGTAACATATCAATGAGACAACAACTGATTCACTTACATAAGGCCAAAACTATGGGTTATTTTCTAAATGTCATGCTCTCTTTTAGGAAAATGTGAAAGAACTACCAGTGGCCATTGCAGACGTGTTTTCCATTCTAGGTATGGAGCCAGATAATAAACTTACAAGTAGTTGAAAATCATTCTACATTTTCTTAAGGACAAAATTGTCTGCAATGTTACTGAATATTGCTAATCACCTAGAAATTGTGTTTATTTTATCCAGATATTGAGCTGTCTGTTTTAGAGGATACAAATCAAAGGGACAAATTCATCTCCCTTGTTTCTGGATGTGAGGTAAGTGGGTAATGAAATCAAGATTAGGGAGTAAATTCTTGCTTCTTATGATGGTTAATGATCTTTGATCTATTTCAGAAATTTGTGGCATCATCACTACTGAAAGAGAGACTGGATTTGGAAACTCTAGAAAGCCTTGGTTTGCTGGCATCAAAGAGTCAGTTCAACCAGAAATATGTCAAAACAAAGACAAAGCTCTAGTGAGTAGCTACAAGATCTAATATTTATGGAAAGATAAAGTAATCGCAACCATTCTGACATTTTAGCTCAGTAAGCACATCGTAACATATATATTTACTATGGTTTGATGAGAGTAGTTAATAGAGAAGAAAATTGACCCTGTTGACACAGCCATGCAATCTCTTGAATGAATTGATGTCAATGGTATTCCGTTTGCAAGGTTATTTTCACCCTGTGTTATTTTCGCTATTCTCCCCTTGCAGGCGGTTTTGTCCCGTTTTGAATTCATTCAGACTGATTTGTGTTTAAAGAGAGATAATTTAAGACATTGGAATACGCCCAGTCTTAAATCCGCTTGCTAACAACAAGGGTGAAAGGGCAAAAATAAAAAGGGAATGAATATTTCCCTGTATACAGTATTCACAGATTTTAACAAAGATAATTATCATAATTTTTTATGAGTGATGCAATCCTTAAGTAGATTTATTTGTTTTCCAGTTACAAGCAGAAGAAATTTAATTTGTTGAGAGAAGAGAGTGAAGGATATGCTAAATTAATAGCAGAGCTGAATCAGGAAATTACAGAGAAAATTACAGTGGATCAGAGTGTGGAAAATCTCAAGTCTCTGATTGGTATATGATATAAATATTCCATGTTTGTTACATACACACAGGACTAAAAATGTACACAAGTACATGTATCATATCATCTTATTTACCGTATATCCAGTAATTTTCACGATGATCTAATTATCACGACCTCTTTGAAATCGCAAAATATTAAATACGCAGAAATTATATCCTGTATCATTTTCTATAAGACAATTAAAATTGCAAAAAATGACTGACGCAAATTAAGAATGCTACACATTTTCACAAATTTTGTGACATGGAAAAATACCGAATATATGGTATTCTATCCGTTTGAATGTTCAATGAAATAATTAATTTGATTTTACTTGTTGGTCTATTCTTTAAGTTCTTTGCAGCATTCTGTAGTAGCGGGGTTAAGGTTAGGGTTATCTCAGTGAAATATATACATATATAATCCACATATATATTGACAGAGTTCTGTACTGATGGCCTGTTTGGTTGTTACAGGTTGCTTTGACTTGGATCCTAACCGAGTGTTGGATGTTTTGCTGGAATCGTTTGAGTGCCGGCCTCACCTGGAGAACTTTTACGTCCCGCTGTTCAAGGAGTACGTGACGGAACGCAAGACTCTCTGTCACATCCTGGGATTCAAGTTCCGCTTCTTTCAGGTCGGTATTTCATGGGAACTCCAGGTGGGAACAAACCTTGTACATCCACTGAGCATGTATTATTGACTAAAAAGGAGGTTTATAAAACTTTGGTTGTATTTGTTAGGGAAAACTAAAAAAAAATGAAGAAAGGGAAACTTCCATTGGTTGGAATCTGTTGTTATTGTTTGTATGTGTTTGTCTTGCTTAGGATGAAGAAACTCCCACCAGTTTATACAAGGTAGCTGCTTTGTTGCTGCAACACAATTTGATTGATCTGGAAACTCTCTATCCACACGTAAGTATATTCCTTTAGGCTTTAAATGTATCTGGATAAAACTGTATTTTTTCAATGCAAACATTTACATATGCAGCCTTTCACTAAATGAAAACCGATGTCTAGCAACACGCATCCTTATTTGCCTCATTATCCAATTATCTTGCTCAGATAGTAACCTGATGACCTTGCCCTCTGACTTTTCAGCTTCTCCCTGCGGACGCCAAAATCAAGGAGTATCACCAGAAGGAGGCTGACGAGGCCAAGGCGTACGTCCGTAAACTCAGCGTGGTCAATCTGGCCGAGAAATCGGAGGAAGTCAAAGAGCCAGAGGTGGTCAAGATCGACTTGGTAAGTTAACTAAGACATACTTACACAATATGTGTATTTATATATATTGTATATAAGGTATATATATATCAAGAAGACTACATTTTTTAAAAGATTTTTGTTGTTGTTCAGTATGTGACCAATCAGAAGCTTGGATTGTGTGAAGCCTTGCTCAGCCTTGGGGTATGGGATAGAGCAAAGGAGATCCTGGACAAGCTCCCCGAGTTCTTTGGCACCGTTCACAAGCCTATCGCCACCGGACTGTGTGCCATGGTTCATTGTATGATGGACACACTCTATAAAAAGTAAGACTTTCTTCTAGACCTATCCTATCATTTGGTTAAAAAGTCAACGTTCATCAAAATTACTAGTACAAGAAATACCAAAGGTTGTGGGTTCATGTCCTTGTTTAGGATCGATTTTTACTGCATGTAGCAATTTTTTTGATACACCACTGAATATCTTCAATTTCTGATGACAATCTTTTAAAATGGATGACACTGTACAGGCTTTTGCTTGTTAATTATCATTTTATCCCGCCCATCACAATGGTTTATTTTTACAATTGTTACAGTTTTCTGAGATATTTCATTCATAAAATCCTTTTAAAGATTGAGAGATTTTGCTTATAGAAATGTTGCCTTTATTACAGTAACGCAGGCTTGCCTAAAAAGATCCTGAAGGGGAAGTTGTCCGGAGACAAGAACTTGTTGAGGAATATCCGGGAGGTGGACTCCTACCGCTCGCTTCACTCTGAAGTGTTCCCAGTGATGCGTTACATCGGACCCTACACCTCCTGTGATCCCGTGCTACTGGTCAAAATCATCCGACTCGGAAAGTGCTTCATGACCAAGGTAGGTCGCAGTGTTCTCCTGTCTCTTGCTTATCATTTGTACAAAAAAATATGTGTGATCTGAAGAAAAATGTGTAGTTACACTTTATCATTACAATGACACTAAAACAAAGAATGTGCTCAGATTATTGACATTTTATGAATCCTATTAAAATATTTACATTTTTTTAGAAAAGTAACCAAATGTTTTATATATACATTAAATCTAGACTCGTTAAACTGAGCAACTCTTTATGACCATGTCACCTTTCCACAAATGTAATTACATTGAATAAAGATGCTTTTTGATTGGAGGTATCTTAATTCTATTAGCATGTAAAGCTAATTCTATTAGCATGTAAAACGGAATTGATAGTGGATTTCTAAGCATGCATGATGACTTGTTCACTGTTCAGTGGAGATTTCTGTGTGTATTCCAGAGACAGAGTGGGGGTATAACTCCCGAGGATGACGTGGCATACTATGGCTTCCTGAACATGCTGGATGAGGTCCTGTTACCCAGCATGTCCCTGCTCCCCGGTAACTGTTGCCTCTCGGAGGAGCTGTGGAGCTTCCTCAAACTCTTCCCTTACGAACTAAGGTTAGCCATCACACAAGTCTGTGGACATGTTTATAGTGTTGTTGTTGGACTGTGAGTGATCCTTTGTTTGACTGCCTCCATGTTTTGTAGGTATCGACTATATGGGAACTGGAAGAATGACTACAGCCAGCATCCTAAACTAGTGAGGATCCGTGCCGACTGTCTGGAGCGAGCTAGGTACCTCATGAAGTAAGACAATATCATTCTTTTATATTTCTAACCCTACCCACCCTAAGCTTGCCCCTTTTTTACCCCAACACACAAGCCATACAGATACATCTCATTTCTCCCACTCTCTGTACTGTACAGGTGCATCATACTCACATGTCACTCTATACCATCCTATTTATAAGTACCATGTCAAAGGAATATAAAAAGTTAAATGCACATGTACCCTCTGAGATGAATGATTTATAGATAAGTTCATTTGGAGATATTGTTCTGTTTTAGACGCATCTCCAAGGAGAATGTGAAGCAATCAGGGCGACAGTTGGGAAAACTCAGCCACAGTAATCCGGGCGTGCTGTTTGAATATGTAAGTGTTAAAACTCAGCCACAGTAATCCGGGCGTGCTGTTTGAATATGTAAGTGTTAAAACTCAGCCACAGTAATCCGGGCGTGCTGTTTGAATATGTAAGTGTTAAAACTCAGCCACAGTAATCCGGGCGTGCTGTTTGAATATGTAAGTGTTAAAACTCAGCCACAGTAATCCGGGCGTGCTGTTTGAATATGTAAGTGTTAAAACTCAGCCACAGTAATCCGGGCGTGCTGTTTGAATATGTAAGTGTTAAAACTCAGCCACAGTAATCCGGGCGTTCTGTTTGAATATGTAAGTGTTAAAACTCAGCCACAGTAATCCAGGCGTTCTGTTTGAAAATGTAAGTGTTAAAACTCAGCCACAGTAATCCGGGCGTGCTGTTTGAATATGTAAGTGTTAAAACTCAGCCACAGTAATCCGGGCGTGCTGTTTGAATATGTAAGTGTTAAAACTCAGCCACAGTAATCCGGGCGTTCTGTTTGAATATGTAAGTGTTAAAACTCAGCCACAGTAATCCAGGCGTTCTGTTTGAATATGTAAGTGTTAAAACTCAGCCACAGTAATCCGGGCGTGCTGTTTGAATATGTAAGTGTTAAAACTCAGCCACAGTAATCCAGGTGTGCTGTTTGAATATGTAAGTGTTAAAACTCAGCCACAGTAATCCGGGCGTTCTGTTTGAATATGTAAGTGTTAAAACTCAGCCACAGTAATCCAGGCGTTCTGTTTGAATATGTAAGTGTTAAAACTCAGCCACAGTAATCCGGGCGTGCTGTTTGAATATGTAAGTGTTAAAACTCAGCCACAGTAATCCAGGTGTGCTGTTTGAATATGTAAGTGTTAAAACTCAGCCACAGTAATCCGGGCGTGCTGTTTGAATATGTAAGTGTTAAAACTCAGCCACAGTAATCCGGGCGTGCTGTTTGAATATGTAAGTGTTAAAACTCAGCCACAGTAATCCGGGCGTTCTGTTTGAATATGTAAGTGTTAAAACTCAGCCACAGTAATCCGGGCGTTCTGTTTGAATATGTAAGTGTTATGTATTAAGAGTAATGTGTGCTCATCATTGCAAGTCAGAATTTACTCGCGAGTCTTGATGTCTTCTGTTTGAATATGTAAGTGTTATGTATTAAGAGTACTGTGTGCTCATCATTGCAAGTCAGAATTTACTCGTGAGTCTTGATGTCTTGTAATATTTATCTCTAGTTAAAGTCATGCATACTGTCTATAAAAGAAATTATGAACTGTATCTCTGGTGACATTTTGAGCTATTTTCCTCCTGTCTGTCAGGTATTGTTACTCTATGGATGTTGTTCTGAGTTACATGTATTGAGATTCTGCTGTGTTACATTGGGAATTGTGCTATGTTACAGGTGCTGTCCCAAATTCAGACCCACGACAACTTTATCGGCCCAGTGGTGGACTCCCTCAAGTACCTGACTTCCCTGTCGTACGACATGCTGGCTTGTATCCTCTAATGCTCAGACATACATGTATATAATGAAGTGAATGTCAGTAATGGTCACTCATAAACCAAGTCTTGGACTCTTTCCTGGAACAAGCTGAATAATTACATGAATATGTTGGGGAAGCATTTATCTCATGTTGACAAGATAATTTAATTTCATGGGCTGTTCTGAGTATTCTCATCTTTAAAGTGAACAGATAGATGGAAACCCTATTGATAGTTAACAGCATGAAAATGAGATCACCGTATCATTTAATTATAAAGAGGGAAAAAATTATCACACACTTTAAATTTTATGCTTTTACCCTTAAACAGCAAAGCTTTGAAGTACATGTAAATGTGAATATTTTAATGAATGATTGTACATGGTCCCATGTTCCTTAACTGTATGTAAGACTGCATCATTGATGCTCTGGCCAACCCAGACAAGAGCCGGATGAAGTACGACGACACAAACATATCCAAGTGGCTCCAGAGTAAGTGGCTTATATTATCTCTACCCTCTCTATTATCCCCACCTTCTCTATAATCTCCATCTTCTCTATAATCTCTATCTTCTTTATAATCTCCATCTTCTCTATAATCTCTGTATAATCTTAATCTTCTCTATAATCTTAATCTTCTCCATAATAATCCAGAGTAAGTGGCCTATATTATCTCTACCCTCTGTATTATCTCCACCTTCTCTATTATCGCCATCTTCTCTATAATCTCCATCTTCTCTACAATCTTCACCTTCTCTACAATCTCCATATTCTCTATAATCTCCACCTCTATAATCTCCGTCTTCTCTATAATCTCCACCTTCTCTATTATCGCCATCTTCTCTATAATCTCCATCTTCTCTATAATCTCTATCTTCTATATAATCTCCATTTTCTCTATAATCTCTGTATAATCTTCATCATCACCACTATAATCTCAATTTTCTCCATAATCTCCACCTTCTGTATAATCTCCATCTTCTCTTTGATTTCTTTATAATCTCCATTTTCTCTATAATCTCTGTATAATCTCCATCATCACCACTATAATCTCAATCTTCTCCATAATCTCCTTCTTCTGTATAATCTTCATCTTCTCTATAATTTCTGTATAATCTCTTCTCTATAATATCTGTATTCTCTAATTTCTATCTTCTCTATTATCTCTATCTTCTATATAATCTCCATCTTTATCTTGTGGCAATAACACAGTATGCGATCTTAATTGTAACTTTTACACATTGGGATTGAAAAAGAATTTATAACAATGGCTAACTGTTAATTAGCCTTGCTCTGAATGGAAGGTGTGAACAAAGAGAACAATGGAATAATGGGCATGTATGCTATGATATCCTGTAAAGGATTGGTTAATGTAAACACTCTGTAACAGATAAAGAACTGTGTAACATAATATCTGTTTCTCTTGTCCTTGATAACCCCAACAATATTTGCTTGAATTATTTGCAGGTCTGGCAAACTTTGCTGGTTGTATATGTCGAAAATACCAAGTAGACTTGGCTGGGCTGATGCAATTTGTAGCAAATCAACTGAAAGCAGGGAAAAGGTACCGGATACTGACTGTGCATATTTTATGTGTTCTATCGGTTGTTAGAAGATAATTTAAAATCAAATTCCCAACTATGAATACTTCATTCTTATTTGTTTTGCACACATGAAATATTTTGATGTTTCATCAGTACAAGTACTACAGGGACTAATTTTTCACCCTTTGTTTCATCAGTACATGTAATATAGGGACTAATTTTTCACTCTGTTTCATCAGTACATGTAATATAGGGACTAATTTTTCACCCTTTGTTTCATCAGTACAAGTAATATAGGGACTAATTTTTCACTCTTTGTTTGGAAGCTTTGACTTGCTGCTGTTACGTGAGGTTGTCACTAAGATGGCGGGGATAGAAATCTCTGAAGAGATCACAGACGACCAGCTGAATGCCATGTCTGGGGGAGAGCTGTTGCGACAAGAGGTGAGAGACAGAAAGTTTGACTTTACAGTTCTGTGGTAGTTCTATGCTTATCTTGCAAATATCATAAGAGTTTAGTTTATTTTGGTGGTAGTTTCGTGATAAACAACATATTAATTTAACTGTTCTAATATCAAATTAACTGCAGTCATTTACATGTAAATGGATACATCCATTATTACATCATGTTTATTTTAGGTTTTACATATGTATTTTTGTATGGTATTAATGTAGGTTTCACATGTGTTTTTGAGGGTGTATATTTTGCTCCTGAGATTTTATTAGTTTTTTCCATGTGTATTTTAGGGTGGATATTTTGCTCAAGTGAGAAACACCAAGAAGTCGTCCACAAGATTAAAGGACTCCCTGTTGGAGCATGACTTGGCCCTGGCCCTGTGTATTCTGATGTCTCAGCAGAGGGACGGTGTCATATACGAGGAGAGCGCAGAAAGTCACCTCAAGCTTGTAGGCAAGCTTTATGATCAGGTACAGCTCAGGCCAAAATAGTCAGCCAATTACAGTACTTTTAGATCTATTGATTTATGAGAGGCTAAGAGAGGCACCTCAAACTGTAGAAAAGCTTTTTAATCTTGTACAGAATGGGCCAAAATAATCAAAATGTAATTACATAGAATATAGTTATGCTATGTATATTATTAAATATTGTGAAACAAATGGATTTACCAGGAAAAAGTTTTTGTTTTGTCATCATGATGTTTGTGCCGCTAAATTTCCTGGACTATTTGTTGATTTTATGAACTACATGTGCTGTTTGTGTTATTGCAGTGCCAGGACACGTTGGTACAGTTTGGGAGTTTCCTCTCCATGCAGCTGAGCACGGAGGAGTTTGTGAAGCGGCTGCCGACCATCGACACACTGATCACCGCCTACCACGTCCCCGCGGATGCCGCCTTCTTCTTATGCCGTCCTCAGTACACATATGCAATCAATGCAAGTCTCTATCTTATACTTACTATCATTAGTACTGTAAGTTAGAATATTATCCTACATTATGACATTTGTAGTAAATGATTAAGTAAATATATCATTTAATGTTTTAGTCGAAATTTGATGAACTTCGCAAAACAGACAAGAACAACAAACAGTCGGGAAGTCAGCTAAAGGTATGCTTACTCTTGTTGTCATAGCGACTCAAAGTTCCCCTGAGTTTGCTACTTTGATGAACATGTAATTCTTAATGCTCTTTTCAAAGGTTTGTTTACTTTAGTTAATCCAAGAAGCAAAATATGTTTTTTTTAGACTTATTAGTTAACATTTGAGGGTTACCAACTTCCCTTTTGAGGGACATGCATGTAGTTCACCAAACTTTATGCTTGTTACTTTTTCTGTGGTAAGGAAATAGTGTAGTTTTATACATTAATGTGTTCTATCCTTTGTGACAGCAACAAAGATACATAGAGGCGGCTGATGAGGTGATGCAGCCCGTCGTGGAGCTGATCCGCCCAATATATAGTCCCCGCGTGTGGGAAGACCTCAGGTAATACACCATTGACTGAATATCTTAATGTAGATCAGATTTCCTCTCCTTTATAATTCTTTTAATTTTTGAAAATTAAAAGCAGACAGTGTTGGAGGAGGAGGAAGGTTATCAATGTCATAAATTTTAAAGTCGAAAAGTCGAGATATTGATAATATCTACTCCCCAAATCCTTTACAAGTTTCATTCATGTACTTGTATAAGCCTCACCTTTGTTAATTACCTGTGCGTGGCTCTGTGTATCAGTGACCACCTATATGTATGACCTGGCCGTCCCCTATTGTTACCTATGTTTTGTTATTTACCTGTTTTCACCTTTATATTTATCTTTCAGTGCCACCTTCTTTGTGACGTTCTGGTCCATGTCTATGTATGATCTGGCCGTCCCCACCACAGTGTATGACAAACAGATCCAGCAGTTGACCTCTCAGATCACAGCTATTGAGGACAACGAGGACCTGGTGAGTGTAACCTCAATGACCAGGGGTTGTAGGTGATAGATCACACTACCAGGGTATAGGTTAAAGGTCACACAGCTGGTCATTAGGTCAACCCTCATGTCAAAGTGGTATGGGGCACCTTGTGATATCAATGTCGACAAAAGGACATTCTATTTGAAATATAATAACAGTTTTGATATTTAAAATTGTACAATATTTGACCATGAAATCCATTTTGAGTATTCTTAGCAAGGAAAAAATTGTTAAAGCATCGACATTTTTCAAACTCGTGACTTGCAGATCAGTAGCTGATGCTTTATTTAATTGCAATAAACTGTTTGAAATAGAGATACGCTGAATTTTATTGATTATTCGTAAAAAAAAAAAGTTTTTCACAATATGGAAGTGTCCGATGCATTCTCAGATTAACATTGTCCATCATTGGCTTGTTAAATGGAAAAATGATTCAGAAATAAGAACTTATAGAGGATTATCGATAGAATGTTCAGTCTAAATGATAACAGTCAGGTTTCTTTACCATTGCAAAATACAATAAACAATGAACCCAAAGCTCATTTGTAGAATATTGATTCAACATGTTGAGTTAAGTTCATGGAAAGTCTATCTATTGTAAATTGCTTCTTGATTTTCAGCCCCAGAGCAAGAAGAAGAAAGAGAAGGAGAGATGCAGCAGTCTGATCGCCAAGCTGAAGGACGAGATGAAGAAGCAGGGCGACCATTGCAGTCGAGTGATGGCCCGGCTCAAAGCCCAGAGGGACTCCTGGTTCATCTCACGTAAGTCCAGACATTGTTATACATGTGTGTTAGTCTATTGATGGCCTGGCTCAAAGCCCAAAGGGACTCCTGGTTCATCTCACAAAAGTCCAGACATTGGGTGGACCTGTATTCTAGAATATTTCTTTTATATAGAACTAAGTGGTGATTGATTTTTATCAAAACAAATGATTGAATAAGAGAAATGTTTTATGAAGAGAGGTCTAGTAAACAAGGGTAAAGAGAAAAATAATGTGTATGGAAAAGCTCAACTGTTTATCTTTTGTGATTGTTTTGACACAGTCTATATTTTATTATTGTGTTGACTTGGTAAATGTTTATGTATTTGACAGGGTCCACAAAGAACGAGACCATCACCCAGTTCCTCCAGCTGTGTGTGTTCCCCCGCTGTTGTTTCACTGCCTCAGATGCCGTGTACTGTGCCAAATTTATCCACATCTTACACGATCTGAAGACCCCCAACTTCTCCACTCTCATCTGTTGTGATAGGGTAAGTCTAACTCATTTGGTCACTGATCGAATCTGAAACCAATACACAAAAATTAACAGACTTGATATGTTGCCAACTGTAAATGTAAATCTCTGATCACTTACACTGAGAATGTTTGTATACATGTATCATTTTGTGTATGAGAATATTTGTATGCATGTTTCATTTTGTGTTCCAGATATTCTGTGATATCACGTACACGGTGACCAACTGCACTGAGAACGAGGCTCACAGGTACGGACGATTCCTGTGTGCGTCGCTGGACACCATTATGAAGTGGCACAGTAGTAAAGAGATCTATGACAAGGTACAGTACAACATTACAGTACAACACAAAAAACTTGTAAACCGACAATAAACATAGAAGTAGGGAAGAGATCTATGACAAGGTACGGTACTACAATACAGTACACAACAAAAAACTTGTAAAACAACAATAAACATAGAAGTAGGGAAGAGATCTATGACAAGGTACGGTACTACAATACAGTACACAACAAAAACTTGTGAAACGACAATAAACATAGAAGTAGGGAAGAGATCTATGACAAGTACACAGGCAGAAACCTGTAAACAAAGCCAGAAACAAAATAACTACTAAAAAAAGTAAATCTTGAGTAGATTTTACTGGTAGGTTTTCTATGTATATATTAGAAAAAAAATATCATTGATTAACATTTCTTTAATTTGAGTACATAGGTGTAATGAAATTGACCATTGAGGATCCTCTGGTCTGTGAGACATAGTATGGTTTTTGTTGACTACTGTGGAGACACCGTTGATTATTGTTGCCTGTTGTAGGAGTGTGCTGCGTACCCCGGGTTTGTGACGGTGTTCAGGAAGGGCACAGACAGTGTCAATATCGCCGACCAGCTGGACTACGAAAACTACCGCCATGTCTGCCACAAGTGGCACTTCAGAATCACCAAGGTAACCACTCATCTGTGTCTGGTCAGTGGGACTTGGAGAATAGTCCACGAAAGTATTCAGTTCCTTAAATGTTCTTGTTGCTCTTCTAAAATACTGAAAAAGTGTGTCCAAATGAATGTCAAATCAAAGAGCAGAAAAGAAGCAAACAGAAATTGATCATATAATTAATGGATATTCTTATCATTCCTGATTTAATGAAGATACTGTTAGATTTTGTGTGCATAAGTGTCTGTTTGTATTAATGTATTAGTCTATATGTGTGTTTGTGTATTGTAGGCTATGGTGGCTTGTTTAGAGTCGGGGAACTACATCCAGATACGCAACGCTCTGATTGTCCTCACAAAGGTAAGAGGGGTTATAAGTTACAGGTGTTATTGAGAGAGTAAATACATTCAGATATATGTTTGCATTTCAAAATGTTTTAGCTGATCATTAAATGTACAATGTATGATCATTTTATGAACAGATCTTGCCCAACTATCCCAAGATTCAGCAGTTTGGACAAGCGTTGGAGAGAAGAGTGGACAGACTCCGACAGGACGAGAAAGGGAAACGACCTGATATCTACGCCCTGGCCATGATGTAAGTCCATCAACTGTTTGTATTTACACGTATTAGTACCACGGCCACGATGTAAATCCAATGACTGATTGTATTTACATGTATTAGTACCACGGCCATGATATAAGTCCAATGGCTGTTGTATTTACATGTATTAGTACCACGGCCATGATGTAAGTCCAATGGCTGTTGTATTTACATGTATTAGTACCATGGCCATGATGTAAATCCAATGACTGATTGTATTTACATGTATTAGTACCACGGCCACGATGTAAATCCAATGACTGTTTGTATTTACATGTATTAGTACCACGGCCACGATGTAAATCCAATGACTGTTTGTATTTACATGTATTAGTACCACGGCCACGATGTAAATCCAATGACTGTTTGTATTTACATGTATTAGTACCACGGCCACGATGTAAATCCAATGACTGATTGTATTTACATGTATTAGTACCATGGCCATGATGTAAATCCAATGACTGTTTGTATTTACATGTATTAGTACCACGGCCATGATGTAAATCCAATGACTGTTTGTATTTACATGTATTAGTACCAAGACCATGATGTTTGATTAGGAATTTACATAATCATGTACATGTCGGTAACAACACATACAAGTTCTGTTGGTGTAAACCCTGTCTCTTGTTGTAGGTACTCTGGTCAGTTGAAGGGGAAGAAGAGTATCTGGGTACAGGAGACAATGTTCCACCACAAAGAGGTAAGGCCACAAACCACAGCAAAGAATCAGAGCTGTGGCTCACTGAACTCATAACTCACTAGACAGACCAAAACCATAGCAAAGAATGAGTGGTCTGACAATGCACTGATAACTGAATTAGGCAGACTGAAACTTTAGCAAAGAATCAGTGGTCTGATGCTCTAAAGAGATATCGGTACAATGTATACTGACCTACATAGTGTATGTCACTGCTCCCCAGTAGTTCTGTATCTTTAAATCCATGATTTAAACTGTCCACTATTACAGATGTATTAATGTACAGATATACAATGTATAAGAATCACTCTTTGACTTGTAGATGAAAGGAAGTCAGAAGAAGCAGGGGGGCTTGTCCTCTAAACAAGACTCCAAGGCCAATGGGGAGACCAAGTCCTCCAAGGAGAACGGAGAGGGTAAGAATAGTCAGCATGTTGAAAAATAGTGACCAAAAAAGACAGATACAGATGTAATTGAGTTACTGAAGAAAATGTTCTTGACAATATATTTACACAGTGAAAGAATCTAGCAAAGACAAGAAGTCAGAGAAGAAAGAGAAGTCAGAGGGAAAGTCCAAGTCTGAAAAGAAGGACGAGGACAAGAAAGACCCTGGGTAAGTCAGGAGAGGAAAGCAGAGGGTAGAGACCATTAGCAGCAGAGGTAAAGCAGGAAATAGAGCAGTGGATAGAGACCATTCAGGCTAGTAGAGAATAAAGCAGGGGATAGAGATCATTCAGGCTAGTAGGGAATAAAGCAGGGAATAGAGCAGGGGATAGAGATCATTCAGGCTAGTAGAGAATAAAGAAGGGAATAGAGCAGGGGATAGAGATCATTCAGGCTAGTAGAGAATAAAGCAGGGAATAGAGCAGGGGATAGAGACCATTCAGGCTAGTAGAGAATTAAGCAGGGAATAGAGCAGGGGATAGAGACCATTCAGGCTAGTAGAGAATAAAGCAGGGAATAGAGCAGGGGATAGAGATCATTCAGGCTAGTAGAGAATAAAGCAGGGAATAGAGCAGGGGATAGAGACCATTCAGGCTAGTAGAGAATAAAGCAGGAAATAGAGCAGGGGATAGAGATCACTAGGCTAGTAGAGAATAAAGCAGGGAATAGAGCAGTGGATAGAGATCATTCAGGCTAGTAGAGAATAAAGCAGGGAATAGAGCAGTGGATAGAGACCATTCAGGCTAGTTGAGAATAAAGCAGGAAATAGAGCAGTGGATAGAGATCATTCAGGCTAGTAGAGAATAAGCAGGGAATAGAGCAGGGGATAGAGATCATTCAGGCTAGTAGAGTATAAAGCAGGGAATAGAGCAGGGGATAGAGATCATTCAGGCTAGCAGGGAATAGAGCAGGGGATAGAGATCATTCAGGCTAGTAGAGAATAAAGCAGGGGAGAGAGACCATTCAGGCTAGTAGAGAATAGAGCAGGAGATAGAGTGCATTCAACTCTTGCAGAAATAAACAGAGTAGAGATATTAAACAAAGAAATGAAAACTGGAAGTAGAACAAGGGAAAGGAATGATTCCAACTTTTGTATAGCAGAGAATAGAAAAAGATTAAATGGGAAAAAGAAACGGTTAGGCAGAGATAAGGGAAAAAAAGCCAGCAGTAGATAGAAAAGGAAGTAGAATTCAAACTCTTGTAGAGATTCATGTATTTTAGGGGATAAAGAAAATTCAGCTTGTGTAGAAATAATTCACTTTCTGTGCATACTTCTTGGTTTATCAACTGGTTGTTATCTCCTTTAGAACAAAGAAAAGTTCCAAAGACAAATCAAAAGATAAAGAAAAATCAAAAGAGGAGAAATCTCACAAGGAGGACAAGTCGTCCACCCACAAAGAGAAGGCGATCAAGAGGGAGGTAGAGGAAGACGGAGAGAGGGGCCAGAACAAGGAGAACAAACGCTCCAAGGAGGAGGCTGCCGACAAGGTAAGGGGGGAGGGGACTACTGGACAGTGATCAGTGGGAGGGTGGGGTGGGGGGTTAAAACAAGGAGAACAAAGGCTCCAAGGAGGAGGCTGCTGACAAGGTAAGGGGGAGGGGACTACTGGACAGTGATCAGTGGGACGGTGGGGTGGGGGGTAAGAACATGGAAAACAAAGGCTCCAAGGAGGAGGCTGCCGACAAGGTAAGGGGGGAGGGGACTACTGGACAGTTAACAGTGGGACGGTGGGGTGGGGGGTTAGAACAAGGAGAACAAACGCTCCAAGGAGGAGGCTGCCGACAAGGTAAGGGGGAGGGGACTACTGGACAGTGGGCACGTCAATGGCATAGGGGGACATATATCAGTAGGAGGAGGGGACAGATATCAGAGAAACTAACAGTTATCTTAGGAAAGGTGCAGATATCAGTGGAAAAGTTGGCAAATGTCAGTGTGTGAGGGGAAAGATATCTGTTAGTTTGTTAAGTTGTTCATAGTTTTTCTGGCACGGTGTCACTTGGTAAGATTAGAGTGTTATGTTGACTTATCCGAAAATTCTTTTTAGGTTGAGGTAAAAATTCGAGTCAAAGAAGAAGCCCAGGAGTGGACAGAGAGAGATGTCAGGGACATAAGGGAAGGTCACGACTTCAGCCATGGTGACTTCAAGGTCAAAGAGGAGAAGCTGGAGAAGATCAAGATCAAAAGGACACACAGTCCGTCAGAGGTCAAGGACAGGGATCACAAGGACCACCGTCTGGAGCGGGCGTCCAGCATCGGCTCCCAGGAAAGTCGCGGCTCGTGGCGAAGTCCCGAAGGGTCGACCAAGTTACACGAAGACAGAGGTGTGTATGACCATACAGTGGTAGATTAAATGACATGTCAAATATAGAGTGGAAATCACTCAACTCTAGGGGACTAATTATTATCCATTGTAAATTTATCTAAGGTTATGGGTAAAGTACTTTTTGGAATACTTTGTATGGAAAATAAATAATGGCTACATTTCATAATCAAATGACGATAAAGACTGAGGAGGAATTTTTTTTGATGAGGGCCCATTAAATCATCCACAAAAACAGAGTGTTCACAAATTCTAATGATAAACACTTACAAAGGTTGACTCTTCAAGTTATTCTGTATGCATGTATTAATAGCTGTAGAATCTTTTGTGATAGGATTCTCATACAACTGCGGTGTTTGTTTTCAGATACAAAACGTCGAAAAGTGGAAAGTGCTTCAGCTTCGGGGTCAAAGGTTAGTATGAAGGAAGTCAACTCGTAATAATGGTGTCTTCTTGTGTTGAGCTGAGAGCAGTGCACCCTGGGAAGGAAGGCTTGCTGTATGTGGAAACGTCGGTATTAATCCCTTGTCAGTTTTTAAGTTTTTAGGGTTTATGCCTGCCATGTATCAGATTGGATGGGAAGCCGGATTACAAGATAATTGAGATATTGATGTCGGAAGATCATTGCTGATGAATCCCGAGAATCCTGTTTTTAAGGAAATGGAAATGTTTGTTGTATTTTATCCTGTGATCTGAGTGAAATGTATTAGATGTAGAAGGACTGAAATATTTATATTGGTGATCAGAAAGTATGAAGAAAGTTAAAATATGAAAAGACATTTATGAATTTAAAGAAATCTTTGCATTAAGGTTGGCCAATTATTTGGGACCAAGGTTGTCCATACTGAAGTGTCTCATGCAGTTTGTTCCACCAACCATGATCATCTTCTTGCATTCAATCTTGTTTTGTCTTTAATGTTGGGGAAAGGAGCATATGCCACAAAATTTCTTGTCTGTTTTGTTGTCCTGGCTTGTAGCGATATCAAATTCCAATGTTTGTAAAGAAGCCTAAAGATAAGCATTCATTGTCCTGATTTTTCACGTTCAGAGCCAACTTCAACCAATGAATCCATATTGATTCTGTATGCAGGGAGTTTTTAGAGATGAGGCCTCATTCTAGACAAGGATGCCACACATCCAGACCAGATAACCCTCTACCTTTTAAAATCTTGTCTCAAAAGTCAAATATATAGTATTGCCACTTCAGTTGGAAGTTCCAGCCATTGCATTTCTAAAAGGTCAAAAACATAGGATTGCCACATCCGTTGAAAATTCCAGCCAATGTATGTCTTAAAAAGTCAAAAATTTAGGATTACCACTTTAGTCGAAAATTCCAGCCATTGTATATTGTCTAAAAAGTAAAAGATGTAGGATTGCCACATCTGTTGAAAGACCCAGCCATTGCAATCCATATCCACAGCTATAGAGAGATGGTGCTGCTGTTTGCTGTAATCAGGCTTACCAGCCTTTGCCAGTGTCTTCCTGCTGAGCTTAAGCCAGACCTGTCATCCTTTCGGAGTCGTTTTCATTCCTTGGAGAATTTTTACATACGGAGGATGTCCCTGCCTTGTAATTGATACTCAAGTTCTCATCTCCATATTTTAACCTTCCATGGAGCACAATCCCTGATTATAAGAGAGGATCTATAGTCCCAGTCTTGTAAATGTAGAACTTTAATTTTCCATGGATTACAATCACTTCGACACCGTCCTCTCACAACAGAAGAGTTCTACCCCCTGTCTACTTCTCAGTCTGTCTGAAGAACGAACCACAGCAAATCTAGACCAAGCAGAGTTCAACATTCCAGCCAGCGTATGTGTGATGTCCAGACCGTGATGTGCCATATCTGTTGATTGAAGAAATTTCTTTGGTTCATTTAGAATCGGACCATAAAATTGTGTTGTGATAAATTTGGAATTCATGTTGTGTAACTATGCATTATGAACGGGCTTTATTCAGAAATATCAGTGCTATATAAAAGGAGAAGTTTAATCGTGAAACCCATAGTGAAATCCAGAGCTGAAGAATGCAGTTAAATTTTTAATTGTTATTGGTGCTGTGTGTAATACGTGGTGTGATCGTCTAAGAAATATATCTTCTAATCATTGCCTATACAAATTAGATCTCAGTGCATAGAAAATCCACATTTTATATTTGAATTTTAAGATTTTTGTTAAGATATATTTTTAAACTTTGACTTTGTAAAGAGTTTACCTTTGTTCATAGTAAAGATCCCCACTTGGTCTTCATGTTAATACTTCCTAATTCAGACTTCATTACCAGTGTAGATTTTTCATTTATTTGATGGCAGCAAAGAAACATTAATGTTATCATATGAACATGATAAATGTTGTAATACTCTGTGATGGAACTGAATACAGTACACTACCTAGGGAAATCAGCAGAAAAACAAGTTTAAAACATTTGAAAAAACAAGTATAACTTAAGCTGAAATAACATAAGTTTTCAAAGATTTTTGTCTAATGTACTTGGTTCTGTAATGAGTCAGTGTTTTGATAAGTTGTGGGTTTTTTTTTACCTGTATAACAAGGATTATGATGTTAATGTTTTAATACTGTTGTAAACATTTTGTTCAGAAAGATAAGAATTTAATCTTTTCAAAGTTAATGATGTTTTTGAATTCAGAAAAGTGTTGTTTTTTCATAAAATGAAATTTGTTGAAGTTACAACAAAGTGTTAAAATGTTTCCCTTTCTTTCATGTTCTTAACAGAATTATTCCAAATGCATATAGCTTATTTTCTTAAAAGAAATCAATTTTTTTATCATTTAATTTTCTTCTGTAAAAGACCATGATCTGCATTATATTTCTTAAAGTGATGTATTCTTGGAAAAATCAGGAGATGGGACAGAACAATCTGGACAAATAGGAATTATGTATTATTTACAATTTCTTAAAAAATTTCCTCCTTTTGATTTCGAAACTTAGTGGTAAAATTCAAAGAGTGTTCTTTTAGAAACACTTCCTTTAGAAATTATCATAAAATAATGTAAGGGTTTTTTTTTTTGGAAGAAAGAATGTTGATGTCTACAGACCAATGTTTTAGGAGTGGGGTTGTTATGTGATGAGGGGGTAGGGATTGGGGGTGGGGTGATTGTAGTGGCAGCATGAGGCGTCTGTGGTGGCCCCAGGTGACCGGTGGTGCCAGGAGACACCTGGCTGAATTGTTCTGATTTCTTTTTCTTCTTCACCAGGACCGTGATCACAGCGAGACTCGGGAACGCCCCAGAAAGGTGAGTGGTCAGTGCGCAGCGCAACAGGAGACAGCAATGGGCAAGGCCAAAAAAACATGTGAATTGATTCTCAGGCACAGTCGCATTGATTTATTTTACTGCCAGATCGCAAATTTTGTAACGAAATTAGATACCTTCCTGTCTCATTATGTTTTGAACTTTTGGGCCTGAGAACCAATACATTACTTTTTTTGCCAAAATGAACACCTGCTGTAACTAGTAATGCATCAATGAATGCACTTTGTAACCTTCTCTATTGTCATGGCTACAGGTTATTTTGGACACATGAACCAAAAATTTAGTTCATTGGTCGACAAAATGCTTTTGTGTAGATTCCTGTCAGTGAATGATTATAGCGCACTTGAGCCAAACTTGTCAAAATTTGATCGCTGTCATCATAAACTTTACAATTTCATCTAGTTCTTTAGAAGTACTGGGTCAATTTTAACCGAACATGAAGGGATGTTAAATTCTTTTATAGGAGTAAATGGAGAAAAATCTTTTAAAATCTTCTATGAAACCATTTGGCCAGAAAAGTTGAATTTTGTGTAGAAGGGTCCTTAGGTACCAGTAGTTTAGATTCAAGTTTGATTTAGCTGTGAGTCCCAAGAGTGTGTGGGGGCCAAAATGGGGAGTTAAATTTTCTTGTAGGAATAATCAGGGAAAAATCTTCTCAAAAATCCTTTGGCAAGGAAAGTTAAAGCTTGTGTGGAAGCATCCTCTTGTAATGTGGATTAAGTTTTGTTGAATCATAAATTATGATTCCTGAGGGTATGATGGGGCCACAATAAGGGGTTGATTTTTTTTTACCTAAATACGAATAGAAAAAAACGTTGGAAAATCTTCATTATACCATTTGGCCAGAAAAATTAAAACTTGTCAGGATTTTTTTTTTGGGGGGGGGGGAAGGGGGTGGTGCTGTCGAATTTTACATGTGAATTTATGCTTAGGAAAATCCTGATAAAAAATATTCAGCCTTTGAGACTGTGAAAATGATTTGAATTCAATTTTCATAAGTTTGAAGTTTCTTGGGTACCATAACAGTATTGGACAGAAATTAGTCAAATTTCACAGAAGAAATTTTCTAAAAATGTATGGGACCAGTCATTTTATTTTACTAATACACTTATTGAAGCATTAACATGTGCACAGTTCTTGATACATGTATAAGCAGCAATAGCTATGCTCAGAGTCGGTAAATGTAACGATTGATTTTGTGATTGATATGATTGCCTGTATTACACAGAGTCCGTCAAACGAGAGAGAGCGGGAGAGGAAGGACAGGAAGAGAACCAGTTTGGTAAGACAGCCCGAATTTACTCTGCTCTTCTATCAGCATCTTATGATTATTTAGATATTCCTAAACATGTCGTTTGATCTTTAAAATTAAACAATGGCAATCTTGAATGGTTTAAAGGGAAGATACCGATATATTGTTTAGAATTGCCAGCAACTGTTCTTGATAACTTTTGTATTGATTATTGAACCTCCTGAACTAAAGAATCCAGCAGTGTTTAGTACATTCCTGAGTTATTAGTAATACAAGGCCTCCTGATGATAATTTCTTTCTTTCTTGTGTAGGATTACGCAGATGATAGATGTGAGGGAGAGGTGAAACGAAGGAGGAGTGCCGAGCCCCAACACAGTGAGTCTTAAGTCAAATTCTTGACCATAAACACTGCAGCCTAAGCAACAATTCTTTACCATAAACACTGCAACGTAAGCAAACATTCTTTACCATAAACACTGCAGCCTCAGCAAAAATTCTTTGTCATAGTGCCAAATGCTGTACCATGATCATAGCATATGTCTGGATTGACACTGGGACCCCATTTCCTTGTATATAGATATTTTGATTCAGTCAGTTGTTAAAATATCTTTTTAAAAATGTCCTACTTTCCTTTATACATATCAGGCGATGGGCTTCATTTCCTTGTGCATGTGTACCGTACATGTATAAACATACAAAACATATATAACAAGTTGGTTATAAAAAAAGAATTTTCAGTGTATTGGCTGTGTTTATCATTAAAAGCTTATTAAAAGGTTGTTTAAAATCTGGTCTCTTTTAAACAGGTCATTCCAGTTTCAGAATCAACGGAGATTCCGACAAACACAGCAAGCGGGAACAGTCACGAGACAGGCTGGACGGCCATGCAAAGGTCAAGGTCATAGATGTGTAGAGAATTTTGCCCAGTTTAAATGAAAGTGCTAAAAGAAATCTACATTCTCATTAAAATTGTAAAGAGTAGTCTCTACTTCCTCAATCATATTTTATGGAGATGTCTAAACATTCTTATCAAAGCTAAGAAGAACATGCATCTAAACCCTACCTAAAAAAGTGTAGAGAAGTTTCTACATCCTCAATCAAGCTGCTAAGAGAAGTATCCAAATTATTGCTGAAAGCATTCTCTACACGATCTCTAAAGCTATGTATAGATTTTTCTACACCCTCTTTAAAGCAGTATAGACACGTCTCCACGTTTTATGAAAGCTAAAAAGATGTCTCTACATTCTCACTTAAAATATGTAGAGATATCTTGACATCCTCACTTGGGCTGTTTAGAGAAATCTCAGCATCCTCACTTGAGCTGTTGATGATTTTCTTCATCTTCATTTCAGCTGTTATAATATATTTGCAAATATGTTTCCTTATATGAACCTATAGAATTAGCACTCACTAAATATGGGTAGAGAAGTATGCAACGAAACTTCACATCCTCTCTAAAGCTGAGTAGAATAGAGAGGTCTCTACATTTTCTCCAACATTGTTTTTAGAGAGGTCTCTACATCTCACTAAGGTTGTGTAGAGAAGTCTCTAAATTTTCTCTAAAGCTGTCTATAGACCCTCATTCTTTGACATGTACCAGTTATGTAATGCTATGAAGACAATTGAACATTTAGTATGTGTGTTTTACAGGAGGAGGCTGCAGAAGACGGTCCACACAAGAGTAAGTCCAAGGAGAAGAGTAAAAACAAGGACAAGACACGCGACAAGTATCCTTGACAACCATCTACTAAACACTTTATGTAAAACACTTCTGTATCGACATGATGAACTAATAACACAAATTCTCATAACATAGAATACGACATGTGTAAACAAATATTTAACCAAGATATACATTGGTTTAAATTGAGAATTTCATTGTCAAAATAAACACTGGTATACTCAAAGTCAAAAATAACCCCCCAAACAGAAGTCAAATTTGCAATGAACAAGAATTTTTAAACTTCTGGAAGTGACTGATTGAAAGAAATGGTGGATTAAATGTTGTTTTATCCATGATATAGCCCAAACCATGCGTCATCATACAGGATGCAGTTAGTAAGAGGGCAGGGTTTCCTTAACTGTTACCAGATCTAGTTCATCCAAGAAGAGCAAGAAGTGAGGCCCAGTGTGGAACTAGAGCAGTGCTAGATTTATAGACACTGACCCTGACCCGCCGTACCCCACACTGTGGTCTGTACCAGTCACAGTGGGGGCGGGTCCACTCATTTTATACAACCTAGAGTTGTGTATTCGTTATTATGTCTGAAACAGACAGAAAGTCTTGTAAAAATTATGTTTTTATGTAAAAAGTGAAGAACAACTGTATACATGTTGATAAAAAAAATGCAAAAGCAAATGTTGGGTGTTGTGTTGTTATTATGACCTGCCACGCAGCAAAGGCCAGAACATTGTAGTGTTGTCACATCTATCCTCATTCCTCCTGGCTTTGTCTTTTACACCACACGGTTAGCTCAACAATTTCAAAGAAAATATGGACAGTTTCTTCAAAATTTTTAGATTATTGCACAGTGTAAAGCAGAGGTAATTTACAAATACAAAAAAATCATATTAACAAGAAACATAGATCATCATCTCTGAGTGGCTGAAAAATACAAGGGACATTTACTTTCCAGGAGGCAGCACATAGCTGCTTTGAGTGGCTGAAAAATACAAGGGACATTTACTTTCCAGGAGGCAGCACATAGCTGCTTTATACTATTATTGTTCTCTTAAAATCAAAGTGTATTGTCAAAATCGTTAAAAAGCCAAGAAAACGTCAGATATTTCGGACTAGGAGCCGGTCTCATTCCAAGACACCTGTTAAATTTTAACCAAACTTGCAGGAATGATGTATCTGGGGATAACACCAGTCGTAATGAATTTGTACGAGAGGGCAATGATTACGGAAGATTAGCAATATTTTAAAACAAAGATAGAGCTGACATATTGTGGGGATTTAATTGTGCCAGCATCGTTCACTGAATCGGTTGAGCTGTTAGAAACCTCAAGTGGTCGAACTCCTTTCCGCAATCCCCCCACCCCGTCATTATAACGTGATAAATTACGTCATCGGTGTCTGAAGTTCAATGTCTGTAAAAAAAAAAATCTTAGTTAGATTAGTTTCCATTAAGAACCTCCTCCCCACCCACTTCTCCACCCTATCCACCAAAACCACAGGGACTTGACGTGTATTATTAGGTATAGGGTATTCATTTTTATTATGAGAAAAATATATAAAGCCAAGTGCCTGTGATCAAAACTTAATTAATGCGATGAAGAAAAAAATGGCCCAAACTCTATTATCGTACTTCTAGTATTTATTACATTACAAATAACATATTTTGTTCGTTTCATAAACTAAAAATTTTTTTTTTTTACATAATCAATAATGTAAAGTGCCGTGTACAAAATAACCTTTTCAGGCAACAACTGTTAAGATTCTTTATAATCTTTATCGTGTATAAAGTGGGCCCTTGGATAGAATGAACTTTTTAGGTTCTGTAGTCTTGATTACTCCACTCATTTAAAATCATTTGATTTTATAGTGTTCGATCTTTGGTTTTTATAATAACAGGCGCTTGTGATATACATAAGGGTACAGTTAAAAACCAAATACAAGGAAATAATCTTATTCTAATTTTATTCTAAAAAGAAATATTTTTAACGTCAATTAACCGCCTGTGCCAAATATAAACTCCTGTGTACACCGAATCTCCACAAACTTGTCAATCACTTATATTGTCTATGATGGAAATATAACAAGAAAGGATTTATTTACTTTTGTGCAGCGTAATTTTTTGAAAAGGTCATATTTTCATATGAAAAATAAAATGTAGAAATCATAAAAATTTGATATATATGTCAGTTTAAATTTTCAATATCAAATATAACCATGCAGGCGCACTCAAATGGATTAAAATTCAGTAATGGTATTTTTCTGTTGAAAAAAAAAACCTTACTCCATATTAATTTTTATTTTTTATTTTTAGTCATGCCGTTTGCAAAGGAAATAGAATACGAATGTTTACCGGAACATTTTTACTTTTTTAGACAGGTTCTCTCCTTTAGTATATTGTTACATCCGGAGGAGGAGCAATGGCGTGTTGACACATACATTATGCTGTAATTACTCATCTTAATTGTCCATAGATTTGTTAATTAACCTAAGAATGGAATCGATCCGAACGCCAAAGGTATAATTATTGCATCAATGTGTTTATTTATGTCTGACAAATACTGCTGAATCATGCAACACTTACCGCTTACCATGTGTCTGCTATAATGTGTCATAGTTGACAAACTAATGCAGTTTTAAAAAAATCAGGTTGACTGTAAAGAGTGAAAAAAAAACGACCAATCATTGTTGAATTATTTTGCCGTAAACTTAAGAATACGAAGAGCGAATTTGAATCATATATTTATGGAGAGTTGTTAAATTAAGCCATAGAAACAATATGCTTTATTTGTATTTTAAGCATATGTCATTGGTTCTATATATACATCTGTATAAAACGGAAAAGGGTTTAATGTCAGCCAGCAGTTACACCTGAATGATTTGAAATATACCCAGTATTTATCAAGGATACTGAAATCATGTGAACTAAATAATAATTTCATTACCTGATATGAGATTTTACAGTATTTAGAGTAATTATGGCCAGCTAGACCAATGTGGACAATAAAAATGGGGATATGAAGGTGAGCAACAGTCTTTGAATTTAAAAGAAGTTGCTCTATTTTTAACAAATTATGAGCATTCCATCATTTTAGTGTATTTTCTGGTGTTTTAGTGGAGGACTTGAACTATACATAACAAGAATGATAAATGAGTTTGTAAGCTTGAATACAATATTTATAAGATTAATTTTGAGATGAACTCCATGTAGTTTTAGGCCAAAGATGGCCCCCTTTACATATTTGTATATATAAGGATCAGTCATTACCTGTACGAAAAGTCATGTTAACAACAAAAAGTCTTGGACAATCAGACACCTAATGCAACCATCTCATGTCACTTTTTTACTTGAATGTTGCTTGGAATGGCATCAGAGAGCAAGGCAGATTGAGGATAAAATTCTGTAGAATATGTCAGAGTTCTAGCTGCCTTTCTGGTTGATAGAATTTAACATTTTTAATGAATACCTGGCTCTACAGATATATCGCAAGTAAATTTGATAATCTACTGACAGTAATCTAGCCAGAATGAACAATGACATGTCCAGAACTAAAATTTTATGTATACATACCATGATCAAATAGTTTGTTAACATCATGCATATACAAAGAAGTGAAATAGCAATGATCACCCATGCAAAGATTAGCAAATTATCAGATTTTATTGGATATACAAGAACTGGTTTTTCATGTCTTTTTATTAGTGTAGCACTTGGTATGAAATATAATTAAAACAAGCTTGTGCATGGTGTCACAGAATTTTTACTACCAGCATTTAATTTGACCAGGGAGCTGGGACACCCAACCCAGCTGTATCAACATGTCCTAGTGATATTCTTTGAGAGAAGTCTCCAGTTAATTGTACTTTTAGATGTTTAGAATATCAGTATTCTGCTTCAAAATCATAATGCACCTACTCTTGAACACAAGTTCAGAAGTGGTGTAAGAGTAGATGATTTTTTCTGAACCAGGGATTCTGGTTTTTGAAACTGGAGTTATCTTTCTTGTTCAAGAGAAAAACATTTGAGAGTAGACTAAAGATTGAGGATTATGATGGTTGCAATATGATTTTTAGGCGGCATTAGGTGCAATTGAAATATGGAGGTATATAACAAACTTCAAGGGTTTTTGATTTTATCGGACACAGTTGTTGAAGATGACACTCTGGGGACACTTCTTATAGACTTCCTGCTTGTGTACTACTTGTACTATGGATATACATGTACTAGAGCTCGATGAGGATGAATGCAGCCAGTATATATATGTTCTCTGTTCATGACCTAGTTTTCTTACTATTTTTTATGTGTTAAATAATAGTTTTTGTAAATTTAGGTTGTAATTTAAACCAGTAGATTAAAAAATCATTGATAAGTTTTCTGCAATTTAAATAGAATTATTTTAAGAGAAACTAAAGCCAAAACAGGTAGAATTTTAGAGAAGAGAAAATGAAAACCTCTTTAATTTTCAATAACTTTCAGAAGGTGAAATTAAATTTACTTAATTATTCAGAAAAAGAAGTGGAAGTAACAAATAGCAGTAAAAGAAAGGGGGGGTTTCATAATGACATTGGTCCTTTATATAGAGGCTAGTAGAAGGCAGAGACAAGAATGGCTCTGAGGGCAGTCATAGGAGGAATGCCCCAACAGGGAGGTAGAGAGTAGTGTTGAAAATGGCCCTTGAGGGCATTCATAGGAAGAATGACCCCTAGAGGGCAGTTGAGAGCTGTGTTGAAAAAATGGCCTTTGAGGGTAGTTATAGCTATACAAACAGATGTCTCAGTGGAATAAAACTGATATCAAAGAATTGGTGTGCTATGTTACACTCTTCATATCAAATCTGATATAATCCAAGAAGAGATTAAATAAGATTTCATTGCTTTTTAAGGAATTCAAGAAATTATGCACCTCAAACTTCAGAGGGTAGAAGCTAGGCTGTGAAATCTTGATCAAAGACTAGACTTGATCTGGAGGATTTGGCAGTCACTGTGACTTACCGTAATTAATTCTGAAAACAGTTGTAAGGAGACTGGATTGTCAACAAATTGTTCATTAGATATGCTTTAAAATTTTACACAAAGTCAATGGGGGGGGGGGGGGGGGTAATGATGATAAGTTCCCATTATCTATTAAATGCTTCCTAAAGGCTTGGGTCTCAAACAGCATCTTACAATGTACATTACTAAATTAAATACACATCCATAATATGAAAACTGATCAAATCGAGTGTCCACCACAATGTCCAAGGGAATCAACTTTTAATATACCCCTCAACTTGTTCAGTTAATTATGGGAAGAGATTACAGTAAGCAGCACAAAAACTTGAAGTTGTTTATAATGTTCAGTGACCAATATTTCTGTAATATTTCACTCCTTGGTGAGGAGACCAGACTTTTTTGGAATATTATTGACTGAATTTTAGTCCTTTTTTAAAGTCTCAACCTATTTCAATGTATCATAAAGTAGGGGCAAAGTTTGATGAATAATTTACTGTCAGATTTCAATAAAGATGCTGATATTGATGGCGGTCCACATTCATATAGTCCCCTGATGAATCCAACACCTCTCGCATTGAGCCCGTTAATTCCACCACCGATTATCTCGCACATCTATTACTTGTTTCCTCTTGAGACTGCATATGACAGCCATAATTTTTCGGGAGATTATTATTTAATTGGTTAATTCATTGCGTGACAGAAAGTGCTAAACATATTTTAATAGTCGACAATAGAGTGATATAGGAATGTTATGTTAATAGAACACTATAGAGTGATAATGGAAGGCTTTTTCTGATTATTGCACTTACTGTGTGCTTAATATTGGAATTTGAATTTTGGAGTGTTTTAAACTTATAGCCTAGGGTTTTAATCCAAATTCCATTAAATCCTTATATGGTCATAGATGGCAATCAATGTCTATAAGAGGGAAAACCATATCAATTTCCATTTTCCAATTAGTTTTCATACAAAAATGGTTAGAAGTAGGCTGAATGTTAATATGATTGCAAAATACTTTTGAGATGTTGACTGAAATGATACAGTATTTTTCTTTGTCAATGATCCATTGCCAGGTATTTGGTTATACGTGATTGGCAGATTGTATGTACACAGAGGCCAACTTTACATCAATTCTTGAGATGTATAAGGGTTGGATAAACACTGAATGCTGAGTATATTTTGCTTGTTGCTTTGGTCAGCTATCTGCTGCTGGGAAAGTCCTCATCTGCTACAGACATGCAAACAACCCATTATTCTGGCTAATAACAGTTTATGGTCCAGCTAGCTTCAAAGTGATACCAAGAGGAAGAAGTAAATACGCATAACAATTAAGTTAGATTTAGGAAAATCTGTAAAATCAATGTTGAAGACGATTTTAAGAACTTGGCGGTCTGTCAGTTTCTATCACGCCTACACTAAGTTCTTTACTTGTAACAAAAGACTTCATTGTTTGATTGCAATAAATTGATTCTAACATAGAGTGACATCTCTAAAGAAACCGTCCAGGGATCAGGTCCAAAAAGTGTCTAACCACCTCAAAACACTTTGTCCTGATGCGGCCCTCTGTATCATTTCTTGGCATCAGAAATCAATACGGAGTGTCCTGTTTTCCGGAGATCCTGACGTGATTGTGTGTACTCTGGTAGACCTTGGTTCCCGGGCCTTCCAGTCCAGCGAATCTGCCAGATGGACAAATGATATTTAATATCAAAACAAATTCTGAAGTAATGCCTAATCCTCTCCTGTATATGATGTATGAGCGACTGTGTAATCAGATACAGGATCAGATTGGAAGAATACGATGAAAAATTGTATTAGCAATATGGATGTATTAGGATAATGTCCATGCCTGATGAGAAATATCAAAGAACATGGGAGATGCTCTGGAGACTGATGTCTGTGCACACCATGGTGTCCTTGCATGCACTTCACACAAAAAAGTAAATCACAAAAACAAAAGGAGAAAAAGATACATGCATATCAAATATGAAATCTTTGAGGATAGGAATGAAGGAGACTTTTGTAAAATAGAGAAGGCTCAGGTTGAAACGTGCACTTAGTCTTTAATACCAGGTATACCCATTTCTTTTTAGAGAAATCCAGATCCCATGTTTGGGATACTCATTTTTAGGATGAATTGGATCTCTAGGAAATCCATTTTGACCGAAATAATGTAAGCTAATGACTTAACATGAAAATAACTCATGATTATTGGGGGGGGGGGGGGGGGTCCACCACTGACCACCAGATACATAAATTATAGCCCTTTTATATGATGGTTTTAAAATCACCCTGACCAGTTAGATTGTGAGGTACGTAGCAAATAATTGATGGTATATGTTAACAGTAATGTATATTATAAAGAGTTGTAGAGAAATTGTTGGAGTAATGCTTCGGTGATAATCTATTGTAAAAGAATATTTTGGTCTGGAAATTTGACCCGTCAATGAGTGCCAACTGCTGGTGCACTGAAGATGAACCCATATGCATATATTACCAAGGAGAAACTACTGTAGTAATTATTCAATTAATTATTCATTGGTTGTATTGGTCTGTATGAAATTCCAGCACTGGGCTCTTGTATCAACATGTCCCCTGTCTGTTTCACTCCTCAGTCTGCAGTGCTGGATGCCTGGGGTAGATTTTTGTAGGCTGGAGAGAGACTTCTGTGTGACTTCTGTGTGCTGCTGGGGATTTCATTAGCAGGTATTGATGGGAACCTCAGTAATCAGAGGTTGTTTCACTGATTCAATAGGCCATCACAGCTGTCTTTATATGGCTGGATGTCGTGTGGAAGCTTATGAGGAATTAATCAGTGACTAAGATTATAACCCTCGGGACACACTGGTCACTTCATCTGGACCACAACTCTACTGAGGGAGATAAGGCGGCTGATAGTAAATCTTGGACATGTGACCAATATCACATCAAGGTTGAAATTCTACGTAATTGTAATATCTACAAAGGCTGTGAGCAATGCAACAAGTGAATTTTTGATTTGGGGAAAAAGTGAAAAAAGCAACAAATTTTGGTGTTTATAGTTGATGCATAAAGTAGTCGGGACTTGAGGCTGTGAGTGATACAGAGCTTGGTGTATCCAATTGATTGGGCGCCGTCACGGAGGAGATTCCATGGCTTGGTCTCATCTCATGAACAGCCTCACAGAGTAGGGTTCGGACTCGGATGGTACTCTGCTGAAGGAGGTACTTTGGCCTGTGGTGGGATTATAGTGCATGCAGTCAATAATTCAGCAGATCTGTGTATGGTGCAGCTCCTGCAGAATTATTGTTACAGTACATTTCATTTAATGCTTCAAACTGCTTTGATCTTGAAATGACTTATATGAATTAGGCACTCTAAGGAATTTGTGTTGGAAAGGAAAAAAACCATCAACAAAAAGCCAACATGCAATCAATATTCTGGTGAGTGAGGCAACAGTTGTATGAGGAGCTGATAAAGACACAAGTTGTTGGTCCGTCAAGGGAAATACACTTATAGAAGTAGAGAGTCGGGGGATCATAAGTATCCCAATCGTCGTCAATATCCCAAACGTCAATATCCCAAACATCGTCAGTATCCCAAACGTGGTCAATATCACAAACATTGTTGGTATCCCAAACATCGTCAGTATCCGAGACATTGTAACTGTTTGTGCCTGACCGGGGGCCGTCTTAATGAGTGTACTGGAATGGACCCAGGACAGACTGGATGACTTGGAGTGTTTCGCTCACCACTTGTTTCAAGACATGGGGAATATACTAGACCTTAATCTACTGAGGGAGGACTCAATTAACAAGCAGGTAGAGGAACACTTTTTGTTGAGTGTATAGTGATATCAATTTTACAGTTTTTAAATAAATGCAGCCCTTGAATACTTGAATATAGTGCAGTCAGTAAGTTAGTGGCGATTGTTTTCTATAGGGGAAGGTTAAAGCATTATTGACATATTCTTTGAAGATAAATATGCATTACTATTGATGTGGCGTCTAGTGTCAATTGCTGGAGATTAATGTTTGTTGTTTGTATTCTGTGCTACATTGATATGGAGAAAGGTCTATATTTTATTCTGTTCAGGCTTGTTGCAACAAAACTCTTTACAATATGAAGGCCAAAAAAAATAAGGGGAAAATCAATAAGATCATTTTTCAATTTCTAATGGATTTTAAGTTTGATTTGGTTGACAAACTGTTTATATCATATCATTTGTAATTTACTGGTATTCTTAACGACAATAATGGAGGTTGTACATTCTATGCACCATTGGATTTGTTGTGCAGGAATTGCCACAAGGACCACTTGGCCTTTGATGTTTTGATCATTGTTGTTTAAGTTCGGAAATTTCTCCCAATTTTTGTCACATCCAAGAAATTATATAAAATTTTAATATAAACAGTATGTAAAATAGGGGAGCAATATTAAAAAGGTTTAAAAAGGTGATGGTTATTTCTTGGTGTTGTTCAGTATCTGGACTCAAAGCTGACAAGTTTGTATTTGAAAAAAAAAATGCTTGCAAATAAAAATGGCACAGTATCTAAAAATTACATGGACTTCTGGTCTCAATAAAGGTAATATTGAGAAGGTGTTGAAAAATTCCAAGAGGACATATACATGTATTAGCATTTACAGTGAATGATACTAATATCAGGTATTTCAACAAACTATTCTCTGTATCACTCAGTGAATACATAGACAAAATCTTGTCCAAAATTCCCTGTGTTTCCACAGGGATTCTGTGCTGATTTCTTTAAAATAACATGGCACTTTGTTTATTCCAGCAAAATGTACAGATTGAATAAAATACAAGCTGCAACAAATACTTATTCTCTGAACTCTATCACAATATGATGAAAATAAAGATTCATCAAGGTATGGTCTTGAAAACTTTCAAGATGGGGGATTAAAAAGCTGGTTGGGTTGGTTAAATGATTTTTACAGCTCTAATTACCCTATAACTTTGTGTCGGACAGGTTGGTTTAGATGTATGAATTTTATACCTGTAGTAAACTGTCTTTGACAGGTAGACAATGTGAAGATGGTGGAGAGGTTTCGGACCCGACACCCAGCCGTAGGGACCCTCTACCTGACCACCACACACCTGATCTTTGTGGACAGCGCCGGCAAGAGGGAGACCTGGGTGAGTAGCTGTTGGGGTCAGGAATCAGAAGGGGGCAGTAAATACAGGGGAGTTAACTCTGTAGATATTGGGTCTGTAGCTACTGGGTTCAGAGTGGGGTAGTAATTACATGAGTTACCTGTAAATGGTAATAAGATCCCAACTGTTTATACTGAGTGTATAACCCAGTAGCTGCTGGGTTCAGAGTGGGGCAGTAATTACATGAATTACCTGTATATTGTTATGAGAAGATACCTGTATATACTGAGTATATTGGGTCAGTAGCTGTTGGGTTCAGAGTAACAGTGTGAGTTACCTTTGTATAAGTTGGGTCAGTAATTACCTAAGATTAGATTGGGTCAGTAGCTACTTAGATTTAAGTGAGGTTATATATAGACTGTAAGTGCTTGTTTAGTCAGGAGCTTCTTTTGGTTAGATAATGGGGGTATTTGTGCCAGTAATGAGTTGGGTCAGATAGAATAGGGCAAAGATAAATAAGTTACCTGTAAGTTTCAAGCACACGGTTACCTGTAAGGTGAGGAACCAGTGCAATGTTGTGTACCTGCATACAGCTTCCGGACTCACTGTTATCCCAGCTAGCTGTTACAATTAATAATGTAACCCTATATTGTAATGCTGATGTGACTGCAGATTCCATTGGAAACTTTTTTTAATCTGACAATGGAGATTGAAGTATATTGTTGTCCAGGGAATACTTGCTGGTTATTAATTGATCAGAATTTACTGTGTCTGCCACGATCAACAAATACACACTCTATAATGCGACATATACACAAGTCAAGTCTTTCATTGTCATGATTTTGATGAGTTGATAATTCCTCAAAATCTGTCTTGATGCCATGTAAAGCTCCATTAGAGTGATTGAAATGGGTTTTTTTCCTAAAATGTAATTTATGGCAAATATTGAAAGATTTTTGTCCACCTTAAGTTCTATCAGGAAAGGGTTATTGAATCAGACCATTCACATTCTGTGGATTTAAGATAATTATATTGAGAGTACTCTGCAGTAAATAGTTTGTTATTGTTGAAGTCATTTTGATTTATTTTATGAAGTCATCTGTATTCCCCTTGAGTCGATTAATAATCATTGGTAAAAAAGCCTGTTGGTTAGTGAAAACTGAAGTTAATGTATATCGTGGTAGTTTATCTTTTAGACAATTCATTGCTGCATAACAGTGCTTATTGCAGTTGCAATTATTACTGAATGCCATTACTCTTTCAGACGTCACTGCTGCATTTGTATTATGCTTTAGCAAAATCACTGTTGAGCAATTCTCAGTAACAACATAGGAAAATTTCGCAATTTAAAGCAAAAGATTTTCCTCTGTTGAATTTTAGGGTTATTTACTAATAAAAAAGCAAAAGGATTGAAGCATAGGGTAATGCTCTTATAAGTATATCATGCATGGAAACAGTTGAATGGAGCATAGAATAATTTAAATTTTGTTGTTGAAGCATAGGATTAATCACTGGATGAAGCACATGATAATTTATTTATGGGAACATAAGATAATTCATTGGGAGAAGCATGCATAGGATAATTCACTTTTGGTGAAGCTAGGGATAATTCACAAGGAGAAGCATAAGATAATACACTATAGAAGAAGCATAGATTTATATACTCTGTGTAGAGCATAGGATTATTCACTTGGTGAAGCATAGTAATTAAATCACTCTGGGTGAAGGACATAAGATAATTCACTCTATATAAAGCAAAGGATAATTCACTAGGGATACAAGATAATTAACTCACTCTGTGTGAAGCATAGGATAATTGACTCTGGATGAAGCATAGTTTAATTCACTCTATATGAATAATTTACTCAGAATGAAGTTTAACAGGATTTCTCTGACCAATTGGTATTTGTTTCTTTATCCATACAGTTTTTATCATTCAAGTTTAGGATTTTTATTCTAAACCTTGGAAAAAGATTGTTGGCATTAAGAATTCTGTAGGGGAAACTTGAGATTTGAGTAGAAAGAACATATCTCTAAAATGGCTAAAAAATAAATTAAAAGATCAATTGAATGCAAATCTAATCCAGTAATAGGATGTTCTTGCAATACAAATGCATTGAATTTCAGCAATTACAGACAAGTGTCTAGAAATTGAAGCAGTTTATTTTAATAAATTCCAACTCTATGAAATAAATCGTGATTAGACATTGATGTGATTTAGCATGGAATTCATGTTTACTTTTTATTTTCACCCTAATTCTCGTAGTGTAACAGTCAGGAAAAAATAACAACTGAAAATTTACAAGTTAATGGTTCATCAAACACTCAAATCAATTATGATGTGGCTTTATTTATTAATAAATAATTCCATTACTATACTATAGTTTGTTATTTTCAGGGTGTGAATGCACCATCTCATTAAGTAGAAGGACTTAATTTCTGGAAATCAATGATTTTAATAACTAAGGTGTGACGATTCAAAACACAACAGTAAATGGGAGTAGTTTTTTCAAACAGCACGCAAATGTTTGAACAAATTTACGTAATGGGTTTTATTTATTGCCCACTGATTAAAAGTTTCAGGCAATAGGATGACCTTTTACTCAATATGCAGGGTTCTTATGGGATAAAAAGAAACGGTACTATAGTTCTGTAGTCAAAAAACCCTTCCTACAACCATGTAATAAAATGAATATCAATTAAAAGCTATTTTTTTTTAATGAAGAAAGAAAATGATTTTTCAAATAATTCAAAAGATAGCAAAAATTACAGAAGTACAGAAGAAATTTAAGTTATTTCATAGATTTTACTTTATTTAATCAAACTGTTTTCAATATTTGATTTTAATTCATGATTGAGGCTCGTTTTCCATGACATTCTTAAGATTTGAAAGAATCTTAAAACTTTGATCATTGACCTCATTTGATTTTTAATATTAAAACATCATAAAAGACAAGGCATGTTGAGATGGTTAGAGTTATAAAACAGACATTTCTGTTATACCCCTGTAAACAGTTACTATATAACTCTATACAAAAAAGTCCAGCATTTTGACTGTTGGACTGGAACTGTTGGATTGGAACTGTTAAAATCGACTGTTAAAAAAGACTGTTGACCGGTGACGTCACATTCCGCGAAAACGTGTTATTGATTAGAAGGGGTATGACAAAACAGTTATTGACTGTGTCTCAGGCAACAGGTGATCTGTCGGACCGGCTCGCAAACTGTTGCCCGTGGCCTTCGGCCTTGGGCAACAGTTTGCGAGCCGGTCTGACAGATCACCTGTTGCCCTCGACCCCAGTCAACAACTGTATACTGTTGCGCCTTGTAACACCAGTCATCAACCCCTAGTGTAGGGTCCTTGAAGCTCTTGGACAACCAGTTGTTTTACCAAGTAAAGAATTGATTTGACTTTAGTTTCTTAGTATATTTGAATCCTACAGGGATCTTCATTCTTACCTGATAATTCTATCATTAATTCAGGATTGATTCACTTCAAGTCAAATTAACCATTTACCTTGAATGAGTTGCTAAAAAATCTAATTATAGCAAAATTGCTTTCTGAGAAATCCATGAACTTCAAAGAGAGGTAGAAAGGTCCAATCAATATGGAAGTGTTATTTCAGGTTTAATTTCTTACACACAATCAGCTTATAGAATCCGTATTTGTTTAACAAAGGAAGCAAAAAACATAATCTGCAAGCTACGGGCTTCAGATGACATCACACAATTAGATTCCACTTAGAAGTAAACTACAATGCTCAGTCTGAAATCCTTTGATGTTAGTGTAAAGAAACAAAGACAGAGGAAATTCTGCTGCAAGGTGGCCTCTCCCTAAAGTATTGCTTCTCACAGAAATCGAACACTCAAGGATTACGTACCTCAACAAGGTGGAGTTTATTTTTCTACTCAACTTACATCAATCAAAACTTTAGAAAGCCTAAAATTGAGAAATGAATGATAAATTTTAGCTTATTCAAACAGATTAATTTTTAAAACTCAGATTTTCTACAAAGGAAAAGTAAATATTTTGCTAAATATCAAGAATTTTGTACATGTGTCTAATAAAGAAACTATATTCTCCGTCGATCACGAACACATTAGAACTTGTACACTGAGTGGTGGCTGCTGTCCAGAATCTTTTATTGGATGTATCTTTTACCATCACTGAGCTTGATTAATTTGGTTTTCCTATCATGCCAAAAACCATTATGTTCTAATGGATGATAGAAGAAAACAGCAGGATATTTTGGGGTCCTTTTAGCAGGAACCAGGAATCAATGAAACCAGATTCTTGTATACAGGGAGATTCCGAGATAAGGAGTCCGGACTGTTGGGGAGCTGATGGATGAGACCCTGAATTTTTGGCTTCCTCTGTAACAGTCCTGAGGTTTTACAGAGACCCTGAATTTTTGGCTTCCTCTCTAACAGTCCTGTTGTTTTACAGAGACCCTGTATTTTTGGCTTCCTCTGTAACAGTCCTGAGGTTTTACAGAGACCCTGTATATTTGGCTTCCTCTGTAACAGTCCTGTGGTTTTACAGAGACCCTGTATTTTTGGCCTACTCTGTAACAGTCCTGTGGTTTTACAGAGACCCTGTATTTTTGGCCTCCTCTGTAACAGTCCTGTGGTTTTACAGAGACCCTGTATTTTTGGCTTCCTCTGTAACAGTCCTGAGGTTTTACAGAGACCCTGTATATTTGGCTTCCTCTGTAACAGTCCTGAGGTTTTACAGAGACCCTGTATTTTTGGCCTCCTCTGTAACAGTCCTGTGGTTTTACAGAGACCCTGTATTTTTGGCCTCCTCTGTAACAGTCCTGTGGTTTTACAGAGACCCTGAATTTTTGGCCTCCTCTGTAACAGTCCTGTGGTTTTACAGAGACCCTGTATTTTTGGCCTCCTCTGTAACAGTCCTGTGGTTTAACAGAGACCCTGTATTTTTGGCCTCCTCTGTAACAGTCCTGTGGTTGTACAGAGACCCTGAATTTTTGGCCTCCTCTGTAACAGTCCTGTGGTTTTACAGAGACCCTGTATTTTTGGCTTCCTCTGTAACAGTCCTGTGGTTTTACAGAGACCCTGTATTTTTGGCCTCCTCTGTAACAGTCCTGTGGTTTTACAGAGACCCTGTATTTTTGGCCTCCTCTGTAACAGTCCTGTGGTTTTACAGAGACCCTGTATTTTTGGCTTCCTCTGTAACAGTCCTGTGGTTTTACAGAGACCCTGTATATTTGGCTTCCTCTGTAAGAATTCTGAGGTTTACAGAGACCCTGTATATTTGGCTTCCTCTGTAACAGTCCTGGGGTTTTCCAGAGACCCTGTATTTTTGGCTTCCTCTATAACAGTCCTGGGGTTTTACAGAGACCCTGTATTTTTGGCCTCCTCTGTAACAGTCCTGAGGTTTTACAGAGACCCTGAATTTTTGGCTTCCTCTCTAACAGTCCTGTGGTTTTACAGAGACCCTGAATTTTTGGCTTCCTCTCTAACTCTCCTGTTGTTTTACAGAGACCGTGTATTTTGGCTTCCTCTGTAACAGTCCTGTGGTTTTACAGAGACCCTGTATTTTTGGCCTCCTCTGTAACAGTCCTGTGGTTTTACAGAGACCCTGTATTTTTGGCCTCCTCTGTAACAGTCCTGTGGTTTTACAGAGACCCTGTATTTTTGGTCCCTCTGTAACAGTCCTGTGGTTTTACAGAGACCGTGTATTTTGGCTTCCTCTGTAACAGTCCTGTGGTTTTACAGAGACCATGTATATTTGGCTTCCTCTGTAAGAATTCTGAGGTTTACAGAGACCGTGTATTTTGGCTTCCTCTGTAAGAATTCTGAGGTTTACAGAGACCGTGTATTTTGGCTTCCTCTGTAAGAATTCTGTGGTTTTACAGAGACCCTGTATTTTTGGCCTCCTCTGTAACAGTCCTGTGGTTTTACAGAGACCCTGTATATTTGGCTTCCTCTGTAAGAATTCTGAGGTTTACAGAGACCCTGTATATTTGGCTTCCTCTGTAACAGTCCTGTGGTTTTACAGAGACCCTGTATTTTTGGCTTCCTCTGTAACAGTCCTGAGGTTTTACAGAGACCCTGTATTTTTGGCTTCCTCTGTAACAGTCCTGAGGTTTTCCAGAGACCCTGTATTTTTGGCTTCCTCTGTAACAGTCCTGAGGTTTTCCAGAGACCTGTATTTTTGGCTTCCTCTGTAACAGTCCTGAGGTTTTACAGAGACCCTGTATTTTTGGCCTCCTCTGTAACAGTGCTGTGGTTTTACAGAGACCCTGTATTTTTGGCCTCCTCTGTAACAGTCCTGAGGTTTTACAGAGACCCTGTATTTTTGGCCTCCTCTGTAACAGTGCTGTGGTTTACAGAGCCCTGTATTTTTGGCTTCCTCTGTAACAGTCCTGAGGTTTTCCAGAGACCCTGTATTTTTGGCTTCCTCTGTAACAGTCCTGAGGTTTTACAGAGACCCTGTATTTTTGGCTTCCTCTGTAACAGTCCTGAGGTTTTCCAGAGACCCTGTATTTTTGGCTTCCTCTGTAACAGTCCTGAGGTTTTCCAGAGACCTGTATTTTTGGCTTCCTCTGTAACAGTCCTGAGGTTTTACAGAGACCCTGTATTTTTGGCCTCCTCTGTAACAGTGCTGTGGTTTTACAGAGACCCTGTATTTTTGGCCTCCTCTGTAACAGTCCTGAGGTTTTACAGAGACCCTGTATTTTTGGCCTCCTCTGTAACAGTGCTGTGGTTTACAGAGACCCTGTATTTTTGGCTTCCTCTGTAACAGTCCTGAGGTTTTCCAGAGACCCTGTATTTTTGGCTTCCTCTGTAACAGTCCTGAGGTTTTACAGAGACCCTGTTTTTTTGGCTTCCTCTGTAACAGTCCTGAGGTTTTACAGAGACCCTGTATTTTTGGCCTCCTCTGTAACAGTGCTGTGGTTTACAGAGACCCTGTATTTTTGGCTTCCTCTGTAACAGTCCTGAGGTTTTCCAGAGACCCTGTATTTTTGGCTTCCTCTGTAACAGTCCTGAGGTTTTACAGAGACCCTGTATTTTTGGCCTCCTCTGTAACAGTGCTGTGGTTTACAGAGACCCTGTTTTTTTGGCTTCCTCTGTAACAGTGCTGTGGTTTTACAGAGACCCTGTATATATGGCTTCCTCTGTAACAGTTTTACACTACATTCACTGACTGGTATGGCTGTAGCATTACTGTAATGGCCCAGGCCCGTATAGTCAGGACCTGTATTGATTACAACTCCTCGGAACACTTGGTTATTCACTGCTGTCTTAAGTTACGGTATGGCAGATAAATAGCTGAACTTCTCTGATACATCTCATGTACTTTTGTATTTTCTTCATATAATGATGTTGTTTTACCATAAACCCTTGTATAAATGGTTTGTATTATGGAAATTATTTGAACTGTATTCTGAATTATGTAGAATTTGAATAACAAATTGAAATGTTATAAGAAGTTATTGATTTGATACTATTAGGCATGGCTATGCTCTGTGGAGAAGATTCTTGTTGGAAAAAGAGATTTTCAGAATCAGAAAATCTCTAATTTTGAAGTTAGCATGGTACAGAAAACTAAATTGCAGAGAATTTAAAACACAAATTTACTTGTTTGTTTGAACAAACTTCATCTATTTGCAACAGACATGCATTAATCAATTGGTTATACATGTATTTTTAATACAAACATTTATAAGGCTTTTCCTGTAAATCGTCTTCTGTGAATATTTTGACAATTTCAGTGCTGCACCCTTTAATGCTTTCAGTACTTTGATTATTTCTCTGCACTGGTCATTATTTCATAATTTCAAAATTTAATGCTGTAACAGATAAAATAAAAGAGGTCAAATGTCATGACCTTACTGAAGAGCCAGGGTATTGATATTAAAACATAATTTGATACAATTATGAACTTTTATATTCAGAACAACATCCTGATACAAGGACTGCTGTGTTTGGATCTTCTGAGGTTGACTGATCAATGTGTATCTTGTTTATAAGGCCGACTGGTTCTGACCCTGAGAATCAATGGACTCCGATCACAGAGTCTCAGCAAAATGAATTAATCATTTTTTTATGTTAATAGCCAAACATTACATGCATCATTAAGGAGGCCTCCGGAGAAATCAGATACAACCTGCTTCTGCTAAATTAGAAACAATCATTCCTCCAAGCATATAATGGTAAAAAAATATGTGAATACCCTGTTGACTTTGCAGATAATTAGACACAGGCTTTTATATGTGTGCATTCAGATGTGGACGAAAATAGGCTATAGAAGTACAAGTGCAATTAATAGAAAGGCAATATATACACAAAGGCAGTAAAAAGACAAAGAAATACATTATGTACAAGGGCATTAGAAATGCAATAACCAAAGAAAGGCATAGACATAGAAATTCACATAATCTATATACATTTCTATATTTAGGGACAATGGATATTAACAATATGGTATTAAATTGATATATAGAGGAAGCTGGAACTAAAAGTAGTCATTTATTTCACCGTCTTTTTATTTCATTGAACATGTTGAATGTAAAGAATTAATATATATTAATGTGTATGTATTATTTTGTATTAAGCAACAACAATTTGTAGAAGGTCTGAGAGGTTAGAGACCTCAAATCGTAACAAGACAAGATGGTCATCACCTGGTCCAGAACATTGCAATAGTTCCGAAGGAATCTATGAAATTCTGGATAAGTGCAGAATGCTCTAAAATTTACTGAGGTAGTTTCAAAACTCTATTTCTGGGTATAGCCCTATTTCCCTCTTGCATGAACTTAAACTTGGCATCCCCATAGTGTGAGGAGTTAACCAGCAGAAAGACTAAAATAGAAATCTAAACATATTCCATGCTATTGTGCAGAAATGGAAGGTTTTTTTCTCGCTTCCTGCTATTTGTGCAAATTATGATGTTGATTACGGAAACAAATTTGTACGAGTCGATGACCGAAAAACCGTGAAAACCTTTTAATATTATTACACACAATTTGCTCTGCATTATCATGATTATGTTATTGTTTCTAATGTTTCACAAAATGATAAAATCAATGCCTTATTCTCCCGTAAGTACTAGCAACCCTTTAGACTCTACACAAACCTCTAATGCACCTCGCAAATCTGAGGTCTTTGTCTAACCATACATTTACCAGAAATAATTGGTCTGTAAGAAGAACTGAATGAGTTATTGAGGCTAAAGAAGAGCTAGACTTTTCCACTATCTATAATGGTTGAGTTTTTTCTGTATTCCGTGGAGGATTTTCCTGGTATCAGCTGTATTGGTCTGATGGCGGTGAACATTTTATATATTTCCTCGGTGATTAGCTGTGATGGCCGGGGCTCTGGGCCTGATAGGAGTTATCACCTTAACTTAGTTCACAGGCCAATAACAATTAATTCTTGTCACATCCGATATTTATTCTCTTCAATCATAATTATGTTCCTGTTGTAAAAACAAAACATGAAGAGCCAAAACATGAACCAGATCAATCTCCCTCCAGTGGCTTAAGTTAATTGTTTATCTGAGAAGACCTTTATTAATGTAGATAAAAACAAATTCCATCACTGGTATTTCTGAGTTTTTTCCATTACTGGTATCTCTGAGTTTTTATTTAAACACCTAATTCATTCTTTATATATACATTTTTTTGATTGAAGATGAAAATTGATTTTGGATACAGTCTGGCTGATGTTTAGTTTTATGCTCCAATGATTAGCTTGTTGATATTAAAAGTTTAGTAGAAATGGTTTCAACCCCACTTCATGACTCAGGCAATATGTCATGGTGAGCAGTTTATTGTGGACTTTGTCATTTGATGAGTGACTCACAGTACTACATGTAGTATCCTGACTGTCATTTAAGGCATTTACTCTCCAATGATCAATGATAGCCATTCTAACAGGATATCCAGGGTTCTATTTGAAATCAGTTGTCAATAATTATTTTCAGATCAAATTCACCCAACCCCTTTACACCAGAAAATTGTACAAAAAGCCTAAGTGATACTGATTGTTTGACTAATGGTTGTTAGTCTTTGATTGTTTGACCAATGGTTGTTAGACTATGATTGTTTGACTACTGATTGTTGGATATGGTTGTTTGACTACTGATTGTTATACTATGATTGTTTGACTACTGATTGTTGGACATAGGTTGTTAGACTACTGTTGTTAGACTTTGGTTGTTTGACTAATGGTTGATAGAATTGTTTGACTAATGGTTGTTAGACATTGGTTGTTTGATTACTTGTGTTACACTTTGGCTGTTTTACTTCTAATTGCTAGACTTTGATTATTTGAATCGAGGAATTAAGTACTCGCGTAAAATAAGAAATCTACAGAAATTAGTTGATTAATTATTATTGTTGATTGATTACAGATCCTCCATACCCACATGTCCAGCCTAGAGAAGCAGCCTCTGAGTGCGGGCGGCTCACCTCTCCTGATCCGCTGTAAGGACTTCCGCTGTCTGACGTTTGTCATTCCGCGGGACAGAGAATGTCAGGACATATATGCCTCCCTACAGGAACTCTCCAAACCAGGTCAGATATCTAGGTCATCACATTTAACTCAGATATCTGAAGTAAAGTCAGATTTTGAATCTTGAACATTGATATCTGAAATACCATTGATATCTAAAAAGATGTCCTTACCATTGTTTAAATCTCTATATCTTGAATCCTTTGAAACCTGAAATCTTTTTTAAATATCAATACAATTAAGTACAAGATAACAAATATGGTGTTCCAGTGGTGTAAGTTAATCTCTCTCAACCATTTTACAGCAGACATAGAGAAGCTGTACGCATTTGTTTATGCCTCGGCCGACGGGATGGAGAAGTCATACGGCTGGGACCTGTACGACACACGGTCCGAATACCTGAGGATGGGCGTACCCAACCAGCTGTGGACTCTATCCTCACTCAACAACAAATTCGAGGTATCTACCATTTAACTCATTGTGCTTAATAATGAGTGAAAGATATTCACTTCTTTACTCAACAATAAGTTTAAAGTACATGATAAATATATCGTCTTGTTCAAGTTATAACTTTGTAATGAATCATTTGTTTATACAGATGTATGTGTTTTGTAGCATATCTACAGAAAAGTTTTTTGATAATTTCTTTGAAGACTCATCGTTATCTATGATATGTACCCAGTCACATTGAATGTTTTTGTTTCCACCACAGCTCTGTGATACGTACCCCAAACACCTGTTTGTTCCCGCCTCCGCTTCCACTCCCATAATCCTCGGCAGTTCCAAGTTCCGCAGTCGTGGAAGACTTCCTGTTTTATCTTATTTCCACAGTAAAACCCAGGTAAGCTCTCGTTACAGACTTGTAGTTTATATATAGGATCTCTCAGGATTTTGGATGGTATGTATTTGATTCTTATCCAACATGTTGCATGTTTTTTATCCCTTAGTCTTGGCAAGGGGATAGAAAACAGACAACTTGTTGGATAAAATCATCAGATCAAACCATCACAGATCATCAGGAATTCTTTTCATCAGATGTTAATCCTGTTTTAATTTGTGAATTTCTATCTCATGGGCTTTTTGATGCTAAAGTACTTAATGTCATTTCAATAGTAATGAGTAAAAATCCATCATGACTTATCAAATATTTATAACACGTGTGATATACACAGCAAAGAGCGGAAAACAGGGAATGGAATTTGATATCACAATTTTTTTTTTTTTAGTTAAAATCATTTCTTTTAGGCTAAATTTTCAAACTTGAAAATACAGAAAGCTGCTTTCTGATTTAACTTTACTTGAAATGTAGAATATTTAGTGATTTTCATGAAAACGTTTCTTTTTGGTCTTATTAACTGTCTCCCAATTGTCCCTGTAAGCGTCTAATTAATCAATCTGCATCTGTTTTGGCTTGTTTATAGGAAATTTGGAAAATTTTCCTTTTATTTGTTGATAACATTTTTGTTTTTGTTATGTGCATTACCCTTTTTGAGTTTGATAGAAACACATGGCCCTTGTTTTAGGCGGCCATTTGTCGCTGCAGTCAGCCTCTCTCTGGGTTCAGAGCTCGCTGTGTGGAGGACGAACAAATGCTTCATTGTATACTCAAGTCCAACCCCAGCAAAAACTCTGACTTCATGTATGTTGTCGATACCCGGCCAAAGGTAATATATTTATTTCATTCTTAAAGCTGACACTAAAGTGACTTCCATTGTTGGAAGTAGTAAAATGACAGAAAATGTTTAACCTGCTGGTTGTGAACTGACAGTATTATAATAAATTCTTTCTTGGTATTTGATTTTAGGGTGTATATGATTTCATTGTTGGAAACTTTAGACTAGCTGCCCAAACACTTTCTGACTGTGATACAACTAAATGTAGGGTTTTTTTTGCTTCATGAATATGTAGTTCTCAGGCACTGCCAGATATATGATGTAGCGGTATTAACATTGCCACATGGCAAAGGGGAGCAACCCAGTTTTCATTATGAAAGCATGCAGTTGTTATTAAATGCAATTGAAAGCATCAACTTGATTAGAATTTTCATTACAAAAGCCTGAAAAAACCAACCAGAATGCAGCAAAGAACAAAATAAAATTTCAGCACGTTGAGCCGTGGTCAGTAAGCGTATGCGAGACAGGTCGTGGGTTTCCGGCGATGGTATAATTATTTGACGATCATTTGAATCAATGCTAGAAGAATGACTCATTTAGTTAGTTGTTGAATTGATAAACAGCCAGCATATTGCATAAGATGAGCCTCTATGGATCAGCAGGCAGACATCATTGATGTGTTGATGGTTGTAACATTTCACAGCTGGAGAGTTCCATCAAGATAAAAGCCAATCATTTCACAGCTCCCAGCCCTGACATGCATTCTATCAGGTATTGGTAAATCTTCTCTGCCTGTCAATTTTTACATATTTGATTACTGGCTGACGGAAACCTGTAGTTATAAAACAAGGCAGTGAATGTTGTCGAGTCCGGAGGTGACTTCTGTCTGGCACCAGACCAAGAGTTCCGACTGCGGTACTCCATTGTGTGTGTGGGTGGTTAGGGCTGTCACACACTACAGACAGGAAACCTGATGAATGGCTGAATACCGACAAGGACTGATTACATAACATGTCTGATGATGTAGGGTCCACTGTAAATGCTGTTTGTTCTGCAGCACTGATCCCAATATCCCAGAATCCACCTAGTGGCCAACTCTATTTACACATCTTGGTACTAAGTACTCAAACTTAGACTTGTTCTGCTAAACATTCTTTCACTTAAAATATGCTAATCGCCAGTTCAACCATTACACAGACATCTTGATACTGTTGTTTTAGATTAATGCCATGGCCAATAAGGCAGCTGGTAAAGGCTACGAGAATGACAACCATTACACAGACATCAAGTTCCAGTTCCTGGGGATAGAGAACATCCACGTCATGAGGGCCAGCCTCCAGAAGCTGCTGGACGGTACGTCTCTCTCTGTGTATCAAGTGTTTGGGGCACCACAACTTGGTCCACATTCCTAGTCTATATAATAGCAGAGACATAAATAACAGAGATTGGCAACTCCGCTATTAGCATGTTTTGTTGTTGAAAAATGGTACGGGACCAACCTTACTTTGAGAACTACATTTTAGTAAACTGAGATAATGATCTTAAACCAAAAGTATATTGTTTTAATGAAAAGTGTGCATAAGTTTTAGACATTTTTGAAACCAAAAATCGAAAAATAAGATTAATATATAAAAAATATATTGGCCAGCTATAAAACATCGGGGAAATCTCGGAAGACGGGTAGCCAGCTGCCTCCTAAAACTCCTCTCTTAATATTGTTTATATGACATAAACTCATGAAAATATAATATTTTGAATGTTTTGGCAATAGGTTTTAGCTGTTTATATTTTGATATGATTGTTTATTAGAAAGATATACTGATTTAAACTCGGAACACTTTACAACAGGGGCCGCAGGATTTCACGAGATTTCGATCAGTTTCCAATCTCTCTTATTTACGTCTCTGATGATAGGACACTTTGATCAAATTAAAATACTGTCAAAATTATATTAAATTCTCCCCTGGTAGAGATATGAAGGCTGATATCTAATACGTTGAATTTCTGAACTGTGTGTGCTTGTTACAATGTACCATCCATGTATTTACTAATCTGTGTATGTATCTGATAATCAGCGTATTACTTAAGTTGTATGTGTTTGTGTCAGTGTTGTCTGAATTGTATATGTCCTTGTTTCAGTGTGTGAGATGAAGAACCCGACCATGTCTGCTTTCCTACAGGGTCTAGAGGCCAGTGGCTGGCTGAAGCACATCAAGGCCGTCGTCGACACCTCGGTCTTCATAGCTGAGGTAAGTAGCACAATGTTGCCATTTAACCCCATAGGTAACAGCCTAATCCGTTCATTCATCTCGTCAAAATGAGTCAGAGTAGATTGAACTTCCTGTCAAGAATCCTGAAATGGTACACATCAGCCATTGTTATTGTATTGTACAAGACAATTCAGCGGTGATTTTGGATCACTGGATGTATGTTGCTCTAATGGACTGCTTGCCTGTCCTACTAATTCTATGAATACATGTACTAAGACAAATCAGAGTCACTCAGAGTTTCATTTTTCATTAAAAGTTATGTGTCATATTATGTTATTAAAAATTTCTATACATTGGCGTCAATGTGGTCTCTGTTTTTATCTGCACTTGTTTATTTCTTAATTTACAGAAATGTTCTGGAGTTATTCTTCTTTTATAACTTGCCCCAGACTTAAATTGTGCTGGTACTTTGTCCTGTTATACATGTTCACTGTTTTATTAACAGGCTGTTAAGGGCGGCCACAGTGTACTGGTTCACTGCTCGGATGGCTGGGACAGGACGGCCCAGACCTGCTCTCTCTCCAGTCTGATCCTGGATCCCTACTACAGAACCATTCAGGGGTTCCAGGTACAAACAGCTGTAAACCATGTCATGGTTATGTTTACTAAATAAATGAATCAGATGGACACAAATATGTAACATCTCTATTATTTTTTCTTTAGTCTTCATTATGAATTTAATTTGTATGTTTTGTAATGATGATTTGTCTTAATTTTTCTATTTGATAACAAGTATTTGACTTATAAGGATTAATTCAATATCTCCGGAATTTAATCTTTATAAACATGGTTGGTGTTATATTCAGTGTAAACTGTACAAACTTGTTTATACTGGTATGAATTCTGAAGCTATTGGATTCATTCCTATTTGTTTGGTTATCCTCAATGCTTACTTGCATGCAGGCACTAATAGAGAAGGAATGGCTGTCGTTTGGTCACAAGTTCACGGATCGCTGCGGATTCCTGGATACTCCGGACAACAAGGAGGTGTCCCCGGTGTTCACACAGTTTGTGGAGGCCACGTGGCAGGTCATGCAGCAGTATCCGTGCGCGTTCCAGTTCAACGAACGCTTCCTCCTGACAATTCACGACCATGTTTACTCTTGTCAGTTCGGAACATTTATAGGGAACTGTGAGAAAGACCGACTAGATCTCAGGTATTGGTATTACAAATATCTGGTATACAGTCTTCATTGTGTCTGACATTGATAGTGTATGGTACTGTAGATTCCTTATTTTTTGCGAGTACTTAATTCCGCTATTCAACCCTTTTGCGTTAAATCGTGAGAATATGAAATCACAAACACCAGATTTTTCTCATAGTTTGTGTAGTTTACATCTGTCAGAAAAATAAAAGCGAGATTTTAAATCTGCAAAATGTGCCACTTGCAATTCCTCGCGTTTAATTAGGAATTCACAGTATTATAGTCTCAGACACAGAGACTACAATATATGTATGTCTTACTCGGAATTACATTTATATGCATATGGTAATGTAGAGAATGTCAATGTTGCATTCTACATTTAGGATGATCTGTGCTGGTATTTATCAATCATACAATCATTACAGAAGATTTTACTTAAAAGAGTAACTGTTCATTGAGTGGGGATCTCATAAATCCAAATTGAATATCAAGGCAAAAAAAAAATCAAATGAATACATGTATTGCATTAACCAAATTTGATTAGAGATTTACAGTTCCTTGTTTTTTGATATTTGCTTCAGCTAGCTTTTGTGACAATCTAAAGCTTTACATCAATTTCCATTACATTTCATTTTTGTGAATTATTTGATTTACAAATTAATGTTATCAGTATTGTAGTTGTAAGCTTATATACTGTTTTGCTTCTTTTCCAGATTAAATGAAAGAACTTATTCTCTCTGGGGACATATCAACAAAAACATGTCAGAGTTCCTGAACCCTCTCTACAAAAAAGAGTACGAAGTGTCCCATCCAATGCTCTCTCCCAATACCAGCTCCCAGTGCTTCAAGTAAGTCCTCAAGTCAGCTCCCAGTGCTTCAAGCAAGTCCTCAAGTCAGGTCTCAGTGCTTCAAGTAAGTCCTCAAGTCAGGTCCCAGTGCTTCAAGTAAGTCCTCAAGTCAGGTCCCAGTGCTTCAAGTAAGTCCTCAAGTCAGGTCCCAGTGCTTCAAGTAAGTCCTCAAGTCAGGTCCCAGTGCTTCAAGTAAGTTCTTAAGTCAGCTCCCAGTGCTTTAAGTAAATACTCTAGTCAAGTAAATACTCCTAGTGCTCAAGTCAATGGAATAACTTATTTGAGATTTAAAAGAATTTCCCCACATCCTTCACAATGGCTATTCTTTCTGTATAATGAACTGATAGACAATAATGTGAATTTACTTACTTTTTCTCTCATTCAAGTAAAATTTACATGATTGGCAGACAGGTGTTATATTATTACTTATTAGGTTAGTTACTGACTCACTACAGAAATATATTGGGTTGATCAATCTCATAGATGGCAAGGCGAAGCCGAGCGGTCTATGAGATTGATCAACCCAATATATTTCCGTAGTGAGTCAGTAACTAACCTTATAAGTGTTTTGTTTTCCCGAAGACTATCAAGCGACATATTCATTCACAAATAGCGGTGATCTACGCAAAGCCATGTACAAGATGCCTTACATCTCGTCCAATTAAACTCATTTAAACTCTATAAAATTATCAATACCACCTTTCAAATATGCTTAAAAAATCTTTGCTTTACCCATATTACTTACAATGTTTTGTTGCTATTCAATTTTAAACCTCTGCAGAGATTTGAGCTGCCATTTTGTTCTGCTCCAGACACAACAATGTGACGTCAATATTCAAAGGGCAACTACTCTAATTTAAAAAAAATTCCAAAGGGCCATTACTCTAAATATTTTAATTACTTACTGAACACGATTTCTGTGTTAAATAATATGAAATATCGAGATGAGTAGGTGAGGCGGCGGCCAATGACGGCCATATTGCCTAATATTCATCCTCACAGAACCTACATAGAGATATATGAGGCAATCACGTGCCATGTTTAATCCAATGAAAATGTGACATTTCAGTCTGAGGGAAAACAAGTATATATATTATGATACCCGAATGAACCAGCAAGGAAACATTTTCTTGCATAAAATAACACAGCTGTGTAAATCTGTAGGATTTTATTGACCTTTAGACTTGGCTTTGTTGCAGATTTTGGAAGGGTATGTACCAGAGGTATGATGTGGGGCTTCACCCCAGGGAGCAGATAGCAGATGTCCTGAGTGCTGCCAAAGATCACTCTGACTCTCTAGAGGACCACGTCAGTCTACTGGAGAAGGTACCAACACCACCAGGCTCCGGGCCATAACACTTTGACCAGATCTCCTTTTCATCTCAGTCTTACTTTTCCCCTATGTATTCAGAGGCTTTTTAGCTCACCGAGACGAAGTCGGGGGGAGCTTATGCTATACCCTCGGCGTCGGCGTCGGCGTCGGCGTCGGCGTCCGGACCTGGTTAAAGTTTTTGTTGCAGGTCCTGTATCTAACTTATTACTTGTCCTATCTTCACCAAACTTGCATGAATGATGCATCTGGACCTACTAATGGACTTGAGAGACTTGGATGCTGAATCTGGGCCATGAATTTCAGATGCTGGAGGAGGTTAAGGTGTTTGGAGCAGGTTAAAGTTTTTGTTGCAGGTGCCCTTTGATAGCCATTTCTAAGTTACTACTGGTCCAAACTTCACCAAACTTGCATAGATGGTGTGTCTTATGATACTGATGCACCTGACAGGCTTGAATGCTGAATCTGAGCCATAGGTTTCGGATGCTGGATGAGGTTAAGGTTTTTAGAGCTGGTTAAAGTTTTTGGAGCAGGTGCCCTCTGATGATTATATCTTACTTACTACTGGTCCTTACTTCACCAAACTTGCATGGATGGTGTGTCTTATGATACTTTTGCACCTGACAGGCTTGAATGCTGAATCTGAGCTGAAGGTTTCGGATGCTAGATGAAGTTAGGTTTTTCGAGCAGGTTAAAGTTTTTGTTGCAGGTGCCCTTTGATAGCCATTTCTAAGTTACTACTGGTCCCAACTTCACCAAACTTGCATAGATGGTGCGTCTTATGATACTGATGCACCTGACAGGCTTGAATGCTGAATCTGAGCCATAGGTTTCGGATGCTGGATGAGGTTAAGGTTTTAAGAGCTGGTTAAAGTTTTTAGAGCAGGTGCCCTCTGATGATCATATCTTAGTTATTACTGGTCCTAACTTTACCAAACTTACATGGATGGTGTGTCTTATGATACTGATGCACCTGACAGGCTTGAATGCTGAATCTGAGCCATAGGTTTCGGATGCTGGATGAGGTTTAGTTTTTTTGGAACAGGTCACATGTTTAATATATGTAGGTAATAGCACTATTTCAAACTTGCATATATGATCTAACTATAATATAAATGAATGGCAGAGGTAGCTTCAGATGCAGAGCCTGATCTCCATTATCAAGGATGCTAAAAAATATATCTTAGTTATTTCTGGTCCTAACTTCACCAAACTTGCAAGGATGGTGCGTCTTACGATACTGATGCACCTGACAGGCATGAATGCTGAATCTGAGCCATAGGTTTCGGATGCTGGATGAGGTTAAGGTTTTAAGAGCTGGTTAAAGTTTTTAGAGCAGGTGCCCTCTGATGATTATATCTTAGTTATTACTGGTCCTTACATCACCAAACTTGCAGGGATGATGCATCTCATGATACTGATGCATCTGACAGGCTTGAATGCTGAATCTGAGCCATAGGTTTCGGATGCTGGATGAGGTTTAGTTTTTTGGAACAGGTTACATGTTTTATAGATAATAGCTTGCATAATTGATTTAACTATAATATAAATGAATTGCAGAGGTAGCTTCAGATGCAGAGCCTGATCTCCATTATCAAGGATGCTAAAAATTCTCCTACCTCACTCAAACCTGCTTGATAGATGTGTTTGTTGTTAAATGATTTAACATGATTCCTATGATATAGTATTCTATGATATGATACACTATTGTTTTATATGATACAATGTAATATCATACATTATATTGTAAAAAGTTATATGATATGATATGATATTGTATCAATTTTTTTGTACATTATTATATGATATTGTATTATGATATTGTTATGTATAGTATTGTATATTATTATACAATATTGTAGAATATGATATTGTATAATATATTATTTTATCGAATGATATCGTTTCATATTATATTGCAATATATGATATTGTATCATATGATACGATATTGTATATTATAATTATAGCATATCGTATGATACAATATTGTATAATATGATATTGGTTTATATAATATATTGTTATATAATACATGAAATTGTATTATATGATATTATAAGATATCATATAATATGATATTGTATAATATGATATTGTATCATATGATATGATATTGTATAAAATGATATTGTATTATATAATATCGTACTGTATCAGATGATATTGTATCATATGATATGAAACAATGTTTTATCAAATTATATTGTATCATATGATACAATATTGTGTATCAAATATGATACAATATCATACAATACAAAATTATACTATATTATACAATATAATATCATATGTTACAATATTGTGATGTATTATGTGATATGATATAGTATCAAATAATGCTATATTGTATTTATATTAGATATTATGATATTGTATTATGTGATTAAATACAATAATGTATAACACGATACAATGTCATATTATATGTTACAAAATCATATTGCATCAATATTTATTACAGTATTATATTGTATTAAATGATATATATTGTAAGTATCATTGGATGCAATATCATATTTTATATTATTGTATTGATAAACATTGTATCTTATAATAATGTATGAAATGAACATAGGATTATCATACAATTTTTTTACATATGATATACGATATTGTGTCAAAACAGTATCCATGAATATCCAAGATCATTAACTATGATTTTCATATCATATGATAAAGGTGGTTTTAAAGGTGATGCCTCATAAAGTTGATGCCTCGTCTCGGTGAGCTTTGTAATCTGTGATTACCTATGTTTATTAGATTAATACTGAGATAAAAAATGAACTTGTCTGAGTTTTATAGCTCAGGGTGAGGGCCACCCACTACAATTAAATTATGTGGCCTGCCACACTTTTCACCTCAGTTCCTAGCTGAGAAATTTTACCAAGTGAATTTAGATGCATAATTATGTTATTAATTTTTAAAAATATTTAGCTACAAATTCTTTTTTGTCTAAATCATAGGATATGAATTTCAATTTACTGATAATTCTAAGATTAAAATCACACTGGGAGCCAATAACATAGAATGCTCTGACCAAACAACATGTTAGGTACAGCCAATCACAAGGCCAGACATTGTCTTGTAGACTGCCTTAATCTGCTGACTGCTTTTTCCTCTGACAATATTTGTATTTTGCAGAGAGTGACACAGATCTGTCGGATACTTGGGAAATCTGAAGATGTGATCCAGAAAAAACTGAACGGGGGAGTGTCCATGGAGTCACTGGACAATCTGAAGGAGACAGAAGACAATATCATGGAAGAGAAGTCCGAAAAAATTCCAATCAATGGAAATTGTGACATAAAACCAGAACAGAGCTCTAAGGACACGGGCGATCTTATCGACTTTAGGAGTGACAACGAGTCGGGGTTTGACGAGTCCAGCTCCCAGATGTCAAAATCAGGTCACGGTGACCTAAATACAGTGAGGACAGGTATAGAAACTGGTTCCCTGTCACTTGACTCCAGTGTGTGTTCAGTTGGGAGGGACCAGCTAAGTCTGGACTTGCTTGTGTTGGAGATGAGCAGTGTAGCCATTGATTGGAAATCATTTCGTAACATTCACAACTGTAGCTGTGCATCCCCATTCAATAGCTTTACGAAAAAGGCAAGGCAATATTATATCCCTATATTTATGCAAACTAGTGAATACACCTGTATATTTATTTACAAACACTAGCTGTTTGATGTACATATAGTTTATTTTACTGTGTTTGCATGATATAATTTTTTGTGTGCTCGGTAATGATGATTTTTTGCTTGAATGTTGTTGTTGTCATCATCTCTCTCCCAAGGTATACTCAAATCACATTTTGCTAATTACTCAATATTCATAAATACCTTGGGGTTCAAATGAAAAATTCCCAAGATTTTTCTTTTGAAACACCCCCTCTAGCTTAACAGGTTTCAATACACAGCTAAAAAATATGATGTCTTCAGGGATTGCAACAGACATTGAAAATACCCGGATGAATACATTGAAAAATTGTACAAGGTATTTTGAGTGACTTCTGAATGGTGAAAGATGTCAACATTTCCCATTATAAATCTCTATAAGAAATAATTTTGTGATTCATTCCTCTGAATTTTTCAGAATGAAAAATAATGTCAGTGAAGATATCATCGATATTTTCCCTTTTTTTTTTTTATTTCAATTGTACCTTTCTCACAGGTCTGTGTATTTTTATTAGAAATCGTCTAAATATGATGGAAGAATGCATTGGGACAGACTCTAGTATTGTCATACTGTATACATATCTGTTAGTTTTATTGGGACAGACTCTAGTATTGTCATCATGTATACATAGCTGTTTGTTTTATTGGGTTGTTTCCCTTTGTACACATTTTGTTGCCTTTAAAACTGATCCTGAAATGCAAAGACTTTAGGCAATTCTGTATTGTAGTATTTCAATATTTCGTTTTCTTTTAAGCTCACCCAAATCAAAGGTTCAAGTTATCTACAACAGCATTATAAGATTTAAATTTAATTTCAATGACTTACTTCCGAAACTAGAAAGAAAGTCTCATATTAATGAAGAGCATCTAGTCTCGAACAAAGAGTCATTACAACTGATTTTTATCTGATTTTTAGGATAAAAATAATTCTGACAATGACAGTACTTGAAGTGGAATGAATGTTATATTTTCTGTATATCAAGGAGATTTTTAAAAACAGGTGACAAGTTCCTGGAACTAATTTTTTGATATTTTTTTTCCAGTTCCATTGTTGGAAATGTGGTGAGGTGTTCTGTATGCGCTGCATTGCCAAAAACATCCCGCTTCCTGGTCATGCAACAAGGCGCCCCGTTCCGGTCTGCCGACCTTGCTACAAGGAAATACGACACTCACCTTCTATGGAATTCCCACCGCAGACAAACTCCCTGGACAGTTGATGACTGTATGATGGAGACCGCTAGTGTGCAATCTTATTTATTTTGTAGCTCATCAATCTGTTACTCCAATGTGAGAGAGAGAGAGAGAGAGAGAGAGAGAGAGCGCTGTATTAGATAGTATCTTCTGAAAATATTTATCATTGAAAAGTCCCTCAGCTGTTGATACATTCGAAACTATCATAATTAAGAAGAGAATAAATGCAACACACAAACACACATTACAATTTAAAGTCTTGTAACAGTGGGTCTTTTTTTGGAGTGTTCAGTGACTCTCATTTCAGGGATAGTAGTTTTACTGTTTTGTACTGTACGTGACTGATATCATTCACCTCATCCAGCTTGCAGCGAGCCACACGACACAGTGGGTCTATTGTAGGTCCCTGGTCATTATGTTTACCCCGTCACAATGTACTGTACTGATTGTGAGATTTATCTGTGATTTTGTAGACAGCACGATTATCATGAGAAGTTTTGTTTATCTCTTTATTTTCAACTCTGTTACAATGTTATGTTTTGAAGAAAAACAGCTTCCTAGTAAAGATATTAACCTAAAAGTAGATCTGTGTTTGTGTTTCCTGTGTAATGATTTAAAATACCTATATATAGAGTGAATACTGATGTCAGTGTGTTATAAAGTCAACTTCCATCCGTCTGGGATCTCCTAATATACATCCTTCCTATTTGGATAGACTTTCTTCAGTTCTTGACAATTCACTTTTGTTGTTAAATAAAATTTTTATGCCCTCATCGAAGAAGGGAGGGCGTATTGCTTTGCTGCGGTCGGTCCACCAACACTTTCCTTTCATTTTATTTGCAGAGGATGCGGATTTGATATACAGCTTAATCATGATAATATTTACCAGGTAGGTCAAGAATGAGCAAATTTCGACAGAGTTATGCCCCTTCAACATAGAAAAATTACGAATGTGTGCAGTTTTCTTTCAATGTCTTCGGAGAAGATGCACATAATGAAATTTGGTGTAAAAGTTTATCATGATAATATTTAGGTCAATTTTGATTTTGGGTACGGTCGATGCTTTTTTCGACACAGTTATGCCTCATAGACTTAGAAAAATTCCAATTAATTGCAGTGTCGGTTCCCAGATGTTTTAATTATTTGTAGTTTCCATTCATTTTCTTTGCAGATGTTTCCAAGGGAGGGGGCATAGGTGATTTTACAAGCATCTCTTGTGAAAAAAAGCTTACGTATTGAAGTAATGGATCATTTTAAGTAAAATGTGAAAGGAAGGAAGGGACAAACCAAGCTCCTTGGCTGTCGCTTAAATTTTACTTTTATGATGAACAAAAAACCTTTTCATCAGCTAATCCAAAGTTCTGCAACAGTCAATTGTTTTCCTTTTCTATAAGCTGTATGTCTAATGATAAAATGAAAAAGTTAGCTGCAGGTCTGTAGCTCCTGGTCAGAAAAAAACAGGTTGTCCAAATGTTTTCAGACTGGGAGATACATACCTGCTTTTTCATCACAAGTCACTAAATATTTCATAATCATAATGATGTTCAAAGTTGTTTAGAAATTCACACACAGAATTCAAACTTTCAACTGACAGAGCTGTAAACTATTAGCTTGGTGCAGAACTTTGAATCAACCATAAAAAAGCAGGTTATGTTCCAAGTAAGATCATATTTAGTAAAATAAATTTCAGTGATTAAAAAAGGAATCTCTCACTTCGCCCCCATCTTAATTGCTACATGTATTTACTTAGTGGTACATTTAATATGTTCTCTTACTTATGAATATTAAATGACAGTAATGAAAAAAATCTTTCAAATTTCACTGCATTTACAAAAAACAAGAGAGGCCTTCGTCCAACTTCCTTGAGGCATTCACTCTCAATACTGTTTCATTAATTGAAAGTTATGCACAGATTTGATGTCTGAGAGCTCCTAAATCACATCTGATGACCTTCATTTTTGGCTGCCATTGACCTCTGACCTTAGTCAATCAATGTAATGTGACAGTCAGACTGGTTTGAACACCAAGGCCAGATAGCTCAGTTGATAGAGCACCTGACTTGAGATTCAGGAGACCTTGGGTCAAAACTTTGTCTAGTCCATCAATATTTCTCCTATGCCTTTACAGTACTAAGGTCTTGGTCCTTTTAATACTCAAAAGATAGTTTGTTACAGACACAGGCTGTAAACCACATGGCTCTGATAAGCTCAGGTATGAATAAAGCAGAAGTCAATGTCATTGTTTAGGAGTTTATTAAAAACTACGCACTGTTCATCAACAGGACAGTCTCCAATGCTGACCAATATCTTACAATGGCACACTAATAGTTCAGTACTGTCCAACAGGGAGGATTCAAAACGGTTCAGCTCAAGTAACAATTGGTATGTATGTATCTAATATATATATATATTAAAAATCAATTAACAAAAAAGAGAAATTTTATAACATAAATGACTATTGCTATATACAACAACATAACAAAGTAACACAACTTGTCCCATCAATCAGAGCCCTCATTCTATTGGATGTATCATTTGTATGTCATTAAAAATTAGCAGGAACCAACATTCTATTGGCTGTACATGTGAGTCCATAAAACAAGGAGTTATCCTGTTGGATGTAAATACAAGTCCCTAAACCCTATATGGTGACAGATTTAACACTGCTCCTAGGAATGAACAAGAACTGAGTGCATAAAACCCCCTAGCATTTCATTCCTAAAATTCCCATCTCTAGAGAAATCTGAAAAGAGTCCTACAGTGCTGGTCAGTGGCTCGGGGAGGGAGAGTCCTGCTTTTTGATGGAATTACTTCCTATAGGGAACCACAGTTCCACAGCCTCTGATAAATAATAACAGAACATAAAACTACAGGAAGTTGGTTAAGTACCATTACTATTGTACATCAAAAGGAATTATGTTTATTTCACAAGGAACTAAAATTGGTCATTTAATATGTGTATATGACTGTGTGAAATATGAATAAATTAGTGAAAAAGACTAACCTCACCCACTCTTTGCTTTTTAGAAAATGAAATAAAAAACTTTTTTTGAAAAATAAAATAATGATTCTAGCAGTTTAATCAACAGATTATATTTGTGGTATTTACTGTCAACAAACACTGCCTCTTTCATGGGGCACCTGTTGAGAGCTTACACTGAAATATACAATATAACTGTCACTGTGTGGCCTTCGGTTTCTTTTAAATGCACTACCTTACACAGCATATTAGTTTTGGTGATAGATGTAAATTAACTTTTGATACATAAACAAAATGTCTGAAAATGGAAGCATCAGTAAGTTTTGGCCAAGGTCTGAGGAAAATGGGATCTATAAAAATATAACATTTCTGTATGGAGGAAATAGATTTCCATCTCATCTAAAGTATCAACAATTGCATGAAATCATTAGTGTACACATTATTCAAGTATTGGTCATTTACATTCATTATAAAAACAAGGTGTGATAAAATGAAATAAGCAAACACTAATACTGGTGTGAAGCGACATAGGCTTTGAGCAAACTCAATACGAGTACACTCACACAAAAACATAAACCTACGAAGGTTCAGATTTAGGCACTAAGAATACCAGGAAGGAGAATAAAGATACCGATTACAACTCATTTTAAAACATGATTTTAAATTCAACAGTAAAACTGGATGATCGCGAAGTTCTGGGACCTGTTGATTCATTTTGCTACACACTGTATCTGTGACATTTCACTGATCATGTAAATGTACCTAATTACGCAGTAATTATAAGTTAGCACCTTCCACACTGCTTTTTGTCTGCTAATTAAAGAGAGCCATCTTATGATCTTTACAAATATGTACCGGGTATGTTTATCAAGTAAAATAAAATGATCCTTGAAAACATAATAAACAGGGTTTTTTTTTTTCTTAATGGATCACAAATTCAACTTTCATTAACCAGGAAATATATTTTGAGTTAGAAGTTAAAAACTAAGCATTGTAATGATACAGATCCCTGAGGACTTCGCTATATCCAAGAATATAACATATTTGTATTGAAACAAAAGGAGTTTTTATCTATACAGGAATCAATTCATTTACAAACTTTTTGCATTGAATACCAAGAGTAAACTCACATTTTTGCAAAATTCTACAAAATAATTTCATCTATACACAAGTCACATGACCTAACAACCATATTTAGCAGGACAACCACCAGCGCCCCCTAGCGGTGGGAATTCACTGAGCAAATACAAATCTTTGGCTTTATCAGGTTTTGTCGTTATTTATGGTTTCATTTTTTGGCATAATCAAATATTATCAAAATTTGTGGCAAGATAAACAATTGTTCTATGAGCTTGTCAAAAGCACAATATAAAAAACATTAAAATACATCTAATAAGAAGCTACTTCTGAAACAAACTGAAGACAGAGGAAGTATCAAACAACATCATTTTCCAACCACTGAAGCAAAAAATGAGAAAAAGATATTTTTCAAATAATAAAATTTCTATGACCATTAACTGGCATACAATTTTGTGTACAAAAAATATATGTATAAAGAGAAATGTTGAAGTATTACCAATATAAGCTTAGCACTCTTCATGGGAAAAAAACAAAACAACCAGTATTCACTGTGACACTTATACGATGTATCGGTTTCAACCAACCTCCACACAACCTGGCTTCTGAACAAAGTTTTTATAATATAGTGGATAAGGCAGATCATAATGTTTAATATAATTGTTGTTACAAGGCCACCTTCTTTTTTCATGTTTGCTCCCTATGGGCTATGTGTAGGTTTGTGTATGCATAGATTATAGAAAATCAACTTTAATAGGTGAGTGATGAAATTTTACTTTAAACCTCTCTTAGTAAAAAAAAAAATAAGTTTTTTCAATATACGATGCTCAAATGTTAATAAAATATTTGGGTTGGGTGCTATTTTTAAGTTCATTGAGAGTAAACAGACTGAAGGTGGCCGACTTGTCAACATGACATGAAAGCTTACATCTACACCTTGCATTTGGTCGAATATATTTCTTGTCAAAACAAATTACAGGATCAAAAATTCACCAGTTCAGTGATATATATAAAATATACGAAAAGTCAGAAAAAAAACAACAAACAAATATTTTAAAAATTCTTGAAAAATTATCCTTTACAACTAACTGAGACAGTCAACAAAACGATTTCTTTACATTTTGTGTATTGCGTACTACCTTCAGATTTGGCAGGTGTGTGTTTATACTTCTTTAATTGTGTACAACCTGTACTGTGTACACGTACACCCTTGTACATGTGTGTTGTTTTTCCTGCATTACCTGTGCATTCCTGTTGATGTAATACATACAATAGTCTAATCATTGTGAGAATGGAATCTGTGACAGAGCAAGATCCCCGTCCCCCTGACATATAACACGACCAGCCACGGGTCACTCCTCCAGGGCCTTCATCACTTCCATCATATAACAGTTCTATGATCTTGATTTCCTTCTGCCATAAGGGTATACCAATCCATAAGGGTAGATTGCACGGATCATTATAAAAACTACCAAAATGACAGATATCCGCAACAACTACCAAACACAGAACCTGCAGGGTAATGTTAATTGGACTATGACTGCAGCCTACCACATTCACTACCACCCACCACACACACACTGCCACAATCACCACACACACTGCCAGACTCATGCGGCATAAAAATACCACACACACCACCCAGAAATACCGATCACACACCACACACACACAGCCTGCCCTCTACATCACACAATGGAACTGTTCAGCGACCCGCGACCTGCCGTCATGCTTCGTCGTGTTTGCGGTCGTTTTGGACCTTCGACTTGAGGTCATGGAGCCCCTTGGTCTTGACGAAGTCTATCTCCTTGTACTCGGTGGGGGTGCTCTGTCCAGGGTTCTGGACAGAGAGACTGTGGCTGTCATTATCATTGTAAGGATTGTCCAATGAAAGCTCTAGGTACTTCAGTTCCATGTCCTGTTTGTTGGGGGCAGGAGGAATGTCCCCCCATCCTTTGGACCTCTGTAAAAAAAAAACCCCACAACAGTCAGTGTCATTTCAAAAATTCTTAAAAAGGTACTAATCAAATCAAGTTATTTACAAAAGATTAAATCCCAAACAGGTTACAAACTCATGAATTGTGGATTAGACCTGACTCTTGAAACTGTTGCACTACATTGTTGAACTTTAAAATTGTGAAAGAAAAAAAAGAAATATTTTTGGGAAAAGTTTATTTGTGAATCAACTAAGTCTCATGTATCTTGATGCTTTAACCCTGTTATTAAAATCTTAACCTTTAGTTTTCCTAGATAATAAAAGAATAATTCTAGAAACTACTAACTGATGATACTGAGTCATGACATTTTACAATAAAATCACAAAACTGGGACCTCTGATGTCTTACAAGATGGCATATCAATTTCACTGCAATAATCTACCTAAATCAAAAAAAGGATAAAGCCCTAGTTACAGAGAAAACAGGTCAATTAAATGTCAATGTGGGCAACATCCTACAGGTTATTAAAGTGCATGAGAATGAGATGAGGCGAGTCTGTTTTGTCCAGGAAATTGGATCTCTGTGATTCTGCCTGTTAAAAGTAAGTCATTCAAAATACAACTAGAGAGTCTAACTTCCTGGATCAGTTTGTTTCTCCTTTCATATCCTCTCTGTGCTGCCGACAGACAGAGTGTATCTTGGCTGTATCTCGGAAGCGATTGATTTCTGTGAATATCACAGCCACATCAACACGACAGGACACTCAGTAACATGGGAAATTATTTCCTAACATACAGATCTCTCCAAGAGGAAAATGGAATTATTCCATGCCTAAGGCAGCAGACCTATATTTCTATGACCTATGACATAATTTGGATAATAAAATCTGCATTGGGTATACCATCTGCATATTATCTATATACTGCATATTTTATAGCTGTAGCAACTAAAATACCACCACATGTAACATGGTTTCACTAAAAGAAGCAAGATGCCACTTCATGTAACAAAATAACCATCACGTGAAACAATATATCACACGTAATAATATACCTAACAATATATCTAACGGTTCAAAATGCATGAAGATAGGTAATATCATACCAAACTTTAAATGTTCAGAATTTTGAATATAGTTAAAACACATAGACAAAAAATATTGAGCAGTTCTGATTGTTACAAGTGAAATTATCAGCCCTTGTTATACCATTGCTGACTGAGGCAAGCCCTGATCATCAATGTCCGTCACGGGAGGAGAATTTCATTTCAACATCAAAACCAAGTATATTCTTATAGTATCAAGACAACAAACTTTAATCACTTTCTTCAATATGGTAATAATGAATGTCAAAGTAATTCAGAGCTACAAACAGTGCAGGTTTAACTTTAAAATGTACCAATGCAAACTCAAAAATGAAGATAAAAGTCTAAACATATATTACATAATAAAAGATCATCCTTATTTAGTATAAATAAACAAACAGGGAACAGAGGCGGGCCATGCCAACATGCTAGGAGGATTCTCAAAGGTACTTCATAAACATGCACATTATAATTCAAGTGAAGAAAATTTGTAAAATTCCTCTCAATTTGAGAAACAGCAATTTCATTGGATCACGTGAAGTTATAGCTGAGCCTCATAGGTAATGAACTAAATTTTCAAATATTTCCAACTTAATCCTAAAAATTACCCAGGTTAATGGTGAGACAGAAATAACAGAGAACGTGGGGAAATAAAACAAAGCAATTTCCCATTGGTTTGAGCATAATACATAATTTCAAATTTAAACAAAATATTAACTGCTTTAAATTAAAATAATTTGTCCATGCAAAAGACCAATGTAGTTTTTTTTTTGGGGGGGGGGGTTCATTTTGCATACTTTTTAAACTACATTTTTAAAATAAACCGTGTGCAGTCCCATTGCGTGGTATGCATACCCCAGTTAGTTTCCACATCAATAGCTATCATTGAACTTTATACTGGTCTTAAAATTGATACTTTCATAAATACACTTTCAGAATAAAATCTTATTCTTTCCTATCTTTCCAAATGTGGGCAACTTTGGACCCCATTTCCCCATTTTCTGTTATGCTTTTCATATTTAGTATCTCTGAAATTAATCTTCAATTGAGATACAGAGAGATAAATAAATCAGATAGCTCTATATAGAGACACATGCCACACAGGAATGGAGGATATCATGCATTGGAGTAAGTCAGGCTGGAAGGGGGGGGGGTGTTTTAAATAAACCATGCTGCATCAAACTGAAGGGTTATAGTCAGACTAATGGGTACATTATTATAAAGACAGTGCTACTGGCATGCCCCCTTCTGTGGCCCCACCTGTTCGGAGTAGTAATACGGCATCATGACCTGTTTGGGGTCCACTAAGTAGTCCTCATCTTCCTCAGAGCTGGTCTCCATGTCTGGGTGCCTCAGGGGGGAGGGGAGGGGTGGGGCAGACTGGTTTGACCTAAAAAGAAGGAAAGTCAAAAGGTCAATGACATAATATTGTGAATGGAGAAAATTTTGGTGGGAATTTGATTTTGTTTATTTGGTTGATAACATTTATTGACAAAATTAAATTCCCTAGGAAACTTTTAAATGGTTATCTGCTTGCCTATGTTTACATTTTTTAAAAACAATATCAAATCCCTAAAAAAAACCATTTTGGATCACAGTCAAATGAAAGAAATCTCATCCCACAACGATTTCTGCTCCAACTGTACATTGGGTTCAAAGATCTCTATGTGTTCCTTAGTGTTATCAAGATATTTTACTTTCCAAATAAATATAAAAGAAAACAGATTAATTTTTTGAAATGGTTTGATAATTCATTGGAGACTTACATAAATGTTAATACGTTTTGAGTAAAGTTTGAACTGTGTATTGTAATCTAATTGTGTCATAGTAAACTCATTGGTTATTACAATCTGTTGTGATTAAGAACATCACCGACCGAGAGATGATTGGTCTTTAATCAACCAGTAGTTCACCATGCACATATCAACAGTTTATAGTTTTATTTATTTTTTTTGTTTTACCAGTTGAAATAGAAATTGAACATTCAATTTTCATACAATTTAGAGAGAGATAAAGATATGAGTTCAAAAGATGTGGAAATTAAATTGCTATAAAATCTCCTTGTTTTCACTCATAAAAACATGACAAAAGATTAGGTCTGAGTAACTGCATAAACAGCTCCCTGACAGTTTTTAATACAGGATATTTCATGAATTCAACATAAAACAGAGGTTACTTTAGTTCAGGTGATTTTATCAACGTGGTGAAATCTCAGGGCTATAATATAACAGTGACAATGAGATGTGCATGTCATCAGACTCCAATGAAAGGAGACAGACTATAGGGCATTATTACACAATCCTTCAGTTTTTATAATTAATTCAAGAAAAAAAAATCAAATGTAACAAGAACTGCAAAGAAGAAATGAAATATTAAATAGAAAGAATTTTTTGGGGGAAAAAATAAGTGGAACATGTTTCAATGCTGAATAAGTCAAAGTGCACAAAATGCTGACAATTTGTAAAATTGTACCTAATATTTGTGGGAGTTGCATCCCCTTCACCTGAAATAAAAGGTTAGAGAGTGAGTTACTTCCCTTTATCAGGGGACAGACAGGTGACAATACCCAGGTAATGACATGTCAACGATGGGGGGTCAGTCATTTCTAAACCTATCCATTGGCAAAGTTCTACCCAACAAAACAGAGAGTTGATAAATAGTTAGATCTGGTCATCATACATGGTTTGTAGCTGAATTTTACTGATGTGATGGGTGTGACTTTCAGTATTTATATCTCAATGTAAGAAATGCGGGATACAAATATCTACTTCTTTAAGGTGAGTAAGCTTTCAATATCTATATCAACTGCTGATATTGATAGGGATGTAAAACAACAGTACAGCTTCTGTTGTTAGGGGATTTAGATAAAAGTAACTATGTGAGGTGTAAGATATCAGTCATTATGTGAGGTGTAAGATATCAGTCATTCTGTGAGGTGTAAGATATCAGTAACTGTGTGAGGTGTAAGATATAAGTCATTCTGTGAGGTGTAAGATATCAGTCATTATGTGAGGTGTAAGATATCAGTCATTATGTGAGGTGTAAGATATCAGTCATTATGTGAGGTGCAAGATATCAGTAACTGTGAGGTGTAAGATATCAGTAACTGTGAGGTGTAAGACATCAGTCATTATGTGAGGTGTAAGATATCAGTCATTATGTGAGGTGTAAGACATCAGTCATTATGTGAGGTGTAAGATATCAGTCATTATGTGAGGTGTAAGATATCAGTCATTATGTGAGGTGTAAGATATCAGTCATTATGTGAGGTGTAAGATATCAGTCATTATGTGAGGTGTAAGATATCAGTCATCATGTGAGGTGTAAGATATCAGTCATTATGTGAGGTATAAGATGTCAGTCATTATGTGAGGTGTATGGTATCAGTAACTGTGTGAGGTGTAAGATATCAGTCATTATGTGAGGTGTAAGATATCAGTCATTATGTGAGGTGTAAGATATCAGTCATTATGTGAGGTGTAAGATATCAGTCATTATGTGAGGTGTAAGATATCAGTCATTATGTTAAGTGTAAGATATCAGTCATTATGTGAGGTGTAAGGTATCAGTCATTATGTGAGGTGTAAGATATCAGTCATTATGTTAAGTGTAAGATATCAGTCATTATGTGAGGTGTAAGATATCAGTCATTATGTGAGGTGTAAGATATCAGTCATTATGTGAGGTGTAAGATATCAGTCATCATGTGAGGTGTAAGATATCAGTCATTATGTGAGGTATAAGATGTCAGTCATTATGTGAGGTGTATGGTATCAGTAACTGTGTGAGGTGTAAGATATCAGTCATTATGTGAGGTGTAAGATATCAGTCATTATGTGAGGTGTAAGATATCAGTCATTATGTGAGGTGTAAGATATCAGTCATTATGTGAGGTGTAAGATATCAGTCATTATGTTAAGTGTAAGATATCAGTCATTATGTGAGGTGTAAGGTATCAGTCATTATGTGAGGTGTAAGATATCAGTCATTATGTTAAGTGTAAGATATCAGTCATTATGTGAGGTGTAAGATATCAGTCATTATGTGAGGTGTAAGATATCAGTCATTATGTGAGGTGTAAGATATCAGTCACTATGTGAGGTGTAAGATATCAGTCATTATGTGAGGTGTAAGATATCAGTCATTATGTGAGGTGTAAGGTATCAGTCATTATGTGAGGTGTAAGATATCAGTCATTATGTGAGGTGCAAGATATCAGTAACTGTGAGGTGTAAGATATCAGTAACTGTGAGGTGTAAGACATCAGTCATTATGTGAGGTGTAAGATATCAGTCATTATGTGAGGTGTAAGACATCAGTCATTATGTGAGGTGTAAGATATCAGTCATTATGTGAGGTGTAAGATATCAGTCATTATGTGAGGTGTAAGATATCAGTCATTATGTGAGGTGTAAGATATCAGTCATTATGTGAGGTGTAAGATATCAGTCATCATGTGAGGTGTAAGATATCAGTCATTATGTGAGGTATAAGATGTCAGTCATTATGTGAGGTGTATGGTATCAGTAACTGTGTGAGGTGTAAGATATCAGTCATTATGTGAGGTGTAAGATATCAGTCATTATGTGAGGTGTAAGATATCAGTCATTATGTGAGGTGTAAGATATCAGTCATTATGTGAGGTGTAAGATATCAGTCATTATGTTAAGTGTAAGATATCAGTCATTATGTGAGGTGTAAGGTATCAGTCATTATGTGAGGTGTAAGATATCAGTCATTATGTTAAGTGTAAGATATCAGTCATTATGTGAGGTGTAAGATATCAGTCATTATGTGAGGTGTAAGATATCAGTCATTATGTGAGGTGTAAGATATCAGTCATCATGTGAGGTGTAAGATATCAGTCATTATGTGAGGTATAAGATGTCAGTCATTATGTGAGGTGTATGGTATCAGTAACTGTGTGAGGTGTAAGATATCAGTCATTATGTGAGGTGTAAGATATCAGTCATTATGTGAGGTGTAAGATATCAGTCATTATGTGAGGTGTAAGATATCAGTCATTATGTGAGGTGTAAGATATCAGTCATTATGTTAAGTGTAAGATATCAGTCATTATGTGAGGTGTAAGGTATCAGTCATTATGTGAGGTGTAAGATATCAGTCATTATGTTAAGTGTAAGATATCAGTCATTATGTGAGGTGTAAGATATCAGTCATTATGTGAGGTGTAAGATATCAGTCATTATGTGAGGTGTAAGATATCAGTCACTATGTGAGGTGTAAGATATCAGTCATTATGTGAGGTGTAAGATATCAGTCACTATGTGAGGTGTAAGATATCAGTCACTATGTGAGGTGTAAGATATCAGTCATTATGTTAAGTGTAAGATATCAGTCATTATGTGAGGTGTAAGATATCAGTCATTATGTGAGGTGTAAGATATCAGTCATCATGTGAAGTGTAAGATATCAGTCATTATGTGAGGTGTAAGATGTCAGTCATTATGTGAGGTGTATGGTATCAGTAACTGTGTGAGGTGTAAGATATCAGTCATTATGTGAGGTGTAAGATATCAGTCATTATGTGATGTGTAAGATATCAGTCATTATGTGAGGTGTAAGATATCAGTCATTATGTGAGGTGTAAGATGTCAGTCATTATGTGAGGTGTATGGTATCAGTAACTGTGTGAGGTGTAAGATATCAGTCATTATGTGAGGTGTAAGATATCAGTCATTATGTGAGGTGTAAGATATCAGTCATTATGTGAGGTGTAAGATATCAGTCATTATGTGAGGTGTAAGGTATCAGTCATTATGTGAGGTGTAAGATATCAGTCATTATGTGAGGTGTAAGGTATCAGTCATTATGTGAGGTGTAAGATATCAGTCATTATGTGAGGTGCAAGATATCGATTTCTTTAGCTTTTAATCTGACAAACAGTACTCAATACTGGTATCTATCTGGGGCATGTATCTTAACAACATCAACAATGACTGAGCCCCCCCATTGTTTACATGTGTCCCCGCTCTACTGTCACCTGCGCCTGTCCATTTTGACAAACCTTTTTTCCAGCGTGCCTTGAGAACTACTGGAGCTGGGATGCCGTTTAAAACTTCTGGTCCGCGCTGTGCTAAATATAGTATATGTGTCTTGTTCTGTAAAAAGAAGTCAAGCGGTAATGTGACTGTTACACTGAATAGTGCTTATTAATACCGGTAAAAATGCTTCAAAATTATCTGTACATCTCATACACTGTAGAAACGTAAACCTGTAAAATTTAGACCTTGTTGAACAATTATCATAGAATTGTGTCTCATAATGTCAATAAACTATATGCAATTTAACTGTAAGTCACACTATGAAATAGGCAAACTCTACTGTATTACTATAAAATGACCTGTGAACTGGAAAAAGAAGGAAATATTACATGTTATGAGCAACAAAATATCTTCCATCCAAATAGTATACGTGAAAAATATTGAGAATTCAAAGAATCGGGGCTTATATATGTAGATTTATCCTGGGTTAATAAGTCAGAGCATAAATTACTGCACAATCTGCCACAGAATGACAGGGAGCCCTTCCCTTCCACTGATGCACATGATGAAATGTGTGGCATGCATCACTAACTCATCAATGTCCGGACACGTTTTGATATACCGACGCTGTTTTGTATGTTAAGCTACATACAGAGCTCGTCACACCCAGCACGAGATCCTACAAGCTGTCTGTCAAAATCAACTTATTGAAATTCTGTCACTATAAGCTTGTATTAACTTGTGAAGTTTTGAAGCTATAAATCAAAGACAAAATATTACGTGAGGCAAAGCCCTGTGTGTACAGCTGATCTTCCATAAAAACAGCAAAAAAATTTTTATTCTAGTGAAGTCCTTGCTGTTTCAAACTTCAATTGACGGTGTAAGCAAATGACACTGAAAATATTTCTGCAATATATTTGGCTATTGAAGATATTGAAAATATATCTGCCACTCTGACTAGCTACCAATATCTCTATAGTATGACTACTACCAATTTATCTGTGATCTGACTTGCTACTCTGCACAATTAAGCTCTCCATCAAATGATCTGGTAAATTATAATCATAAATTAGGTAATTTATACCAACAATCAAACTGCACAATCTTAATTAACTAATTCTGTATTAGTTATGAAATCTGCACACAAATGAATAACTACTGCCGTGTTTGGGAGGGGAAATATATTTCTGAGAATTTCAATCTGTATTTTGTGCTGTCAACAAAGGTTTATAATTATGGTATATAACAGCTGTGCACTGACTACCACAGTCGGATTATCCTACATTACAGGAAATAAATGAATTTCCCTTCCAATTCTTTCAAACACATAGCCTTGTTTAAACTAAAAATCAAATTGAAGACTGAGATACTGTATCATAAGACACCCCCTCCTCTTTCAAAGATGAAAACAAATGAACTGAATTACTTGCGTAGAATTTAACAACAGTTAACCACAGTGTATATATAAAATCATCTATTGGGAAATTGTTGCAAGATGGAAACCAGTACAATGAACTGTGTACAGGTATTTGACAGGTGTGACGACAAGCTTACCTTGGTTTGTGGAAGGTCTGGGAGACACCCTGGGGGGCCGGGCTGGAGGGGTGTCATACTCCACCTGGTGGTGACCTCCAGGGGTCATATCCAGGTAAGGGTCATGACCTCCTGACATGTCGTGGTATACACTGTCCGAGTTATTCCGGGATTTGTTTCCCTCCATTGGAAGATAATTGTTCTCACCGTCCACATGTGGCTGCACATAACCCTTGCCGGCATTTATGTAACTGTGGGAGGTGCCAGTTGAACACTTTGTGGGTGGGGGAGGAACACTATTGGGGGACACAGATTTAATGTCACCATTCATTAGAGTACTTGCTTTAGGTCTGTCATAGTGAGTCAGCTTAGGAGGAGGGATATCGTAGGATCCCAGGGAACAATGTTTGTCCAGAGCAGATGGGGGCACCACTTTGTCTAAATCAATCTTAGTAGAAATGTGACTGTTGCTGGGAAGGTTCATATATGGTTCTTGAACATAAGATTTTGGCGGGGGAGGGCGTGGGGGGACATCCCCCATCCTGGGAACACTGGGGTGAGTGGTGGGAGGGACGTCGTACACATCCTGTGACGAGTAGGCGGAGTCCACCTTCTGGCTGTCACTGCTACTGGACCGAGGGGAGCTCGGGCTGTGGTGGGTGGGTGGGGGAACATCGTACGGGTCCTGAGCGTCGTTATGGTCAGGGGTGATCACACGGGGAGGGGGCACCTTGTATATACTGTTTATTCCCCTCTCACAACGTTTTGGCGTATCATAAGTCGATGGGTGAAAAACATCATTGTCCATATCATTGTGTCCCTCCTTGACAGGGGGAGGCGGAGCGTGCTCATCAGGGACATCGTCCACACTGTCCTGACGGTTGGGGCTTGGTTTGTTGCCCGAGCTACACTCTGACAAAGGGAGGTATTCCTCCAGCCAGTTCTGCCTGAGTGTGGGGTGGGGGTCGGTGGGTTGGAGGGTGACAGGGGGCTCGGCTAACACTGGCTTTGTTTGATGGTGTTCTACTGGGAGTGGTAGACTGGCTCTAGGGTTGTCTGTGATCGGTGGAGGAATGTCATCAGCTGGAAATGGGGGAAAAAATTTACTATCTTATATACAAATCTTCTACTTAATCATCTGCCAGATGCTTCAAAAATTTACCGAGTATTTCATATCAAGTATTCATTTATCAACACTTTTTCAAGAGTTTGCCATTGAATTTCAGGTGATAAAAAGATTCTTACTTAATCAACTTACTGTTGGTCAGTACTTTCTGTTGGTTAGTGACACACTTACTGTTGGTCAGTACTTACTGTTGGTCAGCGACACACTTACTGTTGGTCAGTACTTACTGTTGGCCAGTACTTACTGTTGGTCAGTGACACACTTACTGTTGGTCAGTACTTACTGTTGGTCAGCGACACACTTACTGTTGGTCAGTGACACACTTACTGTAGGTCAGTACTTACTGTAAGTTAGTGACACACTTACTGTAGGTCAGTACTTTCTGTTGGTTAGTGACACACTTACTGTTGGTCAGTGACACACTTACTGTAGGTCAGTACTTACTGTTGGTTAGTGACACACTTACTGTAGGTCAGTACTTTCTGTTGGTTAGTGACACACTTACTGTTGGTTAGTGACACACTTACTGTTGGTCAGCAACACACTTTCTGATGGTTAGTGACACACTTATTGTTGGTCAGTACTTACTGTTGGTCAGTACTTACTGTTGGTTAGTACTTACTGTTGGTTAGTGACACACTTACTGTTGGTCAGTGACACACTTACTGTTGGTCAGTGACACACTTACTGTTGGACAGTACTTACTGTTGGACAGTACTTACTACTGGTCAGTACTTACTACTGGTCAGTACTTACTATTGGTCAGTACTTACTGCTGGTCAGTACTTACTAATGGTCATTACTTACTGTTAGCCAGTACTTACTATTGGTCAGTACTTATTGTTGGTCAGCGACACACTTACTGTTGGTCAGTACTTACTGTTGGTCAGTACTTACTATTGGTCAGTACTTACTGTTGGTCAGCGACACACTTACTGCTGGTCAGTACTTACTGTTGGTCATTACTTACTGTTGGTCATTACTTACTGTTGGCCAGTACTTACTATTGGTCAGTACTTATTGTTGGTCAGTACTTATTGTTGGTCAGTACTTACTGTTGGTCAGCGACACACTTACTATTGGTCAGTACTTACTGTTGGTCAGCGACACACTTACTGTTGGTCAGTACTTACTGTTGGTCAGTACTTACTAATGGTCATTACTTACTGTTGGCCAGTACTTACTATTGGTCAGTACTTATTGTTGGTCAGTACTTACTGTTAGTCAGCACTTACTGTTGGTCAGTACTTACTATTGGTCATTACTTACTATTTGTCAGTACTTACTGTTGGGGTTATCCTCCGGCTTCAGTCCACACACACTACACAGGTTCCTCACCCAGGTGGTCATCTGCTCCTCTGTGTCCGTCGCCAGGAAGTAGGTCCGCTCCTTGGACTTATGGAAGGTTTTGATTGCCAGCAGGAAGGGGTAGAGTTCGAGGTCGAGGGATTCGATGATTTGTTCACAGTGCTCCAGATCTATGACCCCCTTCAGTCGTTTACAGTTCTCATCCCCGTAGTAGTTCAGTACGTACTGATGAGGAAGACTACCCTCGGGCTTGAACAGGACAAAGAACCTTCGCTTCCATCGCTGTCAAAGAGAAATCAAAAACTCAATATGTCGCCATTATTATTATATCCACAGAAGAAATGACTGTTATTATCTTCCTCTGCAGTGAGGGGACCATGCAGAAAGAGATTCCCACAGAGCATGAATTATTCACTACACAGCTGTAGATTTCAAAATATCAAAATCCACCGAGAACAGCATGAATATTTGATGGAAAAATAGCCTTTTTCCCTAATTAACATAAATTGTCATTCAACAAAACACTTGAGAGGCAATTAAATTAATTAATATAATCTTGTGTGAATACACAAACCACCACAATCTTGGACCAAATAATGGAGGAAGGTCCGCTGTTACAGGCTTGTAATGTAGCCCTGTCTGAGTCACACAAACTCTTTCTCTGAGTCTGTCTAGTAATTAGCCAGCTCTGGCTACAGTGTTTGTCTCGTAAATTAAGGATATCACAACTTCTAAAGAAAAAGGCAGGAATATCTCCTCCAACAATTAGAAATATCACCAACCCGGATGACTCAGATAGATTTCAGAGTCTGCAGAATGTTTGTTCTTTCTTGAACTGCATATGCTTAAACATCACATCTTTCAAAAACAAATTATTCCAATAAAACCTTGAGAAATTGAAATAAGTCAGATGACCCAAACATCACTCTGGAAAAACACTTTGGTATTTCACCAATGGCTGCATTATGCAAAGTCACATAATCCGCCTGTGCAAGTTGGATAATGTCCCAGCATATGTACACCTTTCTATTTATCTGTGTGTCGAATAGCTTTCCTCAACAAAATCTTGAAAGAGAATATAAATTGCTGTCATCTATAATCTTTGTTAATTAATTCAAGCCAGATGCAAATTTCATTAGTCCCTAAAAAAAAACTTTTAAAATATTCTACACATGAAATTCTAAATTGACCGATTCACTTGAATGCATGTTGAGATATTTCCCTGTAGGTGCATGGCTACTTTTGACTGTACTTTAACATCCGTGATGTTCATGAATTAATGACACCGCACTTAGAGGACTAGAAGAAGCATCATATATCACACCTGTGAACATCACAGGTAAATAAAGACATGGCCATTACATGGGCTGGCTGCCTCCCACCTCGACCAGGTAAACACAAGCTTACATCATCAAACAGGTAAACAAAAGCTGACATCACCTCTGAAATAAGAAATCACAAGTTCAATGAGATCCTTACAATCTTGGTCTGATTATATCCTTGCAATGGACAGATTCACTGGTTCACATAGACCTTTTTCTATCCCTACAATCGACCAATTTCTAAATATATATTCACCAATTCTTCATGACAAATTTTCGTGGAGAACAGAAATACTCAGACCTATTTACAGCTAGTGTAATAATGTGTAGGCATGTCCCTAGTGTAAGAATCTGTAGGCATGTCCCGCAAAGAACAAAGAAAGATGTGAGAGAGAGAGGGGATAAAAATACCGCATTCCTGCTATAATTAGTCTGTGAGTTGTCAGTTTAGTAGGATGTCCCAGAAACATGCTCTGCCAGCCCTTGTATCTGTAGCTACAGCAGCGGTGTACCAAGTGACCGAGGAAATACTTGTCAGCCGCCATCAATTACTGTGAACGACTTCTGAACATAGAGCTAGGATTTGATGTCAGCAAAAACAAACAGATGCTTGCACTCTGCCTGGTATAACTGCAACCTGTATGTCAACCAATACAAGCTGCATATTTCATGAATAAAACAATACAGTTTGTCTTCCATCTAAACTGAAAACCATCTAAACCACTAACAACACAACCTATCCCAACCACTGTAGTACACAGACCATCCCAACTATACTGAACAACCACTGTAGTACACAGACCATCAAAACTATACTGTACAACCACTGTAGTACACAGACCACCCAAACTATACTGTACAACCACTGTAGTACACAGACCACTCAAACTATACTGTAAAACCACTGTAGTACACAGCCCATCAAAACTATACTGTACAACCACTGTAGTACACAGACCACCCAAACTATACTGTAAAACAACTGTAGTACACAGACCATCAAAACTATACTGTACACCACTGTAGTACACAGACCATCAAAACTATACTGTACAACCACTGTAGTACACAGACCACCCAAACTATACTGTACAACCACTGTAGTACACAGACCACCCAAACTATACTGTACAACCACTGTAGTACACAGACCACCCAAACTATACTGTAAAACCACTGTAGTACACAGACCATCAAAACTATACTGTACAACCACTGTAGTACACAGACCATCCCAACTATACTGTACAACCACTGTAGTTCAACCACTGTAGTACAACCACTGTAGTACACAGACCATCCCAACTACCTGTATACTGTGCAAACACCGTACAACCCAACTATTAATATATAGGAGACTACTCTACCCACTGTAGACTATCCAAAACTGTAATACAACCATCAACCCCTTCACCAATTATAAATCACCCATGTTGTTGATTCAATTCCTTGACCTTATGTTGATTCAGTTCTTACAGTTAATACACAGTGACTATTTTATAGTCACTTCTTTATCATATTTAAATAATTATCAGTCACTTCTTAATAATATATATTTTAAAGAGGCACTTCTTACTATACTTGGCATTTATCTTTTAATATCTAAAAATATTTCCCTTATAACATGCATAATACTTGTTAATACGTGAAACACTTAATTCATGGAGTTACTTCTTAAAATACCTGTCAGCATTACCTATGATTTGGAGTTACTTCCTAATAACACTTTACTGTGGATTTTTTTTTTTTTACCTAAAAACTACACTGAACAAAACACACACCTTTTGTTGATTAACCTTCACACCTAATTCTTACAATCATTTAACATGACAATTAAATTAAAACATGTGTTCCCTCAAATACAGCAGGCACTCATTATTCATTTGTCCAGAGGTAACTCGGGACAGTTATGTTGTACTGAGAGAGAGAGAGAGAGAGAGAGAGAGAGAGAGAGAGAGAGGGATATGTTTACATCATACTGACCTTGGCGAGACAGTATCAGTGCCTAACTGGTCTTACACAGGTACAAGCTTATTCCTACCCGGACAAAGTCAGTACACAAACAAACAGTGGTCAAGTAGCTACCCTCATGCAGCACATGAACCTTCAGCCCTCACAAGTTTAAATCTTCTACTCCCATAAGTGACCTGAGAAATATCTACCCTTAATTCCAAGCAAAACACTGTCATAGGCTGATGGCTGGGTGGGCTATGAAGTTAAATGACATGAAAACGACAAATAAAAATAAAACGGAAAACCAGTAATTTAAACAAAAAAGGTCCACCCATCTAAACCCTAAAGAATGAAAGTTGATATAAAAATATTTAAAATTTAAACAAACAAGAAGATTTATATCTACAACTAAAATTCTACTGGACTGGATTTCCCAAATTAAATTTCGGCATTAGACTTACAATTTTTCTTATGAACTAGTACCAGTTCTCTTTATATCAGATCAGAGCATTTACAGAGAACTCACTAGATTGAGCAGCCTTAACTTGTCAGGGTGTCTGAGTCTGTGAGAGTGGTCAATGACCCTGCCTTCATCACCCCGGGATCATCTCCCCCCACCCCATATACACACCACATTTTTAACCCCCACTCAGCAACCACCCACCCCCTGGGAACAAAACAACCAACATGGAGCAGGTTATATCATCAGCGGGCCGACTGTAACTGAGCACCAAACACCTACATGTAGCCGAGGCGGCTTCACATCCACACAAAAAGGCAATTACATGAAACAGATTGTCAGAGTTCAGGAATGCCAGGCATGCTTGTCAACAGGTTTTTTATGTTTCTCTTTCCATTTGAATACCGAAGCCAGCTATTTATAGAGCACAGCAAGGTCCCCCTGCACTGTGTTGTTTACAACTACTTTCACTTTCACACAAGGAAATGTATTTACTTCCTCTCTCACTGTTTGGGAGAACTTGTGCCTTGCACACAAGTTCACATATCGGAGATTGGGGCTATGTTAGCTATTATCTGACATAGGCAAAATCACCTCCCCGGAAAACCATTAAAATAATAGTCCATTAGTCGACAGTGAAATCAAGGCTTGGGTTTGTTTCTCCTTCAGAATAACTTCCTTCTAGCGAGTCAAAAAATGACCGTCCCTTCATAAAAACACAATGAAGAGGAGCAATAAATAAAGAACAGATCATCGATGACGGCCAAGTACCAATCAACCGGCATATACAAGCTGATATTCAATCTCCCTTCATTTCATTAAACGTTGTCATTTTGAATATTTCTGTGTATACCAGTACTTATTTCAAAAATTCCATTTTGATAAAAGGCATCTCATCTGTCAAATTACTACAGTAAATTGATCAGATAATTTGTTGATATTCAATTATACTTTCATATCTGACATTTGTCATATTACAACTTACCGGTGTCAAAAAGGTACATCAAAATACATACAGGTAAGTAAAATCTAATCAACTCTCACAACAGGTATAAAGATAAGTAATGATCCATCGAGAGGAGACATATTAGCTGACCAAGAAGAGGCCAGCAGTGAGGATATGATAGTGAGTGGTAATGAAGACTAGCACCTCTGACTGGTTACTGTCTGGTCACGCCTCACTGATCCATACACACATCTAACATCACCGTAAAACAAAAGCCTTACGTCACAGGAAGGACTGCTCTCTCTGAAACCATTACCTTAATGTACCTCCACGTTCTGTTTGTCAACAAATGCACAGTTTATGTCTTACTACTTACAATCAATAACAATGTGGGGTTTACTTGTTATAACATAAGGTAGGATGGGAGCACAAAGGAAAATAAAGAGAGACAAGGGACCAGCAGAAGGGCCAGTCAGGGTCCAATGAAGGGCCAAAGGCAGGCACACAATAAAGCGCCAATACTAGGGCAATGACAATGTACAATAATTATTAGATTCATATTATTCCCACAACCAGCGATGCCAAATTTATTTAATGCTGACAGTGAATATCAAAATTAGAATGAATTAATCTGTACTAATTAATTAATATGCAAAGTAACTGCTATATAAAGTTATGAATGTGAGCGTGTTCCTATTGAATTACGGTAGATCAGAAGTCATTAATTCAAGTGCTGGATTCCATTAACTCTACAATACCAGAAATAAATATTCCAAATTTGACTGCTCTTATCAGGATTATCTGGATTTTTTAAAACTAAATATAGAGCTGTAATGAACACTACACTGAAAACATTATAACACTTACCGAATCCAAAACAAACGCACAAAAAGTAATAGCATCTAGTTTTCTAAAAATAATTATTATAACGTAATTCAACATAAACAATTATTTCAGAAAATGAAATTTACAAGAAGTTTGTGATGTTTGGTGAACCATATTTGTCAGCTGTCACCAGCATCTCAAGATCGGCTTGGATATAATAAATCATCACTGGGACTGTTCTCCATAGCTAGTATCTACCGAAAGATTGACACGGCTCACAAGTCTAATTCATTCCATGTTCAGAACAAAAAACAGAGCAGTTAATGTAGATTAAATCTGGACGTTTTAATTATCATGCATGGAATGTGTTAATTAGTTCTTCTGATTTCCATTACACATTCGAGGAGAGTTCTGATTTCAGATATTGTACAGAAGTGATCAATCTCCATGCTATTGTTTTGATTGCTGAGGACAGATGACCTACAACATTACTCAGTACCAAAAGTCAGCTCATGCCTTACCAAGATTCCTCTTACAAAACAAAACAAAAGAAACATGCAATATACCAAAGCATTCCCTAAAAATCCAAAGAAAAAAGATCCAAAAAAAATTAATACAAACAAGAAACCACGATAGATGGCCGGACTGAGAAGCAAAGTGTTTGTGGAGAAATTATTACGACGGCATTTTTAGCTGAACTACATCATGTACATGTGTGTTTAAAATTAAAGTAACAGGTACTTTTTATTTATTGCTAGTAATTTAATATCATGTCAAAGGTCTCTGAGTTAAAACTGATTTTCCTTTTAGATACATATTATTGATACTAACAAAGATGGTAACCTTTAAAAGAAATCATAAATATCGTTTATACTTAAAAAAAAAACAAACAAAAAAACGGAGATACCAGGTAGACCATAAGGGCTTTTTCGAAGTAAACTGCGTAATTATTTACACATTAGAATAGAGTGCTTAGGTGTCATGACCAAACCTGAAAATATGTCAACAACAGAAAATGTATGAAAGATCTCAAAATCAGTATCTCTCCATAATCGATCATGTGTTGTGTTTGCTTTGCAATCTGGCCAACTAATATTAGAAATGACTGACGGATATATGCGTGTGCACATTAATTACTTTGTGGAATAAGAATTAATTTGAGTCTGTTAATGAAGATGATCATCTCAAAGTGAATGGGTTTCCATCAGTCATCAGTGGTTATTAAAGAAACTGAAAGTGGAAAATGAAAATAACAAATACACGAGAATAAACTTACTGTTGTGTCCATCACATCGGCAGAAAACTGGTAAAATAAAACACATCATTTTATCAGAAATGCTTTGATTTATCTTCCTTCACTAGCTAGCTAAGACGGTAAAAATCTTGGTCCTTTTACACAGCAGGAAAGATTTTCAAAAAGTAAACTTATGCTACAGGAACCTCTACTTTTGGTCTAATAATCTTAAAATGAGGCTTCAGAAAGAAAGGACATAATAAAGAGCCTCTATTTGATAGGCAGATGTACCCCCAATCTCAATCGGCAGGCTTAATTTCTGTGATTTCTATTGAATGAAGACGCTCTGTACGACAGGTGATGTCTAAGGTGGGATAAACAATACACAAAAGCAGGCCGCCTATCTGAGTGGAAATGACAGATTGCAGGCGTAATATCTCGACTCGTCATCAGCGGTGGACTCGAGGGGGCTCAGCCCTCGGTCAACAAGACAGGTGGTGCTCGGCTCTAACCAGAGACTCTATCTCATGCCATCAATAGAAACGACACCACCCTCCCCACAATCAAGACATTTACCGAAATATAGAATTCTTAAACTTTTGATAGCATTTTTATTACGCTTTTTTTTTTAAATTATTTTTTTGGAGTTCAGTCTGTCATTCTCAATCTTAAGTTCATATCAACTGTCAATTTCCATCCTTTTCTGCTCTACTTAATTTTTGAATTACTGAGTGAAATTATTTTCCAAACATTAATAGCCTTCAGCATAATGTAATGTGTGTTTATTCTTCACTGCCCTGTTTTATCATGGCCTTGATTAAGATACATGAATTGGCATTAGAATGTTGCCCCTCCCTCACCCTTCCACACTTTAGTATGACAGTAGTCTGTGGGGGGTGTTTCACTTCATTAACAATGACTGTACTATTATAGGGGGGGGGGGGGGATGTTTCACTTCATTAACAATGACTGTACTATTATTACAATAGTTGTACAACTCTAAGAGTCTCCTCCTAATTACTGAGCATACTCTCAATATCTATATGAAGAGCACATTTTCAGAAAATGGTTCTATGTATCATATTTATAATTGTCTAATGTGCCCCATCATCAGGCGGGAGACGGTCGGCCAAGGGTTCTACTTATCCTATTTCCAGAGGTAATTCACACCCCATCACAGAGCCATTTAGTACATATTGTAGGAGACCATCAGTCTTGTGTCGGCATCAACAGTACTTAGGAATTTTATATTCATTTCATAATTAATTACCTTCACCAACAATGAAGAATTAACACTGTACCAAGCATAACCTGAAAGCAAGTCCTTCTTAATACGAAGGACTTCTTAATACGAAAATTGGAGTTTCTTAATCAAGATAAAAATACAAGATATTATTGAGCTGCAATAATTTCTACAATTCTGTTGCAATAATTCTACAAATTTGTTTATCTGACATATCCCTCAACCCCCTATAACCCCCTCCCCCTAAAAAAATAAAATTCAAAATGAGGACGGCTCTGGTTTGATGATTATATTCCTGGTCCTTTTCATTCTGTATTTTCCATTTTCACATAGTTTTGCAAAATTACAGTTTTTGAAATAGTATCGAACACGTTATATGACAATTGGTTTAAATAAAGACATAGTCCTTTTGACTAATCACTATGATTTATAATATGTTTTCATGATGACGTCCAATTTTCAATAAATTAACTACCGACAACATACAGGCACAGCGTTTACTCGGAAAACCAGACATTTGTTTTAACTTAATTTTCAAAAAATTTGAACTCGAAAAAAATTTATCAAAACTTCAATCAAATTAGGAAAACCCAGTACATAATGTATCATAATAATTAAGATGAATAATAAAATTACTGAAAAAGTAATAATTTTAAATCAATTTGTTATGATCAATCAAATTTAATCCTAACCTCACTTCCTATAATAATTAAAATATCCTTCTCTTTAACAATTCAAAAAATGATAAATAAAATATCTCAGATTCTCTAAATAAATAACACTTACTTTATTTTAAAAGATTTTTGGAGAAATCTGATACTTAAAAGGTAAAAATAATCTGTTTATAGCTGAAGGCCAAATGGTGAACTTGTTCATGCCCAAATTATCTCCACGGCTGTATAGTTTAAATCACCGTACCCATACCATGCTACCTTAACCAACGTACATAATATATTCCATCATGACAGTGTAAGAATTACATGTACCAGAATACTAATACAATTGCAGATACATCTACAGATATTAATGGTCTACCAGTTATACTAGTATAGGGGTTCACTTGGACTATATAGTGTAACTCTAGTTATGAATATATAATACATGTATCCAAATTTCCTTCTCCCAAGCTAACAACATTTTGTGTTTTAGGTAACTTTAGTAAGAATTCATTGAGGACAAAATAATCAGTGACAAAGATATTGATTCATAATAAATGCATTGCACCTATGTGTTATGATGAGAGAAATAGCCCACATACCTTTGACTTGACGTTACTAATTTTAAATACCTCAGGTAGCACTCATACCTGTCGTGCGTTCAACCAAAACAAGCAGGTAATCATCTCTAATAATCACTGATCAAGTGTTAGAGATTAGCAGCAGTGAAATTTATCTACAAGTCCTTCAGCTTATGTATTACATGGGTCACTCTGTCTTTACGACTGAGGAAGAGAGTCCTAACTTTATATTTAGTGAACATGGGCTATAGGGCTGAAAATTTTGATTGACATTTAAACTCTACTCATTTAATATAAAATGTTAATCTTATTTCAACAAAAGACCTCAATGGGTGGGACAGCAGGCATTGCCTGAAGAAATCTTCTTCATCCCTTGACTCAAAATACTCTTAAATCTCACCCATGCTGAGGCCTGAAGTTCCAAAACTCAGACTGGGCATGTAGACAATCTTACAGTGTGATCTATCTGACAGTAGACAATCTTACAGTGTGATCTATCTGACAGTAGACAATCTTACAGTGTGATCTATCTGACAGTAGACAATCTTACAGTGTGATCTATCTGACAGTAGACAATCTTACAGTGTGATCTATCTGACAGTAGACAATCTTACAGTGAACAGTTCTGTCAGAGTGACTCCTCTTGGGCATGCTGTTATCGGGGCTCAGTTGATCAATCAGACACTCCCCCTTTCTGTCCACACATAGCTACAGCTACTGGGGGTGGGTGGAGGGGCATGTACTGGGAATATGTGGGTGAGAGCAGAGTGCATGACGATAATTGACACTGCTTTGCAGTTGTTTACAACTATTCCAAAACACTGCGGGTGTTAGTGGGTAGTGATATAGTTATATCAAATTAAGATTAACACAGAATCGAATTGGAACCAAACCTATTCCAATACTTCTGACATTTTGATTTGGAGGACAAATTATATTAACTACTCTTAAATAAGGCAATCCCGCTGAAAATTAACTCGGTATTGCATGAAAATTAGCTGGACAAATTCAATGGTACTTTTGCACACAGTTTCTCGGTGTGAGTCAACTTTGCTTTGTTACTTATAAGCTTTAGTGTCAAGCGTTTAAATATAGCTTAAACAGTCATGAAACACTTGACAATGCCTTTTCCTTTCAAACTGATATTTAGTTTTATAACAATCAATTTTTCTATTCTGTTAATGACCTGCCATATGTTTGAGTCTGCAAGTGGATGCTCTGCTCCCAATTGACTTAATAAACTTGAATGGCATTAAATTACCCCAATTCTCTACACTGCATACCCCAAGTGCTTCGGATCCACTTATTAATAAATATGAGTACCCCTAAATGTCACCGAGGCAATGAACATGGACATTATCCATAAACTCAAATAGAACAGTTCATCCATATTTTTCTGCTCTCCTAAAACCTCCCTACAAAATCACATGTTTCAATAGTGTGTAGACAGAAAAAAATATAGCTAGCTAGTTTATAATGGAAGATCTACGTGACATTTTAACTGATCACCAAGTGGATTATGAACCTCTTAACAAACTTAAGAAATACTGCTCTGCCATTGTTAAAGTAGAAAAAAAGAACGAATTGAAATGAGAGAATTTAAAGTACTGTACTGCTCTTATTTTTCTACATAAGACTTAGGATAAACAGCTTTTAATCCAATCTACAAAATTCCAAATAGGCAGTCAATTTTCTGTCTAAACATGTTATAAGGCTGATCAAGATTAAATACTTTGGCCTTTCAGTCTGTATGTCAATAAATAATATTGAGGTATTCTGACAAGGAAAATATCGTCTGCTGTGAGAAGAATCTTCTCTTAAGACTGTCTCATAAAATTGTCCTTGCAAAATTTAGTAAAGAATGAAAATTGAATTTTTTTTAATTTGCTGCAGCATATTATTAATAGCCTCTATAGTGTAATAGTTATTGTACTTACTGAGTAAAGAAGCACAAGAAATGTGCATAGACATAACTGGTCGTGAAGAAATATCATCAAGTATTGTATAAATAACATCTTCAAATATCTGTTTAATTCTTCACATATTGCTTGTCCTTAGACAACTTACATTGTTGGTGTAAGGAACAGAATGCTGATGAGTTTATTAATGCTTCCATATTTCTTTTTTTTTTTTTAATTTGACATATACCTGACAAAACCAACAAGTCAGTTATCTTAAATTAATCCATATAATTAAAGATCGTATAACTACTCTTATCATATTAATTTATTTATCAAGAAACAAGTTATTTGCTCTTCTAATTAATATACATATTTTACACATTTCATGAGGATGAGCCTCAGAAATAAAAAGTAAAAAGTTTTGGGAAGAGAAACAAGGTTTTTTGAATCTGTGAGGTTAAACAAAGCAACTTAAAAACAAAAACTAGCAAAATGACATCAATGTCAAGTGAATACAAAAACGCTTACAGCTCTAAAGATTTTCCAGGCCCCTGTCAGACGGAATTTCTTCTCTGGGGGCGATTTGACCATCCATCCCGAATACACTACGTTAGCTATCTTGTTCATTTTTCACTTTCTTTCCGGCTCCCTGATTCCAACATTTATCCCGATGACGATATCCAAAATAAGACCATGTTTACGTATCAACTAATCATTTCATCTCATCATCTTTTTCAAGAAGATACAGGAAGTGTACAAATATTGTTTTTCTGCCAGACTCAATAATGGCTTCTTAGTAGTGCCCGGAAATGCTCCGTGTATGTAACGAGCGTTTTGATTGGATGCCAACATTTCTCACTGTCAAATGAAATTTTTTTTTTAAATAGATACCGAAAGAGAAAATAGACAAGTGCTGTCTAGAGACACGAAAACGGGAATGGTAGCAACAGTAAGTTAACTTTTGTCATATAATTAAGAAATTAATTGTTGATATTCAAATTCCAGAATAATTTTAACGGATTACCATTTCAACGTCTTCATCAAAGTGCTGACTTAAACTGTCAAAACCTCAAAACGTTTCACTGGCTCAGTTAGTTGCTGAGTAAGGTCCCTTACCATGTTGTAGCACAGTGGTACAGTACCTTGTTAAATCTCTCTCTGGAAGGATTTTTGTATGAGAATGGTCTTTTATTTTGAATACATTTTTAAATATTTCACCTGAATTAAGTACCGGGTAATTTATCCAATCCCCACTGAGCTGTCTCATTTCAATGAATACCTATGGAGAGAAGAAAGAAATAGCTGAAAAATTAATCATTCCGGACCAGGCTGGGATTCGAACACGGCCTCCTGAATCTCTGGACAGGGGCTCTACCTACTGAGCTATCTGGGGCATGTGATCAAACTGGTGTGATCATCACATATATAACCCCATTATATGTATCAGTTAAGACTGAAGTAGAAAACTAGGATTTTTTCCAAATCTGCAGGACTTTATTGATGTTTGTGTCTCCCAGCTAGGAACAAGAAATATAATGAAACTTTTGAAATCTGGCTGGCTGTGGGATTCAACTTCCTCTGTGTTGTAGTCGCATCCTGACATATTTTGCCTTTTTGTCCAATATTCCTAAAAACCTCTGAGTACAGAGTCCAACAAAAATTATGTAAAAACAGCCACGATATAAAATCTTAAGGTATCTCACTCCTCATGTTTTGATTTCATTGCGCAGATGATCATTATATTTAAAATGAATATGATTTTATTTATTTAATCATCACAGATAGATTATTATTTCATTATTACGCAACATTCATAAAGAAAATGCATTTGAATTCAAGAAACAAACAAGTTTTTTGGGGAACTATTTTTTCGTGCGGAAGGTTTTTTTTAGACGAAAATGACAGAAACAAGCAATTTTATGAATTTTCAATATACTTTTCTTTTTATCATACTTTAATCATTATTCACATTTTTAACATTTGATAGGTTTGTAACATATTTTATAGGTTCTGTGTGACATGTACAGAATCAAATCTTGAGAATGTGATAGCTGTTTAGCATAAAATCATGCATATATATAGAACATGTCTGAATTTTTTTAAGCCAAATTTTGCGAGAATTTTACCTTTGAAGCCCTATATCTAAAATTTGACATCACTGACCCCCATGTTATATTATGTCAAAATGATACTGAATACATATTTAGGCAAACTTGATTAATCCTTTAAAATTCTTGATATTCAAACAGTTTTTATTTCAAATCCAATTGTAACTATTAAAGAAATTGTCTATTTTTAGTGCAAAAAGGTCACACAAAAATTTATGCAGCTTTGTACAATTTTTTTTCGTAATCCCTCTATTCAGTGTGACCATTGTGCATAATTAAAAACAATATTTGAAGAAATAAGTTTGCTTATATAATCAAAATACTAACAACAAATCCTAATCAGGATGAAATTGCATTTTAGGTGCAAAAAGGTCAAATTAAATGGGCCATAACTCAGAGGGATGGATACTGATCCCCCATTATCTTTGTATTTTTTAGGTTTGTTTTGTCTACAGATTTCAATGATATACTTCTCAAGAAAATTTTGATACAACAACATTGAGGAGTACGTGGGATACCTTAAGATGTTTCTTTCCAATAGCTCCATGATCTCGATCCATCTTGTTTGGCTAAAGAATGTGTCTAAAAATAAAAATAAAAAGCACCTAGATAATAAAATTTGTTTGAGAATTGTTCAAGGTATGCAGAGAACTTCCAATGGTTAGATTTTCCCATTATGAATGTCTTGTAGAAATTTGTTTTCACTCATCATGCTCATGTCAATTTATCTAGGAAAATGAGAGGACATGTCAATGAAGATATCTTGGATTTGTGCCCAATATGATTTCTTTTTTCTTTTTCGATGGGTTTAATTTTTTTATAAAATAGACTTTAGATTTTAATATCCCCACATGTTAATTAGCTTCTGAGAATTTGTTTACACCAATATTATCAGCAGCACACATTAATTTTGTCAAACCTACCAACTACCACTGACCACTGTACAAAATCAAAACCTTTATACGTGCATTCAATCACACACTGCTCAATCATTACCACAGGGTCTAGACTACAATAATTCTTTGATTTTTCTATGGCAATTGTATATTATCTATACAGTGTATAAGATAATGATGTCTTTCCAGTAGGCCCCCGCCTTACTATGTTAATATCTACAATATGCCAATAAAAAAATGCTTTTTTCTGAGTTATCTATGTCATTTTACTTCAATAATAATACATTACATTAATCTTAATCCTCAGGAAAGTGTTCAGGAAATTATACTTTGTGAAATTAATGGCAATTGATCCTCTAATTGGTTTGAAATTGTGAATTATGACGAGACAACTCACAAGGCAGTGGATCTCGGTTAATTATCACACGGTCAGCTGACACCTGACAGAGACCAATCTACGAACACCTTCCTTGGGAAGGAAAGGATTTGTTTTATGCTGAAATTGGCTATTAATTACAGTAGAAAGTTGTGTGTTTGCTAGTGTCAGATAGGACTCAAAGAAATATTGCTGATAGAGAGGTTTCCTAGGGTGGACAGTTGTAGTAACTAAAGGTGGTAAAATTGACACACTAGCTAGACATTAATAAAAGGGAGATAATTTGGTGCTCTGCATGGATTTCTTCAGTGGCAATCTTGTGTCAGTGAGGTTTGTTCCAAATTCATCAATATTCATCAATAGCTTAATAGATGTATATAGTCAATATCAATATACTGAGGATAAAAATATGATCACACTTATCCAAACATTTTAATTCATAATTATTGCACTGGTTTTTGTTTGTATAATTTTGCAAATGCTGCGGAAATTATATACTATGCAGTTGCTGCATACTGCAGATGAAGTATTTGTTTTATATCATGGTGAAATAAATTTATGCTTCTTCACCTGCATGATTTTAATGCGGCCAAAGAATTTTTGCTAGAGCTTTTGTTTAACTGGACTATTTGCCTTAAGGTAAAAAATAATTATGGACCATTTGCTGAAGGGCTGTAATAGAAATATTTTCTCACATATTCCTCCAATAAATCTATAGAATGCAGCATGGATTTGCTCGACTGTGAGAACTTAATCAGGTTTAATCGCGTCCTTTTAAATTTACCACCTTTAAGCTTGGTTGGCCACCAGTGTAGTACATCCGTGTAAACAGTACACGCTGGTTGTGTACAGAGTCTCACTCTCGCTCTCAGCACCGACTCACTGCCAAGTCTGACAATTTGGCTCCCTCCCCCCTCCCTGTAGTACCATAGAATACCTGTGACAATTAGGAGGGAGACTTTCACTTTACAGGTAATGTGCGCCGTTTGTTTTGCCTGACTAATGACTGTGCACCTGTACAGGTTTTTACCTGGAGCTGTGTATTGTAATGAATAATGTGTATTCAGCTGACTGTTATTGCTGTACATACTCAAATTGCTGTGCTGCAAGAACTGTCAAAAATTGAAGGAAAATAACCTGTAACAGTTTATAAATTAATGAAAATTTAATGAGGTGTTCTGTACATGTTGCCTTACAAAGCGGACATTCGTGAAATTTCACACCGTATTGAAACACCTTCCATTGTTTGTGTCTCTGGGGGAGGAAGTACAAACATTGGTCTTCTTTGATAAACAAGCTATGGTTTGTTATTGGAGCTAATTGTTTGAAGTGTAAACTGGACGCTAACTGAGGACTAGGTATGTGAGTTTTATGATGACCCCAGGCCAAGGGTCCATTGTGATCTACAAGTATTTGGTTGATTTGTTTATCAAAAGTGCATCAGGTAGTGAGGGGCTGGAAATTCCTGTACACCTGTTTCAGGTTTCTACCTGGTGTACATACCTGGTTGACATGACGTGTTGTGGAATCTGATCACTAGACAGGTGTATGGAAACTTTTTCTCATTATTTATATAACATAGGTAATGTCCTGTTCCAAGAAATTCAAGCAATGTAATTCTAGGACCCAACAGCTCAAAAAACTGTCTCTAACACAGGGATCTACATCATATATACATTTGTTTAACTGGAATTACTTGAGGTATGAAAACTTGCCTATCTGTTTCACAAAGTATTGTCTTTTTCAAGATTCCTAAGATATTGTCAACCTTAAAAAACGATATTATTCAAGGTAAATTATGTGCACTGTCATTTCTGGTGATGTGATCAGTGGTATTGTTCTCTGGGTGAAGACAGGGGTGGGGTGAAATCTGACGACTGTCCTATCAGTGGAGAATCACAGAGACACGGTGGTCCGTGGAGCAGCCATTGTCTATGTTTACTTATCTCTTTCTTGTCCACCTGATTAATCAAGCTGTCAATTGTTAACAAACATCTGCAAGCAGTGCCCTATCTGTGTATATATACCTACCACAAAGTTAAAACAATTCAGCAATTCCAGCGTTCACTCCAGGGCAACCTTATGTTGAGAAGGTTTAAGTTGGTACCACTGATTAGCTTTTTATATTCTTATTCAATTTCTAACCACAAAAAAATCGGGTAATGGTAGAAATTCACCAGCCTGATTAGAATTTAAACCCCTCACTCATCTCAAAATTGTGTGGCATTCGCAAATATATTTAAATTTACACCATAAACCTCTAAAAGAATTCTATTAATGAGTGACTGCGGGCACAGATTAACTGTTTTGTCTTAATCCTAATCAGGACGGTCTCTGAATGAGGAAATTAGGTACATGTCTATAAAACCGACCGATGGGCTTACACCAAGTGTCAACCTGTACAGTAAGTGCGATGTTTTATCGTGAATTGATGATGTGCAGTCATTTAGCGTTATTTGTCTCATGCGGTTGTCTTTGATGGCGATGACCAATCGTCTGTCTCGCGTGGCTCCCTTCAAGGGGATGACCAATCACCTCCATCTGTTCATCAGTAGTCAGTGTTGTTTTTTATCCTCAAACAGCTCGACTTCTACTGAGGATTACCCTGTACATGTAGTTTTATACATGTAGTGGCTTGGGGCCTGTATATGTAGTGTCTGACTGGCCGTTCATAGACACAGGTATAGAGAGACGGGAACAGTTAGATTGCTACAGCACTGTGTGTAACACGTCTCTATGTCTGTTATTAAATTTTACAAGCATTTGTTTTACAATGACCCGTGGTATACAATGCTGTATGTGAGGTGAATTTATAATGGTACATGTGGAATTTTAACAAGTTCTGTCTCGTGGACGTAAATGGCAACATTTGTTGTCCATTATTCTCAATTCTAAACAGGGACATTATCTACTGTGAGGTTTAAAACATGTTTTTTCTTTCATTTATGCAGGTTGGTTCTTTGTTGTGCATGAAATTGCATGTAGTTGGTAACATCTACAATTTAATAAGATTACAGTTTGTTTAATTTTCATTTCAGAGAGACTTTGACGTTGGTGATGATGGAGTGAGTAGGGATGCATGAGCCAATGGAAGTGGATGGATACTGGGCGTGTAGCCATTGTAGTCTTAGCAACAGCCAACTGATAGACATCTGCCAAGCCTGTCACGTACCCAGAAAACCCAACTCTGTGGACAAAAGTAAAGGGGCCATCCCCAAAACTAGGGTCAAAAGATCAAAGCCCATCACAACCAGGCCATCTCCTGTAGGAGGGCCGGGAACCAGCTCACAGGAACCAGTTATAGTGGATGGTGAGGATGTGGAGGATGATGTGTGGAAATGTGGAAACTGTAATATGAAAAACTCAGGGAAAGTGGAAAACTGTATCAGTTGTAACGAAAATAAATTCAAAGAAGTGATCATGATAAATGATGATGATGAGTACGTTGTTAAATACAACCACTGTAAAGGGGATGACAAAGGAGCAACAGAAGATGGCATAGGCCAAAGTAAAGATGTAACAAAGAATGTGATTGGTCAGAATGAGGACAAATTCTGGAACTGTAGTAAGTGTACATTCAAAAACTCAGCAAAAAATAAAAACTGCGAAGTTTGTCAATATCCAAAAGAAGTTAAGTTACCGACTTTGGATTCTGTGTCAGAGTTTGAAGCGAAAAAAGTGGAGTACCCAACAACCAGTAAACGAGGCGAGCCTGATGGAATGGAGTCAGAGATAGAGGTAGGGGGAGCCACTGCGAATCCTCCAGATCCCAAACCCTCTGTGGATGCTCCATCCAGGAAGAAGCTTCACCATCCCCGAGCCAAGTCAGACCCAGTGTTTATAGAGGACGGTAGGGAGTGGACATGCCCTGTCTGTAGCTTCGCGTGTAATCCTAGCTGGTGTCCGAAATGTTCAAAGTGTCAGAAGGGAGAGATTCCTGGGGGAATACCCCGGGGTAGAGCCAAAATTCCCAATGGAAAGTTCCCTGCCATTACCCCTCAGCACAACCCAATAAAGAAAGTCCACTCCTCTCCCAGAGAGTCGCCTGACTCCGGGAAAAAGGAGCAGAAGAAGGACAAAGGATTCTGGGTGTGTAACCGTTGCACCTTCCATAACCCCAATGTGGAGCGCATGTGCAAGATTTGTGGGGGTCGAAGGTCAACTTCAGAACTTGATATGAGTAACTATTGGAGTTGTGATAAGTGCACATTACACAATCCAGTGGAAAATGCATCCTGTGCTGCATGTGGTTTTAAAAGGAATGTTTCTAATTTGGATCCTTTTTTTGATGTAAGAACTACCCCTGTGTCCGAACCTAAAACAGACAGTCCAAGGCATGTTGATAAAAACGCAGCCAATAGAAAGGAAGGGAGTGCTAAATCTGACAAGATGGGCAATGCCAAGAAGTTGAACAGTGCTGAAAGAAACAAAATGCAAGGAAAGGCAGGTGAGAAAGACAAACCATCAAAGGAGGAGGACAAGGTGTCAAAATCAGCACAGGAAAAAACAGACAATACGCCCAAGTCATCACTGGAGAAAATTAAAGATAAAACTCCAAAATCATCGCTAGAGAAGAACAAAGATAAAACTCCTAAATCATCATTAGAGAAAAACAAAAATAAAACTCCTAAATCATCGTTAGAAAAGAACAAAGATAAAACTCCTAAATCATCGTTAGAAAAGAACAAAGAAAAGGAAAAAGGCAAAAACAAAAGCCTGGAGAAAGAGAAGAACAAGAGCTTGGAGAAAGACAAGCTTTGGTCATGTTCCCAGTGCACCTACAAGAATCCGCTCAAGATGGCCGACTGTCAGATGTGTGGCAGTAGTAAGTCCCACAGGAAACACTTCGACCCGAACCTGATCACGCTCACGCGACAGCCGAGTTCCCTGATGGCCGACATCCGTAAGATCGAGGAGGACGAGGCGCTGGAGCTGTGGCAGCACATCACCCTGTTCTGTGGACAGGTAGGTCGAAGGTCAAAGGTGACAGGTATTCTACTGTAATGTCATGGGACCTTGTTCTTGTTACAACCAAAATCTACAGGATGGTCAAAATAAGAAATATTTCTATAGATACCAGATTTCTCCTGATGAGAAACACAATTCTCATACTCCTAAAGCCCCTCACTTCATTTGCTAGAAATCAAATGATTCCACAGTCAGTATATAGCATCAGTTAGTATAATGTTAGAAAAACACATAAGTCAGATCACTTTAAAGTGGCCAGATTATAAGGGTTAAACTCCATATACATTGATACATCAGTATACATGTACTTAAAACTCTGCAAGTCGAGCGTTTCATATACATGTTCATGTATTGTCTTGAACACAATTTTACATTCAGAAATAGGAATATACATAGTAAAGAGTACTTTTGGAAAACAATTTACTATATTTTACAATGTTTTAAATTATGACAAATGTTGAAAAGCATTGATCATGTAGATACTGTACAGATAAGTGTAACAGTTACTATGTATTAGTTAAGATAAGTGTAACAGTTACTATGTATTAGTTAAGATAAGTGTAACAGTTACTATGTATTAGTTAAGCTGTAGTAACTACAGTATATTGCCCTGTCAGGAATGAGCTCATTATCACATTTTTGAAGATTCATGAAATCATCATATGATATTTTATCCATTAAGCATAAGAATAAGTACTTCTTTAAAACATATTTATATTGTACTGCTTTGTTGAAGAGTTCCCGAGGTGCTTCAGTTATCTATCTTACGCATAAGTATACAGCGATTTGTGTTATTTGTAATGATATAGTTGCTACCTGTATTGGTTTTACTATTAGAGTGTGACGTAAGAAACTCATTGCATTATTGAATTGTGGCCGATCCATTCATTTCTAAACAGGCCACTCCCTCTTAGTGCAGAGTGTGCAAACAAAAGAGGGCATAACGAGCACATACAGCCAACAATCTATGAATAAAAGTCCTAGGCCAAACACTACAGAAACAGTGTCTTGAGAAGAGAAGTTCTACAAAGAAACTAATTCTGTTCATTCAAAAGTTCCCAGCCTGCAAATGGGGCACATTTAACTCAACAACAAATTGGGCATATTTAACTAAACAACAAATTGGGCACATTAAATGGACAATAAGTTGTGCTGGTTGAGCAATGAGCATTATTTCTGCTCCACAGGGAACAAAGGTGTATGAGTCGTACACACAAGCTCAACGACCGAATTATCCCCAAAGTCACTCTTGTAGAAAGTTTGTACAAATCAAGGAGCAGAAATATGATCTATCACTCATCTTTGTAGTTTTACTTATACTTTGATTTTTGATGTCTTTTATAAACTTCTATCTACTTGAAATTTAATGGGAGAGGGAATCGATGACAGTGAAATTAGCCGTGAAAATGTGTCCCTTGTAAAGATACAATCAACTGTGACATTTAAACCTGATTCATCAGAAATTGAGGAGACATTTAACAGTGAAACAAATATCCCGGGGAAGGAGGGATGAATCACTTGTACGGAGAATGACAGCCATTTGTTACACCCTAATGATAAAGATGGTCCATTATAAGAGTCCCATAACCTAACTTGGTCTGTCTGAAATCACACCGATATCTCACCTTGTCTACAATATGTATATTTTAAACATATCTTTTGACAGAACACATTTTAATGAACAATCTACCTGTACTGATTATTAAATAGACTGTGTCATGTAACGGTCTACCTGTACATATCTAGTGTATGGACTGTATTCAGTCTCAGGCTCTCAGCACATTCTACTGGCTATTTATGACACAGTCTATGTATTTGTACTGACTTTGTCCCAGTACATGTCTACAACACATACAGACTACACCTAGAATTGTTGGCTATATGATTTGTTTACATTCATTATACATGTTATATTTCCCTATTCTTGACCCACATTCTAGTAACAGTTGAACTTTGGTATTTTGGACATTGAAATCAAATTACCATTGATATGTGAGTTGGAAGTAAAAATGAATGCTTATTTAATAATGTATTTAACCTCCAAATTTTGACTCCTTCAGAATATTTATTATATTAATATATCTTTCTTTTGAAAATAAAGACTGCTTTTGAATACATGAATAAATATGTATTGAATAATAATTTTTAAAAGTTTTTCTTATCAATGTGGTATGGTCAAACTGAAATGATTGAAAACTCGGTCACTATGTATATTTTTGTTATTCAGCACAATGACCATTTTGTGGACGACTCTTTTCCTCCCGCCCCTACATCTGTGTTCCTGAATGAGAATAAACCATTCACCAAGTCGTACATCCAGTGGCTCAGGCCCACAGAAATAGCTGCCCCTCGACACGGGGATGAAAAAGTCAAGTGGGCAGTGTGTAGGACACCCCTACCAGATGACATCTCGCAGGGACTTCTGGGTAACTGCTGGTAAGTTAAGATAAATTCTGGGGTAACTGCTGGTAAGTTAAGATAAATTCTGGGGAAACTGCTAGTAAGTGCAAGATACATTTTAGGTAATTGATGAGAAGAGCAGCATGAATTTTGAATAAAAAAAGGAAAATACAGCAGGAATTCTTTATTTTGTTGTATGTACAGCAGGAACTATGGGTAATTGATCAGTAGTATAGCAGGAATTATGGGTAATTGCTGGTAAATGCAACGTCAAGAAACTATAAATTTTGGTAAATTTTTGAAACGGAGTAGATTCAAAAGGAAGATTAGATGATTTTATTTCAATTTGAGCCCAGAAAGCATAAGAGATTTCAAGATATGTAGAAAGTCCAACATGAAAAATAAATACATTAATGTACTGCACTCATATGTTCAGGTGTACCGTATACAACATTGGTGATACAATCATTATAATGGTTCTGGTGAGGTTTAGTTATCTAAGGCTGCCTTTTCTTTAGGTTCCTGAGTGCGCTCGCTGTGCTGGCTGAGCGTCCAGAACTGGTAGAGAGCATCATCTTGACTAAGGACTACTGCCCCCAGGGGGCGTACCAGGTCCGGCTCTGTAAGGACGGCAAATGGCAGATTGTGCTGATTGACGACCTGCTGCCCTGTGACCATCACAAGCGACTCGTCTTCTCCCAGGTCAGCCGTAGCTGCTAAATATTTCATAAATACTGAAAAAATTTACAAATATCTGCTAAATATCTTCACAAATGTTTTCCAAAAAGTTTTACAAATATATACCATAAAAAATTTTTCTCACAGATGTTTACCAAAAAATCTGACACTTTCAGACATTTACAACAACATCACTGCTTTATTTCAGATGTTCTACAGTAATCAATGATTGAAATAGATTAAATAATTATCTCATACATTTATAGGCTAAGAGAAAGCAGCTGTGGGTCCCACTAATTGAGAAAGCCATGGCCAAGTTACACGGAAGCTATGAGAGCCTTGTGGCAGGGAAGTGTTTGGAGGGGCTGGCCACTCTCACAGGTGCCCCCTGTGACAACATAGAACTGCAGCGTGAGTAGGGGAGCTATCAATAGGCTCAGTACATAGACCATTACATAGATACATCTATTGAAAAAAATTACAGATTTAGGAAAATCACGGCATACGACGTTCATAATAATGTCTTGTTAATTCCTTAGCTGGACCACAAAAAGAAGAGATTGACCCAAATTTGATCTGGGCCAAACTGTTAAGCTGCAGAGAATCAAGGTAGGTTCCTTTCTATGGTGTGATGGAACATATTTATAACTTTCTCAATGTACATTCACTTAAAAATTAATTTTAATACAATTACTAAGTATAAATTATGATATACAAAAATGTATTACATTTTCTTCATTTGAAAAAAGAAATATTAATCTTGTTAAACAGAAAAGCTTTGAATACATGGTACAAGGTATTTGACAAGTAACCTTTCAGTGACTGATCAATTGATAGATTCCTGATGGGGGCGTCTTGTGGGGGAGGGAACATGAAGACGGAGGATAAGGTGTATGAGGAGAAAGGTCTGCGACCTAGACATGCCTACTCCATACTGGATGTCAAGGACATTGACGGAAATAGGTCAGTAAATCTTTGACATTGGTCAAAGGGGAGTCAAGTCTATGTAAAGTTACTTAAGTAAAAGTAGTGCCTTGTATTCCTATGATAAGAGATCTCTCTCACTGTTTTGTGTGCAGGCTATTGCGATTGCGCAATCCTTGGGGGCGTTTCTCCTGGAATGGGGACTGGAGTGATGACTCTGCTAAGTGGGCCAACATCAGCACGCGGGCCAAACAGGACCTGATGCTGTATGGGCACACATCGGGCGTGTTCTGGATGGCACTGGACGACGTCCTCAAGTAAAAACAGAACTACTTCTCAACTATTAGTCAAGAGTATCTTTAAGTTAAAAATATAAGTACTTCCATTTCTACTACAGGCAAAAGTATTTTTCAAGAAATCACTTTTCCTGATGACAGTTTTGTTATTTATGGACTTAATAAATGTCAGAACTTTTTACGTGCCATCTTTTATACACCAGGAACAAATTATCACAAAAATGTGAGGGAATACATGGTTTATGAACAGTTTTAATACTATTTGCATCTTTCATTCATACCTGATTTTAAATAGCTATAGGTTTTAAACAGCAACCATACTGTTGTATGCATATAACACAGAGAATACAAATAATTTGAATGCTTATGAGATATTTTACAATTTTATAAAAGCTTCTGAATCAGTTATTCATCTGCTCAAATTCTGTTTATTTTGATTAGGTACTTTGACAGTGTAGACATTTGTAAGGTGCGACCTGATTGGAGGGAAACTCGTGTAGAGGGAACATTTCCAGCCAATGCAAGGGAGGTTTTCAAGATGGTTAAGTTGACTGTGTTTTACACAACAGAAGTCGAGGTGGGCGTGTTCCAGGAAGGAATCAGGTCAGAAATGTTTTACCTGTCCAATAATTATTTTACCTGTCTAGGAAGAGCTTCATTTGAAAGACCCGAGGTCATGTGGCATTACTTTAGAAGAGAATTAATTAGTAATAAACGCATTCATGTATTTCATTGTTCTGGTCATACTTAATAAGTAATTACTTTAAGTTTGACTTAAAGCTATATGACAAACCAGATATTATTCATTGTGTAGCTGTGAATAAGATAACATTTTATAACAATAGCTGGTATCTGCAGCGACATGAACAAGATTTCTTCAGGTTATGATAAATGACACCCCGGTAACCTTCTGTTCCCTCCCTAAGCTCGGTACCCTTACTGACAGACACATTTATCTTCCCCTGACAGGAGTAACGACAACAAGAATCCAGCTGACCTCTGTGTACTGATCCTCCGGGATTCCCCTAATGGGGTGCAGGCATTTGGTCCGCTGGTGGCGTGCAGTAACCGTCAGATCAAGAGCTTCGTGGGCTGTAACACAATGCTGGAGCCCGGGGAGTACGTGGTGCTCCCACTCACCTTCAACATCTGGACTCTGTGTCAGTAGCTTATACACATAATGTACAACTAAGCTTTTACATAATGCTATTGATAATTGGAGTCAATTATTCATCTGTTGATGCATGCATGTCAAATATGTAAAGAGGCGTTACTGGACATCACGATGTTTTTGAGTAGAGTTTGCCTTGGATGTGTCTTTTATAACCTTGTTCGTGTTTTTCAATGTCAATCACTTATAATTAACTCTATCTAGTGTATTTATTTTGTTTTCATTTTTATAATTTCAGCCACAAAGCCGAGTGAGCGGTACAGTTACGTCCTATCGGTCCACAGTTCTAAGGCGATAATGGTGGAGGAAATAGAGACACGGACCCAGAAGTACGAGTACGCCCTGTCCGATGCGGTCATTCAACTGGCCCTGGCCAAGGGCAAATGCGAAGGGGTAGGTATAGTCTCTATATACATGTGCATGTTAAGGGGTACATAATCTCTATACATGTATACAACCGTACAGTGAGCAACTTAGTCACATACTTCCCTTAAACAAAGGGGTGACATTAGGGGGTACAACCTTATATTCTTTTGAGTATCCAGTCATGTAAATCACCCTTGAAAATGCAGAATTCATTAAGAATAACATTCTTTATCATTGTCAACTGAAGCTCTTGATTTTCTTGAAGAATAATTGACAGTAACTTAATAACAAAACATATTAAAGGTTTATTTCTCTTTCCTTTCCTTAAGAATCACTGACAGAAGAGCTTTAGTGAACTTAAGTTAAAGGGAACGTGATTATACTTTTCAAGTTTACATATCTAAGTTATACATGTAGCTCAATAACTTGATTAATGAACCATGATGTTTTATTTTGTCTATATTTAGGTCCGTGACACGGTGTCTGTGTACTCACTGATGCACGGCTGGTCGGGTGGCCTGTTTGTGGTAGAGAACCGCTGCAGTGACCGCAGCCTCCACATCAAGTGTGACTGTGTGGACAGCTCTAATGTGGTGTCCACGCGGTGCAGTCTCACCACGACCGACTCTGTCCCACCTCTCCACAGGTATACTATTCTTTCACTCCACAGATTGTCCATGCTTCACTGAATCCCTGCTTGCCTATCAGGCCTACTGTAATAAAATGAGATTACAGAGGCAGTCAAACTAATTGTGAACCTTTTACTTCCACAGGCAAGTGATCATGGTGCTGTCACAGCTAGAGAGGAGTGCGTCCTATCATCTGTCTCGGCGCCTGATTCATCGCATGCACTGGTCAGCCACCGGACTAGCAGACTGGGCAGCGGCAGGAGTCAACCACGACCCTCCACTCACTCTACACGTAGAAGGGCTGCATGCACCCCGGCCATTGTAGGGAGACCTCAGGGAAGGCATCTTTGTGACCTCTATGGATGTCAACTGATGACTCAACAACACAAGCTGGTGGTATTGTCTGGGTGTGTCAGCTTCAGGCTATGCAACAGTATGACTGTTATCTGTATCTTTATCTGATGGAGCAACTGAACCATTGACCGAATGAACCACTGACAAAGCATTCCTAGCATCAGGACGTGACATATCAATATATATTGATAGATATCATGTAGCACATGTATCTACCTCAGTATTCGAGGAGAGAACTTTGAACAACATGACTTTGGTTAGATCACTAGGGTAAGACGAGATACATCAGTGTTGCCATTCCTCCAGGAATGATAAAGTTAGTGATATATGCTATTCCTTTTTATGCCATTCTAAAAGGCCTTCCTAAATCCATACAACTCTATTCTGACCTACAATCATGAAACAGAGAGAGTGTTCCTTTATTTAGTCTGGTTGAGAACGACTTTCTTAACTTTATACAAATCACTGCATTTATTTGTTTTATCAAACTTGGTAAGGTAAATCTCCTGCATTACTACCTTATTGATCATGCTAGCTTTTATTTTTGGACTTGTGAAATTGAGTATAAAAAATGATTATTTAGTGTGTTACGCACAGGTTGATGTTGGAATGTTTAGCACATTATTACATGGGAGTGATGGTTCTCTTGAGCCAATACAATGGAGAATTGTTTATTCATCATGGCATTTGATTATTGTTAGTTTTTTATCTTGGCATTGAAGCATTGTTCTTGTGATGTTTAAGTATATACGAACTTTTTGGACAACCCTCGTATAAGGATCCAGGGATTATGGTTCAATGTTATACATAGACAAAGTTCTATCTATATATTGTTATCTAATTAATTCTTTTATGTATTATAAATATTTACTAAACATTTTAATGTTAAACACTGAATTTTACTATGTTCATCATTATTTGAATATATTTCTATCATGTTACCCCAAGTCATTATTGATATCAGATAGTTCAAATATTTACACTGTTAGGTGTTGAATTCTGTATAAAATGGTTAAGATGACTAAACTGTGAATAACTGACCTTAAACTGACCGTTATTCTGCCTAACACTGAATAATAGATGTTTAATCAACTACTTATCACTATAATATTAATTACAGCAAATCTCACAAGTTCTGCCTTGTGACAGGACTTTACATCAAAGCACTATCAAGCCTGTGGTTGTGATCTCTTAAACAACTGTATTGTCAGAGTGTTCTGGGTTTGATTTATTTTTCAGACAGGTCTATATGATATAGATGTACATGTGTGTAATCTCTGGGTAAATATACTTTCAGAGTCAGGTTAGGGGTCACTGTCACCATAGCAACTGCCACTGTCCAAGAAATATCACCAGCAGAATACTCTGATAGTGTATGTCTGTTGGAGGACAAATTCTAAAACAAGTGTTTGAGAGAAGAAACATGCTGATATATTTTTTTTAAATCTTGATTATGGATGAAGTTTATGTTTATTAATGCTATACTTGTCATATTAAGGTTGCACAGTGCATGTAGTGAATTTAAGGAACTTACAAAGCTGTGGTGTTATAAGCTAGGATTAACATTTTCAAAATTGTTGACTTGCTCAAAAGCATATATTGGTGCAATGTTTGTATCACTCTTGCTAGTTTAGATGTAAGATTTAGAGGGATACAGAATGCACATGTACAGAGAAACTGGCATTGTCAATCTCCCTACCTCAGAGGATGCTACAGAAAGCATTATATACCTTGATAGGATGGCACCCTAACAAAAATAACTTGAAAGTTTATATTTTGGTCAAGATAAGGTTGTACTTGAAGTTATTTTCATTGTATATAAGAGTGGGAAATCTTAGCATTTTTAAGGTAGAACTTTCTATTTATGATAGATTATTCTTTGAAATACAGGTAGTATGGAGCAATGTGTAAGACATTACTTATAGTTTATTTTATTGTGGAGAAATATGAGATCTCAATCATTTTTAGTCATGTCTTTTTTGTACAGTCACCTTTTTATGAGGGATTTTATTTTTTTTGGGGGGGGGGGGGGTTGAGGCTTCACAGTAGTTTGCTAGTGTGCAGTGTCTGTTACATATCCATAGTGCTCTCATATTTCTCTGATTTGTGAATTTTATTTCTGTTTTTGTTTACTACTTGAAATAATTTCGTTGTGCAATATGTGATATTTCAGAGGATTTTTATAATAAAAGTCTTTTTGTACATTTGATATTTTTATTTAAATTAATTTATTAAATACTCTCAAAGTCGCATTCCCTTACTGCACTGTATAGAGGAGGCAGGCTTCATCATTTCATCGAGCAACATCAAGTAATAAATAAACAGTATACTCGTGCACTTTATTTACGTAACCTTACGAAAGTTGGGTTAATACTCTAACAATTACCATGGTATAGATAAGGTATTTCAGCAAATGCCATCTACAAACTAGTTGGGGGTTTGTTTCACTTTACGATAAAACGTATTGAGATTATCTACCCAGGAAATGACATCGAAGTACCGGTGACAAAATCGCTTTTGCTTACTTAGTGGAGTTAACATATTCAAATAAATATTTCGGTTATTTTTCTCTTAGTTCCAATGACGTCATACATGTACACGTAGTCTGTTGATTACAATTGACTGTATTTCACAACAAATGACAGACCACAATAAATACAACAAGTTATAGTACATGTATGTAGTGAAAAACATTCAGTTTGTTTAGCCCTAGCGTACTGTAAGAGATGTGATGTAACATAAACCCGACTCACGGCCTCCCCCTGGTATATCGGTCAGCAGCTATATCAATGAACACGAGATTCAACTTCTTGACTATTTACAAATTATTTTTTTTTTTAATCTTTCAGTAGGATTGGAAAGTGCACGGAAATGATTGTTGCGGATCTATAGAATACAATATTGATATATCACGAAATAGTAATCAATGCAATCCTTTAGACGAGTCAATGACTGAAAGATTGGAATCAAGTTTTCCATTGTCAATTGTTGTATTGACATATTTATACATTACCTAATAAATCAGGGAGAAAATGATCAGTAGACGTGTGTGTATATATATATATATATATATATATATATATATATATATATATATATATATATATATATATATATATATATATATATATATATATATATATATATATATTGTACATTCACAGTCTGATTGTCTAAATATATCAATGATATTTTAAATATATAAATTGTTCATATATTGATTATCATTATATGAACAATTTACAAATTCAAGAATGTCATTTATACATTTCATGTAGTTGTGCTTGAGTCTTTTTCGCGGTGTTCGAGATGGATTCTTGAAAAAGCTACAATAATCTGAATTCTTCACATCTGCTTCCGTTTCTACAGTCTTCGCCCCCCCCCCCCCCCCCCCCCCTGCGTCCTGCCTGGCCTTATACTATCTTGTCTACCTCGCTTCACACCAACACTCAATGAAGACTGATCCTTGACGGACACTTCGTCATCTCTATCATAAATGTCGTCATGTTCGAATGAATCAAATTATTTATCTGTCTTTGATTTCAAAGATACTACAAGTTCTATACATCTACCTGATATAATGACAGGTGATATGGTGACGTGGTATAGATGGCGTTAAGTATTTGATGACGCGTGTGGTCTCTAGGTCGCACTGTGTTCATCTTGTTCAAAATCTTTACACGTGCCTCTAATCGACGCCTTCACACGCAAGAACAGGAAGAAAAATACTACAACTGACATAATAGGCTCTGGAAGATTTACCGGGCCTGCCTCCATCAGTATAGACTGTCATGCAATATCTGGATGTGTACGACAGATCGACAAGCACTAATTTGTGGCCTTATATAGGTGTATTGATCTGTTAGGTATAGCAATCTACAATTTATTTTCTTGAAAAGATAATGAAACATATTCTTTTTGTTGGCTTCCACTGAACAGAAGCTTTTTACCTGTGATACCTGAGTCACCTGACTAGCAGCGGTGAGAGAAACACCGGCTTCCTCGTCACAATACTCAACGCTGTGCGATGAACCTAAGATGAAAGGTACCCATTGCTTAACTGTTTGATATCAAAGCCCAAACAGACGACAAGACAATGAGAAGGGCGACCATTATAAGGAAGCACCGGGGGCGGGCCCGGAGGACGTCGGCCCCCCTGTACCCAGTGACGCCAGCTCAGCCCCCACGTGCACCCCATCGTCTTTCGGTTCCCGCCATTGTCGAGTCTTTGAGTACCCACCGTTTTATTGAGCAACAGCGTGCAAGAAATGCTGCCAAAAATCTGGTGAGTAGCATTTCAGTCCTTTAACTGATTCAACCCGATACTAATTTTAAAAAAAACACCATTTTACTCTTTATATTATGATTACTTGATTAATGACATCAATCATAATTGTTCATTTTGCGTTTAATTAATCAAATTAGTACCCACCAAATCTTTCGGGTTTTTCCCTGACATTCATGTCGTACAAAACATTATTTGTTGTACACCTCAAAAATGTCTTTGTGTTTAGCATCAAAGCAACGCATCCTCGTAATGTTTGTTTACGTGACTTCAAACAAAGCCTATCATATTCCTTTATAACGGAATGGGTCGAATTTAGACGAATGAAATATTCTTTAAGTAACGATTAAAAAGTGATTATATAGAATCCTTATTAATTGGTATAAGTTATGAAAATTTAGTCATGAAAATGCTGTATTAGACCAAAAGGCTGTATATACATGTACTTATATACTGAGGTATATACTCACAATACAAGAAGTATTGTACTACATAGCCTCGATTGTGCATTTTATACAACATAACTCGTTTACAGCAAATTTCAAGGTACCATAGAAAAAAATTGTAATAACAATTCGTTGTACCTATTAGCGAATTCGTAAGAAATGTTTATAGAGAATTCGTTATAATCAGCTGACACTACTCCAAACTATCGTAAGATATGAAATCAATATTTCCCCCGTTTACAAAAAGTCAATGTAACATTTTCACTTCAATTTTCAAAAAGAAAATTCTGAATAATATTTGAATGAGTATTTTACATACGTAGCTTTAAATTTTATGCATCTTCAATGAAATTTGTATCTGAAAAAATGCGTTATAAACATGATTAAATTACGTTAAATTTTGCCAGCGGGGGTCTTAAAATTACCCTGTTCGTTATATACGGTAATTTTCTATAGGTTTTATAAACGGATTTTGCCGGAACATGAAAAAACAATTCGTTATAGCCGTAAATTCGCTATATTCGTGTTCGTTATATCAGAGTTTTGTAGTACATGTATATTTACATCAGCGTTGGTAAATAGCCCGACATATACTTAGCTCCGTGTACCTTTATCTCTTGACAATTTGATTCATGTGATTGGTAGGATTGGTGTTATGATCATAAGTTATAACTTATAAGACTATTTGTCATTACTTCTGAGGTGAGATATACATTAAACGATTAATCACTGGTAATACTGACTTTTAGGATTCAGTGAAAAAATAAAGATAAGTAACAGAAACAAGAAAGGGCAAAATAATTTCAGAAAATTTAGACGGTTTCTAAACAAGAAAGCGAAAAAGTTCTGCAGTTTTAAGAGGGTACAGTGGGGAACCTTGATAAACGAAGAAAATACTGCTGGAAAACTCTACAAATCGGAAAGAAAAAACCCCGAGATAATTAGGGTAAAAAAGATATGCAAAACAATGATAAATCTATCAAATTCTTGAATCAAAACATTAAGAAGTACAAGTAAAGACAGATCCAAGACAAGAATATATATAATGTGTAGACAGACAAAAGACAAGACTATAAGATGTGTGAAGACAGATCCAATGCAAAACTTTATTTTAAAATGTGTAGACAGATTTAAAACGACTAAAAATGGGTAGACAGATCCAAGACAAGAATATATATTATGTGTAGATAGACAAAAGACAAGACAATAAGATGTGTGTAGACAGATCCAAAACGACTATAAAATGGGCAGACAGATCAAAGACAATAATATATATAATGTGTAGACAGACAAACGACAAAACTATATAACGGGTAGAGAGATCTAAGACAAAACTATAAAATGTGTAGACAGATCCAAAACGACTATAAAATGGGTAGACAGATCCAACACAAGAATATATAATGTGTAGACAGATCCATGCAAGGCAAGTCTTTAAGATGTGTAGACATATTAAGACAATACTATAAAATGTGTAGACGGACCAAAAAAAAAAAAAGACTATAGAATGTCTAGATATATTCAAGAAAAAATATATGAAATATTTAGACAGATCCAAGACAAGAATATAAAATGGGTAGATAGATAAAACAAAACAAGACCATAAAATGTGTAGACAGATCCAAGACAAAAATATAAAATGTATAGACAGGTCCAAGACAAAAATATAAAATGTATAGACAGATCCAAGACAAAAATATAAAATGTATAGACAGATACAAGACAAAAATATAAAATGTATAGACAGGTCCAAGACAAAAATATAAAATGTATAGACAGATAGAAGACAAAAATATAAAATGTATAGACAGATCCAAGACAAAAATATAAAATGTATAGACAGATCCAAGACAAAAATATAAAATGTATAGACAGATACAAGACAAAAATATAAAATGTATAGACAGATACAAGACAAAAATATAAAATGTATAGACAGATCCAAGACAAAAATATAAAATGTATAGACAGATACAAGACAAAAATATAAAATGTATAGACAGGTCCAAGACAAAAATATAAAATGTATAGACAGATCCAAGACAAAAATATAAAATGTATAGACAGATAGAAGACAAAAATATAAAATGTATAGACAGATACAAGACAAGAATATAAAATGTATAGACAGATCCAAGACAAGAATATAAAATGTGTAGACAAATACAAGACAAGAATATAAAATGTGTAGACAAATACAAGACAAAAATATAAAATGTATAGACAGGTCCAAGACAAGAATAAAAAAATGTATAGACAGATCCAAGACAAGAATATAAAATGTATAGACAGATCCAAGACAAGAATAAAAAAATGTGTAGACAGATCCAAGACAAGAATATAAAATGTATAGACAGATCCAAGACAAGAATAAAAAATGTGTAGACAGATCCAAGACAAGAATATAAAATGTATAGACAGATCCAAGACAAGAATATAAAATGTGTAGACAGATCCAAGACAAGGCTACAAGATGTGTATGTAGATCAAAAACAAGAATATAAAATATGTAGACAGATCGAGGACGACAAAGTGGATTAAAGACAAAGGTATGAACAATCTTACAATGATGAGGAATTTATATTTTGATGAAGGTAAGACAACAACATATTAAGATCAAAGACAAGACAACAAAAGATTTTAAAAAAATGAGAACGATATGTACAGGCCCAAAATAAAATTAACCAAATAGTGATATTTGTCAGGCAAGAGATGTACATGTGAGCATGACATACGCACGTGCTCTAAACTAAATTTATTTGAAGACCGAGAGGCAGGACAGTTTAACTGAAGCTCAACGTTTTCTTTACAGAACTGTGGACAAATCATGTTTACAAATTACATCCACTGGGTATTTTGTTAAAACAAAGCAACTGTCGTTATACAGCCGTTAAACAACCGTAAGAGCATCCCAGCACAGCCTTAGAACTAACTTCTCTCTGCGTCCTAATAGTAGCACTGGCGTCGGAAGCAAATTGAAAGTGTGGGGGGGGGGGCTAGACTAATCCTCAGAAGTATTGAGAAAAAAGTAATTCCCAAAATCATGAAAATCCTAATCCGTGGGAGGGGGGGGGGGGGGAGGATACCTATACTTCCAAAAGAAAAAAAAATTTACTTACCCAAATTGTTTTTCCAAAAATCACGCTTAACCCTCTATTATACTATGTTTCTAATGGTTAGGTATAACTTTGCAAAAAAAGTGGGGGGGGGGGGGGCTTAGCCCCCCCCCCCCCCCGGTTCCGACGCCTATGAGTAGTGAAGAGCTTATAGCTGAATGGCGCTCTCTTTAAGGAGCGACAGAAATTATAGTTTAGTTTAGAAATCTTTGATTTTAAGTTCTTAATGTAACATACACGGCATGACAGATAATTTCACTTTCTTAGACTCTTATGTCAACAAACCATTAGTAATCTATTAACATTACTTTCTCTAGAGCGATGAGACTTTTATTTTTTCATTTCAGATTCTCGAAATGAGATGTTTGTTTGATGATTATTTCAGATCAATTAGCAAACGAGAGATTAATGACAAAACTTCAATTCTTTCAATTGAAAAAAAAATGGCATTTCAATTTTTAATGTCAATACTTCGGTGTATACTAGTATATTAGTATATCCACTGTATAGAGAAAACAGGGTCAAATCCCCTCCCAGAAAGTACACTGTCAGATGTACTGTTATTTTTTATGGTGACACATTTCATTTTGTAGATATCAATAAGTCTTTTCTTGAAGGTAAACTAGTTGGAGTATGAACTGAAGAGGAGTCGCAGAGGGTAAACGCCTTGATTACAAGAGGCCCATGGGCCACATCGCTCACCTGAACAGCAGTTCCTTGTAACATTACATTTCGTAGCATATGCTTTTTCTATTTTAAACATTGAACCCCTTTCTGGGGACCCAGTTATGGTCCGAGGTTTATGGTTGGCTTGAACAACATAAATAGTAACATAGGAATGAAAATGTGAAGCACTGCGGTGGGACCGCACATACACAACCTGAAAAACTGAACATAGCAGAGTTCCACTTCAAGGGGAATAACTCTCAGACTGTACAGAACACAAGAAAGATAACTCTTGGTTCCACTACATTAGAGTTTACACAATTTGAGGATCCTTGCATAGTAATCTCACAAACTGTAGCATTATAGTTCTCGAGAAAAACGTTTTAAAAACATTTTCAATATATCTTTCTATGTTAAACTTTGAACCCCTCTTGGGGCCACAGTATTAGTCCAGTGCTAAAGTTTTAATTATTTGGAATCTACATTATTTAAGGATGCTTGCCTAGTAATCTCACAAGCTGAAGCATTATAGTTCCCTAGAAAAAGATTTTTCAACATTTTCCCTCTATATTTCTATGCTAAACTTTGAACACCTCTTGGGGCCCCAGTATTAGATTGAGATCACGGCTTTTATAATTTCGAATCTACACTATTTGAGGGTGCTGACGTAGTTATCTGACAAATTGATGCATTGTAGTTCTCGAAAAGAAGATTTTTAAACATTTTCCATATATACCGGTACTTCTACATTTAACTTTAAACCCATCTTGGGTCTCTAGTATTAGTCCAGGGGTCACTATTTTAAAACTGTCTAACCTTCATTATCCAAGGTTGTATGCATGATAGTAATCTCACAAATTGAAGCATTGTAGTTCTCGAGAAGAAGATTTTTTAACATGTTACCTTTATATTTCTTTAATAAATTTTGACCCCATCTTGGGGCCCCAGTATTGGTCCGGGGGTCACGATTTTACCAATTAGGAATCTACATAAGCGAAGGATGCATGCATAGAAATTCCACAAACTAAAACATTGTAGTTCTTGAGAAGAAAATTTTTAAACTTTTCCTTTATGTTTTTTCAAATGTTTAAATTTTGAACCCCTCTTGGTGCCCATCAATTGTCCGGGAGTTACAATTTTTTGAATCTACATTATTTAAGGATGTACATGTATGCATAGTAATATCCCAAAAAGTTGCACTATAGTTCTTGAGAAGAAGATTTTAAAACATTTTCCTACATATGTTAAAATCTAAACCCCTACTGGGGCCCCACTTTTTGTTCGGGGGTCACGATTTCTACAATCTTCACTATGTATACAACCTTTTGTGTATGTATTGGCATTTTTGGTGAAGTGGTTCTTGAGAACATTTTTAAACATTTTTCATATGTAGTTCTATGTTAAACTTTGAACCCCGCCTGGGACCCCAGTCTTGGTCCGAGGGTCACGATTTCTACAATTTAGAATCTTCATTATACATACAAGCTTTTGTGTAAATATTGGCATTTCTGGTGCAGTGGTTCTTGAGAAGAAGATTTTTTAAACATTTTCCTAAGGTATTTCTATGTTAAACTTTGAACCCCGCCTGGGGCCCCAGTCTTGGTCCGAGGGGCACGATTTTTACAATTTAAAATCTTCACTATATATACAAGCTTTTGTGTAAATATTGGCATTTCTGGTGCAGTGGTTCTTGAGAAGAACATTTTTTAAACATTTTCCTATGTATTTCTATGTTAAACTTTGAACCCCGCCTGGGGCCCCAGTTTTGGTCCGAGGGTCACGATTTTTACAATTTAGAATCTTCACTATGTATACAAGCTTTTGTGTAAATATTGGCATTTCTGGTGCAGTGGTTCTTGAGAAGAACATTTTTAAAAAATTTTCCTATGTATTTCTATGTTAAACTTTGAACCCCGCCTGGGGCCCCAGTTTTGGTCCGAGGGTCACGATTTTTACAATTTAGAATCTTCACTATATATACAAGTTTTTGTGTAAATATTGGCATTTCTGGTGCAGTGGTTCTTGAGAAGAACATTTTTAAAACATTTTCCATATGTTGTTCTATGTTAAACTTTGAACCCCGCCTGGGGCCCCAGTTTTGGTCCGAGGGTCACCATTTTTACAATTTAGAATCTTCACTATATATAAAAGCTTTTGTGTAAATATTGGCATTTCTGGTGCCGTGGTTCTTGAGAAGAAGATTTTTTAAACATTTTCCTATGTATTTCTATGTTAAACTTTGAACCCCGCCTGGGGCCCCAGTTTTGGTCCGAGGGTCACGATTTTTACAATTTAGAATCTTCACTATATATACAAGCTTTTGTGTAAATATTGGCATTTCTGGTGCCGTGGTTCTTGAGAGGAAGATTTTTAAAGACATGCACCCTAAACTTACTGTTTCGCAATTATCTCCCTTTTGAAAAGGGCTGTGCCCTTTATTTTAAAAATTTTTAACCCCCTTTTCATAAGGATGCTTTGTACCAAATTTGGTTAAATTTGGCCAAGTGGTTTTTGAGAAGAAGTTGAAAATGTGAAAAGTTTACAGACGGACGGACAGACAGACAGACGGACGGACGGACGACGGACAACGGGTGATCAGAAAAGCTCACTTGAACCTTCGGTTCAGGTGAGCTAAAAATATATCACAGGAATAATAATGAAAAAAGTTACAACAAAGAAGACGGGAAAACATATCTGATTTCTATTAATTTACGGCAAGGGGTTAACAGGGATCAGACGTGTTTTTTTTATACTTCTAATAGTCTGTAGATATCTACTACACACGGGAAACGGAAAATTAACCTTGGAATAAATTCACAACAAATGTCAATGTCCTGGTGTTAAATATCACAAAAACTCCGGATCTGTACATTTAGTCCGGGGAAAAAAGTGCAGGGCTAGTTATTATAACTTTGATTAAGAAAAAGTCGGTCCTAAAACCCCCTCCTATCTTTTGCTACGTGCCTTTAGTCTGAAGATCTTTTGTAAGGTACTGTAGTCTGTAGGAAGAACTCCTCGGGCCTTCCGGCAGAGTTCGGAAAACACCTCCAATTAATACGCCTTCCATCTATAAATCGATGGGTAAAAAAATCTTCCTCCCTATCATATACTATAAAATTAATATTTTATAAAGTAAAAGGATGACATTTTTTATAACATTGGTTAAGAGAGCGGCTGCGCCCATAATCGCTGCAAAAGTATGATGACAATATCACGTGACTCTGTATTTCAAGAAAACAAAGAAAAAAAACACTAAAATACACGCATCCCTAATAAACAAAATTAAATAACAAAAACAAAGAAAATATAAACCTTGATAGAATACAGGCTTTGGGCAGGCTTTGAGCGATGAGGTTCTCTAAAGAGTCGACAGTTTTGTTTAACATCATTTTATTTTATTCAGGCTTTTAAGGAGGATGGGTGTCTCTACATACATGTAGTACATTGCTTTGTTTTACAAGATACCACTGTTTTACAGGCTTTGGACGAGGAGAGATTCTCCGTACAGTAGATTGTTTAGTTTTACAAGATACCACTGTTTTACAGGCTTTGGACGAGGAGAGATTCTCCGTACAGTAGATTGTTTAGTTTTACAAGATGCCACTGTTTTGCAGGCTTTGGACGAGGAGAGATTCTCCGTACAGTAGATTGTTTAGTTTTACAAGATGCCACTGTTTTGCAGGCTTTGGACGAGGAGAGATTCTCCGTACAGTAGATTGTTTAGTTTTACAAGATGCCACTGTTTTACAGGCTTATTGGACGAAGAGAGGTCTCTGTACAGTAAATTGTTTTGTTTTACAAGATGCCACTGTTTTACAGGCTTTGGACGAGGAGAGATTATCCGTTCAGTAGATTGTTTTGTTTTACAAGATGCCACTGTTTTACAGGCTTTGGACGATGAGAGGTCTCTGTACAGTAGATTGTTTTGTATATTACAAGATGCCACTATTTTACAGGCTTTGGACGGGGAGAGGTCTCTGTACAAAAGTTCCAGCAGACTGACAACGCCCCTCCCCACAGACACGCCCTCCTCTTATGGGAGTCTGTTTTCCCAGATCCAGGAGAACTCCTCGGATTGTGAGGGACTCTACGACTTCATCTCTCGGACTTACCGAGTCCTCTATGGCAGCAGTAAGACACAGAGCTAGTCGGTGACACCAGAGCTACTGTAGTGTATTAATACCGACACACTCAGATTCCAACCATTGAAATATAACTCAATTGTTGCTATCATACAGATGTGAATATCCGTTATATATTTTATACATAAAACATGAGATTTGATATCGTGCAAATGTAAACCCTAATAAATGTATAAGATACATACAACTCACATATCTTGATACTAAGCAGACATAAATATCCGTAATGATAACGTAGAACCTACGCTTTGATATTATACAAATGTAGTCCTTTTATGTGTATCCCAGACTTAAAATTCGGATTTTGAAAAAAATGTACAAAAAACAACACCCCCCCCCCCAAAAAAAAAACCCAAAACAAAACCCACTTCTCAATTACTTGCAATGAAGTAAGATCTAAACACCTTACAGGTTTTATATGAGTTCGTTTGTGATTAGGTAAGGCTTTGTGACCTCATCTGCATGATATCATGTTAATATCTGGGAAAGATATATTGACATCAGATCTAAACCTCTGAGACTTTCAATATGAGCAATATTTGATACCAGTATCAGAAATACATATAATCCTCTAAACCAATATTAGATGTAAATCTCTCTGATTGATATCTAATATTTTGACACAATAACCATACAGCATTGTCACAAATATCGGCATCTGAAATGTATATTGATATCAGATATCAACCCGTGATGACGTAAGATGATATCATACATAAATATCTTTATAAGTTATATAAATTTCTTTTTATCTATTTTCAAGTTCTGAGCACCGGGATCCTGCTACTGCTGTTGGCTATGCCAGTGTCTATGTTAGCAGTGGGTAAGTTAAACATCGTATTCATAACCATATATAAGCGTTTAATATACTTTCATGTTAAATACTGAAATCTGATTGGTTTAGACGCAGTTGGTAATCCGTTCTATTACCCTCAGCGTTAGCAACACACTTGGCACAGGTAACACAACGAATTGTTACGTGCGCACGGTTCGTTGTAAATTCATGTCAACAAATATAAAAGCAGTAAAGTTTTCTTTAAAATTAAGACAGTTTGTACAATAAAATAAATAATGCCTGTTTGGGAGGGCAACAGTTGAAATTGACACCCTTCGGAAACCAGTGTCAAGCAATATATATGCCTGAAGGTCCAACAAACCATATGTTGCAACCAAACCCAACAACTGTTAACTATGGATAAATTTATATTTTCTAGTAGTAACCAGTATATAAATAGTGCCTGTTTGGGAGGGTAACAGTTGAAATTGACACCCCGAGGAAACCATTGTCAACCGACGCGAAGCGGAGGTTGATAATGGTTTTTGCGGGGTGTCATTTTCAACTGTTATCCCCCCAAACAGGCACTATTTATTTTATTATACTGAATGTCTTAATTCTAGAGAATTTTTATATTGCTTTTATATAGAAATGACGTGAATTCTACGGCGAACCGTACGCGCATAATTTATGCGCATGTAACAATTCGTTGTGTTACCCGTTGCTAAGTGCGTTGCTAACGCTGAGGGTAATAGAACGGATTATCAACTGCGTCTAAACCAATCAGATTTCAGTATTTAACATGAAAATATAATAATAGTTCATGTCGCACGGTCGTTCGACAATTTCCATTCCACCGAGATCGCACGAATTGATAGTTTTGATAATGGACCGACAGACCTGTCAACCCTCGAAATTATTGGACCGGTTGCATTAACATTCATTTTGTGGGCAAGAGCTATATAAAAAATTTAAGGGATATGAAATAATTTTAGCATTAGTAGGTGACCAAATACGATTGGGGTGATCAAATGCAATAAATAATAGATTTTATCAATCCCGACAGTATTTGAAGCAAATTGAAAGATGGGGGCTTGACTTAACAAAAATCTTGACAAGCACCCCCCGTTCCGACGCCTATGATGAATCATCAATGCATCAGATAATTGTAAAGTTTATAGCAAGAATGTCATAAGGTGTGCAAACATATTTGGAATTAGAATGTACACTGTCTATTTATGGTTATTCGTAATAAACTTGACAATTTTTTCAAGTTCATTCGCTAACAAAATTTTAATTTAAACATGCTTTTGAATCACAGTTTACGAGACCCGATTCTCTGTATGCACAATAAATCTAATTTGGTCCTCTCTCCTGTTAGGGTCCACTTACCGCAGCGACTGCCCCCTGGAGCCCAGGGTCCCTATATACCTACTGGTGGGAGGGAGCTTTGGTCTCATCAAGGTTTTCCTGATGTTGTGGAACCAAAAGAAACATACCAACGACGCATGCGTGGATGACGATGACGATGGAGAGACTGATGACGCAGTGGTGCGCAGAACAACAAAGTTCACAGAGTTCATTCTGAGTGTGTTTCTGTCAGTGTGGTTCATCATGGGAAACGTCTGGTTTTATAAAATATGGAAACCGAACTTTGAACAGCCATTGCACGAACCTAGCAACTGGTGTCACATGACAGTGTTTCGGTACACGTTCTATCATTTAGTCACGTGTTACGGTCTAATTGCATTGGTTGTCATAACAACGAGCTGTTTCATCACCTATTATTGTTGTAAAAAATACCATTACATCAAATGAGTCCCAATATTAAATAAATTTCTTTTTTCCCCCTCAAGTAGTTCTGTTTGACTCATACACCTGTCATTAATTAGCTATATGATATTGTAAAGAAAACCAAGTCCCATTTGAATGCCGGCTTGCCTTACAAATGGTGCAAAGTCCTTATTTTTGTATACTTGAGCTCTGTTAATAATAAAATGAGGTATATTCAGACATTTTCTGAATGTTATTGACAGAAAAAATAAATTATCTTCACATTATTGGTCTTCAAAATTTATTTTCTAAAAAACAAGTTTAATTTGATCATGTGACAAACCTACTGTTAGTGGAGTTATGTTCAATATTGACATTATCACGATAATACTAAAACTTCAAGGATTGTCTTTATTTTGTAATTACAAACAAAATGGATCACTCACTTGTTAACAGTTTGTACCTTGTAATCATAAAAGTTATAACAATCATGATTTATAATTCCTAAAACAAAGGATGATCTAAAGCAGATGCTTCAACACTACAGAATTAACAAATATATATACCGGTAAAACATGTCAAACACACTAAATACAATATATTAAATAATTGTAGAAAAAACCAACTCATATACAGTGTATATCTGGCTAATAAATGAAATTGTTACTGTTCTCAATCATGAAATATTGAGGAATGACATCAACTCATTGATGACTCAAATAGGAAAACTAATATACAAAACAAAAACCTGTTTCAAAGAATAAATGCTGCAGTGTAGCTACTTAGATTAAGTTGTATTCATATAGTATTAGGTTTGGCGGTATAGTTACTTAGGTTTTGGGAGGATATAGCCCTTGCACACCACAGGCCCCTCCTTGTGGAGCAGAAGTGCCGCCCATACACATGTCTGCACCTTTTTGCCTTTCCTTCCATGATGGGAGAATAGGTTTTTGTCCACGTCTTCGCCCTCTTTAGGAGCCACCAGTTCCATCGGCGGATCCTGCACATTCATGAACCAGCAAAGCTCCACACACTTTTGGACGTAACTAATGACCCTCTGATCCTGTCGGACCTTATCGTCTTGTAACACTTTAGGAAGTCTTTCTTTGATGAATATCTTTAAAGATAGAATCATTTTTTCTTGGAAAAAAATATATATGAATATTCATTACTTCAGAAATGAATTTTTAAGATATTTTTCTAACAAACAATATTTTCAAGTTGTAATAGAAACATTGACAGAATACACCCATGTACATGTAGTTTATGGCTTTATTAACACTAAAAAATACCCTGATATTTCACTGTTTATATATCATTATATCTACCTGAGCCTGATATTTGACAGTCTCCGCTGATGCCGCCTTTCTGAGTTCTTTGGAATGTCTCTCCACTGTCTGGTCTAGTGCACCCTGGGAAGGCTTCTCTACTTTATGATCTCCAGCTTCGGGGGGACTTTGGTCGACCTCCATTTTCTCTTCCGAGTCAGATGTTTTGGTCTGCAAGGAATTTTACTTGAAATGACTACTTAAGAATAAATTTAAGTCTCTAAACCTGATTAGATTCAAGCAATTGTTACAACAACATCGTCATTTGAGCTGTCAAACAGGGACAATACCTTTCATTTTCAATATTTTAGAGGAAAATTAGCAACAATTAAGAAAAGACATTGAAAGTTATCTCATTTATACAGAAGTATAAGTCCCTACCTGTGGTGTGTCCGCTGTGTTTTGTTTCAGGGCCTCTTTGATCTTGTTCTCCAGTTCCTGTAGTTGTTCACAGGACTTTTCTCTACAGAAGCTGAAGGCTTCCTACAGACACGTAGCACAGATCTAATATTTGGTCATTCTGAATCACTGAATTCATCTTTATTAAATAATTCATGCAATATGACTTTTCGTTTTTGTTTGTATCAAAGAAAATGCATGCAACTTTATCATTATTTAAAAGACTATTTGTAAGTACTACTGTGGTTTCGTTAGTACTTCATGTATTTATATACATCAATTTTTGTAGATTTAATTTTGAGGATATGTAAAAAATGAGAAACACGGTCTTTGAAATTTTCAAATATTGTGCTTTGATGAAAATTTGATGTCAAGGATGAAATCAATGAGATCCACCAATTGATGTTTAACAAGAAGTATTCAGAATACCTTAGAATTTAACAAAAATGAAAATAATTTTTGAGAAAACTCTAGAATAGTTGTATTCTGCAAACATCTGACTTTTTCATACATGTATTATATACTTGCCGTGACAAGGGTTTGTAGTATGGACAGAATATTTGGGTACAATTCGTCATCATCGTCACCCTCTTTAGCTATGGTTGAATCTTTAAAGGCCTCAAATGCCTCTGACCACTCGTCATCAAACAGCTGACTGTACATCTCCCCCAGTCTTGTGGGGCGGTGGGAGTCACTCAGGTCTGCGATGTTTGGGTTTCCCTCCGTCAGCTGTTGACTTGCAAATTTACTCAGTCTGGGTAAGTATAAAAGATACAGTATATAAGGCCATAATATGATTTATATGCATTCAATGCCCATCAGTTGTTGGCTCACAAATTTACTCAACCTTAAAAATAAATTGTGTTCAAATTTCTAATCCAAGTCCAATGCCTAAAACATAGACAGACTCACTATTAATATGAATTTCACTTTTCCTATGTATCGTCCGTTTAAAAAAGGAAGAGAGAGACCAAGGTGAATTTTTCCACAGAGCCAGGCCAACATTTTATCACACAGAGAGAGTGAATGCATGTAAAATGATATGTGATCTAATCTCAGTAAATTTTAAAACTAAACCACTCTCTTTTTAAATGACTTGCCTTGTAGAGAGTTCCTCTACTTCCTGGGTTTTTAACTGAAGGTCCGACTGCATCTCGTAGAATTGTGTCTTCCGCACAACAACATATAAATTTTGGTCTGGACCCTGTAAATGAGGTAATCAAGGTGTATCAAAACACATACCAGTATATATTCTCTCTCGATTTACAGAATTTTGGTTAAAGAAGGGTCTTGTCAGGAATGTTAATAACGACAATGTAATAACAAAATAAAAGTTCCCTTTTATCTATATAGAAGATAAATAAATAAGTTTTGCTATAAAAATATCAGGCCTTTTTTTTTTTAGATTACAAACTGTACATGTTATTTAAAAAATGAATGAAAAACCACCTTATTGTGACAAACAGAATGTTTCTGGATAATAGAATAGAGACAATTAAATTTGATAAACTTCATTTACTTTGGTAATAACATTTGTATATGGGTCAGGAATTTGTTTTTTTATTTTCTTTAAAACTAATATATATATATATATATATATATATATATATATATATATATATATATATATATATATATATATATATATATATATATATATATATATATATATATAATTTTTAAAGCATTGGCTTTAAATTTGCGCTGATTTTGATTACTAACTGGGGACTAGGGATGGATAGATTACTTTTTACAGAGTTCATTGAAAGTCAAAGCAAGGAAATGAATCAAAACACTTTAGCTCTCGCTACATGTAAAGATAGCATCAGGCAACAATAAGTCATGTTTTTAGACTAAAAAAGGTGTCCAAATCACAAGCTATCCATTAAGTTTTACCAATTTGTCAAATCAAATTTATACAACGTTCTGACATTTACATTTGCTTTCCTTGCAAGCTCTAGGAGATTTTCTGCAATTAGTAATGTTCCATATTCCATCCAGATGTCGCTGTAGTGACCGTCAAACATCTCTGGTTTGAGGTTTGTCAGGTATCTATACAGCGCCCTCTCTCTCACATCCTCTGGTACATCCTCCGCCTTATCAATGTTCACTGTCACATAGTTTAATACATTCTGTAAAATTGTAAAACATAAATCACTCATCAATTTAATCATTACTTGCCTTCTCAGCAAATTATTTTTATCACTTTGATAGACTTAGTGCCCTTAGTCAAGTGATTTGATTAGAACATAAATGTGGTTTTTGAACAAATACACACTGGGTGTTTGCATCCATATTAAGATTGCTGTTACAGACTTTTGGGAGGACCAAGTAAGTTAAACCATCGCAGATCTGAACTCACAGCGTGCGGGAATGAGCTCCTGAGCACGGCATGACAGGTAAACATATGGACAAGGTCCTGTTGAGCCTCCTCAAACTCCTCCGAGTCTTTATTGTCTTCTTTATTGAGCAACTCAAACAGTGTCAGAATTTGTTTCTTAAGAGAAATGACAGTTTCGTTAATTTCCTGCAATGGTCAACTATTCAAGATATAGGACAAATGTCAGACACTGAAGCATTTATTTTCAAAAAACTCTACCACTGGACCCGCATACCTCCTTCCCTTTTGGTGACTGCTCATCTGCCTTTGTTATGTCTGTTGCTTCAGCAGGAGTCGGGGGGCTGAGTTCTGTTGGCAGCCCATCAATTACTGGATCGATAGGGGCCAGTTCAGCATGGAATTGTTGGCTACTGTCTGCTGAATTCTGTAATGTTGTGTCATGATTTTTCGAATATAACAAATGAACTGAAGGTGTACATCTACTCTAGACTCTGTTATGTCTCTGTGGATATCTTACTTTGAGGAGAATTGATTAAAACTTAAAACCTTACAATACCTGTAAATTGCCATTTTGTGAATCCACGTAGTCTGACCCCTACGACAAAAATACAGAACTTTTTGGTAAAAACATAGATAAATAAAAATTAAAGAATGTTGGGGTTTTTGAAGAAATGTAAACACATCACAAAAATTAATTTAAATATTTTTTTTAGCATAGGAATGAAAAATAGGATCTCTAGCGTTTTCCAAGAAAGTTCGAGACTTGTACAATTATCTACATATCATTTATTTGAAAACTGACCTTAACATCTTGGGTTATTTCAGTGGTTTTCTCCCCTCCTCCCTGTCCATCTGGGGAACTTTGTCTCAAAACTTCTCGCTGTATAAAAAAGTATAAGATTTAGAAATATTAGATGGACAAGAGAGAGAATGAGAGAGAGAGAGAGAGAGAGAGAGAGAGATACGTACTGCAATTACTATTTTGTGCTTCTCTATACAATCAATGTATTCCCTCCAAGCCAGGCTGCTATTCGTTTCTCGCAGTGTACAAGCATCCAATAGTATCACAGCTAGATTTGGTTTGTAAGTTCTATGTTCTTCTGTAACTTTTTCCTCTTTGAATGGGACAACTGGCCCTAAGCTTGGGATCCCATGGGTCACATTGGATGAGAGTTGGACCTTTGCTGCCTTTAGGTCTTTATATTCTTGAAATGCTTGTTCATAATTTTTATCATTCTCATACCGCTTCAGAACTTCCATTATATACTCTTTCTTGTAAATTACAGGATAACCCGTAGATAATTTAGGCTACAAAATTTATATACATATATTTTACAAAATAAGAAAGCTATAGAAATAAACTGCAGCTATACAATTTGAACTGCATTGGTTTTAATGTAAATGTATAGGAATTATACAACACATACTTTTACAATGTTAACAATGACAGATACACAAGGAATACATTGATATGCATTTACATCTACAATGTACCAAGTATTTCCCTCTATTTCTTAAGAAAACCTATTGTGAATTATAGCTCTCGAGAAACTGACAGGTCTGAAATCTAACCAATGCAGTTTATACATCGAAACCTTCAACAACCTCAGAAAAATCACGAATATAACACAGGTTAATGTATTTTTTTCTAGTTTAAGTGACCCGCTTTATAAATTAATCTATGTCTCCAAACTAAAATTAAAAATCAAGAGACACAAAAATCGATGCGAAAATTCAAAGTTATTATTGTACACAATGTATTCCGACTGAAGGCAAGGAAGTTAATTAATCAAAAGAGCAATAGAGTATTGAAAATTAATCATAAATATAAATAAATAAATGACAACTCAATTATAAGTGAAAAGAATAACCTTGAAGTAAAACAGTATCACGAACAATTGAACGGAAATATACTTCATATTTACAGTAAAAGATACTTACCATCGGTGCTTGTTTATCTGCCATGATGATTTATAAAACGAAAGTAGAATATTTACTTGTATGGAGACCGACAAGGGTCACTAATATTAGGTTTGCTGCAGGTGAAAAATTAAGTTGATATGCCGTAGTCAGGGGTATAGCGAGAACGGAATGAATAATATTTTTACATATTTCTTTTTGTAGAAGCTCTACAAAGCAATATCAATTAGATGTACGAATTGGTATTCTTCTATATTCTAAATTTAGAACGGGTAAAACTATATAAATTACATGTAGGCTACCTAATGAGATAGGTAGATGGTTTAATATTCCCAGAGAAAACAGAATTTGTAAATTATGTGCCTGCAATAACTACAATTAGCAGCTATTACAGAGAAGAAAATCATTACACACTGACACGGGTTTTGTTTCTTTCTGCATTGCCAACTACCTTCATACCCGTATAAATCGCAAAATTAAAATTGATATTTTCTGAGACATTTAAATATTGACCTTTGCAAGAAATAGACGAGAGAATTCTGAAATATGACTTCATTACAAGTTCATATACAGGAGTGCCAGAATCTATCCCCCCCCCCCCACCACACACACATTGTAAAATGGTGTTCCCGTGGTATGATTTTTAAAATAAAAACATTGAATGCTATTAAGAATAACGTTGACCGATATATAAAATGCTTTTAAAAATAAGCTAACATTATCACAACAGTGTCGTATATTTTTATAACCTTAGATCTATAACTTCCGCGTCGGAAAACTACATTCAAAAATTTATAAATAAATAAAGATAAATTAAAAATACATTATGGCGAACCATTCGCGCATTAAATTTGATGAGTTGGTAATTAAGTTTTTGGCTATTTTATATCCCGTCGTTATGTGATGGTGCCTGTTGTTATGTTTTATATCCCGTCGTTATGTGATGGTGCCTGTTAAGTTATGTTGTATATCCCGTCGTTATGTGATGGTGCCTGTTGTTATGTTGTATCGGTTTGTTATATCCCGTCGTTATGTGATGGTGCCTGTTTTTATGTTGTATCGGTTTGTGATATCCCGTCGTTATGTGATGGTGCCTGTTGTTATGTTGTATCGGTTTGTTATATCCCGTCGTTATGTGATGGTGCCTGTTGTTATGTTGTATATCCCGTCGTTATGTGATGGCGCCTGTTGTTATGTTTTATATCCCGTCGTTATGTGATGGCGCCTGTTGTTATGTTTTATATCCCGTCGTTATGTGATGGTGCCTGTTGTTATGTTGTATATCCCGTCGTTATGTGATGGTACCTGTTGTTATGTTGTATATCCCGTCCTTATGTGATGGTACATGTTGTTATGTTATATATCCCGTCGTTATGTGATGGTGCCTGTTGTTATGTTTTATATCCCGTCGTTATGTGATGGTGCCTGTTGTTATGTTTTATATCCCGTCGTTATGTGATGGTGCCTGTTGTTATGTTGTATATCTCGTCGTTATGTGAGGGTGCATGTTGTTATGTTTTATATCCCGTCGTTATGTGATGGTGCTTGTTGTTATGTTGTATCGGTTTGTTATATCCCGTCGTTATGTGATGGTGCCTGTTGTTATGTTTTATATCCCGTCGTTATGTGATGGTGCCTGTTGTTATGTTTTATATCCCGTCGTTATGTGATGGTATACAGTTGTTGACTGGGGGTCGAGGGCAACAGTTGATCTGTCGGACCGGCTCATAAACTGTTGCCCAAGGCCGAAGGCCGCGGGCAACAGTTTGCAAGCCGGTCCGACAGATCAACTGTTGCCCGAGACACAGTCAACAACTGTTTTGTTATACCCCTTCTAATCAATAACACGTTTTCGCGGAATGTGACGTCACCGGTCAACAGTCTTTTTTAACAGTCGATTTTAACAGTTCCAATCCAACAGTTCCAGTCCAACAGTCAATATGCTGGACTTTTTTTCGTATAGAGTTATATAGTAACTGTTTTACAGGGGTATAACAATGCCTGTTGTTATGTTGTATCGGTTTGTTATATCCCGTCGTTATGTGATGGTGCCTGTTGTTATGTTTTATATCCCCGTCGTTATGTGATGGCGCCTGTTGTTATGTTGTATCGGTTTGTTATATCCTGTCGTTATGTGATGGTGCCTGTTGTTATGTTGTATCGGTTTGTTATATCCCGTTGTTATGTGATGGTGCTTGTTGTTATGTTGTATCGATTTGTTATATCCCGTCGTTATGTGATGGTGCCTGTTGTTATGATGTATCGGTTTGTTTTATCCCGTCGTTATGTGATGGTGCCTGTTGTTATGTTGTATCGGTTTGTTATATCCCGTCGTTATGTGACGGTGCCTGTTGTTATGTTGTATCGGTTTGTTATATCCCGTCGTTATGTGATGGTGCCTGTTGTTATGTTGTATCGGTTTGTTATATCCCGTCGTTATGTGACGGTGCCTGTTGTTATGTTATATATCCCGTCGTTATGTGATGGTGTCTGTTTTTATGTTGTATCGGTTTGTTATATCCCGTCGTTATGTGATGGGGCCTGTTGTTATGTTGTATCGGTTTGAGGATGTGATTTCATAAGTCAAAGAAAAAAAAATAAACATTTATTGATTAGATCTTGGGCAAAATGCTGCGTTTCATATTAAAGCAACATTTTGGTCTGAAGGTCATACAATACACCTGATGCTAGATACTTAGAGCTTTTGTTTTGAGTAAGAAAAAACCCCCACATGCATATGAAGTCTGATCTTGATGCTACATGTGACACAGAAGTCAACAAATAAATTTATTATAGAAGCTCGAGAAAATGTCCAACGAAATAGCAAGTTGTGTTTTGTTCGTATGAACAAACTGGTCATAAATTGGTTTAAGTTAATCAAAATATAGACCTCCAGTAGGGAGATAAGTTATATATTTATGAACATGTACATTGATTATAGAATTTGACCAAATAAATCAAATTTTTTGTGACATTCTACCACAAATGGTATCTTGCATATGAGAGCAATATTTTTAACCGAATATTTCTCGGTTTTTCAGATTAAGCTAATTCATACAAATGCGTAATATTACTCAATAGTTACTGTATTACATTCTGACCGGGTACATAATCCGAAACTGTCCCTTGGTAGTTTTAACTTTTAGTTACATGTGTTCGATCATAAGCCAAGTACATAATTTCATAGCTTCATGTATCCTAAAAATAACTTTTTTTTATTGATTTTGTAATGAGTATACAAGTCATGTTATAGATGGGGTAAACAAGTACAATGTAATATGGGTAAAGCAGTCATCCAGTTTATCTATTGCGATTCCTCTCCTCCGGAAGAACGTATCCCTTACACACCAGGGGTCCGTTGTCATGGAGAAGAAGCGCCGGCCACACACACACCTCCACGATCTTCCCACGGCGTCCATGGAAGGAGAATAAGGCCTTGTCCACCAGTTGTCCTTGTTTAGGTGAGATGATCACCATTGGTGGGTCCTGCATACACATGTACCAACAAAGCTCTACACACTTCCTGACGTACGTCACCACGCGGACGTCTGCTCGGATGATCTCGTCTGGTATCAGGGCGGGGAGCTCAGTGTCTATGAACAGCTGAAAACATATATTGTTCAAGAATAGTATCCACATATATTATAAATACCTATGATATCCTATTACTCTATTTTTATCATACCATTGACAATATCTTCACTTACCTTTGACTTGCTTTTGGCTGTCGTGGAGGCCACTGCTTTACTGAAGTTTTTGGCGTGTCTGACAAGATTTGGGTACTCCACACTGTTTCTGTACACTCTGTCCTCTGGATTCACATCACCAGGTTCTGCTTTCTCTTCTTGTTTCCTCTCGGATCGATTTCCATCTTCTAAAGTTTCTTGTTTTGGTTTTTGGTTAGATGGCTCCTGATTGTTTTTCTTAGCATCGATTTCGTTGTCAGTGCTCAGATCTTTATCCAGTGGTAGAATTTGTTGGCCGTTTTCGTCCCCATGTTCTTGAGTAGTCATTATCTGATCATATTTCTGCTCTTCCTCATTATCTGCTTCCAGTTTGTTTGGATTTTCCTTCGCAATAGGTGGCGTTGAAAGTTTTTCTGATGACCCATTCCCTCCATCGGTCTCTCTGTTATGTTTTTCCTCGTCTTCCTCTTTATTCCTCTTCTCCGTAGTGCTGCTGTCTCCAAAGGACTCCGTTTGTTCTTTATTTTCAAGAGAAGGTATTTCTTCGCTGTTAACTCTACTATCCTTCTCTGAAGCCGCATCGTCTCTCTTTACAACAAACATTCATACGTATTTAATGACGCAATCTTAAATAAAAGCTCTTTTGACAGAAAAAGCTTTTAAAAACTTTAAAAACGGAAAATATACCTTTGGTTTTTCAAACCCTAAAGTGACGGCGAAACTATCTTCAAGGTAAATCTTCTGTCTCTTAAATTGGTCTTTACAAAATTCGAAGATATTCTAAAAGAAGAAGAAAGCGGTTGCTGAATTGGCGCCAAATCATTGGTTTAGCTGAGGACAACGCCTATACACGTAAACGTAAAACTGGTACTACCGTCAATATGTTCTGCAGCGTATAAAGCGTGTCGGGAAGGACGTTGTTACCATCATCTTCTGTTTTGGGTTTGAAGGCCTCGAATGCCTCCGACCACTCGTCATCAAACAGCTGACTGTACATCTCCCCCAGTCTTGTGGGGCGGTGGGTGTCACTCAGGTCCGCGATGTTGGGGTTTCCCTCCGTCAGCTGTTGACTGGCAAATTTACTCAGTCTATGTAGTATACAGTATAAGGTGGTTATTAAATTTATATGTACATGAATTTAATGCATGTCTTCTGAATCATACACTTTACCTTTTGGGGTTGTCTCTTATGTTTAATGTACATATCTGATTGAATATGAACAGACTTTCATAAAAAAAAATATCTTCATGACCTTTTCATTTTTGTAACGTCAATATTTTTATTCTTTTTTCCAACATACAAAAGCATATTGTATTTTTCGAAACTATAATTTATCGTTAGTCTTATATTATTACGGTATTTGGTACAAATAGTATATTCAAAATTTAAACTTTAAGTAACCTCATAGACAGTTCTTCAATTTCCTCCTCTTTCTCCTTCAACTGATTTTGCATCTTGTAGAATTCAAGTCTTTTCATTATGATATTTTGTTTCAGATCGGGTCCCTATCATAGAATGCGAATTCGTGAATTAATAGAAATTCAATTATCAAAATCAGATCCTTTAAAACTTGTATACATTCTATTGCAAAATACTTCTTAAAACACAAATTGTTTCTCTTTTTATCTACCTTGGCCTTTTGGGCTAGATCTAGCAGTTTTTCTGCTAAAACAAGTCTCCCAAAGTCTCTCCAAATCTCTGATAATTCTATTCCATATTTCCGCTCATCAACAGTAAGCAGAAAATGGAACAGAGCCGAGTGCCTCAATTTATGTGGGACATCGTTTGCGTCCTTGAACGTAGAGTCAACCAGAGCGAATATGTCCTACCCGAAATAAAATAAACCCAAATGAATCCTACTTTAAAAAAAACCAACATTTTAATTGAAGATTAGATCTTAAAAAAAGGCAAAGGATGAAATGAATTTCTTTCGGATTAAAAAAAAAATCTAAATGCATTCTTTTCAATTCCTTACTTGGTTAAAATATGGAGATGACAAGGACATTTTTACTGGTGCAGAAAGATTCATTTATTTTTTCACAATTTTCATCATATCATATACATATATATCATGATTTCCATAGTTTTTTTTAATTCGATATTTTGTTGTAAATTATTAGTTTAATAGACATAAAAGATCTATATAGCATCGATTTCTTTTATTTCATTATGAAATCCATCATCTAAAGTAATCAATCAAAATGGTCTACTTCTACGTCATTAAAAACAAATTAATATTATTGTCAAGATATTTTACTAGGAATTAAGTTAATATTTAATATTTTTTATCAAATCATATTTGATTACATGTTATAAAGAATTGTATACAACTATTTTGACATACGGCCCCCTCTGGAAATGCTGATTTCAGTTTACTCTGACACGTAAACAGATGTCGACACTCCTTGACCACCTCTGGCCTCGGGGCTCGGTCTGACCCCCAATTATCCTGTTCCAACAACCACTCGATAATGTTTCCGTTCGACTTCCTAGGCCGTTTGCTTTGAGAACCAGTAAAAGGCTGCTGTCTCTGAGAATATAAACACAGACATAAATACTGTTTAACCTCTGTTTTAAGTAGACAGTATACTCTGTCCAGTGGAAATGTGGGCTAGTTTATATATACCTTCTTCTCTGGGTCGGACTGAGAGCTTGTGGTGAGTGTGAGATATTCAGATACAGCGTCCCTCCATCTGCTGTAGCCGGGAACCCTGTCGGAAACAGCAGACATCACGGCGTACAGCGCCGGAGCCTGCTTTTTGTTGCTTTCTTTCACGGAATCAAGGTCACCAGACGACATTTTCCCTTGTTTTCTTTGTTCCTAATCAAAATAAATCCAATTTAATCAAGAATTTCAATTCATTTTTTTATCTTCTTTTTTACGACATATTAGAAATTGTTGACGTCGAGAAATATTTTAAAATCCCATAAAAGGTATTTAATATAGATCTCAGCTCTTCCTGTTCTTATTTAGGTCAAAAACACAATAAACTAACGATAAAATGATGCTAAGAATGCAGTTCAGAGCTTATAATAGTGTTACATTCTTATATAAACTTTTAATGCAACAGCAAAAAAAAAAAAATAACGAGTTGTTAAATAGAGCTCTATTTACCGGACAGCCTGTTTCTCTTGCAACTTTAAGAAGATGTTCATATTCCCCCAAAGCGATTTCTAGGTTTCCGCCAATCAGAAGTTCATCTTTATGCATGCTACAATTCCTTAACAGATCCTCAATGGCTGGGTAATCGGCATTCTGATCAAAGAAACAGACAGATATGTATAAATTAATTAAAATCAATAAACGATATTTGCATTGAATTATAATTATAGGTGGTTACTTTTTTAAAATTTATAATTAAACAACCATGTAACTGTTATATGATTAATTTTAGTGTACCTCGATAAACACAACTTGATTTATTTCGTTTGTAAATGTATTTTCTGATCGTTGGTTTAGTTGTTCCATTTTTTCTTGCTGGAATTAAAAACATGAATTGTATCATTAATGGTTAAAATCATCATGATTTTATCATTTTATTATTTCGATATATACTATAGTAGCTTACCCCTCGCTCTGCACTGGTCTGTTCGGCTGCAAAATTTTCCTTATCCCGCCTTTCACTTATTTTCTCCTTTGTGTGCAATGATGAGTCCTTATAATTTTCAACTTTTGGTTCATGTGTTTGTGATGTACAAGTTGTCTCAACGTGTTGCTCCGTAGAAGCAGTGTCGTCTATACTACCCTTCTGATCAGCTCGTGTTGATTGTGTCGGAGACTGTGGATCTACAGGAGGGTCGTCGTTGTCACTATCAATAATGGTTATAAGGTGTTTTGTTCCAGATTGCGACATCTATACTGGTCAAGTTTGGTTGTCTTTATACCGAACAAACCGAAAGTAGAAAATTAAAATTGTGTGCAATCACTGACAAAGTGAAACACAAAGCGAGAAAAGAGTATAGCAGATGAGATTTATATAAATTATTTACCGTTTAAAAACTCTTACAATGCCTGTTTCAGTTGTTTAGTTGGTAAGTGACAGAAATCATTCTAAATTCACTGCTTGTTCGTATCTGCTTTCAACTTCCTTGTTTTGATTTTGTTACATGCACATGAAAGAGTTGTCGGACTTTAGGCCAGTTCTCCTTAAACATTGATCATAGACACTGGTGTATGATGTATATAATAAAAAAATAAATTCTTTCGGTATCTATGTTCATTTAAAAAAATAGTCTGTGTATCATCAATTGAATAAGTATATAAACCGTGAGAATTTTTATCCTCTGTATATTTTATTTTGAAAATAACAATTGTCTTGCAAAGCATGAGGCAACATATTTATTTACGTCAGAAAATATGGATCTGCTTTGGTATTTAACACATTACTGATCGACACATTTTATTGAGTAACCACGTAATCAATCATGTATTAAAAGAAAATCTTTTTAAGTGAAGGGAACTCCTTTTTATAATGAAATACGACAATAACAAACCGGCTGTCAACCATCACAAATATCCCCTAAGTCTCGACAAGTATGGCATAATTTTGAACATATTTAATTGTAGAGTTAAGAAACTAAGTAAGTTGTCCGAAAACAGCCCACCATCTAATTTGAAGATTTGAACAAAACGTCGAATGTTTATCCTATTGTAAATTTAAACAAGAGGCCCATGGGGCCACATCGCTCACCTGAGCAACAATGGGCGTTCAAAAGATATTGTGCCATATGGTCCATCGGTAGAATAACAAAAAATAAATATTGTAAAGTATTCGAATTTTACACTTATTTTTGCATACACGTAATCTTTGACATTGAACCTTCATGAAATACTACTTTTTACCAGAATAAGAAAATCCTACGCAAGATATAAAACTAAACATTTGGTAGGGGTACACTGTTAAGTTGTTAACTTCCAATTCCCTATATTTTCGTTCTGCCCCCCCCCCCCCCTTTGTAAAGCGATCAAAATATATGAGAGCATATAGGTACATTTTTTTCAATAACTACTTACTAGTTATTGTATTTTTAAAAAAATATAATAGTTATTGTTTTTTATTTTAAAAATCCTACAAGTATAAATGTGAAGAAGAAAATCGTACCTCAATGTGCTCAATTCCTCAAATTAAAAACATTCAAAAATTTTATTTGTCTTCCCCATTATAATTTTCCGCTGTGATATTTTCTTAGGAATAGCGATAATTACTTTATCCCCGCAACAGAAATGTGTCAGAACTATGGACACTGTTTTAAAGACGTCGTTTTTATTTACTCGTGTCTGAAAAACTATCAAAATTGATGTAGATTTCACATTATTTATTGTATAAAGAGGGGGCCCCAGAGAGTAGGTATATACAGAATATCATTCTTATATTTTGTTTGTACAAGTATTTAACATACTATAATTGATATAGAATTTCTAATGTTCAACCAAAATTTCAGCGTCAATCGTAGAATTATAAGCAAGATACAGAGCTCACAGTTCGCTTAGGTTTGAGTCATATTTTGTTCACATGAGTTTATTACATTCAGCTTAAGATTTTTAACTTGGTATTTCCTATTCAGCATTTAAAATGGAAAAAAAGAATGGCTTAAGATTTTCAATTCTTTTATTCACTCAAGACCATTTCACTGGTATTTGAGGTTCAAAATAAGTTTATACCAATGAACACAAACACAGTCAAGGATCACATGTACAGTAGGAGTAATAATGACGAAAAAAGGTCAAGTTTACAATACAATAAGTTATTAAAGTTGGTTTCTGGAAGAACAGACTGAAAATTTTCTTAAATATTGACAAATTTTTTACTTTTTTAATCTTTACTTTTTAAGATCTGTGTACAAACATAGAATTGTGAGCAAATCTCTGTATCTTGCTCATAATTCGAAGCTTAACACTCAAATATGGTTAGTAAATAGAAATTGTAAACAATTAAACACAAGAAACATGCACTAAAACAAATAAAGAACACAATTTATTTTTTCGAAATGAATCAGATATATACATGTATATACCTACATATTTCCGTCAGCGATATCAAACTCTATTTAAACTGAATAAACTCGAGAAAATGCCGAGCATCTCAACAAAACCTATTGCATTAATCTACCATTACGCAAAAGATAATGCCAAATTACCGATAGAATGAATTGTATTTCAGTACTTTTTTGATACATCAGATTTTGCTTAATTTGCGCAGGTAAACAGTTAACTGTTTGATTTACCGAAGTCTCTGTTTGATTTGATACGTAAAAATCACGAAATACAGACGATAGTTCCCAGGTTACAAAGCATAAATAATTAAAACGAAACGAAAATCAGAACAAGCTAACACTAACGTCATGTGTGAAAACTGTCAACGCATTGAAATATTTAGCCTTAATTTACTTCACAAAATCGGCACCAATATATTTTGCATGTTTCAAAAATTTCCCTTCATACGCGAACTGTTGCATAGCAAGCAAATTCATCATAGTCAGATCGACCCTTTTTCGTATAATGTCATGGCCGCTTTAAACAAAGAACCTCGTTTTAGAAGTATGGAATACGAGTCTTGGTAAAATGGGTATGCAAACCCGGGCCGTGGCAAAATAAAAGCCGGGGCAGATCGGCAATCATCAATTCCAAATACGCATTATTTTGCAGCAATATTTACAGCGAATACAAATATACTGGTCCATCAAATATCCCGAAATTTTAATAAGATTGGCAGATTAATACCTGCCAATCTTTTGTTATGCCTACCCATTTTACCGTATTCCGAGCCCGAAGCTATTAAACTGATTGAAACACGCCTTTCCTTTATTATTATTTTCGTAATAACTCAGATCTGAAACAGAATTAGCACTTAATTTTTGCAATTTATATTTTCCTTCCCATAAGGATAATTTATGCTAAACTACGTTGAATTGGACTCGGTAGTTTTTGAGAAGAAGATTTTTAAAAATGCACCCCCCTTTTTCTACAGTTTCAAGGTTTTTTCCGCTTTGAATACAGATCGAACTTTTATTTCTGCAATTCATATTCGCCCTCCCATAAGGATGCTTTGTGCCAAATTTGGTTGAAATTGGATAAGCAGTTTTAGAGAAGAAGTTCAAAATGTAAAAAGTTTACAGACGGACAGACAGACAGACGGACAGACAGACGGACAGACGGACGGACAGACGGACAGACGGACGACGGACAAAATGCAATCAGAATAGCTCACTTGAGCTTTCAGCTCAGGTGAGCTAAAAATTAAACCTGAAAATTAGAATGATATATTATGTCATACAGTAAATTTGATCATGTGCAATGAAAATATAAAGATCGATGTCAAACATTTTTTTTAATTGTTAGGAAAGTATGTAATTTGTGGATTTTACTTGAACGGAATGCAAAAGCACAGATACTGTTTCTAACTGCCATTGTGTCTTTACATACAAGATTTATAAATCTAAAATGGTTTGTAGATCTTGAAACACTTTATATGATGCCTTCGTACCTTAAAGGTAACATAAGATCTTTTTTTTTAGATGTATTCTTACATGCACAATTGTAAATATATATCTGAGTTTTAAAACAAGGCTTGAATTTTTTTTTAAATGCTGTAAACATTTCATTGTAATAACATCATTGTTAAATGTATTATAATAATGGTAAACTTGATATGTTTTCTTTTTTTCTTTTTATATTGTTTTTTGTTATATACCAGTTTTATGACTTTGGATATGGTTGAATGAATATGTAATTGGATACTCCTGATCAATAATTGCTATGGTATTTATTAAATAAAACTATAAACGCAAATTCAAGTGCGAGAGTCAGTCTAGTCATATCATTTTTCAAAATCATATCTCGCACAAGAATCTTTATAAAAATAATCAAAACTCCAAAACCGACAAAAACCAACCGCAACACGCAAGTATAAAGTAATCAGATTTGATTTCCCATGCATAACTATCTAATCATTATTCATCTTAACAAATGCAAGATGGTAATGTTACATTATCTCGTAATTACAAAACGACAACGTACCTTATGGACCTAAATTATTTTATCGAAACAAAGCAAACCTGAAGTACTCACTAATTACAGATAGTATAGAATAGATTTTGTCACGAAAAATATTCAAGATTATTCTTTATTACATTAAATCCTGCATGAATGAGAGGAAACAAATGGCATATAAATTATCGTCTATAGAACTTTGTGTTAATATTAAGTTTACTGATGATTGAACGAAGCTTCTTATATTCCGTTTAGTAATTATAAATTGTGTTACAGAGGAATACCACTGTGGGCTCTTTGAACTAATGCAACGGGAAACTTACAAAAAGGCTAACCATTTCTCTTTTGAAAATTTTGAAAACATTTTTTTTTATATTCCTATGTGAAAAATCGACCCCCTTCGATTGTAGTTCCTCCCCACTCCTAGAATCATGATTTGAACAAAGATGAATTAACACTTCGTTAGGTTGCCTCCAAACACATTTCCGTCTCATTGATTTTGAAGACAAAATAAAAAAAAATCTCAGTATATTTCTATGTTAGAATATGACCACATTCCTTACCCTTGGGTATTATAATAAGAATAATATCCATTATTCAATAATTCTTAACTACATGTATCTCCACTTGAAAGCGAGCGTGTTCCTTCATTTCAATAAACTTGAACTCCTTCTACCCAATTTTGCTTTGTGCCAAGTTGGATTAAAATTGTTAAAATTTGCCCAAAGGTTCTGGAGAAGACGAACAGACGGAGAGACGGACGCCGAACGAAAAGTGTTTATAAGGCTCAATTTGAGCTTTTAGGGACTAGGCAAAATTTATCACAATGATGGGACCGGTACAAATAAAAATATCTATTTAAAATATTGACATGTCCCATGGCTTTCATATTGAAAAAAAATTTGTTTCACATGCCTTTTGGCTTAAAAAAAGTTAATGTCCCATAGATAATCATATACTTCTTCATAAGTAAACTGGCATAGAAGATAGGATTTTTTTTCATCCTGGTGACAATTAATAGGCTTTAGCTAATAACTGAGATAGGAATAAATACTTTAAAACAGTTTCATTTTAATCATTTAATTCATAAACTGGAAGCAATTTGCTGATTCTATGAAATTAAATTAAGCAACCTGACTTATATAACCCAATTTAAAAAAAAGAATATTTTTCTTTTAAATGTAGTTAACATGAAAACAAATGCAGGTAAAATAATTTACAAAATCTCTAAAATCCCACGTTTATGCTCCTTTCTTCTTAAGTGATATTTTTAGATGTATTTATATACATAGTTGAACCCCCTTCCCCCATTTTCAATTAATAATCTCCATTAACATTACATGTAGGATATGTAAATGTACATTTGACCATCAAAATTACATGTGTACTACTATTGATATGAACAAGAATCATCATATTTTTACCCTTTGTATATATGCATAAAAAATATAACATTTTTCATGAAATTCTTATCTGTCTTCAACTACTCTGGGTGTTTTAAATTTAACGCAGGCATCACACTTGTAGGTCTTGCTGTTTTAGCATGGATTAATAAAAGGGGACCAAAAAGCCAGATTAGATATCAAGATATTCACAAAAAATGATTGTTAGCTTCCTATTTCATGAAAAAAAGAAACCACATGCAGGACAACATGTCCATATGTAAATAAAAATAATGCTTCAAATCATGATATCCAATTAACCAAAACGGAACAATTCTTAGCATCAGTGATTACTACTTCAAATATGTTTGAGAAATGACTCAAAGAAATAACCATAAGTTTAATAATACATGTATTAGGTAAAATAATTCAAACTAATGCCTTTAATGAAAATCAAAAAATCAAAAAATTAGGGGGAGGGTATACATGTAAAGGTATCCTTAGTGATGTGATGCTTTTATCATGATAATATCATGTAGATGTATGTAGTATTGATTAAGGTTTCTTATTAAAAGAGCTAAAACAACAGCTGACCTCTAAAAGGTCAGGTAAATATGTTTTAATGAATGGCACAAAATAAATCTACAATAAATATTTTCGGCAGAAAGTTGAAGAACGAAACAAAGCAAACATTTACATATCATTTATTATGGCACAGAATCAATGATATAAGTGTATAATACATTGTACTTCTGTTTCCATAAAATTCTAAAATTAAACAACACAATTAATCGTTTTCGATGCGATATTCAACAAGCCCCTTCAACTTGCTTTTCCATAGTAATTTGATTTGTTGCAAGTACGCAGCACAGTTAAGGCTGTCAATAAACTCCGTTCAGACAAAAAGTACGGGAAATGTGCATTATGACATCACAGTATATTACAAACCTCGAAAGTACTTATTAATTTATTAATTAGTAAAATCAACCTATACTAATCTTTTAATTAAAAAAAACAAATGCTATTACTTACAATTTTGATGTCCGTTATATCGTACACACTGAAAAATAAGCGAGATGTCGTTCTCGCTGTACTACAAAATATGACGTCATATGCTTCAAAATGACGCATTAAGTTAAATCATTGAAGGCTATCGTGCAGTTTTATAGCGAAGAAAAATAAATGTCATACATTAACAGAAAAGTATAAATGAATATTTTGTTTAAAATTATTATTAGTAGAATGCTACCTATATAGTCTTATTTTCATTTTGTTAAAAGTATGCATCGTATAAAGAAGCCACCTCGGTTTTGTATAAAATATCGTATATCTAAAATCTGAGTACCTAAATAAATCACTTAATTGCAAGGGCATACGCTTACCTGATCTCGACAAACTTTTACATGTGAATTTGAAATATGCTATGTAACTTAAAAACTTCTACGATCCTTGTAAAATCTTACAAATTAATTATTTTTTAATGAAATTTAGCCTGTGACCTTCAAAATTATTAAACATATGCATTATAAATTACGGTTTCTACTAACAAATATTCTTATCTTAAAAAGTTTTTTCAAAATCTACGATATAACATCAAGTTATTTCATAATTCAGTTGTGAATTTTGACATGATTATGCCCTTGCAATATTGAATTTTTTAAATGACCTCAAACCACAAATACATCTGCTTGTACCATGCGACTGCCATATCACGTGACCACTATGAACATAAAATATTGTACTGTTATATATATATTTTAGAAATATATTGGATTTGAGTGACTGTTATTTATTTTAAAAAGGACATGCCAGTTTAACTAAAGTATACGTGTTTTCATCACAAAAATTTACCCATATTTTTATTGACCGCCTTAACTGTACTGCGTACCTTTTAATCACAGAAATTTCATTGTAATATTTGGTTAGTTTGAATGATTTGATACAATTTTCAAGAAAACTGAGCATTTTTAAAAGGCAGTATTTGTTGTAAACCAAACGTATATGTTAAAAAAATCAGTGTATACATATATATTATATATACATGTACTAGTATAACAACAAGAATGTAATCTCGTTGTATTCCAACAAAAAGCAGATTGATCAAAATATCAATAAGTTATTAAGTAAGATTTTTTTTTTCATTTGTATTACGTCTGACAAATGTTTTATAGAAATAATTTGATTATTGCAATCAAAACAACAGAGTTAAATAAATATCTCTATCTATGGCGATTCCTCTCCTCCGGAAGTACGTATCCTTTACACATCACGGGTCCGTTTTCATGGAGAAGAAGCGCCGGCCACACACACAACGCCACGATCTTCCCGAAGCGTCCATGGAAGGAGAATAAGGCCTTGTCCACTAGCTGTCCTTGTTTAGGTGAGACGATTACCACTGGTGGGTCCTGAATACACATGTACCAACAAAGCTCTACACACTTCCTCACGTACGTCAACACACGGACGTCCGCGCGGACAGTCTCGTCTGGTATCAGAAAGGGGAGCTCAGATGCAATGAACAACTGAAATCATACATTGTCAGAATTGGACATTTCTATAACAAGAATAAGTCAGGGAAAAAATAATTGGATTTCATTTTAAAATATTTGTTCCTTACCGTTGATTTGGTTTTAGCTGATGTGAATGCAGCTGCCTTTCGGAAGTCTCCGGCATATCTGTCAATTGTTGGGTAAATAACACTCTTTCTGTAGTCCTTGCCTTCTGAATGTTTATCTTCTTTTTCTGGTTCTTGTGCTGGATCTTTCTGAGAACTGTCAGATTTATCAGTATCTGTCTTTCCCTCTTCTGATACTTCTTGGCTCTTCTCACTTGGTGTTTGATTGAATAATTCCTTGTCATAGACGAACACAAAGTTTAAAATAATCAACGTTTTCCACTCAAATGAATATTAATCTTATTGGTTTCCAAATTCAAGAAATATCAACAAATATAGACTTGAGCAATACAAAGTTCAAATCAAAGGCTGATACTATAAAAATCTAATTCTGATTGTAACACCTAATTTGATTGGCTAGACAAGTTCTTGTATATCGTATACATGCAACAGTATATTGCGTTGCCACAATCGCTCGCCGGCAACGCGGGTTCCAGCAATCAGCGACGGAGGCAACACCGGCAAATCCGGCGATGCCGGTTAAATGAAAAGCACCCATAATTTGCATTCGTCACGGTACGACACACGTGCAAAACGTATTATTTTGCTTGACGTTACGTTTAACTCTTTGCCCCTTTCGATCATTGTGACGTTCAATTACTTTACGTCCACCTAGCTTTGCTAAAACAAAGTTATTAACTAAATAATGAGCCTTATTTTCTTATTGTGGACTTAGAAAATTAAATCATAAGGAATAAATTTAATTTCTATGTATGTTATATGATATAACATAACTTCACGGTTTATAAAGCGTAAACTGCCTCAAGTTATGTTATATCATTTAACATACGTAGAAAGTATTTTCATTCCTTAAATGTATTATCCGTCTGTTTTGCTGCGTCTTGTTTCTTTAATACCTCCATCAAATTTATGTTTATATTGAATTCTTTGAAATATCTGTACCAATTTTTTCCAGATTGTTTAAACATAGTAAACTGTACCTGTTGTTCTTTTAATCCTATAGCAATAGCAAGGCTATCTTCAATGTAAAGTTTCTGGCTTTTTGATTGGTCTTTGCAAAATTCAAAAATATTCTGAAAACAGAAAAAATTGACTATTAGATCGGCGCAGTATTGATGGTTTATTTATAACTTTTCTTTTGAATGTCCCTGATTATACCATCAACAGATCCTGAAGGATATACAATATATCAGGGGCGATGCCGTCGTCATCATCTTCAGTTTTGGATTTGAAGGCCTCGAATGCCTCTGACCACTCGTCATCAAACAGCTGACTGTACATCTCCCCCAGTCTTGTGGGGCGGTAGATGTCACTCTGGTCTGCCATGTTGGGGATTACCTCCATCAGGTGTTGACTGGCATATTCGCTTAGTCTGAAGATAAGCGAATGATTCTTTATTTTTTATTTTATGTTCTATTTGTGCACATGCATATATCTTCTAAACAGTTTTTCGTAGGTCTAATCAAAGAAATTGTGGAATCAAATTTAAGTTAAAAATATATGAATATTTAATAAACAATTACTTAATTTCTCCTTTTACTTGATGCCCTCTATGTTAGGTTCTATAATCATTATATTAAGTTTAGTTAACAAGTCTGTCTTATTCAAGTAAACAGAACCTCAACCTTGTTGAAAGGTCTTCAATTTCTTGGTTTTTTTCTTTCAGCTTGTACTGCATTTTGTAGAAATCTAATCTTTTCACTGTGATATGTTGATGTACATCTGGTTTCTATTAAATATTTAATGCTTTAAAATTATAGTTAACTAAGGAAAATTTTTAAATCTTCATACAATCAAATATGTGTGCTACACTAATAATGAAAATTATCGTGTATATTTTAACTGTTAAAATAAATTGTTTCAGAAATGACACTACCTTGGTTTTCTTTAACTCGTTCAAACTTTTATACCTCAATGAAAAAATGACAATAAAAACTGTCAACCATCTCAAAAATCCATAAAACGAAATACAAATTCAAAGCAGAGCAAAGCTTTACAAACTGTTCATACGAAGAGCATGCTCTTGTGAATCGAATTAACTGAGAGACAAAAACACAACATGCAGGTGATGGACAAGTGATGAATAACAAGTCGCCATTGTCTAAAGTATTTCCCTGCAAATTGTTTTCAATTAACAAATACATGTGGTATAGTTGCTAATTATTATTTCGCAAGAGCATATTCCAACATGTTTTATATATTAGGTATTCATTTAAGAGTTAGTACATAAAAATCATGCAAGTTTGATTGTTACTTATTTTTAAAAGGTGAGTCTTCATTAAAGGAAGTGAACATGAAAAAATTATCAAGGGCTCAAATTTGTCTGTTTGATGTGTATAATGATATCTGAAAACCATTTAGACAGAGCTTTCCTCAGTAAAAAGATATACCACTTAGAATAACTAATTCTTGCAATCCATGAGCGCTGCCATATTGTTAAAATCATTACCTCCCTGCTGGGTTATCTCTAAGCATCTAAGAGAGGGCAGCACTGATGCTGCCGTCAGTGAGACACATTGCAATTTTACACACGTGTAGTAACAGGGATAAAATGCCATCATCAAAATGTGAATGGAAACTTGAAAGGAATGTAAAGAGTTGTCATTTTAAACAGTGTTTATGGAGGAAGATTTTGGATCTCAGAATGATGCATTCCCACCAGCAGTTAATGTGACATGTAACTAGAATGGAATGTCCGTGGATCAGTGTTATTGTGACCTATTTTTTCTTGCACTCGGGAATTTCTTGTTTATGAGTTTGAACATTATGTGTGCTACATAAATGAGCACACAAGGTGCATTGCACAGCATCCTGACTTTTAAAAAGTGTCTTAGTCCTGTTATTCTTCTGACAGCATAAACAGAACCGGCGTACATATCATCAAGATCTCATGTATAAAAAAAAACAAATCAGAAAAATTTCCCGGGCATTTAAATAAAAAGTAACGGTAAGAAACCCCACATGGAAAATGGAATTACAATTTTATATTAATTTAAATTGAAATCTAAAAACAGCATTTTATTTATGTAAACACTGACTGCCACATGCATCTCCATACGGCCTCCATACAAACATCTGGAATGTGATGGTCTTATATTTCACAAATTAATTTATCTATATTCATTTTTTGTACAAATCATAAATAGTTATCTGAGGTTCATTTATAGAAATGTACTAAATCCTTGTCTTCTCATGACAGTACACAAAATTTTTCTTCACATCAAGGCATATTTTTTCTTCGTAACTTTTATCAACTCTATACATAAACACTGGCCTAGTTCCAACATTGACCCAGTCACCAGCAGCAATGTGGCTTATCTACGTCCGAGAACAGATGCATGCTGGGGAATAATGGATTACCTCCATAAACCTTTCACTGAGAGTGTTAAATTGATAAAATCTCTTGATAGAAATAAACAAATAGGTAACAGACCTCATTTTTAAGTTTCAAAAGGCTTTTATAATTTATTAAGCAACAATTATTTTTTTCATGTTCACTTCCTTTAAATTCACAAGGTTCTTCTGAGTTAATGCACTCAACGTGTATTCACAAGGGAAAGACTTTTTCAAAGTCACATTTAGGTCTATATCTATACATTTCGTTCTGTAGACGATGTGCTACCTACCGTTAGTTCAGGATCTGATGTTTTTGCCACTGTCTGCTTGCCAACTGAATACTGTTCGGTGTCACTATCAGAGTCCCAAATAATTTGTAATCGATGAAGAGTTGAAGACTGGTCCATTGTACCACCATCGGACGTACCCAAAGTAAAACCTATAGTTTTATTTTTCCCTGTGCATCGACAAAATCAGTAAAAAAAATCAGTATAACCCACTGATTTCGACATCAGATCCACATCCTTAAATGAGATAAGTAAAACCCGCTTTCTTTAATTCTTCTGTTTAAATATGCCATCAATTTCTTAAACATCTACCCTGTCTACCTATTACATGTATAACTACTGCTTTATCTCGACGTCCTATTTAACCTCGTAAAATAAACAGTAATGATACAGTGACAGTTATCTAGCTTATCTAAGTCTGAATCCATTTGAATTATCACTAATTCCTCGCTCCTGATCTACATGGTATGTCCTGGCAGGGTTATTGTCTCGCCAAAAAAGGTTAACAACCGTAACATTATCAATGTAACAATTTATACAATTAACTTTCCATAAAAGGTGTTGGTAAGTAAGATTATGTTATTGTTGAATACTGGTACCAGTGTTGTTTTGAGTTGTTTTTAACTATATAGATCAGTTATCGCATTTCACATTTGGCGTACTTTACTCCTTCAATCATGTATGAGATACAATATTTTTTACAGAAGAAAAATTAGATCCCACTGTATACATATATAATTTAATTAAAGCAAATTTCAAAACTTGAGTGACCTATAAAATGTCATTAATGCACGAGAATTGGCCCCCACGAATTTTAATGATTCCACAATAAGTGTACACCAAAATTTTTCGCAAAATTGTAAGTACGACGTAAATAAATATTATCATTTGATAATAGAACCCACTTCAATACTTTTCTCTAAATTTACAAATAAAATGTATCATAACTATTTACCTTTTCAATTTGAAAAAGTTCAGCTTATTAAAACGATAGAAATAGTCCTCTAGCTGGTTTAAACTAACACAATCAAATAGTTATTGATTGCCATTAACTATCAATTTCTAAATTAAAAGTCCAAATAAAGTTACAAAACAGGAGCATAATAGAAGCAGGATCAAGTGCCATGGAGGAATGAGCATCCATAGACAATTCATGATTGATAATGGCCTAATAAAAAGTATGGCCTAATAAAAAGTATCAAAAACGTCAGTCAGCGAATGACCCAGCAGAAAATTATATTTGCTGACGAGGTCGTTGTATCGACTATAGCGGTTACGAAATATTAACTTCAATTGTCTGTTGATAATCTTGTTTTGTCAACTTGTTTATCAGTAACTTGCCTCGTATAAGAATATTTTCCTAAAGACAAATCCTACGTATGCAGTTGGTGATGGTATATTGCTATATTAGTAAGCATTTAAGAAATTGCGGGTAGGTTATGAAAGCATATCAGCAATGAAGCGTCTTATTTTGACCCATAATTAAAATCATTAGATTAAACAAATGTTTTGAATCAGATCAAAAACTAAGTATCATCCTTTGAAATATATATTAATGCAATAAAATCGGGTGGTACATTACTACCACAGTGGTGGATTATTACATGACAACTATAAATAGCTTACGTATCTTCCTTGATAAAAAAAAATAGAAGAACTACTTATTTATTAAACATTTATTTACCCGGTTCTCAAAAAACCTTCCCAACCTATATACAGTTTGCGCAAAAATATTATGTTGCAGCAAAATCACATAAAATTCAGGATTCTAGCGGCACTTTTCAAGTTAAGCATTGATCAAACTATCCATACGTGTAAACTATTAAGTTCAATATGTACGGAGTAGAGTTGTTCCTGTTGGATTTTTATATCGTAAACAACGACGAAGGAAAGCCTGGCCGAGAAATAAAAGCAAATTTACATACCTTCTAGCGAATAATTGATAGCATTTACACATTCCCCAGTATTCGTTTAATTCTCAATGAATCACACCAGAAGAATTTATTACAATTCTTATATTACTTATATTTTGAATCTGTTTACAATTCTTTCACACGAACATCAGCTATCAGTCATGACGTCATCAATATGTAAGTCTAGGTAATACAATATAATTTGTGAAAAATGTCTCCAGTATCTTAAATTTGTTTTTGGTCATCGCTTCGTTGCTTGAATATTTGAATATGAACATTACAATGAAGTTTTGTGATTTCACGGAATACATATATTTCAGAACCATATGCTTCCTTAACATCCCTGTGCAATTAAACCCCCCTAAACATTCAACTTTTGAACTATTTAACAGTGCAGATTCACCAACATTGGCCTGTCATTCATACTTTGACGGATGATTTGGGAGCCAACATTACCGATCAGCCAATCAGTGAACGAAAGCCTTTTACTATTTTCTGTGTATAACTAAACAAATTACAAAAGTTGTTCCTTCTGACAACCAGCTCGGCCAATCTATGACACTCGTTGATTACATAGAATATTTATGTTGTTAAAATGTTATTCTGAATATCAAGTCATTTTTACATGTGACCTTGCCAACATCAATGTCTTATCTTAAACAAAATCTCTGAACTGTTTTTTTAATACCCGAATCAGATAATGTGAACTAAGATCCATATTAAAGGTTGTTCTATTAAAAGAAATAACTCCACCAACAACAAACTACACACACTTTGTATCATACAACTGAAAATGTTTCTATAAATAAAATTTTCTTTGACAAATAGATAAAACTATCTGTAATTTGTTTCTTGCAATTTTATAAACGGTATCAAAACCATTTCCTGAAAATCTTAAATAAGGCATGAAAAAGAAGACCATGGCACGTTGGCAGAATGGATTAAAAGTGTTTTATGTTTGATAAAATATCGCATTAAGCAATAAAAGTACAATATAAAAACCATTTTTCTTCCATATTAAATAATTTATAAGTGAAAAAAAATACTAGATAGATTGCACGATCGGTTTTACTGCTGACAAAGCAGGAAATAACATTGTCTTTGTTTGTAAGGCCCATTGTACATGTAAATTGTGTTATAGAAGAACTTGGATTTAATTCTGCATGGGGCAATCAAACTCATACTCATAGCTCGCTTGCTACGAAGGAAATTCTTCAAAATCATATATCTTTTTTGAACCAACAACCAAAACGAATTTGAATTGTCCTATTTATACTGGATATCAAAACTTCATAAAAATTCTTATAAACATAGATATAGCGAGTTCCAGTAAATGTTTTACTAAGCCTTCTACTTAACTCCTTACTAAAAAAATTAACAGCAGTGAAACTTCAAGAGTACTGTGTAGTATATTGAAGACACGGTGTAAAACTTAAAAATTCTAAAATCAAACGCATAAAAGCTCACGTCTTTTCAACACCTGTTATATATAGTAGGTTAATATAATAGAATATTCTGGAGTGGCCAGTTGTTCTTTCTAGAATATTCTTGAGTGTCCAGGTAATTCATATAACTTCTTGTACATATAATTTCTAGAATATGCTAGATATATATTTAGTATACAGTGCTCATAAGAGACTCTAATTGGACTTTTGTGGAAAGACATTAAACTCCGAACAGTTTTCTACTTACTGGGACATTGTGATTTCATCTATTCGGCAGATTATAACGGACACTCTTCACTTAGGATTATTAGTGCAAGTTGTATTTTGGTGGTATATATATATATATATATATATATATATATATATATATATATATATATATATATATATATATAAGCACTAAAAATAACCAACGACACGAACAATAAAGTAAAATATTGTCAATTTTTCGGGACAACCCGTCCTTTCTTCAGGACAAAAGTAAAGTCCTGAAGAAGGGACGGGTTGTCCCGAAAATTTGACAATATTTTACTTTATTGTTCGTGTCGTTGGTTATTTTTAGTGCTTTTTTATATCTCATCTTATAACCGTGTATCTTTTGATCCGACACTTTAGATAACGAGTGTTGTTGGTTTGCCAGTGCTTCTATATATATAAATCATTTCGTTCACTGCGGATTTTTTTAAACTCCTGATGATTTAAAATAAAACTAGTTGAGTTTATTTCGGTGTTGTGGTTTATATATATATATTACTGTAAATAAATTATGCAAGTTAAAAGTTTACTCTTGGTGATTGATTGTTGCTGGAATTAAGGGTTATTCTGACCCATAACACACCTAATATAACCAAGTTATGTTGCTCAATGGAATTTGATAATTTGGTATAATAGTAAAAGCTCAGTTTCAATGAAAATCGTAAATCTTTTTTTCCCACATTTATAAAAAAAAATGATGCATCGAGTAGTTAAAATAAATTCGTGGCAAAACGTATCATTTTTTTGAGAAATATAGGAAAGTCTAAAATATTTTTGTATAAAATATTTTGTTAAAAATATTTTGTCCATCATATTATTTGTTAAAAACCATTCGAAATGTGCACACGTACTCCGAAGTGGATATTATAAAGAAGCTTGTGTTTTTTGATAGACAGCATCTACATTTGTACGTGGTTTTTAGAAGTGAGGTCTACCTACTATCTGTTTGGATTCCCATTCCAATTGCGCTCCATTCTTAACATACCTATTTTTTGTTTTTATATGAAACATAATTCATTTGGAATCTTGTATGTGAAAAACAAATCACTCGATGTGGCCTTCAACTCACAATTCAGGTATATCGACGACGTATTATCAATTAACAATTGTTTTTTTCACATTTACGTTGACTCGTTATATCCCAGTGAAATGAAAAATACCATATACTCTGAGTCATCTGCTACCTGTTTGGACATTTTACAGGAGAGAGACATTGATGATAATCCTCGACTTTCCTTGCTTGTGTAACAACAAACCTCCATCGCCTGCATATAACGTTTTTTGTCTCTCAATTAATTCGATACGCAAGGACATGCTCTACGAATGAACAGTTTCTAAGGCGAGGCAAGCTACTGACAAACAAGTTGATAAAACAGGACTCTCAACAGTTTCCGTTTTCCCGATTACGACAAAGAGCACACGGTGGGTTTGACCGCTCTGCAAAGAATCCTCACTGTTCAATGGCACAAGATCTTACCTCTATTTTTTCTTCTTCTAAATTTCCATTTTCGCACTGCTTTTGTTACTGTAGGTATTTTCCTTTGGATTTTTTTTATTTTAAACACTTTTCGTTTTCACTACATGTCATTGTTAAAGGGTACCTATCATATTGTTTGTAAATGGCATCATAGAGTTATGGTCATTCTCCACCATCTGTTAAATTCATATGTACCTCAAACTTTATTTTGTCGAATTTGCGATCACACAGCAATCATTAAACACTTGTGGAGGGAGAATCTAATTGAACAAAATGTAACAATACGTAAGCGTTTTATTAAAGCATAGCTACAAAATAATTATTCTTTTATGCGATTTATAATTCTACAATTTTCAGTCTACAAAATATACAAAACAAGATTTTTGTTCACAAATAAAAATATTCAAGTCGGATCATTTAAAAGGTCAGGATAACATTACTGTTTGAAAACTCTTAAATTCGTACATACATTATTATGCCACAGTTCTTTATCTCTTGTTTAAAGTCATACTTGTTTGGTGATTGTGCGAATGCTGAAGGTTTTGGAGGCGTCGCTCCCGGGGCTGACCATAACATTAAAATTGTGTTAAAGTGGTTGAGAGTGTAACGTAAGAATGTTTTTCTTACGTTACATTCTCAATCTTTATTGACATTTTGATTTGAAAAGTGCAATCGAAAAAGATGAAACAGAAAATATCCAGAGTAACTCCATTCAAAGATTATCTTTTTTACTCGAAAAAAAACCACACAGGAACGAAAACAGATATTTAACGACGATTTATTATGGAGAATGATAACATCATTTCTCCTTTCAGGAGTCACTCATAAAATCTACTTAAAAGTTACTTAGGTTTTAGGAGGATAAAACCCTTGGCCACCACAGGCCCCTCCTTGTAGAGCAGAATCGCCGCCCATACACAAGTCTGCACCACTTTGCCCTTCCTTTCGAAGTAAGAAAATATGTTTTTGTCCACGGTGTCGCCTTCTGTAGGATCCACCAGTTCATTCGGCGGATCCTACACATTCATGAACCAGCAAAGCTCCACACATTTTCGTACGTAACTAATGACCCTCTGATCCTGTAGAACCTTATCGTCTTGTAACATTGGGGAAGCCTTTCTTTGAGAAATATCTTTAAAGATATAAGTATCTTTACATAAAAAAATAATTATTTATTATTTCGGTAATGGATACTTACAATTTCTCTAGCAAACAAACCACAGGGAAATGTTTAAGTTATTATCATATTGACAGAATAAAATGTAACAAAAAACTAATACCATTTATATTTCAAACTAAGTAAATTGTTTTATAACAATTATATATATTGGTATGATATTTAACCATATCTTTATTATCATATCTACCTGACACTGATATCTAATTGTTTTTATATAATTATATCTACATGAGCCTGATATTTGCCAGTCTCTTCAGATCCTGCCTTTCTGAGTTCTTTTGAATGTCTGTTCACTGTCTGGTCCAGTGCATTCTGGGAAGATTCATCAAATATATTTTTTTTCAGTAGAAAATTAGCGATATTATTTTTAAGTTAAAAGGAAACATCTTGGGGTTATCTCATTTACAAAAGTCAAAGTTTGAAGTCCCTACCTTTGGTGTGTCCGCTGTGTTTTGTTTTAGGGCCTCCTTAATCTTGTTCTCCAGTTCTTGTAGTTTTTTACAGGATTTTTCTCTACAGAAGCTGAATGCTTCCTATAAACATATTTTAATTAGGTCATTTTTCAACATCATGAATTCATCTTTATCAACTATTTTATGCAATATTAGATAGATTTTAAACTTTATATCTATATAAATGCATCCAACTTTTTTATTTTATACATAAATGTTCTTTTAAAAATACTATGGATTCAATTATATATGTGGGTATCATTTTATTTCATTTAATAGTTTTTATTTTTTTCTATTTTTGCTGTCAATTTTTATTTATTGTAAGGATAGTTTAAAATTGTGTATTATGCCCCTAGCAGTTAAAAGGGTTCGATGGTCGTGGCCATTTTTAGACAGTATTGATCTTCTACGAAAGAAGAGCTCTATATAAAGATAAAGGAAAATACAGAAATTTAAAAGGTCAGATATATAGATGTTTTTTAACTAAATAATAGTTTATAGCTTAACATTTCATATCTTTGATATTTTTAGGTAGATATAATGTTTATGTTGGCCACCCAGCCTCCTTATCATATTTTAAGTATTTTAATGAAAATTCAGTTTCAAGGATTAACTCAATAAAAGAAGTCTCCCAAGTTAGTCATCAACAGTAAAAACTGAAACATTATTTTGACAAAAGAAAAAATAATATATGAAGGATATTTAGAACAGCTGTATTTTGCGCAAATCTGATTTTTGAAAGCTTATTCTTGCCGTGAAAAGGTTCCGTAGTATGGACAGAATATTAGGCTCCAAAAAGTCAATATTTACATTCCACGTATATTTTGCATGTAAAGCTACTGCAGATAGAGCACCATAACACAGAAAGGGTACTAAAAGGTTAATTGAGAAGTTTTAATTGTGACGTCACAAACGTTGAACGCTGATAAATACAACGTCACAAGCGAAAATCAAAGATCACGCTTGTGGCTGTTACAGTGGCTCTTCCATTAATTTAAACTTACCCAACGGATAGTACAGTAATTTTGAGGTATAATTCGCATTTGCGTACAAGGCAAGAATGTAAAAAAAATGTAAATATAAGCATTAAATCCTTATTTTTTGAAAGATATAGTCTCATAACTGCAACGGTGTGTGCAAACAAATTTTCATAACGCATTAACGCGCGTTATTCAATTTGTATTCACACACCGTTGCAGTTATGAGACTATATCTTTCAAAAAATAAGGATTCGATACTTAATTATCGTGACCCTCCTTAGCTATGGTCGAATCTTTAAAGGCCTCGAATGCCTCTGACCACTCGTCATCATACAGCTGACTGTACATCTCCCCCAGTCTTGTGGGGCGGTGGGTGTCACTCAGGTCCGCAATGTTTGGGTTTCCAAATATCACCTGTTGGCTGGCAAGTTTTCTCAACCTTGAAAGAATAGTGTTTGAATTTCTAATCCTTCAATTGTTGGTTTTTATATTTGCTTAGTCTGGATTATATCAACATTATATAAATAGTGCCTGTTTTGGAGAGTAACAGTTGAAATTGACACCCCGAGAAAACCATTGTCAACCGACGCGAAGCGGAAGTTAACAATGATTTTCGAGGGCTGTCAATTTCAACTGTTATCCTCCCAAACAGCCACTATTTATTTTATTATAGTGAATGTCTTAATTCTAGAGAATTTTTTACTGCTTTTATTTAGAAATGACGCGAATTCTAGGGCGGTCTAATTTTCTTACATAATTATAATGACCACTGCTATTTTAATTTTAATCTGTTGCAATGTTCTTAATATCTGATAGCATTCGTTATTTATTTTTAATAATAAACCACATAATGACAAATAACATCTCAATAGGTGTGTAAAATCAAAACTTTCTCATATCATTTTTCAATAAAGTTGTCAAGCTAAGAAAATAAATATCATATAATAAAAACACGAACAGTCTCTGGAAATGTTGATCTTAGGGCACTTTCACAAGTTATATAAGTTGTTAAACTATACAATGTATCTTAGCAATCAATAATCACATCATTTAAAAGTCAACATCTCTCTCTCTCTCTTTCTCTCTCTCTCTCTCTCTCTCTCTCTCTCTCTCTCTCTCTCTCTCTCTCTCTCTCTCTCTCTCTCTCACTCTCTAGTTTGATTTGGTAATCTAAAACATTTAAAACTTATTCTGTCAATGTCACCAATTATTCCTAGATTGAAATCACTTGACTGTAAACCAACGTCTGTAAACCAGTCATAATTTCACTTCGCGATCTCTATGAGAACTGGTTCGAGTCGACCATTTTCGCGACAAAGCACTATCTACACCGTTTTTTTAAAATAACAACTATATGGCAAATACTGGTCTGCAGCGAGAAATATTCGGACCTCACGAAAATATGAAATTTTCAACTTTTTTGACCAATAGAATTCTTTGTTTTTATGATTGGCACAAAATAAATCTACAATATATATTTTCGACAGAAAGTTGAAGAAAGAAACAAAGCAAACATTTACATATCATTTATTATGGCACAAAATCAATAAAATCCATAAAATTCTAAAACCATTGTTAACACATTAAACAGCACACAAACGTTTTCGATGCGATATTCAACAAGCCCCTTCAACTTGCTTTTCCACAGTAATTTGATATGTTGCAACTACCTTTTAATCACAGAAATGTCCTTGTAATAATTGGTTAGTTTGAATGATTTGATACAATTTTCAAGAAAACTGTGCATTTTTAAAAGTCAGTATTTGTTGTAGACCAAATGTATATGTAAAAAATCAGTGTATACATATATATTATATATACATGTACTAGTATAACAACAAGAATATAATCTCGTTGTATACCAACAAAAAGCAGATTGATCAAAATATCATTAATTTATCTAAGATTTTTTTTTCAATTGTATTACGTCTGACAAATGTTTTATAGAAATAATTTGATTATTGCAATCAAAACAAAAGAGCTAAATAAAAAATATCTCTATCTATGGCGATTCCTCTCCTCCGGAAGTACGTATCCTTTACACACCAGGGGTCCGTTTTCATGGAGAAAAAGCGCCGGCCACACACACACCTTCACAATCTTCCCGCGGCGTCCATGGAAGGAGAATAAGGCCTTGTCCACCAGCTGTCCTTGTTTGGGTGAGACGATCACCATTGGTGGGTCCTGCATACACATGTACCAACAAAGCTCTACACACTTCCTCACATATGTCAACACACGGACATCTGCTCGGACAGTCTGGTCTGGTATCAGAAAGGGGAGCTCAGATGCAATGAACAACTGAAATCATACATTGTCAGAATTGGACATTTTTATAACTAGAATAAGTTTAATCTTGGATATCATTTTAAGTTATCTGTTCCTTACCTTTGATTTGGTTTTAGCTGAAGTGGATGCAACTGCCTTTTGGAAGTCTCGGGCGTGTCTGTCAATTGTTGGGTAAATAAGACTCTTCCTGTAGTCATTGTTTTCTGGCTGTTTATCTTCTTTTCCTCGTTCTTGTGCTGGATCTTTCTGAGAACTGTCTGATTTATTAGTCTCTGTCTTTCCCTCTTCTGATCCTTTGGGGGTTTTCTCATTTGGTGTTTGATTGAATAATTCCTTGTTATAGACAAAATCAAAGTTTTATGTAATCACATTTTCCCCTTAAATGAATACTAAACTTATTCGTTTGAAGAAATATCAACAAATATAGACTTGAGCATTACAAAGTTCAAATCAAACGCTGATACTAAAATAATTTAATTCTGAATGTAACACCTCATTTGATTGGCTAGACGAGTTCTTATATACTGTATAACATAAGTTGCCTACGTCACAATACGACACGCGTTTAAAACTTATTATTTTGCTTAACGATACGTTTGAATGCTAAAAAATCGTTATTTACCTAATAATTGGCCTTATTTTCTTATTGTAGTCGTAGAAAATTAAATTCAATTTCTACGTATGTCATATGATATAACATAACTTCGCGGTTTTTAAAGCGTAAACTGCCTCAAGTTATGTTATATCATATAGCATACGTAGAAATTAATTTCATTCCTTAAATACAAGTGGGTATACAACACAGTATTTATATATAAGAAATGAGTTCGTTGTTACCTCTCCAACTATATATTTATTAGTCTGCTGACTATGATCTCTCTGCCCACCATTTTTTATCGCCTGATGTCTGCTATTGTTTTCATCAAATGTATTCTCCGTTTGTGTTGCTGCGTATTGTTTCTTTAATACCTACATCAAATTTATGTTTATATTGAATTCTTTGAAATATCTGTATCATTTTTTTCCAGAATGTTTAAACATAGTAAACGTTACCTGTGGTTCTTTTAATTCTATAGCAACAGCAAAGCTATCTTCAATGTGAAGTGTCTGGCTTTTTGATTGGTCTTTGCAAAATTCAAAAATATTCTGAAAAAAAAAATGTGAACATTAGATCGGCGCATTATTAATGGTTTAATTTATGATTTTTCTTTAAAATGTTCATGATGATACCGTCAACAGATCCTGGAGGATAAACAGTGTATCAGGGAAGATGTCGTCGTCCTCGTCTTCAGTTTTGGGTTTGAAGGCCTCGAATGCCTCCGACCACTCGTCATCAAACAGCTGACTGTACATCTCCCCCAGTCTTGTGGGGCGGTGGGTGTCACTCAGATCCGGCAGCGCGATGTTTGGATTTACCTCCATCAGGTGTTGATTGGCATATTTGCTTAGTCTAAAGATAAGCGAATAATTCTTCATTATAGGTCTAATCAAGGAAATTGTGGAATAAAATCTAAGTTAAAAAAATATATAAATACTTAATTATTAATAAACAATTACTTAATTACTCCTTTTACTTCATGTCCTCTATATTAGGTTCTATAATCATTATTTTAAGTTTAGTGAAGAAGTCTGTTTTATTTAGGTGAAATGAACCTCAACTTTGTAGAAAGGTCTTCAATTTCTTCTGATTTTTCTTTCAGCTTGTACTGCATTTCGAAGAAATCCAATCTTTTCACTGTGATATAATGATGTACATCTGGTTTCTATTAAACATTTAATGCTTTAAAATTATTATTAACTGAGGAAAAATTTGAAATCTACATATAATTAAATATATGTGCTACACTAATAATGAAAATTATCGTGTATATTTTTTGTTAAAATAAATTGTTTCAGAAATGACACTACCTCGGTCTTCTAAAACTCGTTCAAACTTTTATACCTTAATTAAAACATACGTATTCACAGATCACAAAGCTCACCAAGACAAGGCATCACCCTTATAAGGCATCATCTTAATGAGACCACCTTTATCATATTATATGTAAATCATACTTTATGATCTGGGATATTCATGGATACTGTTTTGACACAATGTCGTTTGTTATAACCCTGTAAAACAGTTACTATATAACTTTATACGAAAAAAGTCCAACATTTTGACTGTTCGACTGGAACTGTTAGATTGGAACTGTTCAAATCAACTGTTAAAAAAGACTGTTGACCGGTGACGGCACATTACGCGAAAATGTGTTATTGATTGGACGGGGTATAACAAAACAACACTTCGGCCTCGGGCAATAGTTTCCAAGCCGGTCCGACAGAGAAAAACTGTTGTCCTCTACCCCAGTCAACAACTGTATATTATCTGTTAAAAATTGTTCGATAATCATATGTTTATTTCATACGGTATATTAAGATAAATGTTTATCAATACAATAATATAAAATACAATATTGCATTCTATCATACTTACAATATATATCTTATCATACAATAAAATACCGTAATGAACAATGATAAGATAGGATATTGTTACATATGATATGACATTGTATTGTGTTACGCATTATTTAATTGGATCACATAATACAATATAATATATTGTTTTCCCTCGGACTGAAATGTCACACTTTTATTGGATTAAACATGGCACGTGATTGCCTCATGTACCTTTATGTAGGTTCTTTGAGGATTAATATTAGGCAATATGGCCGTCATTGGGCGCCGCCTCACCTACTTATCTCGATATTTCATACTATTTAACACAGAAATTGAGTTCAGTAAGTCCTTAAAATATTTAGAGTAGTTGCCCTTTGAAATTAGTTTTAAATTAGAGTAGTTGCGTCTGGAGCAGAACAAAATGGCAGCGTCGAAATGTGCTCAAATCTCTGCGGAGGTTTAAAGTTAAATAGCAGCAAAACCTTGTAAGTAATATGGATGAAGCGAAGATTTTTAAAGCGTATTGAAAGGTGGTATTGATAATTTTGAAGAGTTTAAATGAGTTTAATTGGACGAGATGTAAGGCATCTGGTACATGGCTTTGCGTAGATCACCGCTACTGTGGAATCATTAAATTTCGTGGGGGCCAATTTTCGTGGATTGCTTAAATTTTACAAGTTCGTGGGGACGTAATTTCGTGTATTATGTTAAACCTACAAAGGAAATATGACTTTATTACCATAATTTATTAATTCGTGGAGGATGTTAATTCGTGGATGAGAGGTACCCACGAATTCCACGAAAATTGAGCCACCACGAAATCTAATGATTCCACAGTATTTGTGAATGAATATATCGCTTGATAGTCCTCGGGAAAACAAAATACTTATAAGGTTAGTTACTGACTCATTACGGAAATATATTGGGTTGATAAATCTCATAGACGGCTCGACTTCGCCTCGCCATCTATGAGATTGATCAACCCAATAGTATTACTTATAAGGTTAGTTACTGACTCACTACGAAAATATATTGGGTTGAACTCCAAAAAGATCTGGACACTCTTCAAAGATGGGAACAAACCTGGCTTATGGAATTCAACCCAGACAAGCGTGAGGTGATCAACATAACCACCAAGAGATCACATGTCTATGTGACGATTGTGACACAATGTAGAAGTGCACACGCATGTAATGCTTTTTGACATGTTCCCCTTATTTACCGATTGTATTTTACAGCAAGTTATCTTAATTTGCATTTCAATCTTCCAGGTCTTTTATTTTCGTTGGCAAGCTCTACTTTAAACGTTTTCATGATTTTTCCAAGCCTGTATCCTTTCGTTTTTACATACCGCCATTAGTGTTCTGGAATTTCAGTATATCACGCCCGATGCAAATCATAACATAACATAACACCTAGTGCATATATTTTGTGCACTAGGTTTTATTGCATTTGATTGTATTTATTTTATCAAATTGTATTGTTGTATGAATTGCTATAATTTTATTTGTCATATATTGTGTAAATCCCCTTATTTAATTGTCGAATTATATTTTTTACATTAGTTTATGTTATTGCCGGTGACTGCCGGTGCTGACGGTGATCCCTAGAGAAACGCGTGGGTCACCGGGGGGACTCTGTATGTGTATAAATAGGGGAGATCACTCTATCTGGTGGCCTCGGGGTTTAGCAATTGAGGTTAGAGGGTGTTTTTACTACTTCGATTATTTTAGGCAGAATTAGGGGATTTTGAATAATTTATTTTTTCATATATCGTGGTGTAACGGATTAATCTCGTTTACACGATATTAGTTAATATTTAGGGAGTTTTATATTGGATTAATTTCGATACAGACGACATAGTTCATTTTATCTACGGTTAGACAAAGGGTTAATCTCTGAAGTCTTACCGATTAAATAATTAGTAAACATTAATACTCTTTGGAATTTTATTATTCTAAATAAGTGAATTATCGATATTTGACAATATTGTTACAATAGGAATAGTTTATACGTAAATTTAGGTTTATTGTTGTAAATATTTGGCAAAGTGTTGCGTTAACAGTTTAGTGAGATATAGTCTGGTAATTCTAGATTATTTCTTGATTTTAGTAATATTTATTTGTACACTAATCGGGTCATTCTCGTTTAGTGCGCCCCCCCCTCTTTTATTGAATTAACGTACACACGAAGGTTGTGCTATAGTATCACTGTTTAATTTGGGTAATTCCCGATTGTCAGTGAATTAATTGTAAGTGTACTTGTTATTGTTAATAAGTTATATAATTTTACGTCTTGTTACTTCTTCGTTTGATAAATTTACGTAAACTTTAAATAAGCCTTATATTTATTTACCCTCGGTAATAACTTTAATACGGGTCAAAACACAGGTAATTCTTGTGTTAATTTAAAAGAAGCAATATTTACGAGAAATTCGTAATTTGGTAGAATTAAACCCACGGGTAATTCTCGTGCAGGATTGCGTATATAAATTTGTGCAACATCAAGCACTCAGGTCCGTTACATTTTGTGGCAGCGGTGGGATCTGTCAGAAATACATCGGCGGATCCAGTGATACGTAACCCAGAACCAGTGCTGAGAAATACCTTACTAACAGTACCATGCACAAGTACAATACCAGATCCAAGACCAGCATGAAGTCGTCTGTAAATCCTGGACACTCAGAGGAGGCATTTACGGAAGAGGAACTCCTCATAAACATGTCGTCGTCTCAATTAAGTAGGTCACTCCAGAGAAACCACAGCAGCTCTGATGACCATGAAACAACAGGAGATGAGGATGTACCAAATAATGAGCCAAAAATATCAACTCCTACACCCAAAGTAAGGAGATCCACCAGGACTATACGACAGCAAAGAGGGATAACTCCTACAGACACCTGTTATGCAAAGCTGTCAGAACCCTTCACTCCTACACAGCAACAGAATAATGCTGTTACAGATTCCATGAAGCTGATGATGGAGCAGATGGCCCAGACAATGAAAGCCATGCAGGGTATGATGGAAGCCACTACAGAGACTCTCAGACATGTGAATAACCAGAAGCAGTCCAAGAAAAGTAAACTGAGCAAACTAAACTCAAAAAACAATAAACTGGACCCTACAAAAAGCTGTCATGAGAATCTAGTGAAAATACAGACGATTCTGAAATAGAGCAATCGACCAACTCTATAGCCACTGAAGAGTTGTTCAAGTCAAAGAAGTCGGACAACAACAAACTTGACTGTAAACTTCCTCCATACACAGGCTCGGAAAAATGGAAAGTTTGGTTGAATCGTGGCCAAATTAGCAAACTGGACTTCTAGAGAAAAGCTTCAGCAATTATTGCCTAGAATACAGGGTAATGCAGCTGACTTTGTCTTTGGTCAACTCAAGGAGGAAACCATGGCCAGCTATTAGACTCTAGTGGCAGAGATCGAGTCCAGATTTGGAACCCTAGAAAACAAAAGGGTTTATAAAACCCAGTTCAACAACAAAAGACAAGGAAGAAATGAAAGTCTTGAGGAATATGCAGCAGACATCAAACGTCTGTATGATTGGGTTCATCCTAACAGAGACGCTAGCACGCGTCAGGAGGACTTGATTTTAAAATTTCTTCAGGGTCTTTGGGATCCTAAGGCAAGACAGTATATCGAGTTGCACGAAGAGCCATTGACCTCGAACAGCAGATATACCTTATAGAGCCAAATTCTACTTATGAGATAAAAAATGCAGTGACTGTTGCATCAACTTTGGTGGATAATAAAAATAAAGTGGCAGTACCATTAAGGGTGTTAAATCCATCAGACAATGATGTGTATCTAAAACAAGATGAAGAAGTAGGTCAGGCAGAAGTATGCGGTGATTTTATATTGGGAGAAACTGCAGGAAAACAGGACTTTCAAAGTACATGTATAAGGCAAATCAAGACAGGATTTGAAGCTGCAAATCCTGAGGAAACCAGTTCAAGATTAGGAAAATTTAAGAAAAATAGTTCTAGTCAAACATTGTTGATGGTTCCTGACCAATTACAATAAATGTACATGAGAGTGGTAGAACTGAAAGACAAGGAGAATGAAGTCAAGGTTGCTCTAGCTAAGACACTTGTGAATCACTCAGATATTTCCTCAAGGGATGATGAAAACTTGGGGAGAACTCTTCTAGAGCATTCAATAAACACAGGAGACAACAGAAAACTAGGACCACCTCCATGGGATGTCCCCTTAGTGTTCAAAGATGAAAAAAAAACAAATGGAACAAACACTTCACCATTTGTGAAGCGACATAGGTTATACCAAACCTTCAAGAGCCAAGGATACAGTCAGATGTTATGCCCAAGGATGCAGACAAGTACAGACTCAGGGAGACCCCATTTTGGAGCTGGAGAAACCACATGACAGATATAAACTCATCTATAGACAGGGTTAAATGTGTATAAGTTTTTAAATTGTCTCTGTTAATAAATGTTTGTAGTGAAGCCTTTGGTGAGGACACCAAATATTTTAAGAGGAAGAAAATGTGACGATTGTGACACAATGTAGAAGTGCACACGCATGTAATGCTTTTTGACACGTTCCCCTTATTTACCGGTTGTATTTTACAGCACGTTATCTTAATTTGTGCTATTATTACTTACTGCATCAGATGAACGTGATTATTTGATTACATTTCAATCTTTCAGGTCTTTTATTTTCGTTGGCAAGCTCTACTTTAAACGTTTTCATGATTTTTCCAAGCCTGTATCCTTTCGTTTTTACATACCGCCATTAGTGTTCTGGAATTTCAGTATATCACGCCCGATACAAATCATAACTTTTGTGCACTAGGTTTTTTTGCATTTTATTGCATTTATTGTATTAAATTGTATTGTTGTATGAATTGCTATAATTTTATTTGTCATATATTGTGTAAATCCCCTAATTTAATTGTCGAATTATATTTATGCATTAGTCTATGTTATTGCCGGGGGCTGCCGGTGCTGCCAGTGATCCCTAGGGAAGCACGTGGGTCATCGGGGGGACTCTGTATGTGTATAAATAGGAGAAATCACTCTATCCGGTGGTGTAAACAGATAGCCATGCTATGACCTTGAATTGTTGGTATTACATGATGGTCACTATGATATTTATGTGTACCTCGATACTGCGCACTGAATGGTGTTAATGATAATTAACAGAATGAACTCTGTAACTCATGTAGCAATGCGTAGTATTCCTAAATGATGTTATGAAACCAGGTGCATAATACTGGCATAATAAATCCAGATTGAGAGTTTAACAACAAGTGACATATTCGGCGATTCTGTGTCTGCAACGATAGCTCTGGTACTCTATATTGAGTCATGCATTATGTATTCTATATATTAACCTTTGTAACCTTTTATGCCATGTATGAATGAACGTATTATGAGTCAGTGATGCCTCATACTAGGTGGGGGACTCCGAGACCCAGGACTCGGAGACTCAAATCATGCATCCAAACTCTTTGATTGGCAGTTTTGACGGTTTTGTTACTTTATTTAGGAATAAACCATTAATCTTAATTTTGAACACTAAATGTTCACTCATGATCGTCGTAAATTGGCCGAACTAGTCAGAACTGTCCATCATAAGTAAAATGTAATATATACCCATGTAAAATGATGTTGAACAGATTCCGCTTATAGAGATTCTTAGACTCTTGATTTGGGCTGCTTTTAACTGTTGTAACTATACGATCACGCTTTAATAAAACCGATTGAGAAAGAAATACTGTACTTGTCATCACAAAGTTTGAGCCGACCCTCAATTGGATCCGTAAGACAGAAGGCTTACATGAACTTTCTTGGTGCCGTGACCAGGATTGAGCGAAGTTCAATACAATATAAGGTAAGAACCATTTCTATATGTCTCTTATTGCTATCTCGAAGTAAACAACTTTGTCTAAGCAAAAAATATGACGACAGGCGATGGGTTTGGTAAAAAAGAATTTAAGGGTCAGAACAAGGAAAATAAAGGGCAAGAAACAGGTCAAAAATCCTCAGAAAAAGAGCAGATTAAACAAAATACTTTTGAAACATATCATGATGCTAGGCCGTATGAAACTCGTGAACCACGATATCGAGTCCCAGATCAGGATGATGATAAAGATTTTTTCATTGGTCAAGTTAAAGCTATAACAGCCGCACTCTCAGTGCCCCTATCTTCTTTGATAACTCCTTTTGAGGGAGATGCTCAAAAATTTAAACAGTGGATAAAGGAAGTCGAAAAGTACAGTGTTATGTCTGGGAAACAAGGTCATGAGATCCCCATGCTTGCATACATAACGAGTAAGGGTTCAGTTGGGGATTATATTAAAAGGTATTTAGATGAAACGGATGCGTCTGAAGACATCCCATCTTGGAACGATCTTAAGGAATCCCTTAAAAATAGAGTTGCAGAAATAACAGATCCCCAACACGCGTAAGCAGTAATGCGTAAGACTCGCCAAATTTCAAATGAAAGTGTTCAGTTGTTCGCCGAGAGACTATTGCAAATCGCAGAAGACGCCTACTGTAATGACAGACTAAAAGATCCTTTGATACAACAACAGTTAGTATCTTTTGTGAGGGGCTGACATTCGACTACCTCAGAATGAAAATTTTGCGAGAAACCCCGAAAGATTTAGAATCCGCAATTCAAATAGCAATGCGAGAACAAAATCTGAGACAGAGGCTAGCGATAAGAAGGTCGAATATAACAGAATTTGTACAAAGTAATGACAACAGACGAACTCTTTCAAATTTTGATACTACTCTTCCCTTTTTAAAGGATAGAGCAGATAATAGAATAGCAATAGAAACAAGGCATGTAGAACCAATGGAAATTGACCATGCGCGTAATAGTAGGTGTTTTAAATGTAATCTGACGGGTAATAGGGCTCGATTTTGTACTCAAAATAAAACCCAAGTCAAGTCCCGTCCTCAAATGAATAATCGACCAAGTCATAACAAACCCGTCCATTATATAGAGCAGAGACCCCGTTCACCTGTGGAACGTTGGAATTGTGGTAAAGTATGTCATGTGCGTGCAGATTGTTGGAGCTCGCATATGTATCAAAGAGCGCAGCAAAATCGGGGCAGACCATCAAATCGTCAAGGCCGAACATATGAATCTAGGGACAAAGTAAATAGGGGATCGTCTCAAAATTTTAAATCTCGCTCTTATTTTGACAAACAAACGCAGGTAAACTAAGACGTTCTTCCTTCGTTGAAGACCGAAGAAAGGACTTTAGACAAAGACCTACATATGAAATTAATTTTACTAACAACCCCAGTAGCTGTTTATTAAAAGTAGGAAAAAATAAATTTAGAGCTTTGGTAGATACAGGTGCAGCCGTATCTCTAATTAGTAAGAAAATGTATGATAATCTATTTCCACGCCCCAAGTTGTTTAATAATGACATCCCCTCTTTACAAGCAGCAAATGGCAATTCTTTAATTGCGTTAAGGTATGTAAATATTTCCTTTAAGATTTCAGGAAAAACTTTAGAACACAAACTTTATGTGACAAAGGGACTCAACCGAAACATGATTCTCGATCGTGATTGGCTCAAGAAAAACAATGTTCGTTTATACTTTGATCTTGGACTCATGCGTATTGATGGCAAAGTATACGCGGAACGTAAAGAAGATTTACACATCTCGACTATTGTACGAACACCTAAGAAACTCATTATGAGACCAAACACGGTGACTGAATTCTATGGAAAAATAAATAACAATTTTCCTCTGGAAAAAAGTGAATTGGTTGAAGTGTACTGCATAGACAATAACTGCATTATGGAAGACCCAGGACTATATTTAAAAGACGCCGTTTGTATAGTTCGGAAAGATAAGAAAGTTCCAATGATCTCTGTCGACCAAACTAACAAACATTACAAAATTCCAAGAGGCTACATAGTAGGACGAATAACCGCGTTAAAACAGAAGGAAATCTCAGAAATACAGACTACTCAAGACACAAAACAAGAAATTGATATACTTAAAAGATTTGAACACTCAATCAAAAGACTTTTGAGTAAAAACAATGATTTATATGCAAAGAAAGACAGTGATCTTGGAGTGACTGATACTGTTAAAATGAAAATAGAAACTGAAGATCACCACCCAATAAAGAACAGACCCTACCGTGTACCCTTAAATAAAAGACAGATAATTGACAATGCCATACTGGAAATGATGGACGCAAAGATTATTGAGAGATCACAATCGCCTTGGTCATTTCCCTTAGTAGTGGTGAAGAAAAAGGACGGATCAGACCGGATGTTCGTTGTCTTTAGAAGCTTGAATAAGATAGTGAAACCAGTATCATTCCCGCTACCGTTGATTGATGACATCCTATGTTTACTAGATAGGGCAAAATATTTCACTGCACTAGACTTAAAGAGTGGATATTGGCAAGTGAAATTAGAAGATTCAAGTAAAGAAAAAACGGCCTTTGCATGTCACAAAGGACTATTCCAATTCAACCGGATGCCATTTGGGTAGAGTAACGCACCAGCAGTTTTTCAGGAGCTGATGAACACAGTTTTTCAAGGACAAGAGGAGTTTACCATCGCATACCTGGATAACATTCTTATATTCTCAGAGACACCGGAAGATCATCTTCGTCATATTCAAGACGTTTTCAATCGCCTAAGAAAGCATGGACTAAAATGAAGTTAAAGAAATGTAGTTTCTTCAAGGAACAGACTGAATATCTTTGTTTCATCATTAATGAACATGGCGTTACACCTGATCGAAAGAAAGTCGAAGCTATAAGAAAGTTACCAGCGCCCACTACAGTCCGATAGTTCGTGGTTTTTTAGGTTTGTGTAGTTATTACAGGAGATTCATACCGAACTTCTTTAAGATTGCAGAACCATTGATATACTTAATCAGAAAATATGCTAGGTTTAAATGGACACCATGTTGCCAAAAAGCGTTTGACTTTATTAAAGAAAGTTTAACGGTAGTACCTTTGCTAGCATATCCAGATACTAATAATCCGTACATCCTGTACACCGATGCCAGAGACAATTGTATTGGAGCTTGCCTCACCCAAAAGACAGATGAGGGAGAAGATAAGCCAATATATTACTTATCCCACAAGCTGAGTAAAACTCAAGAAAAGTGGTCAACCATAGAAAAGGAGGCATTTGCAATTCATTACGCCCTTCAGAAGTTAGACCATTATTTACACGGTGCTCAGTTTACTATAAGAACAGACCATATGCCGCTCAAGTATATCATTGAATCTCAAATGCAAAATAAGAAAATTCAACTATGGGCGTTAAGTATTGCATGATATAACTGTAAGGTAGAGTACATAGAAGGAAGATTTAACTGCTGTGTAGATCTCTTATCCAGATTACTGACAGTCACCCTCGAGTGTGAAGAGGAAGAACAATCAGAGCCAGATGAACCAGATGTTAAGGACAATTTCTTTGAAGTGAATGTATTTAACTCCAATGCCTTTTCGCCTAAGAGATTGGCAAGATGTGAAGTTAAGCAACACGATGAATTGGTCAAACCCTTTATTGATCTACCAGAAGAAATTAACATCAAAGAAAGTCAACAACACGATGAGCAGATCAAGAAACTGAAGAATCGGTTAAGTAAAGGAACAGCAACGGCAACCGAAGAAAAGAAGTTACTGGAAATTGATGGGTTAATGTACTATCTTTCGGATGGAGACTCAGAAGGCCCAAAACTTCGCCTGTATATACCACGTGAGTAATAACTTTTAGTAGTGCAGCAGTATCATGACGGACTTGGACATATGGGAGTGGACAAAACATATGACGTAATCAGACAAAAGTACTACATACCAAATCTTTACAAAATGTTATACTCTTATATAGAAGGATCTGCAGTATGCCAAACGAGGAGCAATAAAACAAATCAACCTCCACTTCAAGAGACAGATATACCACCTTTTCCAATGGCTAAAGTAGGACTTGATCTATCAGGACCATATCCAATATCCTTGTCGGGAAACAAGTACATAGTTTCTTTTATTGACATTTACTCTGGTTGGCCAGAAGCTTTTCCCGTTCCTGATAAGTCAGCTGACAACATAGTTTATCTTATCTTAGAAGAAATATATCCGAGATATGGCTGTCTTCTTCAAATCCCCACAGACAACGGAACAGAGAATGTGAACAAGAAAGTGGAAGAAACCTTAAAAAAATTGAACATCAACCATATCAAAACATCTAATTACAGCCCTCAAGGTAATGGTAAAGTAGAAAGAATTCACAGAACTCTACATGACGTGATGGCTAAGAAAACAATAGACAACGCTCAAACATGGGATATTCATCTTAATCAGACGCTGGCAGTCATTCCTTTTCATCCTAACGATTCGTCAAAGTTTTCTCCATATTACCTTATGTACAACAGAGATGTCGTATTACCTCTTGATACGTTGATGAAACCTCGAAGGAGATATGCGGGAGAAGATCAACACAAGATCGCCCTTCAAGAACAACATAAAGCTTTCCTGCTAGTACATCGTAATATGAAGGAAGCCAAGCAGAAACAGAAAGCGCAGGCCGATAAGAAAAGCAAAGACGAAAATTTTCAGGTAGGTGATCCTGTCTACCTTAAGAACAATAGAAAAAAAAAATAAGTTAGATAAAAAGTGGCTACCATATTATCGAATCATAGAGCAGAAAGGACCAGTTAGTTTCGTGGTGAGAGATCAATTGACTGGATTAACCACCAAATGACATGCACGACAGTTAAGACTGGCAGACATTTCTCACAGGCCCCTTTCACAAACTACTTAAGATGGTGGAAGAAATCTTAGAAAAACTAACTATATGGTGCCACCAGAAGATGAATCGTCGTCAGAAAATGAAGACATGCACCCAGAACCATTGGAAAGAGCTATACAGTCCAAACAATGATAAAGAGAAGGATCTTCAGACGAAGAGGATATTCCCCCTAGCAGAACTTCAAAGACGTATAAGAGCTAAGAAGACCATGGATGATCAGCAGTATAAACACGAGAATGATCAGACCGTAGATTCAGAATTGGATGAGACCCATGAGTCAAAACAATGTGATGAAAATAGTGGTCAAGACTATTAAATACACTTAGATAACCAAAATGTACCCTTAGATGAAAATATGGAAATAGATGAAATAGTCCCTAAAGTAGGTCTAGGCTTCAAACCAATCCCTAAACCGCGTAAATCAATCCCTAAGCCCTGTAGAGAAAACAACAAACAAGAGTATGCGTTGGCTATTATGAAGGAATTAGCCAAAATAATAAATTAAATAAGTTATATTATCGTAGAATGTAGATGTAAATAATCTTGAATAAGCTTAGCTTTGTATATGTTGCACGCTTTTAAACATACATGACAGGATGACCCCCTGTGACATCAAAACATGTATTGAGATACGCCAACTAGCAAACGCGGACTCAGCACCTCGGTTATTTGAATGTATATGAAGGTTAAAGAGACTTAACATATGCTCGAAATACATAAAACAGCGAGTAAGTAAGGAACTATGAGACTGATTTTTGTAAGTGATTTAAGAATATTGGTAAAAACAATCAAATTTTGCGATCGACATCTTGAGTATGGGACAAGGTTGCTCAGGTTTTCATGGTTCAATCTTAAGACCAAAGATATTAAAGTTCTCCCTATGAATTCACCTATGGCGGAATTGCCAGTAACTAATTTGCATCCCATGAAAATTCTCATCTTGGGTGGGAATCCCCTAGTTTTATGTGTGTTTAACTTAACAATAACGATAGGACTTTGTATTAAGAAACGCTAAACTATTAAAAAGTGGGTTTGGTATATGCTGTGGTGGTTGCTGGACAGGTTGTCGAAAAAGGGGTAGTGACGGAGATAAAAAAGGTTCTTCCAAAGACAATGTATTTTGTTGTGTGAATCCAGAGAAATGGACCTCTAGTGACATTATTGAACTTGAACCAATCCCGAAAGACACTAGGATCCAAGAGAAACCCCCACGGAGCGGACGACTCGAAACTCGCAAATTGACTAGTAACACGGTGACAATTTCGACCAAACTAGCACAACAATTACTTGAAGAGGAGAAAAATGAAGAATCTCCATGGACCAAATACTATAGACCGGACCCAGAGCTGGCACGTAAATACCTGGAAGAGAAGGCCGCGATGTCTACGCAACAGAGGAACGCAGGAGACGGTCCGCGAGAAGTTGCCTCGCCATCCGCGCCGACCCTCTATCTACGGGTGCCGATGATGGATGAATAATTAAGCTGCAGCCGTGAAAAAGTTGTGTATTCCTTATAAAGGAATTGTGAAAGCTAGTGAAAATTAAAAATGTGAATTGTGAAAAATGTGTTAAAGTAGAAATGTGCGTAATCTTGTGCTAATATAAATCTTGCATTTGGTGATTCACTCTGGAGAACTTCAGGAAGAAACCGATGGACTCCGAACCTATGACGCTAACCTCACCCCTAAGAAGGAAGAGATATTTTGTAAACTTACAAGCATGCATTGACTTTGCATATGTATGTGACATTAAGCTTAATCATACTTAGTATTACTTTGATGATGAATCACGATTACATTCAACTATGGTTATTTCATCTTGGTCATTATTGTCATACTTTATTCATTATTGTTTTCATGATTGTAATGCGATATATATAATCAAACTATATGATTTTATGTACATGTATACATCCTGGTTATAGATTTGTTTTTGTAGATGAATGATGTTCTAAGCCGGATGTGGAAACATGTCACTTGTAACTATCTCTTAACTTAGATGTTCTGACTGGTATGTCACTAGGAAGTTCGTCTGATCAAGGGTAGATCAAGGACGCTTTCCTATTCCGGGCGCCAGGCATGAGAAATCTCCCTTCGGGATATTTCTTTTGTTTGGGGGACGTATGTAAACAGATAGCCATGCCATGACCTTGAATTGCTAGTATTACATGATGGTCACTATGATATTTATGTGTACCTAGATACTGCGCACTGAATGGTGTAAATGATAATTAACAGAATGAACTCTGTAACTCTTGTAGCAATGCGTAATATTCCTAATAATATCCAAATTGAGAGTTTAACAACAAGTGACGTATTCGGCGATTCTGTGTCTGCAACGATAGCTCTGGTACGCTATATATTGAGTCATGTATTGTGTATTCTATATATAAACCTTTGTAACCTTTTATGCCATGTATGAATGAACGTATTACGAGTCACTGATGCCTCATACTAGGTGGGGAACTCCGAGACCCAGGACTCGGAGACTCAAATCCTGCATCCAGACTCTTTGATTGGCAGTTTTGACGGTTTTGTAACTTTATTTAGGAATAAACTATTGATCTTAATTTTGAACACTAAATGTTCACTCATGATCGTCGTAAATGGGACGAATTAGTCAGAACTGTCCATCATAAGTAAAATGTTATATATACCCATGTAAAATGATGTTGAACAGATTCCGCTTATAGAGATTCTTAGACTCTTGATTTGGGCTGCTTTTAATTGTTGTACATGTAACTATACGATCACGCTTTAATAAAACTGCTTGAGAAATAAATACTGTACTTGTCATCACAAAGTTTGAACTGACCCTCAGTTGGATCCGTAAGACAGAAGGCTTACAGTGGACTTGGGGTTTAGCAATTGAGGTTAGAGGGTGTTTTTTTACTACTTCGATTATTTTAGGTAGAATATGGGGAATTTTGATAATTTATTTTTTTATACATCGTGGTATTACGGGTTAATCTCGTTTACACGATATTAATTAATATTAATGAGTTTGTATTGGATTAATTTCGATACAGACGACATAGTTCATTTTATCTACGGTTAGACAAAGGGTTAATCTCTGAAGTCTTACCGATTAAATAATTAGTAAACGTTAATATTCTTTGGAATTTTATTATTCTAAATAAATGAATTATCGATATTTGACAATATTGTTACAATAGGAATAGTTTATACGTAAATTTAGGTTTATTGTTGTAAATATTTGGCAAAGTTTTGCGTTAACAGTTAAGTGAGATTAGTCTGGTAAATCTAGATTATTTCTCGATTTTAGTAATATTTATTTGTACACTAATCGGGTCATTCTCGTTTAGTGCGCCCACCCCCCTTTTTTTATTGAATTAACGAACACACGAAGGTTGTGCTATAGTATCACTATTCAATTTGGGTAATTCCCGATTGTCAGTGAATTAATTGTAGGTGTACTTGTTATCGTTGATTACTTCTTCGTTTAATATATTTACGTCAACTTTAAATAAGTCTTATATTTATTTACCCTCGGTAATAACTTAATACGGGTCCAAACACAGGTAATTCTTGTGTTAATTAAAAAGAAGCAATATTTACGAGAAATTCGTAATTTGGTAGAATTAAACCCACGGGTAATTCTCGTGCAGGATTGCGTTACATGTACCATGACTATAACATCCATGGAAAGATATTAGCTCATGTAACCGATGCTAAATACCTGGGCCTAACCTTCAGCATTAACATGACATAGAACAAACACATCGACATCATAACCAAACTCCACCTGTGCCTTCCTGCGACGAAACATCAGCAGCTGTAGCAAGAAAGTAAAATCCTAGTGTTATACTACCCTAGTCAGACCTAACGTCGAATACACTGCCACAATATGGGACCCATATACCAAACAAAACATTGATAAATTGGAACAGGTCCAACGCAGAGTGGCACTTTTTGTCAATGGGGACTACTCAACATACAGCAGCGTATCAAAGATGATAAAAGACCTAAATTGGCCGTCACTAGATCAACGACGCCAAAACATGAAATTGATCATGATGTACATGATAGTATACAACCTGATTGCAATTCCATCTCAAGTCTACCTGACCCCAGTTATTACCACCACAACCAGAGGAAATTCTCTGAGATTCATCGTGCCACACTCCCGGATCAAGACTCACCAGTATTCTTTCTTCCACTCAGCCATCTGCCTATGGAATACCTTGCCAGGCACACTAGTGCTCTTACCAACGCTGGAGGCGTTTAAGGCAGGGATCCAGTTGGCGGAATAAGTCGAACACCGTTTTAACCCTGTTTTAACTGTAAAAAGAACTCTTTTAAGTGTATAGTCCTTCGCCGCTGCGCGAGGGATAAACTAGATTTGAAGAAGAAGAATATTTTGTAGTTATTCAATTTTAAATGTTTTATCCCTTTCCCCTGCAGAGATTTGAGCACATTTCGACGCTGCCATTTTGTACTGCTCCATACAAAACAATGTGACGTCAATATTCTAAGGGAACTGCACTAATTTTAAAGAATTTCAAAGGGCAACTACTCCAAATACTTTAAGAACTTACGGCATGCGGTTTATGTATTAAATACTATAAATGTCGAAATGAGTAAGCGAAGCGTCGACCAATGACGGCCATATTGCCTAATATCATTTCTCACAGAACAAATACAGAGATATATGATGCAATCACGTGCTATGTTTAAACCAATGAAAATGTGACATTTCAGTCCAAGGGAAAACAAATTTCCGTAGTGAGTCAGAAACTAACGTAATAAGTAGTAATATATAAACAATATAGTATTTAATGATACAATATCATATTACATAATACATCATAATATTGAAACATATGATATTATATTTTATAAAATAGTATGATATTGTATCATATGAAACAATATGATTTGATACAACATTGTATTATATCAAATGATACAATATCATGTGATAGAGTAACAAATTATATAATACATTGTTATATTCAGTAGTATATTCTCACTATATAACTCTATATAGACGAATAGTCAATAATTGTAATATTAGCTCGTCCGAAAAATATTGACCGGTCAATATTTTTTTAATATTGACCGGCTAAGAATAATATCTCGAGAACATTCCCTCTATTTCAAATAATCGCCTCTGATTTGTTTATTCGTAAACGATGACGTAAATAACTCTTCGCGACTCCAAAACAAGGTGACGTCATAATAGACAGTCAGTCAAGGCAAGTAAACAACGGACGCGCAATGCGACGGTTTGCTATCATAACGGATATAAGGATTTGCGAATTACTGTGAAGTGAAATCAGGTAGACCATCTGTATGTTAATTCTTACGGTCGGCGGAATTTCACCAGTGACCGTTTGATGCAGAGGACATATAGGAAATGAACGATGCACAAAATTGAATTCGTGAATTCTTTGTTGAGCTGAGAATTACGGCGATCTGTTTTCAATTTGGCCTACTTTCTTAAATTTTGGTTTGTTTCTTCATATAACAAAACAAATGTTGACTGTGTTTTCGGGCAACATTGATTATATTAGCCCCCTTGGGACGAAAATATTGCCCTCCGCTTCGCGTCGGGCAATATTTCGTCCCTCGGGGGCTAATATAATCAATGTTGCCCTCAACCCCAGTCAATATTTGTATAATATTATATCATACAATTTGATACAATCATATAATACAATATTATATCATACAATTTGATTCAATAATATAAATTACAATATCATATAATATAATTATATGTGATATCATAATATACAATATTAACCAATATCATATTATACGATATTATATGATATTACAGTACAATATCATATAATTATATATATCAGAAACTTATATCATATTATGCAATATCGTATGATACATATAGGGTCTCTCATGGTTTGCGATGGTAAATCATTTTTATCCAACGAGTTATGTGTTTTGTATTCCCGAGCCTTGGTGAGGGGATAGGAAACACACAACGGATAAAAATCTATACAATCGCAAACCATGAGAGATTCTTTTTATCACATGTTTTACCAAGTATTTTGTTAATCCCAACTTTTTCTGTAAATATTATAATTGTTAGCCACACAACACATTTACTGCAAGACGTCAAGAACTTTATGCATTGAATAAGGTTTTTTGAAGATTAACAAACAAACAATGCATTTTCGAACATACTTTTAACTATTCATAAAAAAGTTAAAACATCATTAAGAGATTTACATTTACAACTCCACACTTCAACAAAATTCATCCTTTTAATTTTTCATTTTTTTCAATCAACAGCCTAAACCTACGTAGTGTTTAATTATGACGTCACGTGGCGTAAGAACACACAGTGAAATATAAATATAAGAATCATTCATTATTACGAGTGTGGGATAGTGAAATTACACAGCTCAGGTCCAAGATTCACGGTCTAGGACGAGGCTTTGCCGAGTCCAAGACCGTGAATCTTGGACCCTAGGAAGAATTTCACTATCCCACACTAGTATATAATAATTGATTATTTTTCTCGCATTATATGACCTTAAAAAATAATGTTTTACAACTTTTGTTATTACGTTCAAAAGACTTCTTTCAGTTTAACCCTCCGCGTGCTTCAAATAGTACAAGTCAAAATAAAAGCATACGGTTTTCAAGTAAAATTATGATAAATTGTAATCGTTAAGCGCACAATACAATCACCGTCAATTGAGATAAACATGTGATAAAATATTAGATAATATACAATATCATATCATACGATATAATATTATATATATATTGCAATATCATATGTTTAGTATCATGTGATAAAATAATTAATTAATAATACATATCATATTATACAATATTGTTTTATAATATACAATACTTTACATAACAATATCATGATACAATATCATATCATAGAATATTTAAAAAAATGGATACAATATCATATTGTATCATATAACTTTTTACAATATCACATATGATATTATGTTGTATCATATTAATCAATAGTGTATCATATCATACAATAATATATCATAGAAATAATGTTATATCATTTAACTACAAACACACCTATCTATCAAGAAGGTTTGAGTAAGGTGTATGTAGGAGAATTTTTAAGCATCCTTGATAATGGAGATCAGGTTCTGCATCTGAAGTTACCTCTGCGTTTCATTTATAATGTTGTTAAATTAGCTATGCAAGCTATTAACTATAAAACATGTGACCTGTTTCAAAAAACTAAACCTCATCCAGCATCTGAAACCTATGGCTCAGATTCAGCATTCAAGCCTGTCAGGTGGATCAGTATCATAGGAAGCATTATCCATGCACGTTTGGTGAAGTTAGGACCATAAGTTAGTTAGATATCATCATCAGAGGGCACCTGTTTCAAAAACTTTAACCAGCAATTAAAAGAATAACCTCCTCCAGCATCCGGAACCTATGGCTCAGAATCAGCATCCGTGCCTGTAAGGTGCATCTGTATCACAAACCATCCATGTGAGTTTGATGAAGATTGGACCAATAGTAACTAAGATATAATCATCAGAAGGCACCTGTTTCAAAAACTTCAACCAGCAATTAAAACCTTAACCTCTTCCAGCATCTAAAACCTATGGCTCAGATTCAGCATTCAAGCCTGTCAGGTGTATCAGTATCATAAGACAAACCATAACATCCAGTGAAGCTACGACCAACAGTAACCAAGATATAATGATCAGAGATTGTAAGCCTTTAAACTTTGTTATCTCTTGGAGATGCTACTCAAGCTACGAAGTTCAGTACTTCTTTCACCAATAGTTTATTAACAAGCGTGATCGAACAGTTAAGATTACATCAACTAAAAGTAGCCCAAATCAAGAATCTACTCAACATCATTTTTACATGGATATATATATATATATATATATATATATATATATATATATATATATATATATATATATATATATATATATATATTTTACTTATGTTGGACAGTTCTGACTAGTTCGGCCCATCTAAGACGAACATGAGTGAACATTTAGTGTTCAAATTTCAGATTAATATTTTATTTCTAAATAAATTAACAAAACTGTCAAAACTGCCAATCAAAGGGTACGGATGCAGGATTTGAGTCTCCGAGTCCTGAGTTTCGGCGTCCCCCGCCTAGGTATGAGGAATCACTTACTCATAGTACATTTATTCATACCTGGCATAAAAGGTCACAAAGGTTAATATATAGAATATACAATACATGACTCAATATAGAGTACCAGAGCTATCGTTGCAGACACAGAATCGCAAAATATGACACTTTTTTATAAACTCTCATTTGGATATAATTATGCCCGTATTATGCACCTGGTGTCATAATATCATTTATGAATGCTACACAGCGCTACAAGAGTCACAGAGTTCATTCTGTTAGTTATCATTACCACCATTCAGTGCGCAGTACCTAGGTATACATTAGTATCATAGTGACCATCATGTAATACTAGCAATTCAAGGTCATAGCATGGCTATCTGTTTACATACGTCCCCCCCAAAAAAGAAATATCCCGAAGGGAGATTTTTCATTCCTGGCGCCCGGAATAAAAAAGCGTCCTTGATCTACCCTTGATCAGAGGAGCTTCCTCGTGACATACCAGTCAGAACACTATGTTAAGAGATAGTAACAAGTGACATGTTTCCACATCCGGCTTGGAACATCATTCATCTACAAAAACAAATCTATAACCAGGATGTATACATAAAATCATATAGTTGTTTGATTATATCGCAATACATTCATGAAAAAAATAATGAATAAAGTATGATAATAATGACCAAGATGAAATAACCATAATTGAAGATAATCATAATTCATCATCAAAGTAAACTAAGTATGGTTAAGTTTAATGTCACATATATACACAAAGTCAATGCATGCTTCTAAGTTCACAAAATATCTCTTCCTTCTAAGGGGTGAGGTTAGCTTCATAAGTTCGGAGTCCATCGGTTTCTTCCTGTAGTTCTCCAGAGTGAATCACAAAATACAAGATTTATATTAGCGCAAGATAACGAGCATTTCTACTTTAATACTTTTTTACACAATTCACATGCATTTTTTAAAAGGAAAACACAACTGCTCTGCGGCGCAACAATAATTATTTGTCGTACATCGGCGGCACTCGTGGATAGAGAGTTGGGGCGGATGGCAAGACTGCTTCTCGCGGAATATCTCCGTTCCTCTGTTGCGTAGACATCACGGCCTTCTCTTCCAGGTACTTACGTACCAGCTCTGGGTCCGGAATGTAATATTTAGCCCTTTAAAATTCTTCAATTTTCTCCTCTTCAAGTAATTGTTGTGCTAGTTTGGTCGAAATTGTCCCCGTGTTACGTGTCAGTTTGCGAGTTTCGAATCTTCCGTTCCGTCGGGGTTTCTTTCGGATCCTAATGTTTTTCGGGATTGGTTCAAGTTCAATAATGTGACTAGAGGTCCATTTCTCTGGATCCACACAACAAAATACATTGTCTTTGGAAGAATCTCTCTTATCTCCGTCACTACTGTGAAATCATTAGATTTCGTGGTGGCTCATTTTTCGTGGAATTCGTGGGTACCTCTCATCGACGAAATAACATCCATCACGAATTGATGAATTAGGGTAATAAAGTCATATTCCCTTTTGTAGATATATATGGATACACGAAATTACGTCCCCACGAACCTGTAAAATTTAAGTCATCCACGAAAATTGGCTCCCACGAAATTGAATGATTCCACAGTACCCCTTTTTCGACAACCTGACCAGCAACCATCATAGCAATAACCACCCCACTTTTAATAGTTTTGCGATTCTTAATAAAAAATCCACTCATTAGTAATGTTGCTACTTTCAAAACCACATGAAAACGAGGACTTCCCAACCAAGGTCATGATGTCATGGGTGGCAGACTAGTTAATGGCAAATCCGCCATAAGTGAATCCATAGGGAAAACTTTAATATCTTTTGTCTGAAGACATGAAAACCTGAGCAACCTTGTCCCATACTCAAGATGTCGATTGTAATATATGATTGTTTTTACCAATAATCTTAATTCACTTTAAAAAAAATCACACTTACAAAAAATGGTTTCTTACTTAGTCGCTGTTTCATGTATTTCGAGTATATGTTAAACTCTCTTTAACTCCGCATATACATACAAATAACAGAGGTGCTGAGTCTGCGTTCGCTAGTCGGCGTATCTCAATACATGTTTTGATGTCACAGGGGGTCATCCTGTCATACCTTTTTAAAAGCTTGCAATATATACAAAGCTAAATTTATTCAAGATTATTTACATCTACATATACAATAATATAACTTATTTCGTTTATTATTTTGAGTAATTCCTTCGTAATAGCCAAACAATCTACAGCAAACTTTTGTTTGCTATTTTCCCTACGGGGCTGAGGGATTAGTTTACGCGGTTTAGGGGTTGGTTTGAAGCCTAGACTTACTTTAGGGGCTATTTCATCTATTTCCATATTTTCATCTAAGGGTACATTCCGGTTATCTAAGGGTATTTTTAAGTCTTGACTGCTATTTTCATCACGATGTTCTGACTCATAGGTCTCATTTGAATCTGAATCTACGGTCTGATAATTCTCGTTTTTATACTGATGATCATCCATGATCTTCTTAGCTCTTATACTTCTTTGAAGTTCTGCTAGGGGAATATCTTCTTCGTCTGAAGATCCTTCTCTTTATCATTGTTTGGACTGTATAGCTCTTTCCAATGGTTCTGGTTGCATGTTTTCATTTTCCGACGACGATTCATCTTCTGGGGGCACCACATAGTTAGTGTTTCTAAGAGTGTCTCAACAATCTTCAGTAGTTTGTGAAAGGGGCCAGTGCGAAATGTCTGCCAGTCTTAATTGTCGTGCATGACATTTGATAATTAATCCAGGCAATTGATCTCTCACTACGAAACTAACTGGTCCTTTCTGCTCCATGAATCGATAATATGGTATCCACCTTTAATCTAACTTTTTTTCTATTGTTCTTAAGGTAGACAGGATCACCTACCTGAAAATCTTCGTCTTTGGTTTTCTTATCGGCCCGAGCTTTCTTTTTCTTCTTAGCTTCCTTCATATTACGATGTACTAGCAGGAAAGCTTTATGTTGTTCTTGAAGGGCGATCTTGTGTGGATCTTCTCGTGCATATCTCCTTCGAGGTTTCATTAACGTATCAAGAGGTAATACGACATCTCTGTTGTACATAAGGTAATATGGGGAAAACTTTGACGAATCGTTAGGATGGAAACGAATGGCTGCCAACGTCTGATTAAGATGAATATACCATGTTTGAGCGTTGTCCGTTATTTTCTCAGCCATCACGTCATGTAGAGTTCTGTGAATTCTTTCTACTTTACCATTACCTTGAGGACTGTAATAAGATGTTTTGATATGACTGATGTTCAATTTTTTAAAGGTTTCTTCCACTTTCTTGTTCACATTCTCTGTTCCGTTGTTTGTGGGGATTTGAAGAGGACAGCCATATCTCGGATATATTTCTTCTAAGATAAGATGTACTATGTTGTCAGCTGACTTATCAGGAACGGGAAAAGCTTCTGGCCAACCAGAGTATATGTCAATAAAAGAAACTATGTACCTGTTTCCCGACAAGGATATTGGATATGGTCCTGATAGATCAAGTCCTACTTTAGCCATTTGAAAAGGTGGTATGTCTGTCTCTTGAAGTGGAGGTTGATTTTTTTTATTGCTCCTCGTTTGGCATACTGCAGATCCTTCTATATAGCAATACAACGTTTTGTATAAATTTGGTATGTAGTACTTTGTCTGATTACGTCATATGTTTTGTCTACTCCCATATGTCCAAGTCCGTCATGATACTGCTGCACTACTGAAAGTTCTAACTCACATACAGGCGAAGTCTTGGGCCTTCTGAGTCTCCATCTGAAAGATAGTATATTAAACCATCAATTTCCAGAAACTTCTTTTCTTCGGTTGATGTTGCTGTTCCTTTACTTAACCGATTCCTCAGTTTCTTGATCTGCTCATCGTGTTGATGACTTTCTTTGATATTAATTTCTTCTGGTAGATCAATAAAGAGTTTGACCAATTCGTCGTGTTGCTAACTTCACATCTGGCCAATCTCTTAGGTGAAAAGGCATGTGAGTTAAGTACGTTCACTTCAAAGAAATTGTTCTTAACATCTGGTTCATCATGCTCTGATTGCTCTTCCTCTTCACACTCCAGGTTGACTGTACAGCAGTTAAATCTTCCTTCTATGTACTCTACCTTACAGTTATATCCTGCAATACTTAACGCCCATAGTTGAATTTTCTTATTTTACATTGGAGATTCTAAGATATACTTGAGCGGCTTATGGTGTTCTAATAGTAAACTGAGCACCGTGTAAATAATGGTTTAACTTCTGAAGGGCGTAATGGATTGCAAATGCCTCCTTTTCTATGGTTGACCACTTTTCTTGAATTTTACTTAGCTTATGGGATAAGTAGTATATTGGTTTATCTTCTCCCTTATCTGTCGTTTGGGTGAGGCAAGCTCCAATACAATTGTCTCTGGCATCGGTGTACAGGATGTACGGCTTATAAGTATCTGGATATGCTAGCAAAGGCACTACCGTTAAACTTTCTTTAATAAAGTCAAACGCTTTTTGGCAACATGGTGTCCATTTAAACCTTGCATACTTTCTGGTTAAGTCAATCAATGGTTTTACAATCTTAGAGAAGTTCGGTATGAATCTTCTGTAATAACTATACATACCTATAAAGCCATGAACTTCTCGAGCTGTAGTGGGCGCTGGTAACTTTCTTATAGCTTCGACTTTCTTTGGATCAGGTGTAACGCCATGTTCATTTATGATGAAACAAAGATATTCAGTCTGTTCCTTGAAGAAACTACATTTCTTTAGCTTTATTTTTAGTCCATGCGTTCTTAGGTGATTGAAAACGTCTTGAATATGCCGAAGATGGTATTCCGGTGTCTCTTAGAATATCAGAATGTCATCCAGGTATGCGATGGCAAACTCTTCTTGTCCTTGATTAACTATGTTTATCAGCTCTTAAAGACTGCCGATGCGTTACTCAACCCAAATGGCATCCGGTTGAATTGAAATAGTCCTTTGTGACATGCAAAGGCTATTTTTTTTGCTTGAATCTTCTAATTTCACTTGCCAATATCCACTCTATATGTCTAGTGCAGTGAAATATTTTGCCTTACCTAGTAAACAAAGGATGTCATCAATCAACGGTATCGGGAATGATACAGGCTTCACTATCTTATTCAAGCTTCTAAAGTCGACGCACATCCAGTCTGATCCGTCTTTATTCACTACTACTAAGGGAAATGACCTAGGCGATTGTGATCTCTCAATAATCTTTGCGTCCATCATTTCCAGTATGGCCTTGTCAATTATCTGCCTTTTATTTAGGGGTACAGGGTTGGGTCTGTTCTTAATTGGGTGGTGATCTCCAGTTTCTATCTTCATTTTAACAGTATCAGTCACTCAAAGATCACTGTCTTTCTTTGCAAATAAATCATTGTTTTTACTTACAAGTCTTTCGATTGAGTGTTCAAATCTTTTAAATACATCAAATTCTTATTTTGTGTCTGGAGTGGTCTGTATTTCTGAGATTTCCTTCTGTTTTAATGCGGTAATACGTCCTACTATGTAGCCTCTTGAAATTTTATAATTTTTGTTAGTTTGGTTAACGAAGATCATTGGAACTTTCTTATCTTTTCGAACTATACAAATTGCGTCTTTTAAATATAGTCCTGGGTCTTCCTTAATGCAGTTATTGTCTATGCTGTTCACTTCAACCGATCACTTTCTTCCAGAGGAAAATTGTTATTTATTTTTCCATAGAATACGGTCACCATGTTTGGTCTCATAATAAGTTTCTCAGGTGTTCTTACAATAGTGGAGATGTGTAAATCTTCTTTACGTTCCGCGTATACTTTGCCATCAATACACATGCGTCCAAGATCAAAGAATAAACGAACATTGTTTTTTTTTAGCCAATCACGACCGGAAATCATGTTTCGGTTGAGCCCCTCTGTCACATAAAGTTTGAGGTCTAAAGTTTTTCCTGAAATCTTAATGGAAATATTTACATACCTATCGCAATTAAAGAATTGGCATTTGCTGCTTGTAAAGAGGGGATGTCATTATGAAGCAAAAAGGGGCGGAGAAATAGATTATCATACATTTTCTTACTAATTAGAGATACGGCTGCACCTGTATCTACCAAAGCTCTAAATTTATTGTTACCTACTTTTAATAAACAGCTACTGGGGCTGTTAGTAAAATTAATTTCGTATGTAGGTCTTTGTTTAAAATTCTTTCTTCGGTCTTCAACGAAGGAAGAACGTGTTAGTTTTCCTGTTTTTGTTTTTTCAAAATAGGAGCAAAGTTTGAAATTTTGAGATGGTCCCTTATTTATTTGGTCGCTAAATTTATACGTTCGGCCTTGACGATTTGATTGTCTGCCCCGATTTTGCTGCGCTACATATGCGAGCTCCAACAATCTGCACGCACATGACCTACTTGACCACAATTCCAACATTCCACAGGTGAACGGGGTTTCAGCTCTATATTATGGACGGGTTTGTTTTGACTGGGTTGTTTATTCATTTAAGGACGGGACTGACTTGTGGTTTATTTTGAGGACAAAACCAAGTCCTATGACCCGTCTGTTTGCATTTAAAACACCTACTATTTAGCGCATGGTCAATTTCCATTGGTTCTACATGCCTTGTTTCTATTGAGGTAAGATTATCTGCTCTATCCTTTAATAAGGGAAGAGTAGTATCAAAAGAGTTGAAAGAGTTCGTCTGTTGTCATTACTTTGTACAATTTCTGACATATTTGACCTTCTTATCGCTAGCCTCTGTCTTTTTTTGTTCTCGAGTCCTGAGTTTCGGAGTCCCCGCCTAGGTATGAGGCATCACTTACTCATAGTACATTTATTCATACATGGCATAAAAGGTTACAAAGGTTAATATATAGAATACACAATACATGACTCAATATAGAGTACAAGAGCTATCGTTGCAGACAGAGAATCGCCAAATATGACACTTATTTATAAACTCTCGTAATCGGTAGAAAAAGCGGAAAACTCCGTAGACAATTAAATGAATAATTATGGTCTAACAACAAGTGTGAAAAACGTCAGTCAGATTGCTACCCAGTGGAAGATTGTATTTGCTGACAAACTTACGAAAAAATGACTTAAAACGAAACTGTTTATAGTCCTGTTTTATCAACGTGTTTGTCAGTAGCTTGCCTCGCCTTTGAAACTGTAGTGATGAATAACAATTCGCGATAGTCTAAAGTATTTCCATGCAACTTGTGTTCAATTAACAAATACATATGGTATAGTTGCTAATTATCATTTCGCAAGAGCATATGCCAACATGTTTTATATATTAGGTATTCATTTAAGAGTTAGTACGTAGTATGTAAAAGTCATGCAAGTTTAATTATAGTTTTTAAAAGGTTTGTCTACATTAATTAAATTCACAAGGTTCTTCTGAATTAATGCACTCAACGTGTTTTCACAAGGGGAAGACTCCTCTAAGACACATTTAGGTCTATATCTATACATTTCGTTCTGTATACGATGTGCTACCTACCGTTAGTTCTGGATCTGATGTTTTTGCCACTGTCTGCTTGCCAACTGAATACTGTTCGGTGTCACTATCAGAGTCCCAAATAATTTGTAATCGATGAAGCGTTGAAGACTGGTCCATTGCACCACCATCGGACGAACCGAAAGTAAAACCTATAGTTTTATTTTTCCCTGTGCATCGACAAAATCAGTAAAAAAAATCAGTAAAACCCACTGATTTCGACATCAGATCCACATCCTTAAATGAGATAAGTAAAACCCGCTTTCTTTAATTCTTCTGTTTAAATATGCCATCAATTTCTTAAACATCTACCCTGTCTACCTATTACATGTATAACTACTGCTTTATCTCGACGTCCTATTTAACCTCGTAAAATAAACAGTAATGATACAGTGACAGTTATCTAGCTTATCTAAGTCTGAATCCATTTGAATTATCACTAATTCCTCGCTCCTGATCTACATGGTATGTCCTGGCAGGGTAATTGTCTCGCCAAAAAAGGTTAACAACCGTAACATTATCAATGTAACAATTTATACAATTAACTTTCCATAAAAGGTGTTGGTAAGTAAGATTATGTTATTGTTGAATACTGGTACCAGTGTTGTTTTGAGTTGTTTTTAACTATATAGATCAGTTATCGCATTTCACATTTGGCGTACTTTACTCCTTCAATCATGTATGAGATACAATATTTTTTTACAGAAGAAAAATTAGATCCCACTGTATACATATATAATTTAATTAAAGCAAATTTCAAAACTTGAGTGACCTATAAAATGTCATTAATGCACGAGAATTGGCCCCCACGAATTTTAATGATTCCACAATAAGTGTACACCAAAATTTTTCGCAAAATTGTAAGTACGACGTAAATAAATATTATCATTTGATAATAGAACCCACTTCAACACTTTTCTCTAAATTTACAAATAAAATGTATCATAACTATTTACCTTTTCAATTTGAAAAAGTTCAGCTTATTAAAACGATAGAAATAGTCCTCTAGCTGGTTTAAACTAACACAATCAAATAGTTATTGATTGCCATTAACTAACAATTTCTAAATTAAAAGTCCAAATAAAGTTACAAAACAGGAGCATAATAGAAGCAGGATCAAGTGCCATGGAGGAATGAGCATCCATAGACAATTCATGATTGATAATGGCCTAATAAAAAGTATGGCCTAATAAAAAGTATCAAAAACGTCAGTCAGCGAATGACCCAGCAGAAAATTATATTTGCTGACGAGGTCGTTGTATCGACTATAGCGGTTACGAAATAATAACTTCAATTGTCTGTTGATAATCTTGTTTTGTCAACTTGTTTATCAGTAACTTGCCTCGTATAAGAAATTTTTCCTAAAGACAAATCCTACGTATGCAGTTGGTGATGGTATATTGCTATATTAGTAAGCATTTAAGAAATTGCGGGTAGGTTATGAAAGCATATCAGCAATGAAGCGTCTTATTTTGACCCATAATTAAAATCATTAGATTAAACAAATGTTTTGAATCAGATCAAAAACTAAGTATCATCCTTTGAAATATATATTAATGCAATAAAATCGGGTGGTACATTACTACCACAGTGGTGGATTATTACATGACAACTATAAATAGCTTACGTATCTTCCTTGATAAAAAAAAAATAGAAGAACTACTTATTTATTAAACATTTATTTACCCGGTTCTCAAAAAACCTTCCCAACCTATATACAGTTTGCGCAAAAATATTTATGTAATATTGTTGATCTGTCTAGGATTGATAGAAAAATATAAAACTTGGTTGTGTGTATGTACTGCCATTTATTTTTGCTAATAATTAGAAAAATTAGGCAATAAGGGGAGGTCTTCAAACAGTCATAATATCCATTACCAGACATTGAATGTAAGTTATAAAAGGTGAGCAAATGACCTCCCCCATATTAAACAAAGATGTATACATTATAACATGTACCAAATATACATGCAACAAAAATATTGTTGAACAAAAACAGCATTTCATACATCAACAGCAACAAACATGTGTAATACATTGCAAAATAAATCCCCAACTACACTGGTGATGAAGGGGAAGGAGGGTGGGTTGACTGCGGTGTTTACAAAATTGTTGACAGCTGACAGTTAAAGTGACGTAGTCAAAACATCGCGCGACTAAATGCCGCACTCTGATTGGCTAATGTAGACAAAAAGGAAGATCAGCTAAATACTCAAAAGTACTCAAAAATTAGAATTACAATTATATTATGACTAGACTACTATTTTTGGTACCAGCATAAAAATAACATATCACAATTTACATAAATGCTATTATTTACAATAATGCTGTATATGTTGCAGCAAAATCACATAAAATTCAGGATTCTAGCGGCACTTTTCAAGTTAAGCATTGATCAAACTATCCATACGTGTAAACTATTAAGTTCAATATGTACGGGGTAGAGTTGTTCCTGTTGGATTGTTATATCGTAAACAACGACGAAGGAAAGCCTGGCCGAGAAATAAAAGCAAATTTACATACCTTCTAGCGAATAATTGATAGCATTTACACATTCCCCAGTATTCGTTTAATTCTCAATGAATCACACCAGAAGAATTTATTACAATTCTTATATTACTTATATTTTGAATCTGTTTACAATTCTTTCACACGAATATCAGCTATCAGTCATGACGTCATCAATATATAAGTCTAGGTAATACAATATAATTTGTGAAAAATGTCTCCAGTATCTTAAATTTGTTTTTGGTCATCGCTTCGTTGCTTGAATATTTGAATATGAACATTACAATGAAGTTTTGTGATTTCACGGAATACATATATTTCAGAACCATATGCTTCCTTAACATCCCTGTGCAATTAAACCCCCCTAAACATTCAACTTTTGAACTATTTAACAGTGCAGATTCACCAACTTTGGCCTGTCATTCATACTTTGACGGATGATTTGGGAGCCAACATTACCGATCAGCCAATCAGTGAACGAAAGCCTTTTACTATTTTCTGTGTATAACTAAACAAATTACAAAAGTTGTTCCTTCTGACAACCAGCTCGGCCAATCTATGACACTCGTTGATTACATAGAATATTTATGTTGTTAAAATGTTATTCTGAATATCAAGTCATTTTTACATGTGACCTTGCCAACATCAATGTCTTATCTTAAACAAAATCTCTGAACTGTTTTTTTAATACCCGAATCAGATAATGTGAACTAAGATCCATATTAAAGGTTATTCTATTAAAAGAAATAACTCCACCAACAACAAACTACACACAATTTGTATCATACAACTGAAAATGTTTCTATAAATAAAATTTTCTTTGACAAATAGATAAAAATATCTGTAATTTGTTTCTTGCAATTTTATAAACGGTATCAAAACCATTTCCTGAAAATCTTAAATACGGCATGAAAAAGAAGACCATGGCACGTTGGCAGAATGGATTAAAAGTGTTTTATGTTTGATAAAATATCGCATTAAGCAATAAAAGTACAATATAAAAACCATTTTTCTTCCATATTAAATAATTTATAAGTGAAAAAAAATACTAGATAGATTGCACGATCGGTTTTACTGCTGACAAAGCAGGAAATAACATTGTCTTTGTTTGTAAGGACTTGTTTATAACGGACACTCTTCACTTAGGATTGTTCGTGTCGTTGGTTATTTTTATTGCTTATATATATATATATATATATATATATATATATATATATATATATATATATATATATATATATATATATATATATATATATAAGCAATAAAAATAACCAACGACACGAACAATAAAGTAAAATATTGTCAATTTTTCGGGACAACCCGTCCTTTCTTCAGGACAAAAATAAAGTCCTGAATAAGGTCCTGAAGAAGGGACGGGTTGTCCCGAAAATTTGACAATATTTTACTTTATTGTTCGTGTCGATGGTTATTTTTAGTGCTTTTTTATATCTCATCTTATAACCGTGTATCTTTTGATCCGACACTTTGGAAAACGAGTGTTGTTGGTTTGCTAGTGCTTCTATGTATATAAATTATTTCGTTCACTGCGGATTTTTTTAAACTCCTGATGATTTAAAATAAAACTAGTTGAGTTTATTTCAGTGTTGTGGTTTATATATATATATATATATATATATATATATATATATATATATATATATATATATATATATATATATATATATATATATATATATATATATATATATATATAACTGTAAATAAATTAAGTTTAAAGTTTACTATTGGTGATTGATTGTTGCTGGAATTAAGGGTTATTCTGACCCATAACACACCTAATATAACCAAGTTATGTTGCTCAATGGAATTTGATAATTTGGTATAATAGTAAAAGCTCAGTTGCAATGAAAATCGTAAATCTTTGTTTCCCACATTATAAAAAAAAATGATGCATCGAGTAGTTAAAATAAATTCGTGGCAAAACGTATCATTTTTTTGAGAAATATAGGAAAGTCTAAAATATTTTTGTATAAAATATTTTGTTAAAAAATATTTTGTCCATCATATTATTTGTTAAAAACCATTCGAAATGTGCACACGTACTCTGAAGTGGATATTATAAAGAAGCTTGTGTTTTTTTATAGACAGCATCTACGTGGTTTTTAGAAGTGAGGTCTACCTACTATCTGTTTGGATTCCCATTCCAATTGCGCTCCATTCTTAACATACCTATTTTTGTTTTTATATGAAACATAATTCATTTGGAATCTTGTATGTGAAAAACAAATCACTCGATGTGGCCTTCAACTCACAATTCAGGTATATCGACGACGTATTATCAATTAACAATTGTTTTTTTCACATTTACGTTGACTCGTTATATCCCAGTGAAATGAAAAATACCATATACTCTGAGTCATCTGCTACCTGTTTGGACATTTTTCAGGAGAGAGACATTGATGATAATCCTCGACTTTCCTTGCTTGTGTAACAACAAACCTCCATCGCCTGCATATAAAGTTTTTTGTCTCTCAATTAATTCGATACGCAAGGACATGCTCTACGAATGAACAGTTTCTAAGGCGAGGCAAGCTACTGACAAACAAGTTGATAAAACAGGACTCTCAACAGTTTCCGTTTTCCCGATTACGACAAAGAGCACACGGTGGGTTTGACCGCTCTGCAAAGAATCCTCACTGTTCAATGGCACAAGATCTTACCTCTATTATTTTTTTCTTCTAAATTTCCATTTTCGCACTGCTTTTGTTACTGTAGGTATTTTCCTTTGGATTTTTTTTATTTTAAACACTTTTCGTTTTCACTACATGTCATTGTTAAAGGGTACCTATCATATTGTTTGTCAATGGCATCATAGAGTTATGGTCATTCTCCACCATCTGTTAAATTCATATGTACCTCAAACTTTATTTTGTCGAATTTGCGATGACACAGCAATCATTAAACACTTGTGGAGGGAGATTCTAATTGAACAAAATGTAACAATACGTAAGCGTTTTATTAAAGCATAGATACAAAATAATTATTCTTTTATACGATTTATAATTCTACAATTTTCAGTCTACAAAATATACAAAACAAGATTTTTGTTCACAAATAAAAATATTTAAGTCGGATCATTTAAAAGGTCAGGATAACATTACTGTTTGAAACTCTTAAATTCGTACATACATTATTATGCCACAGTTCTTTATCTCTTGTTTAAAGTCATACTTGTTTGGTGATTGTGCGAATGCTGAAGGTTTTGGAGGCGTCGCTCCCGGGGCTGACCATAACGTTAAAATTGTGTTAAAGTGGTTGAGAGTGTAACGTAAGAATGTTTTTCTTACGTTACATTTTCAATCTTTATTGACGATTTTGATTTGACAAGTGCAATCAAAAAAGATGAAACAGAAACTATCCAGAGTAACTCCATTCAAAGATTATCTTTTTTACTCGAAAAATAAAACACAATGGAACGAAAACAGATATTTAACGACGATTTATTATGGAGAATGATAACATCATTTCTCCTTTCAGGAGTCACTCATAAAATCTACTTAAAAGTTACTTAGGTTTTGGGAGGATAAAACCCTTGGCCACCACAGGCCCCTCCTTGTGGAGCAGAAGCGCCGCCCATACACAAGTCTGCACCACTTTGCCCTTCCTTTCGAAGTAAGAAAATATGTTTTTGTCCACGTTGTCGCCTTCTGTAGGATCCACCAGTTCATTCGGCGGATCCCACACATTCATGAACCAGCAAAGCTCCACACATTTTCGTACGTAACTAATGACCCTCTGATGCTGTAGAACCTTATCGTCTTGTAACACTGGGGAAGCCTTTCTTTGAGAAATATCTTTAAAGATAAAAGTATCTTTACATCAAAAAATAATTATTTATTATTTCGGTAATGGATACTTACAATTTCTCTAGCAAACAAACCACAGGGAATTGTTTAAGTTGTTAGCATATTGACAGAATAAAATGTAACAAAAATTAATACCATATATATTTAAAACAAAGTAAAATGTTTTATATCAATTATATACCAGTATATTGGTATGATATTTAACTATAGCTTTTTTATCATATCTACCTGCCACTGATATCTAATTGTTTTTATATAATTATATCTACATGAGCCTGATATTTGCCAGTCTCTTTAGATCCTGCCTTTCTGAGTTCTTTTCACTGTCTGGTCCAGTGCATTCTGGGAACATTCATCAAATATATTTTTTTCAGTAGAAAATTAACAATATTATTTTTAAAAAAAAGGAAACATCTTGGGGTTATCACAGGGCGAAAAACCATCTTTAAGCAAGTCCTTAAAGGTGGCTTAAAGGTGACTTAAAGGATCTTAAAGGCTATACAACCTTTAAGCCGCCTTTAAGTCACCTTTAAGCAAGTGCTTATAGGTCCTTAATGTCCAAACTTCTTTAAGCCACCTTTAAGCCACCTTTAAGCATCTTTAAGTGGCATTTACGCTCTCTTTACACTGCCTTTACACTGTCTTTAAGTGGCCTTTAAGTCAATATTGATCAAGCTGAACAATAAAAACATATATTAAATGCAAAAGCTCTTTTATAGAGATGGGAGGGGGTCATCCGAGTGATAATATAATTTCCAAGGAAAGGGGGGGGGGGTGTTCCAGGCGGTTTTAATCGTCGCTCCATTAAACACAGATCGCTATCATCAAAATTATTGTAGGGATGAGCGCAGTCTCTGTATCTTAATATGTGCATAAAACTAATTAAAGTATGTTTGTTTCCTATTATAAATTAATCGGTGAAAAAAATCTCTCTCTCTCTCTCTCTCTCTCTCTCTCTCTCTCTCAGTTCATCCGGTTATTAAACAAAATAAAGATAATGAACCAAAAATGCATGATTTAATTTGTTAATCGGTTTAAGGTTTGTATTTTTTTTTTCAATTTTCATTATTTCTAACTCTAGATCTGCTAGATACATGTTAAAGATGAAAAGACTCTCAACTGCCTTTGTTATATCGGGCAGGATATTACTGCTTTGTTTGTCTAGACATAGTTGTGTTCGTTTGTGTATATCTAATTAGAGTCTATTGTTTGTCCAACTTAAGAAAACCACTGGAACTAACACAGAATATACAAGATATACACAACAGTTGTGTCGTGTGCCCAGGTGCACGTTTGTGTATATCTAATTAAAGTCTATTGTTTGTCTAGGTGCACGTCAGGGTTTCTAAAGGCGTTGAATCTTAGTATGTACGAGTATACGATAAGTCTAGTGAATAAAAGTTAATTTACATTTGTAATTCATTTTCAAAGTATTATTTCCTAGCTCTGGGTTTCAAAGATGTTACGTCTACAAATTAACGACACATGTATGTAAGAGTAAAATCTTGAGGCTCATTAATTAATGTACCGGTGTTCATAAATAGGGGTTGATTATTTAAATATATGTATAAGGGTAAATATGTCAAATATACCCGGCCTGGCACATCATACAATTGTATGTACAAGTCATTTGCAATTGCCACATGCAGTAAATACGTCACCGGTAATTGGTAATTTTGTTTGTTATAGAATTGATAGTTTATAAATCATGTACATACAATTACATGTAAATATTTAAACATATTGGAACGGCGCCGCGATCATGAAAACCGGGAAATTGCGGGAAATTGAACAAATACCCTAATAGTATCAATGCATTTAATAAACGAAATGATTTCATTTTCTTTCTTACATCTTTATAGCTATAAATAAGATGAACGTATATCTACTCGGTTTAAATTTATTAACTACATGTAAGAAAGCCTACTATAGTGAACCTAACGGTAATATATTTTTGTTCACTGAAGACCAAGTTCCGTATTTCATTCTAAATACATGCATGCATGTAATTTACAAATTAGATATCAGATATATATTAGATATAAGTGATTGTTACAAACTGAATGGTTTGTCAAAATCTTTTCAAGTTAACACATTCAATACAGTGATTCAATATCCACTGATATATAGGATATAAAAATGCTCCTATATATGTAAGTTGCCGTGGCGCAGAGGATGTGTGGTGATGCTAGTAAGCGAAGGGTCTGGGTTCAATTCTCGCCGTGGCCGGTTTTTTGTGGGTTTTTTTTCATTTTTCTTTCTAGAACAAAAACCGTTTTAATACCTTTTCTTTCATAAAGTTAATACATTTTGTTGGAAATTAAGTACAATATTGAATTAATTTTTTTTAATGGCTTAAAGGTGGCTTAAAGGTAGCTTAAAGGTGGCTTAAAGGTGGCTTAAAGAAGTTTTGACATTAAGGACCTATAAGTTGTCCTTAAAGGTGGCATAAAGGTGGCTTAAAGATAGTCTTTAAGCTGCCTTTAAGCCATTTTTTACGCTGTCTTTAAGCCACCTTTAAGCAATACATATAGCTTAAAGGTAGCTTAAAGGTGGCTTAAAGATCGTCTTTAAGCTACCTTTAAACACCTTTAAGCTATCTTTAAGGAGGACTTAAAGATGGTCATTCATCTTGTGTATCTCATTTACAAAAGTCAAAGTTTGAAGTCCCTACCTGTGGTGTGTCCGCTGTGTTTTGTTTTAGGGCCTCTTTAATCTTGTTCTCCAGTTCTTGTAGTTGTTCACAGGATTTTTCTCTACAGAAGCTGAATGCTTCCTATAAACATATTTTAATTAGGTCATTTTTCAACATCATGAATTCATCTTTATCAACTATTTTATGCAATATAAGTTTGATTTTAAACTTTATATGTATATAAATGCATCCAACTTTTTTATCTTATACATAAATGTTCTTTTAAAAACTACTATGAATTCAATTATATATGTGGGTATCATTTTATTTCATTTAATAGTTTTCATTTTGTTTATTTTTGCTGTCATATTTTATTTATTGTAAGGATAGTTTAAAATTGTGTATTATGCTCCTAGCAGTTAAAAGGGTTCGATGGTCGTGGCCATTTTTAGACAGTATTGATCTTCTACGAAAGAAGAGCTCTATATAAAGATAAAGGAAAATACAGAAATTTAAAAGGTAAAATATATAGATGTTTTTTAACTGAATAATAGTTTATAGCTTAACATTTTATATCTTTAATATTTTAGTTAGATATACTGTATATGTTGGCCACCGAACCTCCTTATCATATATTAAGTATTTTAATGAAAATTCAGTTACAAGGATTAACTCAATAAAAGAATTCTCCCAAGTTAATAATCAACAGTAAAAAATGAAACCTTATTATTTTGACAAAAGAAAAAAATATATGAAGGATATTTAGAACAGCTGTATTTTGCGCAAATCTGATTTTTGAAAGCTTATTCTTGCCGTGAAAAGGTTCCATAGTATGGACAGAATATTTGGGTCCCAAAAGTCATTATCGGCACCCTCTTTAGCTATGGTCGAATCTTTGAAGGCCTCGAATGCCTCTGTCCACTCGTCATCATACAGCTGACTGTACATCTCCCCCAGTCTTGTGGGGCGGTGGGTGTCACTCAGGTCCGCAATGTTTCGGTTTCCAAATATCACCTGTTGGCTGGCAAGTTTTCTCAACCTTAAAAGAATAGTGTTTGAATTTCTAATCCTTCAATTGTTGGTTTTTATATTTGTAAGTCTGGATTATATTAACATTATATAAAAAGTGCCTGTTTTGGAGGGTAACAGTTGAAATTGACACCCCGAGGAAACCATTGTCAACCGACGCGAAGCGGAGGTTGACAATGATTTTCGAGGGCTGTCAATTTCAACTGTTATCCTCCCAAACAGGCACTATTTATTTCATTATACTGTCTTAATTTTTGAGAAGTTTTTACTGCTTTTATTTAGAAATGACGCGAATTTTAGTTTGAACCGTACGCGCATAATTTACGCGCATGTAACAAATTCGTTTTGTTATACTTTCATGCTAAATACTGAAATCTGATTGGTTAAGACGCAGTTAATAATATTTTCTATTACCCTTAGCGTTAGCAACGCACTTAGCAACGGGTAACATTAAAAAATGTTACATGTGCGAAAATTATGCGCGTACGGTTCGCTGTAGAATTCACGTTATTCCTATATAAAAGCAGTAAAATTTTCTTAAAAATTAAGACATTCAGTATAACAAAATAAATAGTGCCTGTTTGGGAGGATAACAGTTGAAATTGACACCCCTCGAAAACCATTGTCAACCTCCGCTTCGCGTCGGTTGACAATGGTTTTCTCGGGGTGTCAATTTCAACTGTTACCCTCCCAAACAGGCACTATCTATATAGTGTTACCCATTGCTTAGTGTGTTGCTAACGCTGAGGGTAAGAGAACAGATTATCAACTGCATCTAAACCAATCAGATTTCAGTATTTAACATGAAAGTATAATAAACAGTATTGAGCTTGTAATGTATAGTCTTTTGTAGTATCAGTTCTAATTTATGTGCATAAATCATCGAAATGTAATGATTATTGATTTATAATTATATGTCGATTATATGCAAACCTTCTATCAACATTTCAGAAACGTTCATTTATTCTTTAGTGTCAGTTTTACAAAAAATTAAATATAAAACCTTAAGAGCTCAAAATCATACAACTTTCTAGACAGTTCTTCAATCATCTCTTCTTTCCCCTTCAACATCTTGTAGAAATCTTGTTTTTTGATAATAATCTTTTTATGGAGATCAGGTTCCTATCAAACAGTTAATTGTCATTTTACATTAAGATCAATTTGAGAGAAATGCTTTACAAGTCTACATCAAGTACTTAAACGTGTGTTGTCAGGACAGGATTTATCAGAGCAAATTTGGGTCAAGTATATGATTGTTAACATCCATTTAAGCATTAAATACCTATTTGTGAATGTCTTCGGTCCTATCACACACCAGCCCGTGAAGACAAATTAAATACCACGCATTAGTGCGTTTATTGAACCAGCGACATCCAAAACTTTGCAATCAATCTTTATATTCATATTCATATTGATGCTTATTTGTATGAAATATTTGTGTATCTTCGCTGTATTTACAGCCATTGTATACGTTCTTAGTCATTTATATGAAATATAGATGGAACAGCCATATTAAAATGTTATTTAGTTCGCTTCTACGATCGACTAAAGTGCAGTGCCAAAATATGTTTCTTAACGAATTGATATGATTAAATGGTTTTTCTTTTCATCAGTACATATCAAATTGGTATGTAAGTTTGAACGTTTTATTTAACTAACAATAATAAATTTATTCAAAACGCGTAATGACGTTTATATTTGTGTTCATGCATGGGCTATGTGTGTTAACAGGAAACTGAACGTCGCAGATTTCCAATGCAAACAAGGGTAAATATACAATGAATGTAAATGTAACATTTTAAATCTATCGACAAACTCTAAATTGATTTAAGCCTTTTTTTATTAGATATCCTAAACTGGTCAAAGTGTTATTCAGCAAATGTATGAGAAATATTATTTTTAAGAGAAAGTTGGGAATTTGTTGTTTGTTAATTTTAATTTTTCAGCTATTAACCTCTTGTGAAGTCATTTCCATATTTAAGTTTTCATAACCTACAATGGTTTCGAGGTTATTTGAAATTGCCAGTGATACCAGTCTAGATCTGAGATAGCGTATGCGTACTAGTAAAACAATTCACCTGTTGATTACATGTAGATGTATACCTGGGCTTTTTTGCGAGTTCTAACTGTTTTTCCGCTAAAACCAGTCTTCCAAAGTCCCGCCATGCACCTGAAGGCTCTACTCCATACTCCTTAGGGTTGATGAAAAGCAGAAAATGAAACAATGTTTTTTGTCTTAACTCAGATGGAACATCCTCTGGTCACCAAATCGCTGCGTCAACCAGGCCAAAGATATCCTGGCCAAAACCCAACAACAACATTGTTTCCAAAATGCAGTATAAAATCAAGGCATAATTTTAACGTAAAAAAGAACGCTGTCTAATTTTCTTACATAATTATAATGACCACTGCTATTTTAATTTTAATCTGTTGCAATGTTCTTAATATCTGATATCATTCGTTATTTATTTTTAATAATAAACCGCGTAATGACAAATAACATCTCAATAGGTGCGTAAAATCAAAACTTTCTCATATCATTTTTCAATAAAGTTGTCAAGCTAAGAAAATAAATAACATATAATAAAAACACGAACAGCCTCGGGAAATGTTGATCTTAGGGCACTTTCACAAGTTATATAAGTTGTTAAACTATACAATGTATCTAAGCAATCAATAATCACATCATTTAAAAGTTAACCTCTCTCTCTCTCTCTCTCTCTCTCTCTCTCTCTCTCTCTCCCTCTCTCTCTAGTTTGATTTGGTAATCTAAAACATTTAAAACTTATTCTGTCAATGTCACCAATTATTAGATTGAAATCACTTGACTTTAAACCAACGTCTGTAAACCAGTCATAATTTCACTTCGCGATCTCTATGAGAACTGGTTTGAGTGGACCATTTTCGCGACCAAGCACTATCCACACCGTTTTTTTTAAAATAACAACTATATGGCAAATATGGTCTGCAGCGAGAAATATTCGGACCTCACGAAATCATCAAATTTTCAATTTTCAATCTTTTTTGGCCAAAAGAATTCTTTGTTTTTATGATTGGCACAAAATAAATCTACAACATATATTTTCGACAGAAAGTTGAAGAACGAAACAAAGCAAACATTTACATATCATTTATTATGGCACAAAATCAATAAAATCCATAAAATTCTAAAACCATTGTTAACACATTAAACAACACAATTAATCGTTTTCGATGCAATATTCAACAAGCCCTTCAACTTGCTTTTCCACAGTAATTTGATTTGTTGCAAGTACCTTTTAATTACAGAAATTTCCTTGTAATAATTGGTTAGTTTGAATGATTTGATACAGTTTTCAAGAAAACTGTGCATTTTTAAAAGTCAGTATTTGTTGTAGACCAAATGTATATGTAAATAATCAGTGTATACATATATATTATATATACATGTACCAGTATAACAACAAGAATATAATCTCGTTGTATTCCAACAAAAAGCAGATTGATCAAAATATCATTAGTTTATATACGATTTTTTTTCAATCGTATTACGTCTGACAAATGTTTTATATAAATAATTTGATTATTGCAATCAAAACAAAAGAGCTAAATAAATATCTCTATCTATGGCGATTCCTCTCCTCCGGAAGTACGTATCCTTTACACACCAGGGGTCCGTTTTCATGGAGAAGAAGCGCCGGCCACACACACACCTCCACGATCTTCCCGCGGCGTCCATGGAAGGAGAATAAGGCCTTGTCCACCAGCTGTCCTTGTATGGGTGAGATGATTGTCATTGGTGGGTCCTGCATACACATGTACCAACAAAGCTCTACACACTTCCTCACGTACGTCAACAAACGGACGTCCGCGCGGGCAGTCTCGTCTGGTATCAGAAAGGGGAGCTTAGATGTAGTGAACAACTGAAATCATACGGTAAATTGTCAGAACTGGACATTTCTATAACTAGAATATGTCAAGGAAAACATATTTCCAATTTCATTTTAAATTATTTGTTCCATACCTTTGATTTGGTTTTAGTTGATGTGGATGCAGCTGCCTTTTGGAAGACTCGGGCATGTCTGTCAATTGTTGGGTAAATAACACTCTCTCTGTAGTCCTTGCCTTCTGAATGTTTATCTTCTTTTTCTGGTTCTTGTGCTGGATCTTTCTGAGAACTGTCAGATTTATCAGTATTTGTCTTTCCCTCTTCTGATACTTCTTGGCTCTTCTCACTTGGTGTTTGATTAAAAAATTCCTTGTCATAGACGAACACAAAGTTTAATATAATCAAAGTTTTCCACTCAAATGAATATTAATCTTATTCGTTTCCAAATTCAAGAAATATCAACAAATATAAACTTGAGCAATACAAAGTTCAAATCAAAGGCTGATACTATAAAATTCTAATTCTGATTGTAACACATAATTTGATTGGCTAGACAAGTTCTTGTATATCGTATACATGTAACATAATTTGCGTACGTCACGGTACGACACACATGCAAAACGTAGTATTTTGCTTGACGTTACCTTTAACTCTTTGCCCCTTTCAACCATTGTGACAATACATACACTTTACGTCAACCTTTGCTAAAAAAAAGTTATTAACTTAATAATGGGCCTTACTTTCTTAATATTTACATTCTACTGTGTTTTTCCATTAAATTCCGTGATGTTTAAATGCCTCTAAATGCAACACCTATTCACTGCGTATGAATTTACGAGTAATTTACATAAGTAGTTCTTAAACAGTTATTTCTATGTTATCGGTTAAAAAATGTATTTCATGAATGTTGTCAAAACACCATGTTTTATAATTATTCAACAAAAAAGTTGACTTTATTGTTAAAAGCAACATTCTGAGAGTTATTTATCATGGATTATATTTTCATGCTCGTCGATCTCATCTCAACAGTCTATGTGAAAACCAGTTTTAACTGGTTTTACAAAACAGCTGTTCTTGCTGTTACTTATTCACTCCCTTCGTGATCTGCACTAATACCGATTTATTTAAGTAAACAATTGATTTCTTCAGTAAGGGAATGTAAATATAAGCATTAGAGTAATCCGAGTATCGCACTACGTCATAATATGGATTTTACAATATTGGTTCGACTTTTACAATGCGTTTTTGATACCCGGTATTGATTTTGCTCTACATGGCTGTTGTAAACAATGGCAATAATAAGCAATTAGAACGGTAATATATGTATTCTATGAGATAGAGAAATGATTAATGTTGAGAAACTCGATTATGTTAAAGTAAAATGAAAAACGAAGTTTCTAATTAACGAGGATCTCAGGTATGCTTATATCTTCTTTGTTTCGATCCCCCCCCCCCGAATTTTTCTTTTTCTTTTACTAAAACCGGTTTAAATTTAGAGACAGAAGCTATTTCGAATTTAATCAATTGTCAATTAATTAATGTTTAAATGATATCTAACATTGTTGACAGATCTAGGCAGAAAACTGTAGCAAAATGTGATTTTTACGGATTTTTTCGTCAGGGTCTACTTGGTTTAGAGCTTATAGCGTGAAAAGTAATCCGTCAACATATAATTTATTTTACCAAATCTTTTTTTCTAAGATGTCAATCTATAGAATAAACACCATGAATTTAAGTTTGAATCCATAAAATAGCAAAAAAATTACCAAACGCGATACTAGCATTGCATTTTTTGTATTCTATTTTGATACATCAGGTCCATAAAGCGTACTTACTTACAAAAATTTGCGCAAAATTATTGATGAGATATGGCTTAAATAAATATTTATACTCTATTTTGTATGTTTAGTTCTAATTTTCCCAAAATTGGTAGTTATTTTTAGGAAAAACGGACGTCTGGCAAATTTCATAATTGTCAATATATTTTTCGCAAGGGGGTACACCCGTCTGAGAGGTGATAACAAACAAACAAGCATGTAAACATGCATATTTTTTTGGTATATGTATTGCTAGAAGGTATATTTATCATTTAAAGCTAAGCTTTTAATGATTGAGCCCATTTAGTGCCGAGTATAGGACTACCTTAAATGATGTATTTTGACGTCGTCGTGTCAAAAACTGCCGTCAGGTGAGCAAACAAATTATCATAACGCGCTAACGCGCGTTATTCAATTTGTCTGCTCACCTGACGGCAGTTATTGACACGACGACGTCAAAAATAAATCATTCAATGCTATATTGTAGTCTTAGAAAATTAAATCATAAGGAATAAATTTAATTTATACGTACACGTATGTTATATTATATAACATAACTTCACGGTTTATAAAGCGTAAACTGCCTCAAATTATGTTATATCATATAACATACGTAGAAAGTTTCATTCCTTAAATACAAGTGGGTATACAATACAGAATAAGAAATGAGTTCCTTGTTACCTCTCCTACTATATCTTTATAAGTCTGCTGACTATGATCTCTCTGCCCACTATTTCTTATCGCCTGATGTCCACTATTGTTTTCATCAAATGTATTATCCATTTGTGTTGCTGTGTCTTGTTTCTTTAATACCTACATCAAATTTATGTTTAAATTGAATTCTTTGAAATATCTGTATCAATTTTTTCCAGATTGTTTAAACTTAGTAAACTGTACATGTTGTTCTTTTAATCCTATAGCAACAGCAAGGATATCTTCAAAGTAAAGTTTCTGGCTTTTTGATTGGTCTTTGCAAAATTCAAAGATATTCTGAAAACAGAAAAAATTGACCATTAGATCGGCGCAGTATTGATAGTCTAGTTTATAACTTTTCTTTTAAATGTCCCTGATAATACCATCAACAGATCCTGTAGGATATACAGTGTGTCAGAGAAGATGTCGTCGTCCTCATCTTCTGTTTTGGGTTTAAAGACCTCGAGTGCCTCTGACCACTCGTCATCAAACAGCTGACTGTACATCTCCCCCAGTCTTGTGGGGCAGTAGATGTCACTCTGGTCTGCCATGTTGGGGATAAACTCCATCAGGTGTTGATTGGTATATTCGCTTAGTCTGAAGATAAGCGAATAATTCTTTATTTTTTTTATTTTATGTTCTATTTGTGCACATGCATATATCTTCTAAACAGTTTTTCGTAGGTCTAATCAAAGAAATTCCGGAATCAAATCGAAGTTAAAAATATATGAATGTTTAATACACAATTACTTAATTTCTCCTTTTACTTGATGCCCTCTATGTTAGGTTCTATAATCATTATATTAAGTTTAGTAAACATGTCTGTCTTATTCACGTAAACAGAACCTCAATCTTGTTGATAGGTATTCAATTTCTTGGTTTTTTTCTTTCAGCTTGTACTGCATTTTGTAGAAATCTAATCTTTTCACTGTGCACGTGATATGTTGATGTACATCTGGTTTCTATTAAACATTTAATGTTTTGAAATTATAATTAATATACAATCAAATATATGTGCTAAACTAATAATGAAAATGATCGTGTATATTTTAATTGTTTAAATAAATTGTTTCAGAAATGACACTACCTCGGTTTTCTTTATCTCGTTCAAACTTTTTTTCAAACTCAAAAAATGACAATAAAAACTGTCAACCATCTCAAAAATCCATAAAACGAAATACAAATTCAAAGCAGAGCAACACTGACCTCTAAAAAGATAGAGGTAGGATCAGGTGCCATTGAGGAGTAAGCATAATCTGCTGACCGGTCACACCCGCCGCGTGTTCTTTGTCGTAATGGGGAAAAAAACCGGAAAAGTCCGTACACAATTAGGTGAATTTTTATGGTCTAACAATCAGTATGAAAAACGTCAGTCAGCATGCGATCTAGTGGAAGGTTGTATTTGCTGACAAGGTCATTGTATCGACCATAGAACTTACGAAAAGATGACTTCAAACGAGACTGTTGATAGTCCTGTTTTATCAAATTGTTGGTCAGTAGCATGCCTCGCCTTAGAAACTGTTCATACGAAGAGCATGCTTATGTGTATCGAATTAACTGAGAGACAAAAACACAATATGCAGGTGATGAACAAGTGATGAATAACAAGTCGCGATCGTCTAAAGTATTTCCATTCAAATTGTGTTCAATTAAAAACTAATTGTGGTATAGTTGCTAATTATTATTTTGCAAGAGCTATTTCAACATGTTTTATATATTAGGTATTCATTTAAGAGTAAGTACATAAAAATCATGCAAGTTTGATTGTTACTTATTTTTAAAAGGTATGTCTTCATTAAATTCACAAGGTTCTTCTGAATTAATGCACTCAACGTGTTTTAACAAGGGAAAGACTTTTTCAAAGACACATTTAGGTCTATATTTATACATTTCGTTCTGTAGACGATGTGCTACCTACCGTTAGTTCTGGATCTGATGTTTTTGCCACTGTCGGCTTGCCACCTGAAGAGTGTTCGGTGTCACTATCAGAGTCCCAGATAATTTGTAATCGATGAAGCGTTGAAGACTGGTCCATTGTACCACCATCGGACGAACCGAAAGTAAAACCTATAGTTTTATTTTTCCCTGTGCATCGACAAAATCAGTAAAAAAAATCAGTAAAACCCACTTATTTCGACATCAGATCCACATCCTTAAATGAGATAAGTAAAACCCGCTTTCTTTAATCCTTCTGTTTAAATATGCCATCAATTTCTTAAACATCTACCCTGTCTTCCTATTACATGTATAACTACTGCTTTATCTCGACGTCCTATTTAACCTCGTAAAATAAACAGTAATGATACAGCGATAGTTATCTAGCTTACTTAAGTCTGAATCCATTTGAATTATCACTCATTCCTCGCTCCTGATCTACATGGTATGTCTTGGCAGTGTTATTGTCTCGCCAAAAAAGGGTAACACCCGTAACATTATCGATGTAACAATTTATACAATTTACTTTCCATAAAACGTGTTGGTAAGTATGATTATTTTATTGTTGAATACTGGTATCAGTGTTGTTTTGAGTTGTTTTTTAAATATATAGATCAGTTATCGCATTTCACATTTAGCGTACTTTACTCCTTCAATCATTTATAAGATACAATATTTTTTTACAGAAGAAACATTAAATCCCACTGTATACATATATAATTTAATTAAAGCAAATGTTCTGTATATTGTTTAAAACCCAACTAGATTATGCATAAGGTAGTCCTTAAAGATATTGGAGAGAGAGAGAGAGAGAGAGAGAGAGAGAGAGAGAGAGAGAGAGAGAGAGAGAGAGAGAGAGAGAGAGAGAGAGACTTTTAACAAAATACAAAACCACTTTCACGTGTCATTACTTTCGTGATTTTTCCCTTTTCGTCAAAAAAGTTTCGCATCCGTGTTATATGACGGAAAGGGTTTGAACCACTTAAATCAACATAATTTTAAATTATGTAATAAAATTACTTAAAAATCAGGAATCTAGCGGCACTTTTCAAGTTAAGCATTGATCAAACTATCGATACGTGTAAACTATTAAGTTCAATATGTACGGGGTAGAGTTGTTCCTGTTGGATTTGTATATCGTAAACAACAATGAAGGAAAGCCTGGCCGAGAAATAAAAGCAAATTTACATACCTTCTAGTGAATAATTGATAACATTTACATATTCGTTTAATTCTCAATGAATCACGCCAGAAGAATTTATTAGAATTCTTATATTACTTATATTTTGAATCTGTTCACAATTCTTTCACACGAATATCAGCTATCAGTCATGACGTCATCAATATGTAAGTCTAGGTAATACAATATAATTTGTGAAAAAATGTCTCCAGTATCTTAAATTTGTTTTTGGTCTACGCTTCGTTGCTTCAATATTTGAATATGAAAATAATAACGAAGTTTTGTGTTTAACGGAATACATATTTTTTCAGAACCATATGCCTCCTTAACAGCCTGTGCAATTAAACCACCCTAAACATTCAACTTTTGAACTATTCAACAGTGCAGATTCACCAACTTTGGCCTGTCATACTTTGACGGATGATTTGGGAGCCAACATTACCGATTTATACGTGTGACCTTGCCAACATCAATGTCTTATCTTAAACAAAATCTCTGAACTGTTTTTTAATACCCAAATCAGATAACGTGAACAAAAATCCATATTAAAGGTTGTTCTATTAAAAGAAATATCTCCACCAACAACAAACTACACACAATTTGTATCATACAACTGAAAATGTTTCTATAAATATAATTTTCTTTGACAAATAGATAAAAACATTAGTCATTTGTTTCTTGAATTTTATAAAGGGTATCAACACCATTTCCTGAAAATCATAAAAAAGGCATGAAAAAGAAGACAATGGCACGTTGGCAGAATGGATTAAAAGTGTTTGATGTTTGTTAAAATATCGCATTAAGCAATAAAAGTACAATATGAAACTATTTTTTTATTCCATATTAAATAATTTATAAGTGAAAAAAGAACTAAATAGATTGCACGATCGGTTTTACTGCTGACAAAGCAGGAAATAACATTGTCTTTGTTTGTAAGGCCCATTGTACATGTAAATTGTGTTATAGAAGAACTTGGATTTAAGGTAGTACAAAACAGATAAGCTAAATTTTTCCTATCATTCAATTTTTCGGTAATTTTTATATTCTTTTCTTTGGAATGAAATCTTTTAATATGTAAAATTCGAACAAAATCCGACCTCACAATTTTTGCCCACATCGTCCCAAACCTACCATTGGAATCTCCTTTCAGTGGGTGTAAGTGGAGTGTAAAATGAAATAGTCTTTGTTATAATTTTCTATGCCATTAAGTTATTTGTCAAGATATTACAAGTATCTGTGCTACTATCTAAACAGGAGACCTTCTTGTTACTTAAAAATACTGAAATAAATTCGAACTGGTAACTTAAGAATATTTCGCATGCAATATAATGTAAAACTAGTGCTTGTGATTACTCTTCTAAGAAGAAAATTTGCAGCATTTAACGGTATCTAAAAAGAAAATGAATCATTCAAATTGGAATAGAATTTAACAGTATGATTGGCATAACCCTGTAATTAAAATATATCAAAATAAAGAAAATTTAACCATTGGTTTTAGATTAAATAAGGTTTAAGTATGTTTGACGGAGATATAAATTGATTAAATCCTAGATGACGTCATCATATTTGACCTTTGACCTGTTGATATGACCTTGAAATTTGTTTGACATCAAGCTTAAACACTGGTTGTAGTTGTGTCCAAATTTCAGGTCTTTACTTTGAAAAGAACACAAATGCCGCATTTTTAAATGATATAAAGCTAAATTGCACAAAAATCATATGAACACCATCCAAATGTATGTTTCAAAATAATCGAAATACGTTGATTCTTAATTTATTTGGCCTTGAGTAATTGATGGGTATGATTTATATTTTTTTATTAAGATAATGGACTGAAATTAATTTTTACACCATATTAAGTCATTATTTTGTGTATTTCAGAAAATATTTCAAATAAATAATTTCAGGGGTGTTTCGTACTACCTTAATTCTGCATGTGGTAATCCAACTCATACTCAAAGCTCGCTTGCTACGGAGAAAATTCTTCAAAATCATATATCACTTCTGAACCAACAACCAAAACGAATTTGAATTATCCTATTTATACTGGATATCTACTTCAAAAACATTCTTACAAACATAGATATATAGCGGCTTCAAGTAAATGTTTTACTAAGCCTTTTTTTATTACTCCTTACTAAAAAAATTAACAGCAGTGAAACTTCAAGAGTACTGTGTAGTATATTCAAGACGCGGTATAAAACTTTAAAATTCAAAAGAGCGTTAGAAAAATTTACTAAAATCAAAAGCATAAAAGCTCACGTCTTTACTACTCCTAATGTAAACGTGTTATGTTGCTAAATTGATTTTGATAATTTGGTATAACAGTGAAAGCTCAGTTGCAATGAAAATTGTAAATCTTTGTTCCCCACATTTGAAAAAAAAATGATGCATCGAGTACTTAAAATTAATTCGTGGCAAACTAATCATTTTGTATAGAAATATAGGAAAGTCTTAAATATTTTTGTATAAATCATTTTGTTAAAAATATTTTGTCCATCATATTATTTGTTAAAAATCATTCGAAATGTGCACACGTACTCCAAAGTAGATATTAAGCTTGAGTTTCTACGTGGTTTTTAGAAGTGAGGTCTACCTACTATCTGTTTGGATTCCCATTCCAATTGCGCCCCATTCTTAACATACCGATTTTTGTTTTCATATGAAACATAATTTATTCGGAAACTGTATATGAAAAACAAATCACTCGATGTGGCCTTCAACTCAAAATTCAGGTATATCGACGACGTATTATCAATTAACAATTTTTTTTTTCACATTTACGTTGACTTGATATATCCCAGTGAAATGAAAAATACCATACACTCTGAGTAATCTGCTTCCTATTTGGACATTTTACAGGAAAGGGACATTGATGATAATCCTCGAATTTCCTTGCTTGTGTAACAACAAACCTTCATCGCCTGCATATTAAGTTTTTGTCTCTCAACTAATTCGATACGCAAGAACATGCTCTACGAATGAACAGTTTATAAGGCGAGGCACACTACTGACAAACAAGTTGATAAAACAGGACTCTCAACAGTTTCCGTTTTCCCGATTACGACAAAGAGCACACGGTGGGTTTGACCGCTCTGCAAAGAATCCTTACTGTTCAATGGCGCAAGATCTTACCTCTATTTTTTTTCTATTTCCATTTTCGCACTGCTTCTGTTACTGTAGGTATTTTCCTTTGAATTTTTTATTTTAAACACTTTTCGTTTTCACTACATGTCATTGTAAAAGGGTACCTATCTTATTGTTTGTCTATCACATCATAGAGTTATGGTCATTCTCCACCATCTGTTAAATTCATATGTACCAGTAACTTTATTTCGTCGAATTTGCGATAACACAGCAATCATTAAACGCATGTGGGGGGAGATTCTAATTGAACAAAATGAAACAATACGTAAGCGTTTTACTAAAGCATAGCTACAAAACAATTATTCTTTTATGCGATTTATAATTTTACAATTTTCAGTCTACAAAATATACAACACAAGATTTTTGATCACAAATAAAAATATTGAAGTCGGATCATTTAAAAGGTCAGAGTCAGGATAACATTACCGTTTGAAAACTCCTAAATTCGTACATACATTATTATATTATTATGTCACAGTTCTATATCTCTTGTTTAAAGTCGTACCTGTTTGGTGATTGTACGTATCCTGAAGTTTTGGAGGCGTCGCTCCCGTGGCTGACCATAGCGTTAAAATTGTGTTAAAGTGGTTGAGAGTGTAACGTAAGAATATTTTTCTTACGTTTCATCCTCAATCTTTATTGACGCTTTTGATTGACAAGTGCAATCGAACAAGATGAAAGAGAAAATGTCCAAAATGACTTCATTCAAACATTATCTTTTTTACTCGAAAAATAAAACACACAGGAACGAAAACAGATTTTTAACGACTATTTATAATGGAGAATGATAACATCATTTCTCCTTTCAGGAGTCACTCATAAAATCTACTTAAAAGGTACATAGGTTTTGGGAGGATATAGCCCTTGGCCACCACAGGCCCCCTCCTTGTGGAGCAGAAGCGCCGCCCATACACAAGTCTGCACCACTTTGCCCTTCCTTTCGTAATAAGAAAATAGGTTTTTGTCCACGGTGTCGCCTTCTTTAGGAGCCACTAGTTCCATCGGCGGATCCCACACATTCATGAACCAGCAAAGCTCCACACATTTTCGTACGTAACTAATGACCCTCTGATCCCGTAGAACCTTATCGTCTTGTAACGCTTGGGGAAGCATTTCTTTGAGAAATATCTTTGAAGATATAAGTATCTTTACATCAAAATATAATTATTTATTACTTCGGTAATGGATACTTACAATATCTCTAACAAACAAACCACAGGGAATTGTTTAAGTTGTTAGCATATTGACAGAATAAAATGTAACAAAAAATTAATACCAATATATTTAAAACTAGGTAAAATGTTTTATAACAATAATATATATTTGTATGATAGTTAACTATATCTTTATTATCATATCTTCCTGACACTGATATCTAATTGTTTTTATATTATTATATCTACATGAGCCTGATATTTGCCAGTCTCTTCAGATCCTGCCTTTCTGAGTTCTTTTGAATGTCTATATACTGTCTGGTCCAGTGCATTCTGGGAACATTCATCAAATATATTATTTTTTCAGCAGAAAATTAGCGATATTATTTTTAAGTTAAAAGGAAACATCTTGGGGTTATCTCATTTACAAAAGTCAAAGTCTGAAGTCCCTACCTGTGGTGTGTCCGCTGTGTTCTGTTTCAGGGCCTCTTTGATCTTGTTCTCCAGGTCCTGTAGTTGTTCACAGGACTTTTCTCTACAGAAGCTGAGGGCTTCCTATAAACATATTTTAATTAGGTCCTTTTTCAACATCATGAATTCATCTTTATCAACTATTTTATGCAATATTAGTTTGATTTTAAACTTTATATGTATAAAAATGCGTCCAACTTTATTATTTCATACATAAATGTTCTTTTTAAAACTACTGTGGGTTCAAATATATATGTGGGCATCATTTAATTTCATTTAATAGTTTTTATTTTTTTTATTTTTGCCGTCAATTTTTATTTATTGTAAGGATAGTTTAAAATTGTGTATTATGCTCCTAGAAGTTAAAAGGGTTCGATGGTCGTGGCCATTTTTAGACAGTATTGATCTTCTACGAAAGAAGAGCTCTATATAAAGATAAAGGAAAATACAGAAATTTAAAAGGTAAAATATATAGATGTTTTTTAACTAAATAATAGTTTATAGCTTAACATTTCATATCTTTAATATATTAGTTAGATATACTGTATATGTTGGCCACCGAACCTCCTTATCATATATTAAGTATTTTAATGAAAATTCAGTTACAAGGATTAACTCAATAAAAGAATTCTCCCAAGTTAATAATCAACAGTAAAAAATGAAACCTTATTATTTTGACAAAAGAAAAAAAATATATGAAGGATATTTAGAACGGCTGTATTTTGCGCAAATCTGATTTTTGAAAGCTTATTCTTGCCGTGAAAAGGGTCCGTAGTATGGACATAATATTTGGGTTGCAATAGTCGTTATCGTCACCCTCTTTAGCCATGGTCGAATCTATAAAAGCCTCGAATGCCTCTGACCACTCGTCATCGAACAGCTGACTGTACATCTCCCCCAGTCTTGTGGGGCGGTGGGTGTCACTCAGGTCCGCGATGTTCGGGTATTCAAATATCCGCTGTTGGCTGGCAAGTTTGCTCAACCTTAAATAAAATTGTGTTTGAATTTCTAATCCTTCAATTGTTGGTTTTATATTTGCTTAGTCTGGATTATATTAACATACAGTATTGAGCTTGTAATGTATAGTCTTTTGTAGTATCAAATCTAATTTATGTGCATAAATCATCGAAATGTAATGTTTATTGACTTATAATTAAATGTCGATTATATGCAAGCCTTTTATCAACATTTCAGGAACGTTCTTTTATTCTTTAATGTCAGGTTTACAAAAATTAAATATAAAACTTTAAGAGCTCAAAATCATACAACCTTGTAGACAGTAGTTCAATCTTCTCTTCTTTCTCCCGCAACATCTTGTAATTCATATTGATGCGAATTAGTATGAAATATTTGTGTATGTTCGCTGTATTTACAGCCATTTTATACGCTCCTAGTCATAAATATGAAACATACATGGAACAGCCATGTTAAAATGTTATTTAGTTCGCTTCTGCGATCGACAAAAATACAGTGCCAAAATATGTTTATTAACGAATTGATATGATTAAATGGTTTTTCTTTTCATCAGTACATATCAAATTGGTATGTAAGCTTTCATTTCATTTAATCTTACAATGATAAATTTATTCAAAATGCGTAATGACGTTTATATTTGTGTTCATACATGGGCTATGTGTGTTTACAGGAAATTGAACGTCGCAGATTTCCAATGCAAAGAAGGGTAAACATACAATGAATGTAAATTTAACATTTTAAATCTATTGAAAAACTCTAAATTGATTTAAGCCTTTTTTGTCTGGATCTGAGACAGCATATGAGTACTAGTAAAACAATTCACCTGTTGATTACACGTACATGTATACCTGAGCTTTTTTTGCGAGTTCTAACTGTTTTTCCGCTAAAACAAGTCTTCCAAAGTCTCTCCATGCATCTGGGGGTTCTACTCCATACTCTTTCGGGTTGATGGAGAGCAGAAAATGAAACAATGTCTTATGTCTAAACTCAGATGGAACATCCTCTGGTCCCCAAATCGTAGCGTCAACCAGGCCAAAGATATCCTGGCCAAAAAAAACCCAACAACAACATTGTTTCCAAAATGCAGTAAAAAATCAAAGCTCAATTTTAAAAGCAAATTGAGACCTCATTCGTTGAAAAACGCTATTTGTTTTCTTGCATATAATGACCACTGCTATTTCAATTTTTATCTGATACAATGTTTTTAATATCTGATATTATTCGTTATTTATTTTGAATAATGAACCGCTTAAAGGGGCATGGTCACGATTTTGGTCAAATTTTATTTTTCGATTTCTATTGTTTACAATGCTTTAGTACGTCATTTCTAATAATCAAATTAAATTTGAGAGTGATTCGAAAAGTTGTAAGCAAGATAAAGGGCTCACAATTCTTTGTAATGTAAAAGAGGCCCGTGCCCTGTTTTTGTTTACATAGTCAATATGCCAGTAAAAACTCTTTTACCAGCTTATTTGTCTATCTTTTTTTATTTATTTTAGGCATGGATAAACAGTTCCTAACGTTTAACACATTCGTTTTAAGTTTAAAACTGAAATTTTTACTTCAACGTTCAAATGTACACAAACTCCTTGTTTACATAGCGAAGAATTTCAAGCTCTGTAACTCGCTTATAACTCAACAAATTGCACTCAAATTTCGGTTGCCTATTAAAAATGCCTTTCTGAAGCATTGTACATATTAAAATTGGAAAAATAATTTTTGACCAAAATCGTGACTATGCCCCTTTAATGACAGATAACATTTCAATAGGTGAACTTTTTCAATAAAGTTGTCAAGCTTAGAAAATAAACAACATATAATAAAAAACAAACAGCCTCTGGAAATGTTGATCTTAGGGAACTTTCACAAGTTAACAGGTGGCGGTAGTCGTTAAGTATACTGGGCCCCGGGGCACGGTCTGGTCCCCAGTCCTGATCCAGCAACTTCTCAATGTTGTTTTTGTACAACTTCGGCAGTGGTTTGTTTTTGGTTTTATAACCAGACTTGAAGTCCGATCTCTAAGAAAATTAACACGAATGCTGTAAATTTTATCGTCAAGGTTGCACAAATATTAACCTGGTATGAAATTAATTAATTTTCAGCAACAAAATTGACGCTTCAAACACAAGTAGTGTTTTGAATACTTCTTTCTGTGATGATTTTTGCTCTGACTGAGATACTGTTGCAAGCATGATGAATTCAGCCACAGCTTCCCTCCATCTCCTGTAGTCTGGAAAACTTTTGGATACATAATCTATAACGGCATACAACTACGGTGCTTGTTTCCTTTTCTTGTAAGTCACAGAGCTAAGCTCCTTTGGAGTAGTAGGGGTGTCCGTTTGTTGCTAATAAATACAAGATGCTCAGATAAAAGTGTCTTCAGAATGATTTTCTATTTACGGCAAGTAGTTAAATCTACCTAGTCATTTTTTAATCATTGTTCTCCCCATAATTACATATAACTTAATAACAAATTTCGTCTCTTTTCTGTAAACACATATTTGAGGTAGAGAAATATATATATATATATAGAAAAGTTAAATTATTAATTCCTTCTCCGTGCCATGAAGGCACATAAGGTCGAACATATGCTTAGCAAAGGAATTTGTTAATGTACTTGATTACTCTAACATTCATTTACAATACAAGTACTTGATATGTTTTGTAAAATTATATCTATCTACATAATGATTACTAGTAATTTACTTTCACTACTTTAGAAATGCCATGCCTATATAAGGACGGATCAGATACTGAAACATTAAAATATACTATAGCGGAAAAAAGAAACTGTGCATTATTTAATATATGAGAAAAAAACATATAAAAATTACAATGCACAAATTCTATTTTTTGTAATACTGTTAACACATGTATTCATAACAACATCTTATAACACATTAATGTCAACGTCAAATAACGTCAATTTCAGCACACTCGAAAGTCACTCTTATTTGAAATTGAATTAACAAAATTAATAACGCGTGTAATCACCATTTGTGTCCACGCATGTTTGACAGCAACGCCTCATTGATGCCACTTAAGTGTTCAGAGATGTTTGCGGGATGTTGTTCCAGATGTTGGTTAAAGTCTGGCCTAAATCAGCCATTGTCACTGGCTGATTTGGTAAACGGCGTAAACGTCTTTCCATTTCATCCCAGACGTATGGTGGCATATCTCCAGACGTGCTCGATCGGCGACAAATCGGGGGAAAAAGCTGGCCGAGGCAAGACATCGACATTCTGTTGAACAAACAAGTCCCTGACTACACGTGCAACGTGTGGCCTTGCGTTGTCTTGCTGCCGAGTGATGTGATTTTGATGTCTCTGTATGAAGGGTATCACATGACGCTGAATAATTTCATCTCGATAGCGTACGCTGGTGAGATTTCCATTGAAAATTTGTAGAGGGGTCCTTCCACGTGTTGATATTCCGACCCACACCATAACGCTACCTCCACCAAATTGTCGACATTCACAACACAAGTGTCCTGGTAACACCCTACAACGGCCGTCACTGCTATCCAACTGAAATCTGGATTCATCAGTGAACAGAGTATTGTCCCAGTCCTGTATTCTGAATCGCAGATGTCGTGTGCACCACGCTAGTCTGGCAATACGATGACGAAGAAGCAGTATTGGGCGCACCGCTGGACGTCTTGGTCTGATGTTTTGCTCGCGCAGAGGATAACGCACAGTTCTGGGACTAATTGGTCGAAGCCCTGGAATGCTACGGGCAGTTAAACTTGCTGTCTGGAAACGATTTCTCAGATGCACAAGTCTAATGTGGTTGTCCTGTTGACGTGACGTCACACGAGGTCGCCCAGTGGTTTTCGTTGAGTCGTGGCATGACATAGGGGTAAATTTTGTTGAAACTAAAGCTATTTCCTTAACAAAAAAGTTGTTTTTGTGACCGAGTAAATAATAAAGACACGGTTCTGTGTTCAGGATATTTTATATGTACAAAAAGGTGATTCTGTAAATAAATATAAACACATATAAATATATATACAATTTATACACAATAATTCGTTACGGTTTAAATAAAGCTTTAAACTTTATTATAATCTTAGTTTACTTTATGTAGATACTAAGAAAAATTATGTTATATAAATTAATACAATAAATACCTTGTGCGAGGTGAAACAAAATCAAAAGTAACCGGGATTTATAATAATAGAAATGATCTGATTCGATAATACTAGCCAATGGGAACAACAGCCAATAGAAAAGTAAAGAAAGTGTTCACCAACTCAATCCACCTGCGCACAAGAACAAGCGTAACTTGGTAAACAATTAGATATTGTAAATTTTAAATCTGCCCACATACTCCCCTGCTTTGAATTTTATCGTCTCGATAAAAATCAAAATTCAAACACACACTAATCAATATAATATTATATATAAATCAAATGTTCAATATACGTATCACATTCACAGTCTATGATTCTTAATCCCACATACTCTTCTGTTTATCGCGTAATCGCAAACTCCGACGAAGAGATAAGGATGGCTTAACGTCACGTGCATGGCAATTGTCACTGCTTATATATTTCGGCGGTACGCGTTTGATATCACGTCTATTAAGGGTACGCTGCTGTCCAGTGTCTGAAACAACTGTATACACACTGTCTTTGGCTGTTTGAACACGGTATCTTGTTGTACTCCAAAGGTCTTGAAGTTTGTGTCTTCCTGTAAAACCTCTGTTTCTTATGAAAACTTCGTCACCCACACCAATCGGATGATCCACCATTTTTGCGTCAAAGCGATCTTTCCTCTGTGATGCATTTTTTTCCAGGTTTCTTTTAGCATGCTGGAATAATTCACTAGCATTATTTCTGTGCTCTTGAATGAATTCATCGTAATTCACATCATTATCCGAGACAGAATCCGACACTGTTGACGACACAATAAAATCGACTGGAATTTTAGGTTTACGACCGAAAAATAGATAGAAAGGACTGTAACCAGTACTGGAATTTGGAGACACATTACGCAAAAGTAACATCAGATAAATGATCTGGCCAGAGTTTCTTCTTCTATGGTGGTAGAGTTCTGAGTAAATCGTGAAGTGTACGGTTAAAACGTTCTGTCTGTCCATTGCCTTCGGGATGGTAAGCTGTTGTTCTTGACTTTTGTATGTCGTAGATTTTGCAGAGTTGTTTAATAATATCCGACTCGAAGTTTCTTCCCTGATCGCTATGAATTCTATCCGGTACACCATAGTTGAATCAAACACAACGCAACGGTAGAAGCTTTCTGATCACGGGTGGCCACTGCTTGTGTGAATTTGGTAAAAACATCTGTCATCACAAGTACATTTTCCTTACCCTTAGATGGTTCCAATACTGTGAAATCAATGGCTAGAATTTGCAGAGGTCGGTTTGCTAGTAAGTGGTTCATAGCTGGTCTAATCTGTTGGTTTTCTGATTTGGCTACACAACAACGTTCACAGTTCTTGCAATATTCTTTGATCTTACTAAACATTCTAGGCCAATAACACCGGTCTTTAATAACACTGAATGATCTTTCGATTCCCTGGTGACCAAGGTTGTCATGACACTGTTTAAGAATTTCCAGTTTCAGTGAAGATGGTAGAACGTACTGTTTGGTTTCTCCATTAACAGGATCACACACAGTTCTGTAAAGTATTCCGTTATCCATACTTAAACGATTCCACTGCCTGAGAAGAATATTCACAGCTTTTTCACAGTTTTTCCTTTCTTCTTTCTTTGGATATACCCCCTGTTTCCAGAACTTTAAAAACTGATGAATGTCGTTGTCCTGAGACTGTAAGCGTTTCAGATCACTTTGACTGTATTGACGAAGAGAACATTGCATTTCAACACATATCACATCGGATGATTCTTGACACAATCTCTGTTGCACACACATAACATCTTTTGGAATTTCAGAAGACCAGAGATTTCCTAGACTGGTTGATGAGGTAAGTATTCCTTCTTCACTCACTGACTTACGTGAAAGAGCATCTGCATTCGAATTGTGTTTTCCACTGCGATATTTGATTTCAAAGTTGAAGAGAGCCAACTGTGACACCCAGCGTTGTTCGTATGCACTCAATTTAGAAGACTGTAGATACACAAGCGGATTATTGTCGGTATAAACGGTAAAAGAAGAGTTCACTAAATAATCCCGGAATTTGTCGGTAATACTCCAATACAATGCTAAAAGTTCCAGACGTCGCGAACTGTAATTCTGTACATTCCGTTCGTTGGGACGAAGTGATCTGCTGGCGTACGCAATAACACGTAATTGACCATCTTGGTGTTGCGAAAGTACCGCTCCGAGACCGTTGAGACTTGCATCGACTTCAAGCACAAAAGGTTTTGTGTAATCGGCATATCCTAGAATTGGTGCACTGGTAAGTAATTCTTTTAATAACACAAATGATTTTTCACATTCACTATTCCACTTTTCACAGAACAGCTTCTTAGATGCATTCGGAAACTTTCTGATTAAATTGTACAATGGCGCTGCAACTTTCGCAAAAGACTGAATAAAACGTCTATAATATGACGCCAATCCAAGAAATGAACGTAACTGTTTTGGTGTTGACGGTGTTGCCCAGTCACTCACAGCTTGCACTTTTAGAGGATCTGTGTTAATTCCATGCTTTGATACTATGTGCCCCAGGTATTTTACTTCCTCTTTGAAAAAATCACATTTAGATGGTTTTAATTTAAGTCCATGCTGACGAAGTTTCTGAAATACTACTTCCAATCTCTGAATTTGTTCTTCTACAGTCCGTGAAAACACAATAATATCATCTAAGAATACCAGGAGTATCTGGAAAACTTCCTCACGGAAACAGTGCTGCATAAGTCTCTGAAATGTGGCGGGAGCGTTACATAAACCGAACGGCATGGTGTTCAATTCGTATAGTCCAAATGGTGTAGTAAATGCTGTTTTGTGTTTGTCGTTCTCTTCTACTGCAACTTGGTTATATCCTGAAGTCAAATCCATGGTCGAGAAATAACGGGAACCACACAGTGTATCAAATGATTCTTCAACACGGGGGAGAGGATATGCATCTTTGATTGTCTTAGAGTTTAACTTCCGATAATCAACGCACAGACGTAATTCACCATTCTTCTTGCGAACGATAACAATTGGTGATGCATACGCACTGGTACTTTCTCTTATAATATTACTATGTATTAGCTCTCTAATATGTTGTTTAACTTCCTCAAATTGCGTCGGGGGAATGCGTCGGTACGGTAGATTGACCGATACTCCATCTGTCAGCGTTATTTTGTGTTTTACCGTATCTGTAAATTCTGTGTCTAAATCCGACTTTGAAAATACGTCATTATATCTGTGAAATAGTAATTCTATGCTTCGTTTCTCTTGGTCTGTCGCGTCAACTTTGTCCAAGTTTACAGGAATACGGAACTCTGGATCACATGAACGTTCGTTAGTAGATTCTGTCACATAACACTGCACAAATATTTCCTGTACTGTGCCACAATTGGAAAATTGCACAGGGTCACTAATTTCATTGATAACTTCTTCTCCTTTTGATAATATAGCAATGCGTGTTCGAGGTGAAATCCAGACATCAGAATCAGTTATGTTCGCTAGCCGCAAATAGAAATGGCCCTTGATCACTTGAACGAATGTCCGGACTATAACAATGCTGTCACTCAGGTGCTCGCTATGCGACAATGGTTCTGCTACGGAGTAATTTCCAGGTATCGGCGGCCCAGTAGCGTTGATCACGATCACAGATCTTGCGGGGATTCTAACGGGATGTCGCGCAGACACTTTAGCAAAACCATACATAGTCCTGTTCTCTTGATCACATACTCGGAATGCTGACTTAATTTTCGAATTGCAGGATATTTCAGACACTTTCTCGTGATAATAATTTCCATGTTTTTGAATAAAAATGTCTCTGCACTGTCCAATAATGTTCATTCCTAAAATGCCCGGGATATTGTGTTTACGTTTCCGAGTCTTTACATCTTCTGTATCTTTAATTATCAGGATACCGCGATCTTCTATAACGTTTCCCATACACTCAACATCAGCTTCTATGTATCCGATATAAGGGATTGAAATTCCGTTTGCTGCTTTTAAATTCAATTTCACATCATTCTTTATATTCTTACAGAGTGTTTCAATGTTGTTTCTATAAAAACTTTCCGTTATTGTAGTCACCATAGACCCAGTGTCTAATAAACAGTTAATTTCTACACCAAACATTTTAATTTTAACTGTAGGGCTTTGACCAATAATATGATTGACACAGGTGGAGTCCTCTTTATTTCCTACTGATGTCGGACTCTGCTCATCAGCAGGATCTATTTTCCCGATTGTTGGTAATTTGCCGAAGTGAGATTTCGTGGACAGTTTCTTTGGATATGATTTTCGCTTTTACATGTATAGCAACGGCGGCGGTTTAACTGTGGATATGGTAATCGGTATTGTTCTTTCGATTTGGATACAGTTTGCCGTTCAAGTAACTTTGTAAGATTGTCGATGTTTTGTTCCTGCCGTTGTATGACTTCTAAGTATTTGTCAATTCCGTGAGTAGTTTTCTCTGACTTCTGTGAAGATTCAGCGGCCTGTTTTTCTGTAGTATGTCTGTCTGTTGAGCACTTTGAGCGGTTCTTTTCTTCATCCTCTGAAAACAATATTGCTTCGTCCCGGAAGTCCAAAAAATGTATATCCGGCTGTTGACGAATAAGTCGTTTTAATTCTCTACGTAATGAGATATCATTCACATTTTGCGCAAATTGTTCACACAGGGTCAAATCAGGGTTTGGAATAATATCTGTTTTTCGTCGTAATTTTCTTGATGAGGTTCATCAGAGCGTAACTGTATTCTCGTAAAGACTCCCCTTCCATCTGTTTTCGCTCAAAGAAATTTCTCTGTAGGACTGTTATTCCTTCTTTGTCTCCAAACGTTTCACTTAAAATACGCAACACTTTTGTTGGATTGCTTCTTTCTTCATATGGCCGATATTTGATTTCTTCTTTTGCCAATCCAGTCAGATTTGAATATATGAATTCGGTACTTTCTTCTCTATTCATACGGTGACGTTTGATGACATGTTCAACTTCTTCTATCCAGTCGTCGACATGAATATCGTCTTTATCTTCATTTCCGCTGAATTTCTGCACATTACGGACTGGTTTTAGATAAGTAGTTTTGGATTTGTATTCTTCGTTGTTCTCATCTATGCGTTTATCGAGTTCTTTTTGTAGAGTTTTTATTTGTTGTCTTAATTTCTTTGTCGTCATGGTTCGGCGTTTAAAGGTATTTCTATCAAAAGAGGTAACGGTACGTTCCGGACTTTTCACAGGTGAGTTGTTTTCAGCGATGACTGCTCACTGGATTTTGTAGACATTCTTCCTCACACAAGAATCACCATTGACTGTAGATACCGGCGACGCCATTTGTGACCGAGTAAATAATAAAGACACGGTTCTGTGTTCAGGATATTTTATATGTACAAAAAGGTGATTCTGTAAATAAATATAAACACATATAAATATATATACAATTTATACACAATAATTCGTTACGGTTTAAATAAAGCTTTAAACTTTATTATAATCTTAGTTTACTTTATGTAGATACTAAGAAAAGTTATGTTATATAAATTAATACAATAAATACCTTGTGCGAGGTGTTGGTGTACAAAATCGCCGGACCCACAGTGAAACAAAATCAAAAGTAACCGGGATTTATAATAATAGAAATGATCTGATTCGATAATACTAGCCAATGGGAACAACGGCCAATAGAAAAGTAAAGAAAGTGTTCACCAACTCAATCCACCTGCGCACAAGAACAAGCGTAACTTGGTAAACAATTAGATATTGTAAATTTTAAATCTGCCCACATTAAAAACAAATCCTTAACAGTTCTTAATCCAAACAGTATTGGCCCGTAAAACTCGTGCGTACAAATTCTTCAATAAACAACATGTGCTCACTAACCTTGAAAAAGTCCTTGCACCCGGACGGTTACCATCCGATATTGTCAAAAACATTATCATCATCGATTGTTTAAATTTTTTAAATACAAATAATAGATATAGAAAAATAATTTTATAATGCACAGTTTCTTTTTTCCGCTAGTATATTTATTTAACAAACTTGATAATCAAAAAAAAAAATCAAAACAACGTTTATTTAATATAACATCGATTTGTAACCCTTAAATATGTTAAAATTTGAATATTGATTTAAACAAATTGAAATTGGAAAAAAAGAAGATAGGGGAATAAGATGGCGCTAATGCACATTCGGATAAGTAGTGAAATACAATTTTGAATTTATTTTTTCTCAATTAAATCAAATATATTATAATACAAGTTTGCAAAAGCACAATTTCTAACTATATTCAGTTTTTATATATTTAACAAAAGATAAGAAAAAAATATTGTCCAACATTTTGGTGGTTTCGAACCCATAACATAAAAATCCTAGTTATACCCCCGCAAACAAAGTTTGGGGTATATAGGAATCACCTTGTGCGTCCGTACGTCAGTCCGTCTCTGTGCAATCGTGTCCGGTCCATATCTTTCTTATGGAGAAACATTGGAAGTTCTTACTTCACACAAAGATTGCTTATGACCTAAGGGTGTGTCATGATCTTGACTCAAGGTCATTCGGAAAGGTCAAGGTCACTGGCAGAAAAATTGCAAAATTCGTGTCCGGTCCATATCTTTCTTATGGAGAAACATCGGAAGTTCTAACTTCACACTAAGATTGCTTATGACCTAAGGGTGTATCATGACCTTGACCCAAGGTCAATTAAGGAAGTTCAAGGTATTTGGATTTCGTTTGATTCTTATCATGGTTGTTAACCGAAGGATGCATATGTCCTCATACATTAACAGTTTACTTGAAATAAAATGGAATAAAAGGATAGAAATTGGTTTGTTTACTCCTTTTAGCATTAACAGTTTTCAAAAGTAGAGCAGTTGTTATTTATAGAAAATGGACAGTGAAATAGATTCATCCAATATTTTCTATAATAGCAAAAATACACACGTTATGATTTTTTTCTTAGCGGGGGGTATCAATTGTGAGCTTGCTAACAGTACCTCTAGTTATAAAAGTTTAGCTTATGTGAGGTACACTAACCACTAAGCCATCTCAGACAAAATATAGTGGGTTGTTTAAATATTATGTGTAACTTTGGCCACGAATTAAGGGAGTTGTATTATTTTTTCAAAACGTTCAATTGTTGGAATACAAAAAGATATTTTACATGTATAGTGGGTCATCTCTCCATGTTTTTTTGTTGATTGAAATCGGTTTATTTTCCAATAGACATTATTTAGACTATGAGAAAAATATGGACAGAACCAATCTATAAAATAAAATGCCTTGAAGGTCTAGAAAATGATAGTATTTGCTGGTTTTGATACGTACACGGCTGTTTGAGTCAACATACTCCAAGTATTGAACATATCTATAGGTTAAAAATAAATGATTTGTTAAATATATATTGTTAAATATATATAATTGGAAATATCAGATTTATTAATACATTAATTTTTCAGTAGCTTGTGCGATCGTGTTTGGGCATTTTACAAACCTTAACCACCTATCGTCTTTGAAAATGTTTCTTTGGCATATTCCCCATTTTTTTTAAAGGTAAAAATTTAAAATTCTTCAGCGGGATTCGAACTCTTGACTTACAGTTTCGTAGTTAACCCTATAGCCCCTGCGTTACAGTGTAAGTTAACAATTTCAGGAAAGAATCTGTTTTAAGTATTACACTAGGTTTACTGCTTATTTCGATTAATAGTACCTCACAACATGGAAGTGTCCCATACCTTTTAGGTGTTTGGATGACAAATTTTAGTGAATTTAGGGACCACAAAATATCTAATCAATTTTTTTTTAAATTAAAAAGTAGAAATTACTCTTTTTATCTCTAACTTTTCGTACAGTTATCGCTCTTTTCTCAAAGAAGACGCGCAAAGTAGACCGACGCCATTTTGAAAAATCGCGAATACTAGCGCGGTATGTAAGTATAATCTAACAAAAGAAGCAGCTAAATTAAATCTGTCCCAAGATTTTCTGCTTTATCATTAGTTATTAATTACTAACTTCATCTTCCCTAACCTACGATTTCTGATTTACAAGAGCGGTGCGGATCAGAAACCCTAGGCTAGCGAAGATGAAATACTTCAGGGTTTAAACATAATTTATTAAACAGAATGAAAATTTGTTTACATGTTTTTGTATTTGAATTTCCCAAACCTCTCTCTTTTGTTCCGCTAAAAAACGAGGCTTTAACTAAAAATCTATGGAGATTAGCATTGCAAATGATATAAAATAAGATCTGAATGATAACATTAAAAAATTGTGTGAGGTGTTCCAAGAACCTGCCGTAAGGAAAAAAAATTGAGATCAATCTCAATACGAAATCTGTCTTTCGTTTACGTAAAATTATCTGAGTAAAAAAGATATGAAATTTTAATGATTCATTGAATGATTTCAAGAGTATTTCCTTCAGCATACATATTCATTTTTAATAGAGTCCGTGAAAATGTGATGAAACAATAACTTGAGACAGACAATAGTCTGCTTTCCCCTCCAAATGGTTACACCGTAAAACATTTTATAAATTCATTTTGGAAATGTGATTTTTTTTAAAAACATTTTCTTTTAATTTTGTTTTCTTTCGCGTATTACATATACATCGAAATTTTAAACACTTGTTGTAATTTTGTATCTGCTGAACATGAATGGAGCTATATATTTTTCAACGCAAGTGTGTAAAGGGTACCTGACTATGGTATTAAATCTTGAATAGATAGTTTACACTGATCGAGTGTATTAAAATCATATCCTTATGTAAATACCCTATATCGTCTATCAACATTATGTTAATCTTTTAAAGAAAACGTTCTTTAGAAATCAATCCCGAGTTCGTTTAAATCCCCAGCGTACATACGGTTGTCCCGGTTGCAGTAAGGGTGGTCGTGTGTTGTTGAAAACCATACATAGGAACCATTTCATTAATAAATCGTCGAATAATAACAAAATGGAAGATGTGTCTGTTAGAGGAACGTTTTAAATTGTGTATACCTAGCCCTACAAGCACAGGCACTGTCGTCTGTGTGACGGCGTATGAACAGTTAGCGGCTCTGTTATCGATCAATTACCCGAATCTCGGAATATAAGGGACACAGCTTTGAAAGAAGTTAAAAAAGACTCATGTTTACAAATTGAAAATAAACTTTTCAATGGAAACAATCGGGATTAATTTTGAATCATCTTTACGCGTTATATGTATCAGTCGTAACAAGAACCCTTTCTATAACTTCTAAAAATGCACACCCTACGGCAAATCCGGCTGAAACTGTTTCTATATAACCTATCTTTAATAATCATAATAAAAACATCCAATTAAATAATTAGGGTGGAATCGAAATTGATTTTTAAACACGTTGCTTAAATAATGTGCATTAATTTTTTCCTCCTTTTCAAGTTATAGACAAAGTACATGTATAAACTGTATACATTCGAATCATCTAACTATCTCAACAGAGGAACCAGTCACTTATTTCCAACTGATTTAAAGGTAACTTTTGAAATACATCTTAAAACAAATAAACAAATTATTATCGGGGGGGGGGGGGGGGGGGGGATAAAAATACATGAAAATGTTGGCATTGCTTCAAAACCTATATCATTCCATTTAATTTCATAATAAATTGATAGTATCTTACACCTTTTCAAAGTATCTACGAGTACTTCAAATCCATATAATTTTTTTAAAATTTGCCAGTTTTCATATAAAACTGAACTTATCTAACGAAAGTGTTCGTCAAATTTACTAAAAGGGGGTCTTTTAAGACCGGATGGGGGCTTTAATCAAATAACATATATAACGACAACATTGAGCGACATGTTATCAGAAATGAACATTTCTAAAAGATTTTTCAGGATTAAAGGTGGCGTCTAAAAGATAAAAAATAATAAGAAAACCGATTTCCCCCCAGAATAACAGTATGTCTTAAGAAAAAACCCGAAGATCTTTAATACTAGTTCTTTCTTCTTCGAAGCATGCAACACACCTTACCTTAAGCTTACAATCTATTTCTTTCGCCTTCTTTAGGAGAGTTTTATATTCCTCAACAGCACCCTTTAGGTTTTCTTTCATCTGCAATTCATCTTTGTACTTTTGACAATTCCTCAAAAGATCCTCAATAGCAGGCAAATCTGGTGTCTGGTAACCATGGTTTTATTGAAGTTAGAATGCTATATTGTTCTGATTGGTACACAAAGAAATTTATGTCCGATAATTTTTGTTGAAAAAATACATTTCAAGTATTTTTAACTGAAAGACTTTCAATCATAAAAAATGTTCGGCTACTTTTAAAAATAAATTAAAGATAAAAGATAAAATTCCCTAATAGTACTTCCCCTTGTTTCAAATGATTATTTTAACTTAACATTTTAATTTGTATACTGCTATAGAATCAAAATTGAAAGATTTGAACTTTAAAATTAGATACTACGCACCCAGAGGATTTGAGAATTTGTTTATTTTCTTTTTCCCCTTTCTATTGTCAAATTTTGAATTAGGCTACCACCCTTTCTTTCCACTTTAAAACATGATGCTACGTGCCTGATTTATAAAATACGTGTTTTACTATACCAAAGACTTGTTTAAAGACACATTTGTATATAAAATTTCCATTTCAGTACGATGGACCACCTACCGTTTGCTCCTGACCTGATCTTGTTTCCTCTGTCTGTTTGCCTACTGAAGAATCCTCTGTATCACTATCTGAGTCCCAGAATATTGGTAGACGATGGCGCGTCGAAGATCGATCCATTTGTCTCTTATCGGACAAATCGAAAGTAAAACCAATATATTTTTTAATATGTTCGTAATCAGTTAAGGTAATCATTTAACATGTTTAAGGAACTAGAGTAAAACTCTTTGATTAAAATTAAAATAGAATGTATTTAAAACAGTTTTTCTTTGTGAATTTAATTTTTGTCATGAAATTTTACCTGTGTATCTGGTGAACACCCGGTGAACACTCTTTACCTGACACAAAAATATCCGACTGCTTTCTTAATGCAAGGAATATAAATTCCGTCATGGGTGAACAGACAGAGAACCTACTAATAAACCGTTATATTTAAAGATTCTGAAGTCCGGTAGGAAAACGAATTAGAACTCATAGACTGTGTATCAAAAGTTGCCTGAATTCTCTGCTCCGTTTTCAGCAAGACGGAAATTTGTGACGTGTATACCGGAGACGGATCAAGCCGAGAAAAATTCCTAACAGAGGGGATCTGCATTCAAAACGTTTCAATATCATTTTTGATACCAACCCCTACACCTCGGGAAATCATAGCACAACAGAAAAAACCCTGGTCTTCCCTTGTCTGTAGTTGGTTCAGCTGTTTCTAAATTATTCAAAGACTTGAAGTGAAACCCAAAAGTAAAGTAATTTATTAAAACATTCGCCATCAAATTACAAATAAGATGACGAGTGTATTAAACGGAAATCGTTTCCTCTATATTGAACCTTTAAAAGAAGGAAACTGTCTAAATGTACCTAAAGATATTCATTTAAATAGATACGAAGAAAGCTTTATGTAGTCATTAAATTATGTAACATACTGAACTATTTATATTAATCAAAACAATTCCCATTTAATATTTAAATCATAACCAAATTATGTGAACTGTAACCCCTCAAAGATTTTTGAAGAGAAATGAAAACACAACAACACACTCATTCTCACATGCGAGAAGCATTGTTTGTTCTTTTTCCATATAGAATTGTTAATTTATCTTTCATACTCTCAGTGAAAATATAGTTATTAACACTTAGTACGTAAGTTTTGAAGCTTTTTCCGTTACAGTTTTTATAACCATAGGTTGTACAAAAGTAGGAGTTGGGGCAATCTGAATATAGTTAGAAGTCACGCTGTCGATTTTACTATGTATGCTTAGACTGAATCATCTTATCTCTCGAATTTGTTACTAAAAATCCCCCCAATACAATTCGTTGTTTTAAGAAATACACATTTATTTTCAACAAAAAGTTGAAGAACAAAACAAGGCAAACATTGACAAATCATTTATTATGGCACAGATTCAATGATATAAGTATATAATTCATTGTACTTCCCTTTCCATAGAATTCTAAAAGCATTGTTAATACATTAAACATCAAAATAAATCGTTTTAATACCATATTTACCACGTCTCAATCAACTACTGTAACTTTTCCACCGTAATTGTATTTGATGCAAGTACCTTTTAATCACAGGGTTTTCCTTGTAACTATTGCATGGTTTTGTTTGAATGATTTGATACAATTTGCAAGAAAATTGTATATTATTTAAAGTCAGTATTTGTTGTTAACCAAAGGTATATGTTTAGATGAACAGTTAATAAACAAATATGATATATACATGTACTAGTATAACAACAAGAAAGAAATATCGTTGGATTCCAACAAAAATCCGATTGGTCAAATTATCATCAATTCAGATTTTTTTTTACAATTGCATTATGTCTGACAAAATTAAAAAAAATCATTTAAATCAAAGTCAAAACAACAGAGGTCTATCTATTGCGATTCCTCTCCTCTGGAAGAACGTATCCCTTACACACCAGGGGTCCGTTGTCATGGAGAAGAAGCGCCGGCCACACACACACCTCCACGATCTTCCCGCGGCGTCCATGGAAGGAGAATAAGGCCTTGTCCACCAGCTGTCCTTGTATGGGTGAGATGATTGTCATTGGTGGGTCCTGCATACACATGTACCAACACAGCTCTACACACTTCCTGACGTATGTCAGCACACGGACGTCCGCTCGGACAGTCTCGTCTGCTATCAGATCGGGGAGCTCAGTCGCAATGAACAACTGAAATCATACGGTACATTGTCAGAATTGGAAATTTCTATTACGAATAACATATTTATTATATCATCTAAGTTATTTGTTCCTTACCTTTGATTTGGTTTTAGCTGATGTGGATGCAGCGGCCTTTCGGAAGTCTCGGGCGTGTCTGTCAATTGTTGGGTAAATAGCGCTCTTCCTGTAGTCCTTGCTCTCAGGCGGTTTATCTTCTTTTTCTGGTCCTTGTGCTGGATCTTTCTGAGAGCTGTCAGATTTATCAATATCTGTCTTTCCTTCTTCTGATACTTCTTGGCTCTTCTCAATGGGTGTTTCATTAGATGGTTCCTTGTTTTAAAAAACAATACTTTAATTATAATCAAAGTTTCCTACTCAAACGAATATTAAAAGTATTCATTTCCAAATTCAAGAAATATTAACAATTATCGACTTTAGTAGTACACAGTTCAAACTAAACGCTCATACTAAAATACAAGTGGGTATACAACACAGTATAAAAATGAGTTCCCTGTTACCTCTCCAACTGTATCTTTATCAGTCTGCTGATTCTGGTCTCCCTGCCCACTATTTTTTATTTCCTGATCTCCGTTGTTGTCTCCAGTATCCCCAGTATTCTGTTCTCCCTTGTTTTCATCTAATTTTGCTGACTCATCAATTATGTTTACATCATTTCCTTCGTCAGCCTTTGGACATCCCTCTGGATTTTCATCGTGTTTCTCATCCTCGACATTTTTTTCCGTTCCACTTTCTGTCTTGTCTGTGGGTGGTGTTGTATTCCCTTGGTCTGTTTCTAAAGTTTGACCGCTTTCTCCGCCAACCTCTGTTTGTGTGACATGACTCGGCGTCTCTTCCATATTATTGGTGTCGGTGTCTCTGTTTGTTTCTGGCGTTGATTTATCAGTTTCCTTTTCAACATTCTCTTCCTCTTTGACAGGTGACTCGCCCTCTCCACCTGTCTCTCCGTCTTGTTCCTTTACTTGCTCCTCTTCAATACTTCTCCCTGGAGAACTACCCTTATCTCCAACTGACCCTGTCTGTTCTTTTTCTTCCAATTTAGGTGCGTCTTTGCTACCAAATGTATTCTCGGTCTCTTTTGCAGCGTTTTCCTTCTTTAAAATTTACATCAAATTTATATATTCATATTGAAATCTCATTAAAAATGTATCATTTTCCCCAGATTGTTTAAACATAGTAAACTGCACCTGTGGTTCTGTTAATCCTATAGCTAGAGCAAAGCTATCTTCAAGGAAAATCTTCTGGCCTTTTGATTGGTCTTTACAAAAGTCAAAGATATTCTGAAAATTGATAAGATTTGACCATTAGATTGACACAGTATTGATGGTTTAATTAGTGATTTTTCTTTTAAATGTTCGTGATAATACCGTCAACAGATCCTGGAGGATATACAGTGTGTCAGGGAAGATGTCGTCGTCCTCATCTTCAGTTTTGGGTTTGAAGGCCTCGAATGCCTCCGACCACTCGTCATCAAACAGCTGACTGTACATCTCCCCCAGTCTTGTGGGGCGGTGGGTGTCACTCAGGTCCGCGATGTTGGGGTTTCCTTCCGTCAGCTGTTGACTGGCAAATTTGCTCAGTCTAAAGATAAGTGGATATTGCTTTTTGTGTAATTTTATGTTGCGTTATTATACATACATGTTGTCTTCAAATAGACTAGTTAATGGTCTATTAAAAGTATTTGTTGTATTAAATCAGATTTACGTGCAAAATAATGGCAATTGCAATTTTGCTTTGATATGTTTTATAATGTAAATTTTAAGTGTTAAAAGCGGTTTTGATTTGGACAGGTCACAAGACTCAGAGAGCTCTAATTCACTAAACCTTGTAGACAGTTCTTCAACTTCCTCCGTTTTCTCCTTCAATTCGTTCTGCATCTTGTAGAAGTCAAGTCTTTTCACTATGACATTTTGATGTAAATCCGGTCCCTATCAAACAATTTATTGCTATGTTACATTAGGGTCAGTTTGAGAAGGAAAAAACAAAAACTTACCAAAAAGGTACATTGTGTTAGCTTACCTGGGCTTTTCTAGCTAGGTCTAGTTGTTTTTCCGCTAAAACAAGTCTTCCAAAGTCCCGCCATGCATCTGAAGGTTCTACTCCATATTTTTTCCGGTTAAAGGAAAGCAGAAAATGAAAAAGGGCCTTGTGTCGTAACTCCGGTGGGACATCCTCTGGTCCCCGAATCTTAGAATCGACTAGACTAAAGATATCCTAGAAAAAAATCAAACCAAATTGAGAAATACTTCGATCGATGAAAAATGCTGTTTATTTCTCCTTACATAGAATGACCTCTGCCATCTTAATTATTGCCGTTGTTAATGTTCTCCATATCTGATATTATTCTTTTGTTTTATATAAATAATAATCCGCGGATTGAAAAGTTATATTGATTGCGTAAAATCAAAACCATTACATATCATTATTTCCTTTAAGTATTTCACTAAAGATTTCAAGAAACAAAATTAAAAAGTTAACATTTTAGATAAAAACGTACAGCCTCTGGAAATGTTGATCTTAGGACACTTTCACACGTAAACAGGTGGCGGTAGTCGTTATACACACTGGGCCCCGGGGCACGGTCTGGTCCCCAGTCCTGATCTAACAACTTCTCAATGTTGTTGTTGTACGACTTCGCCGATGGTTTGCTTTTATTTTGATATCCAGACTGGGAATTCGATCTCTGATAAAATTAATATGAATGAAATGGATTTTACCGTGAAGGGTGCACAAATATCAACTTAGTATAAAATGGAATAATTTTTATCTACAAATTGACGCTTTTAAACAAGTAGCGTTTTAAATACTTTTTTCTGTGAAGATGGTGGTTCTGATTGAGATAATGTGGTAAGTATGATGAATTCAGACACAGCTTCTCTCCATCTGTTGTAGCTCGGAACCTTTTTGGAAACAAAAGCTATAACGGTATGAAGCAACGGTGCTTGGTTCCTCTCTTTGTCATTCACTGAATTAAGCTCGCTAGGTGGAGGAATGCTCTTTTGTTTCTACATAAATACAAGATGCAAATGTACAAAATATAATTTCAAAGATAAAGATATATGAGGTACATAATATACAATTATTGCTGTCTTATGATTCAGCGACGAATTGATACAGTTACCGGTATATCAAATTCAGTGTTATCAAGCGCAGATTTTAATTTGAAACCTTAGCCGAAAAAACTGTGAAATACGATTATCATATTTCATTGGACGATCTATTTTAGTCCAATGTAGAGAAAATCAAATGTTATATTGACCTCCTAGGTCACGTGCAGGTGAATATAACGTTCTGTTTTATCGAGATAGTTGGATATGGGCCAATCAGAGAGCTAGGAATTAATCAATCATATTATAAATATCTTTATTATGGGTTAAATTACCCGGCTATTTCTAAGAAATGATTTATAAATTATTCTCGATACAATATGTTCCGTGCATCATGATTAAATGATCGGAAAAGCCTCGTCATCGCATATTGATAGCTAAACATTATACATTTACGAAATACGACCGTTGTTGTACAATATCGTATACAATCAACAAGAAACTTTGCAAAACTAGCTTTTTGAGATGTGATCTCTAGTACTCCGACATATATGAAGAAAAGAAGTTTGTTGATGTGCTTGAATACCCAACACCCGTTTTCAGTCATATAACTTGGTATTTTTGTTGAACTACTGGTACATAACTTGTTTTAAGCGCGCTGCCGCAACACTATTACCTTACACCCCGTTTCTTTCGCCTTCTTTAGAAGAGTTTTATATTCCTCAACAGCACCCTTAAGGATTTCTCCCATCCGCAATTCATCTTTGTACTTTTGACAATTCTTTAACAGATCCTCAATAGCAGGCTCATCCGATGTCTGGTCAACAAATATTATTATTTTATTGAAGTTAGTGATCTAATTAGTACATAATATAGTTTGTCTGATAATTTTTTGTTGAAAAAAATTACACCTTAAGAAGTTTTTCTACTTACCAAATAAGACTTTCAATCATATATTAACATATAAATTTATAATATTCAAATTTTCCAAAGCAACAAATAATTTAACACTTACGAGAACACTTATGCATTTGCTGCTTTAATATTAAGGTTTTAAAAAACAAGGAAGTGTATTTGTTGTATATGTTACAATACCTCAATAAACACAACATTAATGTGTGGTTCAACCTGTTCCTGAAACACTTCATGTTCGTCCTCTTCCTGGAGTAAAAATCAAGATTTATTCATTGTATAAAACAAAACCATTGCCGGAATTCTGTAACGTATGAGTTATTTAAAACCATTTGTAACCCACCCGTTGCTCTTGATCTGGTTTGGTTTGCAGAGTCTGATCCTCCCCTTCCTGTCCTGTCATCTCTGTCGACACTGATGGATCAAGTGTTTTGTCTGTATTCTCTCCGCTATTTTCATCGCGTTCTTCATTATCCTTTTCAATAACCTTTTCCAATTCCCTGGTCGTCTCATCATCTTTATCATGAATAAATATACTAGGATCCGGATCACAGGGTGGCATAGTTGTGTCAGGGATTTCTTGCTTTTTCAATGCTTTTAAGTGTGATGTTATTTTTTCTTCCATTGGTGTTTCGTCGGACATGGTTAACTCTGCTGGTTGATTTGGTGTACCTAAATCAGCCGCCTTATTTTCATCTTCTCCATCAATACCATCAGGTGCAGGAAGTGTCTCTCCCTCGGATTTTGCTGCTGAAGCTTTGACGTTTGTCGTGTCTGGTTTGGTAGGAGGTGTTGAGTCCTTATGGTCATTCTTATTTATTTCATTATTTTCTTGGGAATCCATCTCCCCAGAATGGTGCAAATCAGAATGTTTTTGGCCAGTTTCGACTGGCTGTTGATCAGAGTCCTGTTGACCTGATACGGGTTGACGTGTCTCCTGTGGATTTCCCTGTTCTGTTAGTTGCTGCACAGCGTTCTGCTGTAGTAGTGTTCTATCTGCAGGATTCTGTGTTTGTGATGGACTTGGCTTTTGTGTCCCCGTCGATTCAGATTCCTGGTTCCCTGATGGTGGCTCTCCAGACACAGGTGGAGAAGGACCCTGTGTTTCCTTTGATTCCTGATTCAATGATGGATCACTGTTCTGATTTTGAGTTGGGAGCACATCTGGACCCTGTGCTGTTTCCCGTGGACCAGGTTCCTTTGTTTCATTTGGCGGTTCCTTAGAGTTCTGTTTCTGTGCTAGATCATCAGTGTCCCTAGCTAGCTGTTCATCATTTTGTCGTCCATCTTCTAGATTTATATCTTTTTCTATGGACTGTGAAGTATCTGGCTGGCAGGTGACTTCTGCGCTGGATTCATCACCTTCCTGAGTAGTCTTACCGGTACTCCCATCAGCATCTTTTGGATTCTGAAGAATAAACATACAATGATATAGCATATGTGTACAGAAAGGATGGCACTGTCCTGATAATGTATGTATTTTTCGCTTACATTTGATATTTTGTTTCCAAGAGGGACTCCGTATAAGTATATATAAATTAATTAACAAGTGTATACAAAGATAAGATATATGAATCAGTTTTATATTTATTCATTTAATCCTCGTCAATTCAATAATCGTATAAAATAAAACTGCAACAGTTACACATGTATTTGCATCGTAAAATACTTGTATACCAGTAGCCTTTTTTTTTTAATCAAAACTTGCATCCACAAAGAAAAACAAAGTTTTCTGATATCTTTAGACTAATTAAAATGTGTGTTTTGCTCACGCTGTAAGAATAAAGCTTGTACAAATATGACGTTGGTTTACAATCTATATAAATGTGCAATGTTGTATTTTGAATACGTATTCATTGTAAATGACCTACACATGTATTTGCGGTTTGTTTTTGTTTCAGATAGAATTGATCCCTTGTTCATTCCTGTAGGATTAGCTTCCCTCTCTTGATATCAAAATAGTTTAATTAAGTGTTTTACACGATCGTCTCTGTCCACTTGAATCACTGAAGCACTTCTCTATACCATCGAGCTTTCTAGGAAATGTGTGACTCGCGCAGTGACCCGAGGGCGTTTTTTAAAGGTACATGTAACATTATAGTTGGTATATACCCGACTTTGAGATGCGTGCGCACATTAGACATTTGCAATTGTAAATTTGGGTCATTTAAAAAACAAATTTACCAAGGGATCTGTCAAAAGTAAATATCAGAGATGAAAAACATAAAAATGAAGTTTCTCTATGAATTAATTTTGGTTAATTTTAATACGTGATTACTAAATAGTTAGTGTAATGTACTTTCGTTTTAAATCTTAGGTCCGTGTCTTTCCTATTTGTTCTGCGATTTGGTCAGACTTTTCTGTCTGTTTACAAAGCTTAATTGTTCTTTAACAGATTGCATTTTTATAACTACAAAAGAACAGATAATTTTATAACCGAGAAATAAATATTGAATTAATGTGGGAGGTCCCCTGGGGTCAACTTGAAGCGTTGTTGATCAATCAATCCTAACTGAAACTTACCTGTATATGACCTGATATTTTTATGGAAAGGAAGAGAGAAATACGTAAAAATTACAAGGAAAATAGTTCTAACCAGCATGCATTAACTAGTCTTACCTTTTCGCTCATTCTGCGATGTGGATAAACCGAAAGTAGAAACTTCCTCAAATTTATATTTCTACGAGGAGGCGTTAGTGCTAAAAACAAACAAAATCACCTCAGTCGAATATCTTAAGCAAACTTGTCGGTACTGATAGGATGTGCGGATCTAGAGGGGAATCGTCGGTTTGGACTCCCCACCCCTCACTGGAAAATGAAATTGAATATTAATTGTAAATTTACTAAACATAGGCTTCGGATCTCCTTTGGCAAACACAAATATCCCTTAGATTACCCAGGAAAAACATTTCTAGAGCTTTCTGTGAAAAACACAGGTACCCATCTTCATTTCTTTACGACGATTAATCAGGAAGAGGTCTAGGAGACACAATAGTCAGTAGTGCTGCTCTCTCTGGAGTTTGAAAGTGACCACCCCTGTTTTGAAGAATTGTTGTAGGCATATAAAAAAAAACAACAAAAGCATTAAACAAGCGATTAATATTTCAGTGATTTAAGTAGTTGGCATTGTAAGTATACTCAGTGTATGTTTCTAAGTTTGAAATTTAAAAAAAAATTGGAAGTCAGAAATGATTGAGACTATTTCTTGGTGATTTTTTTTCAAAAAAAAAATAATAGAACGGGGTCCCTCAACGTACTCTGATGTTTCGTTCGTATTATGTTTTGTGAAAATAGGAAATCTCATTCCAGAGATCGAAGACGTGAAGATTAGTAAAATTGTACGATACTATCAGTGTGTCAGTACGTTTAACAGGTCGGTCGCTGATACATTGTTTACTATTATACTCATCGATTGTTCGATTCAAACAACAATTGTTCTATTGCATATCAAACACAAAATAGTACAAGTAGTTGTTGTTGGTAGTACTGACCAATCGCAACCTTTGCTGCTCCTTTGACCAAACACTTGTTATGTTCTACTTGCTCCAATTGCCGTAGTATTCAATTGCGATTGGTCTGCATTACTAGTGGCATTGTTGGTTTCTTGTTTGATATGCAAAGTAGTCTTCATTTCAATCAAACCAAACAGCCAATTTATGGGTATATTATATGGAAATCAATTGACACACTGTGGATGTGATGATAGTATTTCTGTCAGGTCTTTGTAGTCTTGTAGTTTCTCACCGTTTCCTTTGTCCTTTCTGTTCTTCCATACAACGCCTTCTTACTTCCTTGTGAAAATGTTTGACTGGAGTTGTCTTCCGTTGACGGTAACATTGTAGTGGATTTTCCTACATCCTTAACGAGGTTAAGTGGCTGTTTCCACTTCAGTGTTGTTTTCTATATCCTTAAAAAGAAAAGATTGATTGATTGAAATCTATATGAATGTTGATATGATTCCAGTAGTTCTCTGCTATAAAAAGATGACTATTGGTAATTAAATTAAATAATGTTACAGACTTCTAGGAGAGGGTTTGATACTTAGACAATGCTTGTTGGCCAACACTTTTAATTGATCCATAAATTATCTTCAAATTAATAGCACCGTCCTACCACGCAGCATCAATTATCTATTGATAAAAACTATGCATTATTTGTAAAGGAAATAACGACAGCTGTTTAGTGACTAGTCACTGCAGTCAATAACCAAATAATACTTGGACGGTGATGCTGTGATATCTAGATTTATTCCTGACTTGGACGGTCTAGATTTATATATCACTGGTCTTATATCACTTTGTTGTGTGCCCTTCTTAGATATAGAGTTTTTACATCAGATAACCGGACTGGGGCACCTAACACACAGATAGACTGGCAGTTAGACGGGCCCAACAACAGTGAGACAAACTGGACGAACAGTTAGACAACAGACAGTTCTCGGTAGACCGGACACCCACTGCACAGACAGACAGACATAAGACGGATAGACAGACAGACAGATTGCCATGCAGGCGACGGAACTTTCACAGGTGATTTAGACAGACCCCTGCCATCAGAGTACACCGGGATTTGGAGATGACAGACAAACCGACAAATTTCAAACAAGTTTATTATAAGTTTATAGAGAATCTTCACATAGCTGGTTCTTGTAGCTAGTGCTTCAGCACTCAAATACTCATTAGTAGATGTCATTGTACCTCACTGTCATGAACCTAATCACTAGTACTCATCATTAGTACTGACACTATTTCTTATCTGATAGTGACTGATACACAATCATCTTAACATGGCGGACGGATGCGTCATGACGTCACACTCTTTGCCATCTTTCCGGAGTCAGCGAGAACGTGCGAGACACTTAAAACAAAACTCTTCCATAAACAGGCTTTTAATGGTAACTAAATTCGTCCGGATTAATTTATTTTTTACGCAAGGGATATATAGGAATAGATTCCTTTATTTTTGTAACAAAATTAAAATCAATTTGGTGATACATTTTAGCCTTTGTATCTCTCTTTAAAAAACAAAAACCCTGCATATTTGAATCTGCTTCTAGTACTGGTGAGATTCATATTCTTGCAAGGGGTTATTCCACAATGCCTGTAAGCTACAGTACAGTATTGGTAAACAAATCTGTGAGCGTAAACAAGGATGGATTGTTTCTATGTTTACCTAGATGATAATAGACTTCTAAGTCCTGGTGAAACAGGAAATTCCTGGTACATTGGGGTTCACTGCCTTTGCAGTCGGATCATCGCGTCTACATTTTTTTTTAAATAAGTCATTTATGAACATTCAGACAGCACCTTCAATAATTTTTGAGAACGCATCATACAGTGTATCTTTATCAATCTTCCATACAGCTTGCAGGCATAAACAATAATACAAGTTGTTCTATTTCAACCCTCTTTGAAATTTAATGTATAACTGTGTAAAGAAGTTCCTGCAGTTGTCACTTCAAATAGAGGAAGTGGATGGGTCTGACATGGAATGTTTCACCATTACATGCATTTTTTGGGTGATTTATTAATTTTAAGAGAGAAAATTATGTCCGTTGTGGAAAATTAATGTGCAAGAACTAGCAAAATTTATTTGAACACATTAATTAAGATTGGAGGATTTTTGTATTATTATAAAGAGAAATTAGCAGAAAAAATGGATAGGAAATTAGAGCAATTTTTGCAAATACATCCGTTTAATGAAAAAGTAAATCTCAAAGCAATTAAATCAGAGAGAGAGAGAGAGAGAGAGAGAGAGAGAGAGAGAGAGAGAGAGAGAGAGAACGGACGGACGGGAATTGAGAGAGAGAAAATAAATGAGGGATGACATTTAATGCAGTAGATAACAGAAAGCATCAGTCTTGATCATGCTATCTGATGAGATGTGTCCGTGACACTTTGTTGTTTGGACTGATACAGGGGATAGATAATAAACACACGTGTCTGTACCATCCATGTATGGGGTTGATGGATCGACCTGAAGGGGTCTGTAGGTGTCCTAAAGCCAGGACACACAGCCTACCAACCTTACATGCCCAGGACCGAGGGACGACGGGGTAGGGGGTTGGGGTTGATGATTTAATGGTTCCTTGTTGAAAGGGGCACCAGCTTAGAGATATGCAATTTATGACACTAATAATTGTATTTGTGCATTTGCAGAATGCATGCTAATGATGATCTTTTTTGCATAAGATACTAGTACACGGTTTTTCGAAAAACTGACCCTGACAGATTCTGTTGAGAAAGTGAATAACATATCATTGGCAGAAAAAAAGTGCAATTAGTTTAGTTAATACATGAATCCTATATTATGAAATGTGAAAAGATATCGACACACCTCTGATAAAGGTTACTGGGGCAACATACTGGTACAAACCACGGTCAAGGTTAGTGGAGCAGTGTACTGCTGTGTGAGACAATAAGGCGAGTCAGTGCAATGAAGGAACACCGGAGAACAGCAAGGAACAGTGACACTTAACGGGGCCGTGGGGTGGTGGAAAGAACATTAAGGGGGGGGGGGGGGGGTCTATACACTAATACATAGAACAGCAAACTTAGTAAATTGTTGAGTAAAACATTCAGTGTGTGTGGGCAATAGCCTGTTCCATACAATACAACAAACAGGACAATACCCTGTCCCAGTGTCAGTGTTGATAAGGGAAATAAACGATCAAGTTTAGTGGAACAGTCTAACCCAAGGTCTACATCAGGCTGGTTTTGTGTGGCGTTAAACTATCCACAGTTAATCATTAACTGTCAAAGTGATAAGGTTTCATAAGGTTTTAATTTCTGGATGTGGGGTATTGGACATAATCGTTATTACATAAATGCAACACGGTTATAATCTTTTTGTGTACCTACAATGTATATAAAATAGTCCATGTACTAATCGGTGTAAAAAGTTTACGTTGAAATGACGCATTTGTTTTCTTCAATACGGAAACTGCTATAACACTAGCTGTGTTTTCTAGTCCATCCCATTGACATTATAAATATCGTATATTTTGAATGTCTATACCTTAATTTTATTATCTAAAATGTAAAACGCATAATCTTATAGCGGTAAAATTATAAACACGTGTGTACAATGAATGCATTGATGCTGTGACTGCTGCATCCTCTAACATATCGCTGGGCTTGTTTATCATACGATTAACCTAGCTCTGTCTATCTAGCTCACTCTAAACCCGGTACATTAACTCAACGGTTACTTAAACTTATTTGTGTGGGTGTTTGTTGTAGTTTATTGTTTAACTTTGCCAGCAAATTCATTGAAAAATATTGAAGTTTTCTTCATGGTAACGGAACATCTATTCTGTGTGGTATGGAGCGACCTGCCCTTGAAAATTGTGGGGTACAAATCAATTTGTATCTTTGAATAAGGTGAAGGTCGATCGGATGAGATACTCGGACCCAGACACCATTAAAACCCACCCAGTATTATGTTATCGATAATGTTAAATCACTTATCTATGGTTCGCGTGGTTAATATTGTACATTTTATTTCCCTCTTAATGGTGCAGAAATTAAGGTTGCCTCGGTATAAAAACGATGACGCATAAATTATGTGAGTGAAGAGCCCTCCTTGATCAGATAAATATTGCTTTGATGTTGGTATCACGATTCGATATATTGAACAGGAAAAGTTTTCAATAACACTGCACTAAGGTACCGTTATACTGGTTAAATCGGTACCAATACCTTCCTGTGTACATAGTTTTATGCGTTGTATGAAGTCAGGGGATCGTTGAACAGGATGTGGCGGGGCGAGGCCCGGACTGTGGAGTGTTTAACGGCGGGCGGTCTTTGATGCAAGGACACTTTACACAACATGTCAACAACTCGCTCCACAAGGCGACTTTTCCTGTTAGCTGGGTGCTGTCAAGAACATGTTTACTCTCTTCTTGAACGACAAGCAAAACAATGTAACCGAATTCCGCGGCTTTTAAAATGTTAAGGATACACATTTCAAATTTTATCTAACATGCAAATTTTTTGGAGGGGGGGGGGGGGGTTATCGAGAATACCGCATTGAAGGGGGGGGGGGGGGGGGTAATTCTCGAGAATACCCGGTTTATGCCTATCTGGTGATCAACTGCCTAAGACCCGTTGGTCATAGTTATGCCCCACCCCCCAAGTACTCACCCTATTGTTAACCCTAAGTAGACCCCACTCCGGCGTAGATTGTGTTGGCATGCAGACAGAGATTTCTCTGTAACAGCTGTTAATGCTTAGGTCAGGGGCACAGTCTGCCACGAAGAAAATGTAACTGGCATGATGATGATGGATCTGTTCATAACTCGGGCAACACAATTCTTGTGCTCATTTTAACACTTCTTAGTCTGTTTCTTTGACTAAAATTATTTTTTAAAAGACGGATAAAACAAGAGGGATTCTGTTAGGAATTGAATTGGAAAGATAAGCTAGGTATAAGGTTGTCTTACGGTGGGGGATAGAACTAGAGTTTTATATTACTACACAAAAATGTCCCACTGTATGTGTATTTATTCTAATTATATTTTATCATTTTTGTTGCATTTCATGCCCTATGAGCCCTAATTTGGAAAAATAAAATTCAAAACAAATATAGGTCATGGATGATACAGAAGGGACATAATAGATCACAATGCCCGCAATCACACTACACTCCTTGTAATGTGCAAGAAACCGCCGTTGTTTAACCTGCCATGCATGGTGGTTAATTAGACCTAAAAACACCTATTGTCTCAAACTTTGTAAAACCCGGCTGTCATTAGCAAACACCCACTGACACAAGACATTTGTAAATTATAATCAAGGAAAAACAATAGTTCCTTATAACGCACCTTTTCAACTCGTTGACAATAGACTTATGGGAATTTTGAAATTGACATCAATTAGCATGTCCGTTAATATTTTGTTTTTAAAGGACAGCGCCTTAGTCACCGCGACATTGAATCACCGTGAGTCAGCCAGCAGTCTGGTCTTGTCTTTTCCTACTGCCGTGATAACATCATGTAAAGATTCTCCCAATTTTATTCATTCATTAAAATATAACTGAGGGGAGATCAATGAATGCGAAATCAGGTTCCATAAATAGCTATAGCTCTATTCATACCTATTCTCTTTTGAGAAGTGGACAGGCATAGCCTACATCCACTTCTCTTCGCAAGCCCTCATATTTTGATTCTGGAAAACGTGTAAATGTCGGAACCAAAGACGGTTTACGCTTCGACCGCTGTTTCGACTCCAGTTTCCCTCAATTTTCGTACCAAACCTATTATTTCTACATTTGAAACAATAATGCATCCATATATCACATACAAATCAACACTAACCCGCTGTCAAATCATGTTCTCAACTTCTTCATTCCGGGTTTAAATTATGTGATCGCTCGCTATAGGAGGTTTAAAAAATAGAAAAATTAGAGTCGGAAAAAACGGAAAATATTGTTCTGATTGAAGACATTAGATAAAAGGTGTTTTTATTTTAATTTAAATAGGTATAAAGAATGGTTTTACATTCTAAGACAAATAGACGAAATTCATACGATTAAATAAATAATTATGTCACATAAAACAATAAAAACCCTTCATTTTAATCTTTCTTGTATGCTATATTAATCAAAATTCGTTTAAATGTTTAAAAACAGTTGTAGAGCAAATTTGTCACCATCAGAGATGCTTAAAAAGGGAAGAAATATCACTTTGTATTTTTGTGACTCAGTATTGGTTTGTACATTGTAAGATAAGTTGATCAAGTAACGTTTTTGACATTATTGTCTTTATTAGGTTTCCAATTTTATCCGAAACACAAACATTTAATCTGCTCTGACCTAGATAAACAATGTGATACACAAAATTTAAACCCGGGATGTAGAAGTTGAGAAAATGATTTGACAGCGGGTTAGTGATGATTTTTTTGTGATATATGGATGCATTTATGTTTAAAATGTAGAAATAATAGGTCTGTTACGAAAATTCAGTGAAACTGGAGTCGAAATATGGCTCCAAGTGTAAACCGTCTTTGGTTCCGACATTTACACGTTTTCCAGAATCAAAATATGAGGGCTTGCGAAGAGAAGTGGATGTAGGCTTTGCCTGTCCACTTCTCAAAAGAGAATATATTCATACCCACCATGCGTAGGGGTTTCTTTGTTAAAGAGTACATCGGCTACCTGTGATTGGGTAAAAAAGACGTAACGGGAAACACTGCGGGTGATAGCGGGTAGGACTAAAGAACGTAGGCGGCTATAATTAACCTGAAAAACTCTATGAATGACCATATGACAAAAACAACAAATAATAAAAGAGGATTTATCAAAAAAAATATTTTATTAACAATGGAGATATCACGTCAAACGTGTATTGCACAAATAAATAAAAATATACAACAATAATATCACAGCATCAGCTTCCTGTCTCTGGGGTCAAACACACAAGGACTGGCCTAGTCCGTTGACCTTCACACGGTCATCTAAGGTCACAGGGCCATGCACCGTTTTGTTTGTTTACACTGACCAGTGCATCTCGTCTATGGCGATGGCCCCATTACTGTCACTCAGACTCACTGTATCAGCATAAAGGCGGCCAGAAGAAAGAGGACAATTAATTGCTTCACGGCAGTTCGTAAACATGTTTACTGAAAGTCTGCACATGCTTCATAAACAAGACCCGGATATCCCGAGTCTGATAGGTCACATGAGGTCAGCTTTCTTCCTCCTCAGCCAAAGTCGGCATCAGCGGCATTCGTGGGATCACGGGGGAAACCGAGGGTGAGGGATGCCCGTGGGTGGGTGACCCCTGGGAGACGCTAGGTCTGAGGACATCGGCCCAGTCGGCCGCCTCTGTGGGACCAGGAGCCTGGAACGTGTAACTCGTGCCCTCCACGTTGTCAGGGACCATCAGAAACTCGCTGTCACTTGCCTCCGATCTCAACACTGTCGAGTTTTTCAGATTCACAAAGATGCCTTTATTGGCGAATTTACCGTCTCTGTTCACTATTGCGTAATGTTCAAAACAGCTCTGATAGACGCGCACGTGGACTGGAATCCTCACACACTTTCCCTGGTGGGACTGGATCAGAAATAAATTCCCTGATTTAACTTCGAGTCCATCGTCCTTTCGTTTAATGGGAACACCCTGACATACACACGCCTGCTTCATTCCTAATATCATTTTCATTATGAAGAGCTCTATTGATATTCCCTCTATTTTGTTCGCCTGCTCAGAAGTATATTACTAACGTATTTTGTTCGCGTTGAGCTTATATAGCCTGCTAAAGCAGGCGACCTCTGACTCACGGTGACCTATGACACATGTGTGAACAGACTTTCTCGACCAATCAGAACACAGCTCGCGCCGATAATCTACTCAGATTAGACATAGTTTTCTCCACGCGTGATTGTTATGTTTACATGTTGTCACTCACTTAGGGTGCGTAATTAAAGACCATGGCTTGAGTTAATCCGTAGATGAGTACCGTTAATCTAGTTGTTTGCTGAGGAGCTGTCATTGCTGTCAACTGTTTTCACTAATCCCCGCACGCGCTCTGACCCGCCGTTTTCCCATACTATACATTGTACCGTGAAGTACATGTACTCACTGACACGAGTGTTTACATCTGAGAAAAATGTATTGAATTTAGAGCGGTTTAGCTGAAGATCGGCGACAGAGTAACAACCACTTGTGAACAAGCACCTTATATACTATACTTGGACATTTTCTCGTTGTTATCAAATTCCTGACATTTCTGTTCAGTGTCAACTTCTCCCGAAATAGTACAGCTTCCAGTCAGTGGCTGGAATCATGACGGTACAGGGAAATATGATAGATATCTAGATGTCACCAAATGATACCCGCTCCATAGATCTGGTCAACGGCAATAAATGGAACAATATTGAATGAGTGTATGTACACGTCAGTGTTTGTTTTACGGGGGGCGCCTGAAGCGGCCGGCGGGGGGGGGGGGGGGGGCTGGGGCGCCTTGAGACCCCCAGTAAGTTAAGGGCAAAGTCCTGGTGCGGGCCCAAGGAACAAACCACCGGAGACACCTGGGTTTTGAGGTGTTTAAGGCACTTTATTGAGCTACCCCAGTTAGACTTGACATATAAGAATGATAAATAACAACAAAAGTTGATTTTACAATCTTTTTCTATAGTTCATATATAAATATTTTAAAATTTTATCACAAAAGGGGGTCCAGACTCCGGACCTCCTCTAAATCTACCAATCTGCCAGTAGAAAGAGAAATAGTGGTATTGGCCTAACGGGGTTTCGAACTATGACCCCCATGGGTGATCTACCACCGAGACTCCTTGTACGGTCCCCATTTGCTATCCTTCTGCACCTATAGGCCGGTATTTATCAGCATGGTCCATCGTTGCAATATTTTTTTGTATGAGGCTGTTACATTTTTTATACTTCATATCTACAATATAATACTTAAGTTAAAGTTTGTATATTCTTTGATTTGAGGCTATCGGATTCTCATGCTGATATCCATGCACGTAAAACCCTAGTGGATTCCTGGCCTGGTATCTACAGTCTATCATGGTACATGTATCAATTGTTTCGTCTAGGATTTGTATTTGTGGATACATGTATCGTCTTACTACCATCTACATGTACATGACAAGAGTTGTGCATGTAAGCAACACTCATTCAACAAGACATAAATCTGCATCATGGCCGACTTCTTTCTTTTAATATGTACTTCAAATTTGAATTATATTTGAAAACACTTTTGAAGTGTACTTTTTTCCCCAAAGAACTTGGGCAGTCGACACAATACAAACTTTTAGATCTGGCTTATCTACCACGAACTATCTCCGTGAGATGTCGGTACACACACGGTATACTGTATACAGAGCGTCAGATTTCGGTACAGGCGACCTACATTTATCGGTGTGTGATATGGCGGGGAAGTGAATTCGGTCACGCTGATGATAACTCTTGTTACATATGCATGTAAACTCGGGATCTGGATCCGCCCGGACCCGCTCATCTGTTTTCCTGGACCTGCTCATGTGTTTCATCTGTTTTCCCCGAGGCCGCTAGCATTGATGGTTAACCATAACTTAGGAAGCAGACTTCAGCCGACCCCATTCCTTAGATCGCTCCGGTGCCAAAATATGACACACGGATTTATATAACTATTTATACAAATAAATACAAGCCGTGAATTATTGCTGTTCCTTGGTTTAAAATACTTGTCTACCGTTGATCGCTGCGTCATAAACTGCGATTTTATTTCAGTGAAAGTATTTTAAAGGTGTGGAAAATGATGTTTGCTCTGGCGCGTAAAGCTATAGTTTTTACAAAGGCTTTGATTAAAGAAAATAATGTACACATTATCTTTAGAATGCACTAGGATATCCTATCATTAAACTGAGCACGAATTGATGACTCTCGTGTCTGGCTGACTGTACTACAGACACCGGCCACCTATTACTACTCTCTCTGCTTTCAAAACTCATTTTGTACAATATCGAATTTCTTTACGTCCTTAAAAATCATAATTTGATATTCATCTTTTTTAGTAAATATTGCACATTTTCATTATTTTAATGAGTGTGATATGTAGACATATTAAAAAGAGAATAGCGACATGGTTTATAATGTACAAATCCTCTGTATATAGGTCCATTACTAGTGAAAATAAACCTCATTTATGTACTGTATCTCTGTAGAATGCACTATATTACATGGATCTGGGTGACGCACTTACGCATGTTGTTGGGTTGGTAGTCTGTGAAGTGTTTGTTCAGTCTCGGCTCTATCTCAGTCTTTTATACCTCGACATTTTTAACTCCTATCCCCGCGGTGTGAATTCTCGGTGTTATCTCAGACGTTACGAGAGATTGACAATGGATGGCGAGAAGTACACTACGCCCAGAGATACCAGAGATCGTCTGGAGCAATCAGATGAGGGCGGTGCTTCACTGGTCGGGGATTCCCATGGTGCGTCAGACAGTGCGTCAGTTCACCGCCCCGATCTCGATATCACTAGATGACTGACCAGATATCTGACCAGATATCGACCAACCTCACCGTCATAACATTCCCATCCCCCGTCTTTCCTCATTTACCCTCCATCAGTCTTAGCGAGCTTGGGGGTGGCTGTTGCTAATAAATCAATTACGTGCACAGAGTTTACTCTGTCTGTCTTTGTATATTGTGTACAAATAATTTGAAAGTATATATAAAGGTGTAAATGTCCACCAGTCTAATTCATTATGCACAGACGCCCTTGGTCAGTAATTCTAGCTGTAACTGTGAGGTAAATGAATATATAGTACACGTTCGATGTACCTTGTGCTACTTCGAGTTATCTTCTCTTTACTGTAATAATTCAACATTGAAATATCGGTTCTTTCAAAAGAATGCAAAATATTTCAAAATTACTTAATTCAAGTTTACAAACTTTATTTATGTGCTTCCTATTAAATCCATAAAAAGAATACAAAAGTTTTAAATTTGCTTAAAAGTTTGAAGTAAAGAAATTATCTTCTTAAAGAACCACAATTTAATATTGAGGTAAATTTATAAGAAGTTGGAGTTACCGTTCCTGCGATAGTCATCACGTTGAGGTGATTACTAACTTGAGTTCTACGGAACTTGAGGACATGATGACGTGGGGTAGATGATCACTGATTAGTTCCCCGGGGGCAGGTTTTAACGACGACCTGTCCTCATGTCTGACTACAACACACTTTTTAAAAGAAATATTATAAAGTTATATTGTTTCAATCGTAATACTTCTTTTCAAGTTAAGTTTCGTGAAAATCGTACATGTAGTCGAGTTCAGAATATATAACTCACTTTAAAATATCTTTTGTCGGGTTTCGTAGCGCATGTTGATGATGTAGATCATTTGGAGAGTAAAACGTTACTACAGCAGGATATCGATAAAATTACATAGATGTTTAATGGAATCAACAAGCATACAAAAAGAGTTTAATTAGGAGGAGTGAATGGTCGTGACAGTTTTAGACTTATCAATCTCCTAAAGAAAAAGAGCTCTGTAAAATTAATATATTCACTGTAAATCTTAAATAAATTATTTTTGTTATTTAAGGAATGAATTCAATATTTATTTGTTTTATACGATATAAAGTGGGTTGGGGCAGTTTACGCTTTATTAACCGCTTCGCCGTTTATAAAAAAGCGTAAACTGTTACAAACCATTTTATAAAAGAAGAAACCATCTCCAGCCTTTTGATGTTGTTCTGGTGGTGAATTGGTCGGACACCTTATCCTCAGACTGAGAAAACATGCATTTGATTTATATCTACAATATGATTTACAGTGTAATTATGACGGATGCATTAATTATGACTCAACGGAATACATTTATACATTAACATCGACCCCCCGCTGTCCCACGGAAGACCATGTTAGCACTTTATTTTGTGTCTGGTTTTCAATTGTGTATGTCTGATGTTGCGCACGTATTGTAGAGTAACGAAGATACACCTGTACCTGTACCTGCATTAATTTATTCAACCATCAGCTTTACCAATTTTCTTTAAAGTGACGTATGTCTCTGTAAAAGGATGCTTGAGTTGAGCATAAATATCATAATTATATGTATATAAATCCCAATTGCCTCCAAACTTTAATTGCTAACTTATAAAGCAAAATTTACGAAATGTTCTGTTTTCAACCCTAATGGTGTCTAAAATAAATGAAATCGATTTAATTTGAAGAAATGACTGTTTAGAGTTGCTACTTCTTATTAACTATCGCGTATGTCGTCTTGTAAACTATCACCGCTTGAATTTATTATAAACGTACTACTAGTACCTGTATCTATCTGGTAATTGTCGTTGTTCTTTGTATATTTTGTTCAGTGATGGATAAATCAGACCCCAACCCCCAACTCTTTCCATTAATTCTATAATGAAACCACCATAATCATACGTACCCAACGAAGTCTAGATAAGAGAGATTGATCTCAGAGAGAGAGAGAGAGAGAGAGAGAGAGAGAGAGAGAGAGAGAGAGAGAGAGACTAAACAACAACTGGACATCAACAGACGCTGGGTCTAAGTGTTCCTAGATAAATGATAGAATCGCTGCTGGGGTTACGTTTGCTGTAAATTAATACATTGTTATTGTAATTTCCCCGATATGACGCACTTCACACCAATCGCGTCCATTTGTCAGCTACAAACGCTGTACCGACACCGTGTAACTGACCACAAACTAACAACACCAACCTCACGGTAACATACTGTTGCTTCTGTGAAAAAAAATACCCACTGTTTGGTCAACATGTTTGTTTGGTCTCGAATTTTATAAAAATAATACATGTTTACTGCATGTACAATAAAGCTTTCGAGCTATAAAGAACAAACAAGCCTCCGAGTTTTCCTAAAATCTGGTACCAAAAGCGCATATAAACAAAAATAATTCTAGACCTACTGAGGGTATGGCTTTTTAAAAAAAAGATTATTGCCGAGCTGCAAGGTACTGTGTAATCGCTGCAATCGTATTAAATATAGACACGTTTTCTATTCAAATTTGTTGTGATGTTACCGATATAATTGTTTACATCATAACAGAAATAAACACATTTCACTGCCCACTCTTCTTTTTGGTTTTACTGCCAAGTTCCAAACAATCATTATTGTTCTCTTTTCTTGTAACTTATCGCGTTGTTTCCGGCACTTCTTACTATTTTACACGGAGAGTAAAAGGAGTCAAACTGCTTTAAGCGTATTGTTTCAAGATCGAAGATAGAATCAGGGTTAGGGCTAAAGTACAATCAAATCTTCATTGGATGTTCTACACATGGAAACCAGAATCAGTTGAAAATAAAACCGACTTGGTTTTACGATCTTCCAATTAATTGAACTTTCACCCTGATTAAATTCCGTTATAATCTATGGAGTATAGCCGTGTGCTTTGTTACCCTCTTGACCTCATCTATGAAGAAGGTCATGCCGTAGTTTTTTTTACGAGATGCCGTGTTTTTAAGGTAGGCAAAATAATTACCTATGCCAGCGGATGGGAAAGCGGAAAACAATATATAAATTGGTGATTAAATGTAAGTGAAGTCTGAAAACCCACTGACATACGTATATGTACCTGTGACAAACAGAAGTTTTCGATTTCGTAGTGCTTATTACAACGGCATTAATCCACACATTAAGCATCGTAGAACACCTGTTGAAGGATTGGTTCGTCCAGTTCATGCCTAGACCCTACCACAGGTAAGGTGACCCGGTCACTTCCGGTTGTCCCATATTTAAATCACCACGCCCCCACGTCTATTTCATTCATAAAATTAAATCGGCGACCTGTTGAGATTTTTAAAAGGTGTTTCGGGACTGGTTACCTGGTCTAGGTAAATAAGAACCACAGCACTGACGTCGGTGACATCAATGTTTGAATTGTTTATGTAAATGATCAGAGAAGACATGACCGCCTTCTTTACAGTTATGAAAAAAGTTTATCATATTGGAGGAAAACAATTATGTTATTGTTGAATATGAACATTACAATTTATCTTCCTTAAAACGTGGTTAAAAGTAATAAGGAGTATGAAAAACATTTCCTTATTATTGAAAGAGAGGATAGCTTGATTATAGCTAAATTATCGGAAATCAAGTATTTTAAATTTAATGTAATTTGATTTATCTTCCCAGCATTGGGTATAGTTTGCAATATCTTATTTGTAACAAGAAAGGCGGGGTGTATACCCACAATCATCTAGGTTATGTTTTCACTTGACAAGAAATGTATAGTCATGTACTTATGAATACCTAGTCATATATATATAGTCATATACCGTAACCGGGAGGGGGGGGGGGGGGTATTTACACACATTTTCCTTGTTATGATTTTTCACAGCATGGCAATAGCTCGTCTACGTCAGACAACACTTAAGGCAGTTCCTTAGTCCCCTTAGTACTTACAACAGTCAGTACTGATAAGAACGATGCAGCTGTACTCGGTGCTCCTGGAACCCCCGATAACAAAACGCACTTTCCCAGTCTGTCAAGTTCTGTACCGAATCTTAGGCACTTGATGGGCTGTGGAGATAATCTTGTTCGATGCGTGGTGCTCGGTTAACCACAGATCTATTACAGCGATTAATTAGTTGATGTAAGTAAAACCGTTAACAAAGCGCAAGGATTCACATTTTGTGAAGATTACTTAGGTCTATTGTGTTAGAGACACCAGTGACAGAAACCACAAGTTCTTTTGTCTCATCCTTCTCTCAAACTGTATAGGATCGATTAGTGATTATTTCCTCTAAAACAACTGAATGTCCCGGTGATATTGATAGGTTTATCAAGGTAGGGATTACCACCTTGATTTAACTTCCAACAGCCTGAACAGGACATTTCCATGTTTTTTTTTCCCTCGGGAGTAAACACACTTCTATGATATGTTTATGTATATACTTGAATACAGAACAAGTGGTGTGATTCGGTCCCCGATACATATAAGCTACAGCCACCAGGAAAAGATCGTGTCCCGTGAATGTCGATCTTTTCCGCAGTTAAATTCAGTTTTATTTTTTATTTCATGTGTATGTATAATCGTCTATGAATATTCATATCTCAAATTAATGATTCGATCCGTCCCCGTACTGTCATAGTAACCGTGGCTCTTTTATCCGGGACGTTATTTTTTTTTTTAATTTGAACTGTTATTGGAATATGTCAAATGTTTAATGGACCGTTTTCATATCTGAGGGTTGTAGGGAAAATATGAACAGTAACTGAAGGTTGTAAATTTGTTTTACTTTCTCTTTATTATCTTTCTGTAAGCATTATTTTCATGGTCCCGACATTAAAAATTTCACAATGATAAATATTTCGGGTATTAACTACATGAAAAAAACACAGCTTTTGCATTCTTCAATGATGCATTAAGCTAAAATGAACACAATTAAATAGAATGTTGGTTTCAAATTTTTTTTAAGTAAATGAAGGGAATAAATGATATTTTATTCCGAAGAAAAAAAAAGGATTCAAATTCACTTTTACAAAGAAGTACGCTATTATACATGTATGTTCCGGTATTCAGAAATAATTTTGAAATGTTTTTCTGTGTTTCGCACTATTTTATTGTAAGTTTGGTCGCAATCTACTTTTTTGTTTAATCTTTTCCGTCATAAGGATATTATTCAAGGTTTATGAATGATGTTTATTTTGTTTTAACAATAATAAGTTGTAGTTTGTTGTTTGCAATTTAGGTTTGATCAATACTAGTAAACTTTTCCTGTTTGTTTCATACTAGTTCCAAATTATTTTGTTTTTTATTTCCCCAAGCCAAAAGGTTCATCAAATGCAATGAATACATAATATATATACAATATGAGAAATAATATGTAGCAATACACATACTAAATGCATCAAAGTATTATATATCTTTTCTATTACAAATTAACAAATTTCTGAGTGCTTCTGCTCTCGGTAAATATTTTCCAAAATTGACTTAATTCGGTGGTATTTTCAGTTAAATATAATTGTAACAGTTTATACATCCTTGGTTTTTACCAATAGTAATTTTGTTGTACAGTTTCTTATATTCATGCTATAGTGAACAATAAAAAAAATAAATGATACTCATTTTCAACATCCAAATGATAAAAAATACATGTATAATCTTTGCTCTTTAGGTAACTGAGTAAATCTTTTATTCTCTATCATCAATGAATGCGCACTCAAACTGTATCTTGAATACACGTGACTGATATTAGTTTTTTAATAAGACTGTAGACACAACTTGTTTGTTACAAAAATCTATACAAATCGCATTTTGATGATATATAAAAAATACATTACAATCTTGTTGAAAACTGTTTGTAACTGTTTGTAACATTTTGATAATACCAGACTTCACCAAACTCCAAAGAAAATATTTTTTTTTACATTAAATAGCATGTTGTTCTTTACACAGAGATATTTTTAAGCCCTTTCCAACATATGTTGACAAAAATTTTAATTATACTATTCTCAGATGCCAATTATTTTTTCTTTGAGTACATAGTGGCAAGCTTAAACATCCTTATTTATTATACACCATAAATAATGAAGTAGTTTTTCTTACTTTTAACATAATTTAATTCCAATATTCCAAATGTATTTTTTAAAAAGCACCACCCTTGTGAAATTCCCATATTTCCCATACTTTACTTGCATACCTCAATACACTACCAACATATTTATCAAATAATGGTAAACGAGTAACATGATTAAAGTATAAAGAAAAAAGTAGAGGAAACAATGTCTCACCCTGAAGGACTCCTTGTTCTACATTGAAAAATTCACTGAACTGATTTATAATATTTTTGATATTTTACACAACTCTTACCGTTCTTATACAAGAAAAGTATACCCTGCAACAGTCAAACACCATCCGATTGTCCACAAACAACAATATAGTTTTTTGTTATTCAGAAGATTCTTCTTAATGATACGTTGAAATGAAAAATAGCGTCTTCTGTTCCCACACCTTGGCTAAATCCAAACTGTGGCTCAGTTAGAACAGAATTTTTTTTCAGACCATTTCATCAATCTATTGTTCAGTATAGTTGTATATATTTTTAACACGCAACTCATGAGAGTGATTCCTCTATAATTATCTGTATCGTCTAGAAACCCTTTTTAAATACTGGTACAATGACACCTTTATACCATGTGGGAGGAAAAATACCTGTATCAAAAATTACATTTAATATTCTTGTTAAAAGTTGAGTTAAATCATCACACATGTGTTTAAAATACTAGTATTCGTTAACCAAATTATCTTTTCGATGTGATTTTCTACATTTTAAACCATTGATGATATCCACAACCTCTTTTACAGATGTAGGATCATTTAGTCCATAAAATACAGCATCCACCTCTGTATTTAAACAATCAATGCATATATTGCATGTATAAATGTCTATTCACAATTGACACACATCACGTGTTATGTTTCAGAATATTTTTATTTAAAAGCTTTAAATGTTACTGAATTGTAGAAATGTTGAGGTATCAATAACAAAACGGGCAAGCCTCATGGAATGATCGCGTTATCAAGACTATGTCTGCCAAGCGCCCTCGTTCTTTGCTGGTTCTTTCACCTCACCTAAGGACATCAGATTATTTTTCTTTTAAATCAATAAGGGTTGAATATATGAAGTCTTTACAGTGATATTTTTTAGCACCCACACACTTTGCATGATCAACACATTCATTGCGCGGGGTACATTTTATACAATACAAGGAAGGAACGAAAAAAAACCCCTTTCATATTTCTCACTTCAGTCATATAACGAAGGAAACTGTGAATGCTCTTCCCTGGATAGATACCAGGAGCATGCGCGAGGCATTTCGTACAAGATATGCTTAATTATAATTTGAATATGATGCAAATAAGAAACAAAAATGTTTTTAATGTTGAGAGCAAATAAGACTGCACAATTCAAATGTCAATTTTAAGTTGAATAAAATAATGACGATATACAGGTCCCTGTTAATTATCAATCAACAACTTAACGCCGTTTCCATAGTTATTAAAATGAGATAATCACAATTCAGCAATTATTTAAGTGTAAATTTTATATCTGATAGTAAGAGTAAAAGAGGCAGCCATCTGGCTCGATCACAAAAAATCCACTGTCGCGATGCTGCTTATTCCCATCTGATGGAAAACAACAAATGATTTACAAAACAAAATCTGTTTATTAAAACAACATATCACAGCCAGATATCCGTACGTATACTACGTACACTATGTACAATAAATATATATTATGCAAAAGTCAATAGATGAAAAACTGACGGATGAACTGTTTATTGCACTTTGCCTTAAGGAACAATCCAAGGAACAATCAGCCTTGGGTTATTTAGCCCGGGACTCTGACCTCGGTCACTGTACGGTCCCTCGGCCCTCTGCCCTGGTCACTCACCGGTATCTACTCTATTCCTCCTCTATTGACTCCTGTAAAACCGGCATCAATTTCGCCCTCGGAATCACGGGGGACAGAGAGGGCGATCTCTGACCCTGGGGCACACTGGACTGTAAACAGTCTAACCAGTCTGTGACGTCACTGCTCTGTCGGGCCTGGAACACGAGCGACACCCCGTCCATGTGTCTGCTGGTCAGGATGATATCACAACTGTCCTTGTCACCGCGCTGTACGGTGGAGTGTTTTAAGTTCACAAACATATTCTTTGTGGAGATTTTGTGTCCTGTCTGAACCACGGCGTAATGTTCAAAGTTGTTCCTGTACACTTTCACTGACACCGGAATGCGAGCCTGTTTCTTCCCGCTTTTTTGAAGCAGAATTAATATTCCTGATTTCACAACCGATGTTTTGTTACAACACATGTTTTCGGTAGTTTCCTGCAGACGTACATCAGGCCCCGTAAAATACATTGCCGTGTATCGTACGATGGTAGTGTCTGATTTGTTTTGATCAAATGTTTACAAAACTTACCTTGATAAAGGTTTAGAAGTATGACGTAAAAACCTGAACCAATCAGCGAAGAGCAGACTGGTCTATGGGAAACGTTATCTTTCTGACGGGTTCTAAGAAGCATCCCCAAAGATGACCAGATAACTAAACTAAGTTTTACGGCTTAAGATGAGATTATGAGATAAGTTATATGGTGGGTGTTTAAAAAAAACTTTATTGTATCTAATTCCCTGGAAATGTTTTGTACCCGACCTTTCCCTATAAGAATATGCACGTAATGTATAAACGTAAGCATATTCAAATGACATGAATTTAAATATTTGAAGTAAATTAACATGTTAATAATTTTACACAGAGTAATGAATTTATGCAAAATAAAATAACACATTTTTTTAATGCAATACAATCATAAATCTAAAATAACGTTTACCAAACATCGTACATGATTATAATGAAATATATCCAGGAAACCACGTTATTAATAAAATGTCATGAAAAAACTAATTTAAAGTTTCTTGGTTTGAAAAATGATCTGTTAAAAAACTAGTAAAATAAACAAAAATATAAGTAACAAATTTGGATTCATTTTTATCAAAAAACAAATGCAAATAATTCTGAGGTTCGCTGCATTAGCTTTATGTTTGTTTAATTTGTTATTAAAGATCTGCACCGGGATCTGTTTGATTTCATTTGGATAGGCATGAAATCCGTTTTGTCATTTTGAAATCTTTCGATTTATCTCGCATTTTGCCTTTTATATTTAGTTTCCTTTTTTAAAGTTATATTATTTTGTATATTTTTTCTCCATTATTTGAATAATTCTTTTTTCATATTCTTTTAAAAAAAACCCTAAATGATTCTCTTAGACATGACAAAGAAGATACTAATCTAAACTTATATTTGCAATCAGAACATTTTTTTTCTCAGAAAAAAAAAAACCAAAAAACAAACTATATGAATTAATAAAACGACACCCACCTACCTTTTGAACAATAGAATCACATTTCAGAATTAAAATGAAAAAAATCAAGTGACATGTTGTTACTTCATAATTTTAATCTTATCCAACAGCAAAGCCCAACGGGTTAGTGGGTTGGCTTTTATCTGTAAACAAATATCATGCTCAAAATTTGTCAGGTTTCCTGAATTCAACAATCAACAAAAGATGCTGTCAACAGAGTATTTGAAAACAATAGAACTAGCCCCATCAATCTGTCATCTACAGCGACAAAGAGTGGAAGACCGATTTAGGTATAAAAAAGAAAGATAACTTCGCAAAGAAATATAGGTTTGCAAGGAAATGTCATTGTGAGTTAAATCTCTTGATTTGCGCTACTAGCTTTGAAACCTTCTCCGAAAAAAAATACTTTGGACTTTCTTTTGTTAACCACATTTGCGTAAAATACCTAGGTTTGTGGATAGAGGAAGCAAAAGCTGTATCTAGATATAGTTTTCTTAATTATATTTGATTACAAAGGAATAAGGAATGATTAAATATAGAAAAAGAGAGAAACCCGAGCCCAAATATTTCAAGAATGCCAAAAAAATTAATAAATAAAAATGAAAAAAAAAATTGAAAAAAAAATCAACGGAGCCTACATACAGGTACCTACCAAACTAAAAATAAAAAGTCCCTCTCCATTTCGAAAAAATCAAACTCAAAAACACAAGAAAGAACTACAAAGGAGAGCAAAAACAAGAAGTTAAGGGTCAAAATCATTCACCAGAAATAACACCTTTGGCCATGTTTACGAAAATATCTTAAGTTCAATCATAAAACCTAACTTATGACCACTCTAAGACATATCTTAAGATGTAAACCGAAACTATCTTAGACTTGTCCTAAATTAAGATATCTCAGATTGACCAAATTTACTTTTAAACAATAAAATAACAACAAAATATAGTGTGAAAAAGTATTAATTTTTTTTGTATTGTGAATGTATTTCATAAACATACTTGAATTTTACGCAAATACAATTTCAAAGATTTCTGATGTGTTATTTGAGTCACCAATGACGATTACTGTATACAGCGAAATATTACCCCGTTTTATTTTTTTTCGTGGATATAGTAAAAATCACAGTTTCAAGGATACGTAAATTCGTGGCCAATGATCATATCAATACAAAATGTTAATAGAAATAACACTTCAATGAACATTTAATTTCGTGAATCAACTTATAAACAAAATCCACGAAAATTGGTATTCAACGAATATCGATGAAACCACAGTATACCTATATATAACTATCCTAAATGTGTTAATAATGCCCTTTCAGTATCATATTTTGTTACAATAACAGCAAATAATGACACTTAATACACAGGTTCGGATATAAAAAGCGTGACACTTTGTCCGTTACTTTTGAGTTTTTTACAACGGTCTTTTTGATACATGTATAATTTACTTTAACAAATCGGATCCAATATATAGATACTAAACTAGTAAACTGAATATACAAGTTGCTGTCCTTTAAAAAAGGACTGCAATACGTGGACCATTTGCATGTGTTTCCAACGAAAACATGACAGCCTTAAGATTATCACAGATTCCACCGCCTCTAGCCCCCTGCTTTTAACCACTAAATTTGTACGTTGTATTATGTACACTGTATATGTATAGTTGACATTTAATCTCAGAATTTAAAGGGTTCATACTTCTAAAATAATTATGATCTATATTAATGAAGATTGCATGTATAGTATCAGGCATTCGGCGAATTCTACTATTTGCGCACACATAACGATTCGCACTACTTTGTTAACTATGCAGTGACAGCTTTGTGTAAATCATTTTCATGTTTTGATTCATTTTTCTTGAGATTTAAACTTTTATACAGTGACATAATTATTCAATCATCTATTATAGCGAGCGCAGCGAGGCGGCGCGAAGCGCCGCTCGCGTAGCGAGCTCCATAGACAACGTGTACGAACGGAGGAAATTCGAGTTGAAATCTGCACATTGTTCAAAGAAAATTTTGTGGACCCGCGTGAAAACGTTCTACTATCCCAGTGATCCTTTGCGGTGCATAGCAACATAGTGGAACAGGAAGCGTTTCTAAGGAAAATTCTTACCTCTAAATTGCATACATCTATTTTATTTAACAATACAAAATCCTTTAAAAACACGAAAGTAAACAACACATATGCTTACGTAAAAAAAAGGTGTACCTATCTGAACTTTTGTTGACATATGACGTCATTTCCTTTCCCGAATTTATCCGAACATTTAAGAAAACTGTCGAGAAAGAAAGTTAAGTATGACGTCACAGTGATCTCGCGCTACCTTTTAGAGGTGGATCAAGCATCTTTACAAGATGTACATGTAGGAAGTTGGCCTTCTCAGTATCAGTGTTAATGGCGACTCTTTATGCTGATTAGTTTTGTTTTGATTTTTGTTTTTGGTTAGTAAATACACATGCAAGTTCCACGCTCAATTTACTGTATATTGATCCAATCATATATGCAAACGTTAGGTAACGTTAGGTGACAAAAATTTATCTAAAGAGAAAATTCTAATTATTATCAGATTACGTGCAGCCACGTCATTTTGTAATAAATGAATAAAACAAAATTGAGAACAAATAAACTGTTAGAATATCTACAGGGTTTTTTAATAGTTGCATATGTGGTAAAATCTTTAAATAATATTGGATATCACACACTAAAAAAGCGGGAGAGCAAATGTCTACAACGCGGTATATATAGCATACAAAAAATCAAAAAAATTAAAAACAAAATTGATGTTACAGAGGAAAATATTTAAAAAACAAATAACAACATGGAACAAAATGAGAAATAACACAAACGCGCAATTTATTGTATACTGATTTAATTAATGATCATTAATAAAAAGCAAAGGAATGCTAAATTAAACATTATTGTATTTACATAAAAAAAAAACAAACTTAAACGGCTTTGTATTTTGCACCAAAATATTTTGATAAGTCTGTTTAACATTTTATTAATGCTCAGTGATACATGTAGTTTGTGTGAGTGTATTAGACTAAGGTGGGAATAAATGTTTGATAACTTCGGGTTTCTAGCTTGCGGTGGTTAAAGTTTTTGGAGACAAAGCCAAAGTTTTTGGTTGGGCAAGTCCACACGTTGCATTGAACAATGATGAGAGATGTGTATATAGTCCCTTCTGCGCTCGCCCCAACGGTCACACCGTAAAACATATTATACAGTCACATGATTATTCAATCATACTTAAATGCTTGAATAATTTTCATCGGGAAGTACTCTAGCCTCGCCTTCTATAAAAGTAAAGTTCAGCCACATGTGTATTCGGAAAACTACAAAACATTGCAAATTATGCTATTTGATGCATGTTGTAGTTTCGGCATAACATTACCTTATTTCATAATACTGACAGTTTATATCACATGCCGATCATTTCTTTTCAAGGAATACTTTGTTTCTGTAATGTTTACCGACAGCTTTACAATTACAGCGCCTTTGAACTTATGGCATAGAATCCCGATCCCGATTCAGATAAACCTGTGCTAGCCTGGTTCCCTGAGCTACCCATTACGCACAGGAACCAGGCTAGCTCATGCGCAGACTGAATTTTCCCCATAGCATCCGGTTTAACCTCGCTTATATATTTTCTGCGTGGACCTCAGGGTCCACGCAATAAGGCACTAAAAATGATTAATGACACGAACAATAGATATTGTCAAATTTTCGGGATAACCAGTTTCTTCTTCAGGACGAAAGAAATAAATTACATTGGTAAAAACAAAGAAAACTAGATGCTGTCATTAGACAGTAATACCCGCACCAAGTGTTTGCCCCTAAATAACACTGTTTTGTACCAGTTTAAATAAAAATGAAGGCCACATGCAAACTCCGGTAATACATTTAAAAATTATAATTTTCATAACTGAAGGATGAGATCCCTCTCATATGGTAATACACATGAGCAGCACTTTATGTGCAATTTGGGTTGAACTGTTTGCAGTGAATTTTCAGTTAATCAATAATCTTAATATTTCATGTCATAGAAAGTATAACGGTCTATATAATTATTACAAACAAAATTAAAAATTAAATTATGCCCCCTCCCCGTGGCGGTTGCCGGTTTTAGATTTGCTTCTGTGTGCATACATATGTACATCATCGTGTGCACAGATTTAGAGAAAGGGTGGGAGTGAGGGGTCCAGACCCCCCCCCCCCCCCTGAAAATTTATTTATATCAATTGTAAAATTACCAAAAATACACCTTGGACCCCAATGCTCTTACAGACATGTAAACGCTCTAACCCACTGCGCTTCAATGTTAGGTTACATTATTTGGGGGGTAGATATTTAATTAATATTTAATATACTCTATTGTTTATCTCAATAGAAAGTATACATCACAATATGCAGGTGTCCTGCACCACCTTAAAGCTGTTATTTACCTAATAAAATGGTGCAAGTGAATTTGAAGAATAGGTCATAAAAATACATGCATGTTACAAATAACTGATCTTTGTCTGAAGTTACGTACACAACACAGGTCTGCATGTCTCATTAGCGGGTACTAGTTTTACCCAGCTCTTCGATTAGATGGGTTCGCATGTATACATACATGTCTGTGTTTTCCATATGCAGAAAAGGATTAGTTAAGATCAGCTAAAAGAATTCATTATTGTGTTTTAATTGGATTATCATTATGATGCTGACCAATATAGGTAAGCATAATACATGTAGTAGCAGTAGCACAATATAATGAGATGCCAGCATACATAAGTTCTACTTTCACATTCTAAATGTGATCTCCCTTTGACAGCATACTGTATCATCATCTTTTAATATTTAAATAAGCTTATCATCGTTACCTATCCTATCGCATTTGTAAAGTTTCTGTCATTTTAGTTGCAAAAGTTATTTTTTTCATTTGTCAGACTTGCACTATTGAGTTGACCCCATCTTGACCCTGTATAAACAATTTCTTATTAAATTTGCGTATTACATGTAAGTAAGTGTACTAGACACTTAATTATCATTTTTATATGAGTTATAATAGGAAGGAAGGAGTATTTCTTTCTTAATGTATTATAATGCATCAAATACAATGTAGGTAATGACCTTATAGGACTAGCTGTTCTGACCCCACGAAACAGGAAAATACAAAATATCTTCTAATGTCATTATGATGCATCAAATGGTGTAAAGTACATTAATGACCCCCAGGTGTTGTCTTTAACTCGCTTTGCCCGAGTAAGTGGATAGGAGAGTTGATTAAAATCAACTCCCAATAAAGTATTTAATCTTATTCATATGTTACATCATATGTAGTGTTTGATCCATGTGGGTAATTCCTAGCCTAATGATGTCACTGCTTTGTTTATATTTTGTTTATAAATCTTAAAAATTGAATTAAGCAATTTCAAAATATTAATGTGCATCAGGAGAGAAAAAGCAATCAAGAAATGATTTAAAATTTGCTACTGCAAACATGTAAGAATATATTAAGAAGACTGAATCTTAACAACCAGATTAGATGGGGGGGGGGGGGGGGGTGAATGTGGAGTATAAACATTTATAATTTGAATCATTTATTGTTATTAATTTTAACTTGTCAATGAATACTAGTTATTGATCCCAAGGTAGAAATATGACCTCTGATCAAATCTCAATAGATCATTTGTCAATTATGGAAGGTGTAATGTAATTTTTTTTTTAGAATAACATTTTACCAGTTTATAAAAGTTTTTAGACACCCAAATTATATTTTGATTTAATAGATCATTCGACAATTAAGGGGGGGGGGCTGGTTTATATTTGAGCTTGTTTGGGGGTGGGGGTTGCAAGTCATATATTTGACAATTTTTTAAATGTAATTTAAAATAAGACTAAGCCATACTATACAGTCATGAACATGAATAGTATAGAACGAAACACAAACTAATACATGTATATATACATAGGAAGTATTACAAAACATAGATGATTGATCTATATCTGGGTTCTTAAATTGAATCACATATCATGTACATATTATATTATTGTTTCTTTGTTCAAGGCATTTCAGATGGTATGTAGGTCATGATCCCAAGTGCTCTTCCTGAAATTATCAAATATCATAAAAACTATTGAGATCCCCACCTTAATCCAAAGATATTATTCCTCCTTAGGTCTTGGCGCATCAGATCATTATGGCATGTAGGTCATGACACTAACGGGTGTCAAAAGGGTGTGGGGTCTAACATTGAACCTTGTAGGAAGAATCGTAGACTCTATTTTGAATGGTAACTTGAAAACGGACAAAGATAATAATATAGGGTTTTCAGAATCATATATTGACTGTTACTGGCAATATATAGGGTTTATTAGATCTGACCCCTGGGGTCATCCCACCCCCCCCCCCAGGATTTTGAAATTACCATATATCTCAGTTAAACCATATATTCATGTTTCTGATGTCAAGGAGCATCAAATGTTATGTAGGTCATGGGCCCTGTGGGTGGTCCTGACCCCCTCAAACAGCAAGTCCCTTAATATCTTCAAAACAGTTGAGATCCCCACCCTTAAACCATATATATTCTTGTTCCTTGTGTCAAGGGGCATCAAACGGTATGTAGGTCATGGGCCCCGGGGGTGGTCATGACCCCCCTTGAACAGGAAGTACACGAATATCTCGAAAACGATTGAGATCACCACCCCTTAACCATATATAATCTTGATCCTTAAAGGGCATCAAAAGATATGTAGGTAATGGGCTTCAGGGTTAAATTTAATTTTTCAAAACCGTAATCACATCTGCATTGACCTATGGAACAGTTCCGATCATATCCCAAGATATGATGTGTCTATCAATTAAATCATAAGAGGAGTTCTGGGATCTATGGGTTTTTTTTTTAGTGATAAACGTCAATTTTCTGCTACTATTTGACTCCCAGGATGAAATTTAAATTTTTAAAACCTTATTGCACATCTATAGGACAGCCCCAATTATATCCCAAGAGATGACGTAGCTACCCCAAAAGTTGTAAGAGGAGTTCTGGGAACCATACTTTTTTGCAAAAAAAAACGTCATTTTTTGTTGCCCACTGATCCCCTTAATAAAAAAAAATTCTGGAACCTGATCACACTTCAATATGACACCCCCACTCATATTCTAGAAGATCATTTGGCTACTGCAAAAAGAAAATGACGTTTTTGAAACCAGTTTTTTAGTTAAAAAAAAAGTCATTTTTTAGCAATTAATTGATCCCCAGGACAAAATTGAAAATTCCGAAACCTTATTGCGCATCTATAGGATATCCTAAAACATATTCCAAGAGATGATTTGTCTACTGTTGAAAATGTAGGAGGAGTTCGAGGAAGAAGGTTTTTTGTGAAAAAAACGTCATTTTTTACCAATTATTTGACCCCCAGGACTACCAGAGAATTTTTGAAACCTTTTTACAAAACAACATGACACCCCAAATCAAACTCTAAGAGTTCAGATTGCTGGTTTATAAGATGTAAGAGCAGTTTGAGAAAGTAAAACGTGACAGACGGACGGACGGACGGACGGACGGAACAGAGTAACAACAATATACCCGAACTTTCTTTAGAAAGTGCGGGTATAATAAAATCACTACAATTAAAACTACTAAAGAAACTATATACTCGCGAGAACAAGGTGCAACAAAGGGAATTAACCACTACTATACTTGCAGTAGAATGATCTTGACAAGAAAAGATCATTTTCGTTAAGATGACTTTAAATGAGGTTTGTCAGATGGCAAATTAACTACAACAGATTGGTTTATTAAGAGAAACGTTTTATTTACAAAAAAGACACAATCATTATAACAGAAAACTTAACCAATATCCCTTCCACCCCCCCCCCCCCCCCAAATACCTAAACAAAAATAAAAATACCCAAACACACAAGGTAATAGCAATTATACACACATAATAAAAAATAAATTAATGGAACTTAACAAAGAGAAAGAGGATAAATTCTTGAAATATGATTGCAAATCTGACAGTGTCAATATATTCTTAATAGCGTATGTAGAAAACAATGGCTTTATGTATAAGACTTATTGTAATTAGAAATATCCACAACACAATACAATAAAAAAATTCCATGATAATAGGAAAGGAGACTTTATCATCATATGATATAAGGGAAGTAATCGATGCTTAGATAATTGACTTCTGAAGAAAGACCTGAATAAATTGAGCAACTTTAACTGGTTAATCGAAGATTGGCTCTATTTTACTCCGAATCAGCGTAATTTCCTACAGAAACAAATACACTGTAAAACAAATACTCCGGTGGTGTTGTGTTGTACATTGTGCTTGTATAGAAAGAAACAACGAAACAAATTATCATACGATAAAATAAGGGCACTCAAATTAGGCCACTCATCTTGACCTACAAACTTGGTTACAAAACAAAACTTCAAAAGTAAAATTCATGAACATAAAAAAAAATGATTTCTCTTGTAATAAAGTATAACGCCGGTGTTGAGCCACATAACGTTAGGATTTTCAACAACAAAGTTAATCGGATTTTAAAATAATAGTTTTTCTCCTTTGAGGTTTACAGATCAAACGATGCATTTTTTATATTTGAAGATGAAACCAAATGAATGTTTTTAGTTACATTTCTTTTTTTCATATGCGATGTTTTTTCAGCAAACAAGAAATAAAATGGATTTACCTTCATCAAAATTTATTATTTGAAAAGAGACTGATTTTATGGTGCATATGTTTATCATTTCCTAAAATAATGACTCATTTCTTCATATCGAAAAATCAATTCAACAGCTTAAACCCATGCATGAAGGGACACACATCTAGAGACAAATGAACCCTTTCTATCAAGTCTAACATCTGCCCCGTGAAATACCTTAAAACAAATACTGACAGAATTTGAAGACTAGAGGAGAAATGATGTGCTGGTTTCAATTGAAATTAAACCTATCACCACCTTGGAACAAACTCCTTTCTCGCTGAGCTTCATTTGATTTAGTTAACTTTACTGTACATCTGAGACAATATAAATCGATAAAGCTTTTATCAAGTAAAATATACCAAATACCAACCACAACACAACTTTCTGATGTTTTAATTAGAAAAGAAATAGTTTGAACAAAAACTTCTCCACATACATGGAGGAAAGGTAATTTCAACGAATTGTTTTAATCTAACTGAATCGTTAAGATATGTTTAAAATTAAATTTTTATTTAAAAATTAAGTTATTATGCCATGTATTTTATCTTTCAACATTAATTTACGTATAGTAGCCTAATACTAAGATTTTTATCCACACGAGCATTGTACACATTACTCAAAATGACATTTATAAGTTTCTGAAAAGTATCCCATATGCGCAATAAAAAATTTATTTTCCCTTCTTCGTAGGTAATAAAATAGTGCAGAGTTTAAAAGCTATGTAGAACAGAATGAGAATTATACATGTAGATATTCACGCAGGAAACAATTACGAAATTAGATTTCATTTGTATTTACTGTTTGTAGGAAAAGTGGAAGTCTTAAGAGCACTGACTGATATGAACTTTATTCATTTGATGAGAAAAGTATTTCAAGAGTCAAAGATAAGGACGAAAAAAAAAAAACCAGGCATGTCTAGAATTAGGCTATATCATATACCTAGTAGTGTATCAGCCCTGATACAAGTGTTTTGGATTTGGGCCGATACCAACCGCTCGGGCTGAAACCAGGGCCGAGATCAAAACAACTGTGTGATATTCTATATAAATGTGTAAGCTTTGTTTTAATTTTTGCTTAGTAAGTTTACAGAACTAGTTTTACCCTTTCTTTCCTTAGAGTACTAGTATAATGTAAGCTTTACAAATGATATAAAACATTGTAATTAATCTAAAACATTAATATACATGTAGTTGTTTGTGTACACTGCAAAATATGATATTATTTAGCAAAAAATGCAATTCTACTATGAAGTTTAAAGCTAAGAAAAATCCCTTCATACTACTGCTTCATCTTGTTTTTTTTTTCATGTTCTTGAAAACAAAATTCTCAAACTCAAAATTTAATACAATCTAATCAGAATTTTTACTTAAGTGCAAATTCAAATACATTACATTGTAGGAAAAATCTAGAGTAAATTTTACTGCATACACAGTATTTTAATTCTCGATTAGCGAAAGTCAGAAAAGTGTTACTAAGAAAGGAGGAAAAGCTTCTTACGGCATTGGACCTGTGATATATAAAGGAATCTCTATTAGCATTACAGTATCAAAATCAAAATATCTTGACAACTAAATACAGTAGATCTTGCTCCAATTTATGAAAAAAATCTACCGATTTTTATCCACATATCTTTACGGTAAATACCAAGCCCCTTTTGTTGTTGAACCTGTAGAAGATTTTTTTCTATTTCTATATATTTCTATATATTAGATTTTCTTTAAATATTCCTATATAAAAATTCATTCCCCATTGTGTCTTCACCCTCCCACCGGGGACCATGATTTGAACAAACTTTAATCTACACTATCTGAGGATGCTTCAGCTGCAATTTGAGCTTTAATGGCCGAATAGTTTTTTGAGAAGAAAATTTTCTATATATATTCCTATGTAAAAATTTGACCCCAATTGTGGCCCACGCTACCCCCGGGGACCATAATTTGAACAAACCTGAATCAACACTATTTGAGGATACTTCAATAACAATTTGAGTTTTTCTGGCCAAATAGTTTTTGAAAAGAAGATTTTAAAAGATTTTTTTTTTATATTCCTATGTAAAAAATTGACCCCCATTGTGGCCCCAACCTACCCTTGGGGACTATGATTTGAACAAACTTGTATCTACACACTATGCCTACACACAAGTTTAAGCTTTTCTGTTCAAATGGTTTTTGAGAGGAAAACTTTTAAAGATAACCTTTATATATCTTATGTACATATCCACCCCCACTCCCCATTGTAGCCCCAACCTACCCCCCGGGGACCATGATTTGAAGAAACTTGAATCTACACTACCTGAAGATGCTTCAGTACAAAATTCAGCTTTTCTGGCCTTAAAGTATTTTAGGAGAAGAGTTTTGAAAAATACCAACAAATTTTCAATATATCTTAATTTTCTCCCCTTGAAAAAGCATGTGGCCCTTCATTTGATCAAACTTAAATTCACTTCACGTTTTGATGCTTTGTGCCAAGTTTGGTTGAAATCTGTCTAGTGGTTGTTGAGAAGAAGATGAAAATGTGAAAAGTTTTACAACAACGCCAACGCTAACGCCGACAGACAACGGACAAATTTAGATCAGCGAAGTTCACTTGAGCTTTCAGCTCGGGTGAGCTTAAAACTATTTTGAAGTTAGAAAAAATCATTTTGTACGTTTTAAAATAAGGTATTTTCCTATACCGGTATTTTTATAAAGAGCTCTTCTGTTAAAGATCAACACAGTCTTAACGTTAATAAAAATTGTTATTTATTTCTATTCCGTGTAGAAACAGACGGGCATTTAAATTTTTATTTCATAAAAACAAAATTTAAGAGAAGAGTATTTTTACATACATTGTAAATGTCTTTTTGGTCTTTTTCTTACATTAAACGTTTAAAATCAAAGATTTCTAAACATATCTATAACAAACTTCTTCTTTACTTTATCTCCAGGCAAATTAAATAATTGTTGGACAATAGAAGTGTGAAATTATCGTAAAGCTAGATGTGTGAATGTTTACCTTTTTTGCATGCCATTACTATCTCTTTGTCATAAAAAAGTAATACCTGTCAAAAAAAATAATTGTAATAGAGAACGGTTTTAAGATCTGGAAGAGAACGGTTGGGCTAACTGTGCTGGAACCCCGCACGTTAGCATAGAGTGCAATGTTGGGCTACCTGTGCTGGAACCCCGCACGTTAGTGGAGTGTGTGTGATATCGGACTAGCTGTGCTGGATATCCGCACGTTAGTGTCGATTTTGTGCACAGAATTATATCGGACTGTCCGTGCTGGAATCTCCGCACGTTATTAAGTTGTTATCTCGGAACTCCGAGAATCGGTTTTCATTGGAATACCATGTACCGTTATTTCATCAACTTAATTACAACTTGTTGAACTTTTGTTTCGTTTTGGAGTTTTTATTCAGCTTAAACTTTAGCGACTGCAACGAATTGAGCTTTCCTCTGATTCACCTTATGGATTTTAAGAACTTTTACATTACAATTTACAGTTTACAATACAAATCAAATACAAGATACGTTCGTGAAAGTTGGGTAGTATTTTTAGTAGAAAGCTGACCGTCATGCTACCGGGCTAACAGCAACTTCAAGGAAAATTCGCGATAGGAACTTTTACATTTCGAATTCATTGGTGAAATTTTTATTAAATGATTTATAAAAATATTTATTGGTGGTATTTATTGGTTTATTTTGGTGTAATGATTCACAAATGTTTAAAGGACAGTGTTTGAAGGATACTATTACAATCAATATAACACTAATAAAACAATATGTAACATTTGTCAAATTCATTTCTTTTCTATCAATATAAATAGGTTGCAGTTAATGGTTGTTTTCTTTACTTCAGTTATTTTGACATCCTGTTATGTAACAGGTGTTTGAACTCATACTATACCAAAAATAACTACATGATTATATAAATATATGTACAAGATAAGTCATAAAGTCATATTTATATATATATATATATATATATATATATATATGTTGTGAAAAACTCAATAAAAAGAACTTCTTAAGAAAAAAAAAATAACTACATGAAATACGCATTTTATTGGGATTTTTTTCATATATACTGCTAGCTAAGTGAATAGCTTAAGAAAAGTTTGAATCTTTTATGATATTGATTTTATGTAATTAGACTTAGACCTTCATGAATATGACGCACGTATATCTATCTTTTCGAATAACCTTACATTGTAGTAAATGCGTCATATATTCCATAAATGCAGCACTCTGATGCGATCTTGTGATCTTGGGCACACATTTACAAAACAAATATTAATACGAGGGTTGTCCCAAAATAGCGTTGACAAGTGGCGTTATTCAGTTAAGTTAATTGAAGACACAGGAAGATGAAACTTGTGCCACAAAAAGTTGAAGTAATTTGCATTCAAGTTACGTTTTTAAATCTAATATTGTTTAAGATTAAAAAAGTTAAATGAAAGCATGCGAGATCATAGATTCGACATTCGGCACAATGTCAAACACGAAAATTTAAATAAACATAATGAGAACTGAAAATTGCAAGGGAAAGCACTTTTGGAATGAAAAAAAAATCTCAAATATAAAATATGTTTGTTGATGGTTCTATTTTTAATCCAGAAAATGTTCTGGCTATAACAAAACTTTTACAGAATTTAAAACGCGTTCTGTGACAAGTTGAAGTGTAAACTCATAATTAAATGGCGACGTCAGCGTTTAAGGCGATGCAGCGGTAACTGTAAAATTTTGTAAAGATTTTGGAACAAATCCTAAGCGGCTGACAAAATTAAAATTATTCAGACGAGTATGATGACAATAAGTGAAAAAGGAAACTCCAACTGGTATAAATGAACGTTAATATGTTGAACGACACATCTCAGTAGGAAAGACGGCATATTAGGAAATAAAACGTAAATGTTATTGTAAAAATATGGATGTCTTGGCACAACGTAAAGACTGGACATTTTCGACTTCTCAAATTGCACCGCCTGGCAACTAATATAACTGATTATTCATTATTTCAAGAAATAAATGCTAGTAAAGTACAGATTTGAATTTTTTCAGTATCGTTTGCCAAAGGGTGACTGAAGAAAACAAAGAAGTCTGATGAAATTGTAGTGAACAGATTTTAATTTATGTGTTCTGTCTACGCTTATTTGGGACAACCCTATTATATATATCTGAAACCTTGATATTGAGCTTTAAATGAAACCATTTGTGTGTGGTTGCTCGAGAACCCTTTATCATGATGTTGGTGTTAAAACTGCTGTTGAGGTTAACAATTATCATCATTGATTTAAGCACAGAATAAACGATGGTGTAACGCTCATTTTTCCTGTGTTATTTTCCTGTATATTTTAATATAAACTTAAGTATTTCAAATGTGGTTTCGTCCATGGATATTAATCAAGAACTCAGCATGATTTGTTAACTGTATAAGAAGAAGCGCTTTGATACGTGTGTTGCCATTGAAACATCCTCACATGAAGCTCCAAGTACGATATAAACACAATTAAGAACAACCTTGATATCAGTCTTTAGTGAATACAATATTTAATTTATATATTCATATAAAAAAGACTTTATCCTTGATTTTTCCAAACGATAATTAAATACATTGTTAAGTATTTTTTAAAACATTGCGTGATATTTTGTACAACTTTATTATAAAAATAACGGTTATTACGCGGGAAATGTCTACATGAAAAAAAATTCCGAGATGTACAAACAATATCTATCAAATTGTAGGTAGAGCCCCTTGGTCACCAGAACATGATCAAATGGTGACTTTCGATTGTTGATAAATTTTTTTGAAATTCTTATTTTATATAGCAGTGGCCAATTTCAATAATCCGTATTTTAAAAGGATTCCGAATTCAGTTGGCTGCTTATATGATATAACATTTTAGAAATAAAACCAGAGAGAAAGAGAGAGAGAGAGAGAGAGAGAGAGAGAGAGAGAGAGAGAGAGCACAAGTCTTGGATGCATAAATTTCTGAATCATAGTTCTCAAGCCCCCTTGCTTATGTTTCTAATAAAAATGCTTGTTTGTAATAAAGAAAGAAAAAAAAAACTACAGAGACAACGAGATGAGGAAAATACTATTTGTCATATTTGATCGAATACTTGGTAAAATGGAATCAATACAACATGTTTCCACTATTATGGGTATATATTGCACAGTAGTTTGATTCATTGGTACATTACTTTGAAGCATAAACAACATTATTCACCACACGGTACAAGGTAAGAAACAGATAAATGTTAAATAATTACATTTACTTTAATTTAAGAAGTGTTTTCCTGAATATCATGTACAAGTCATCTCGTTTATTCCTTTTCTTCTTTTTTTTTCAATCTCCTTAAAGTCTTCAGTTTCTTGTTGCTTTGGTTTCGTTTAATCCGATAAGACAGCGGCATTGTTTTTAAAAGAGAGATAAAGTAGAACAAATAACATAATTTAGGTTAACTGATATTTAAAGACACTGTTTGAAAAAAAATACAAAAATATAAAATCTATATTGAAGAAAGAAACTTTCATATAATATAACTTGAAATAAAATTAGTTGCGTTTGTTTAATCCATTAAGAACCTTGTCTGCTGGAATAATCGTATTGATTCAGTAAGTAAGTTTTACTTAAAATAGAAATTTGTCGATAGCACGTCAAAAGAAAAGAAAATGATAAAGTAATATAGTGTAATGTAACCAGTTAAGATCAAATGTTTGGCCAAAATTCGAGGGCTCTTCAAACATTACACAAACTTTTGATATAAAATAAACTTTTAAAAGAAACACAACCAACCCTTTAAAAATTTCTTTAAAATAAGTAAATTGTGACACTTTTGTATGAGTGATTACATTGCACGTTCCATATACTAACAACGTAAAGAACATAGATCCTACGACTCCACATGCGTCATAAAAATGTGAAACACACGTTTCTTTTATTTCCTTTATTTATTATATATGTAATGCTATATTTTTAATCATTTTTAAAAACATTATTAATCATTAATGTGACTTTACGTCTTCATGTTTCAAATCATGTATTACTTATACCGCAAACCTTTCGTAATATCTGCTTTTATGTTGTTTATATCACTTATCTATTGCTAATTTTAACCTTAAATAGAACTCTACACCTTTTATTACCTGGTTTCTCTTAGAGAGAAATATAAGCATGGCGTGTTGTCTAATACCTTAATGTACTGGTAATCATTTTAATTCATAATAAAATATTGTTAAAATTGAAAATAAAATGTACGAACATATTTCTAAATAAGTTAGATCGATTACCTCCTTGTTATCTTCAAATAATTATTTTGATATTCACATTGCTAAATTCAATGTATATGCTTAAGTAAAAATGAAATTGTATTTATTGAGAGTGTCTTTTGTAGGTATTTTTGATATTATTTGATAATTTATGATGGGATTACTTTTTTTAAAATCATTACTCCGATCATTTTCCATACATCCATATCTATCCACGATAACATTGCAGCAATATTTACCTAACAATTAATAAGAATTAAAGAATATCATGTTCTTATTCACCAGTTCAACCGAACAAAAATTATTTATAAAATAATAATAATAATACAAACACATAATTTATAGGATAAGCTCGCATGCGTGAATGCAACAGACTTTAATAATCTTATACATGTATAATATAGTTCAAAGTAAACGGCTCTCAGTCTCTTTAATTCATAAACATGTAAAAGCATACTCATTTTACAAAAGAAGAAAAAATCAATTTTCATTGTTTTTATCTTTTGTCATAATAGTTTCAACCCTTGTCTAAAAGTACTGGAAAAAACCAATTATTAACTGATTTAAAATACCATTAAAATGCTGAAGAAATACTCTCAGATTTTCATCAATGTACTCTTTACTTCATACACTTACATTCATTGTACTTTTTCTATTTTATAGGCTGTCTTCATTACCCATTACCTTTATTCCTCCCAAAATTCCAAGATGCAGAGATTCATCGTGGTCATCGCCCTGATTGTTCTTCTCCATGGTATGATAAATCACTAAAATACATCCATTTTATATATATTTTATTGTAATCTAATGTTATACAATTGATTGAAACAAACGTTATTGAAAGTTTCTTTAAAAAAGACAAATGGAAATAGATACAGTGTGTGTAGGTCTTATGATAAAAGCTATCATCAGGTGAGGCAACGCAAGAACAATATGTGTAAAATACTAAACAAGTATACTGTATACAGGAAAATATTTGCATTTGTTTTTACGCCCCCTTTGCCCTCGTTATTAGCGGGTGAATTTAAAACTTGACAAATTCTAATATTAATACAATTATTCTCTCCTTAAATACAACTATTTCTGGGCGAGTCCAAGAGGGGGCAAAGCCATTTGCAAGAAAATCAAAATATAACACGAGAAAAAAATAATCCGGTAAACAGTATCAAATAAAATAAGAACAAGAGGAAGAAGAAGAAGTAGAACAATCTGTGTTGAATATAATAAACAAATGAATGCAATGCATGTAACAAAATAAACCCAGCCATTAAACAAACAGATGACTGCCGTTTGTTATCTACTACGTAGATCAACGTATTAAAGTGAGATGACAAAATATTTTTTTTGTGAATCAAAATGTTTGCTTTTTAACTCAGATGTTCATGGACAAGAAGCTGTAAACTCGGGAGTATGTCCGAGTTCGACCCCGACAGTCAGTGGAAAATGTCAGTCAGACTGCAACTTTGACACAGACTGTGGTATAAACCTAAAATGCTGCCTTCATAATTGTAACAACGGCAAGACTGCAATGAAATGCATCCAGGGCGCCATCGAACTGCAATTAATTTAATTGATGTGTGGATCTCGACGATGTACACCTTCTCAATAAAGTATTTCATATCCGATAATTGATGGTGTTGATATGTTTTGTGATGTTAAGTAAAACTTAAGCTTATGCACTGCTTTCAATTTACAGTTTCAACAGGTACATATATTCATACTACGGTTCAATACCGATGATTGTATTACCATATAAAAATTTATAAAATAAAACATATTATGACATTGATACGAATTACACATTCTTGTAGTTTATTCATTACAAGATTCTGAAATGGTTAAAACAAAAACATCACAAACAGATCAAGATACTTTATGATCAATATAAGCACGTGACCAAAGTCCTCGTTCACCTCATCTACAATGAACAGCTGATAAAACTCTGACACGAACACCTTTATCCCGTAAATCACAAAAATCACAAAACAAAAGCATTGTTAGTAATGCAAAATCCCTTTTCCATACAGATTCATCGTCAAAAGTTTTACAAATAGACGAGTATATTAAGCAAAACATTTTTTTCTGTGAATTTCTACAAAACGGCTTAGACCCTATTGTGCCCAATTACTTGCATCCTCAGGATTCAACGTTATTTAGTAAGTAGAAACCAAGGAAAAATGATATTCACTCTTCAACGGATGTTATCGTGAAAAACATAGCATTACTGATTTTGAACGATATTTTGAATTTTCCGATGATACCAAAAAGAAAAAAAACATAGAAGCTCAGACAGTTCTCCGTCAGTTTTACGTGATGCTCAGAACATTAAATCTCAAAGTCTTAGCAGACACTCGTCAAGATAAACTTTTACCTCCACATCATTCTTATGCATAATTGTCTTTCTTCTCTAGACATTTTATGCAAACCAAGTCAAATTGCTTGAGAATAATAAACACACACAAACTTTGACAACATATTACATTTATATAAATATAAATGGTCATCTCATGTTACCTACATGTATATTGCAATTGGTTTACGTCCGTCGTCGTGCGACGTCCATTGTCCGTCGTACGTAAACACAAATACACATATAGATGTATTCAATCTTAGGAAATCTTCCTTTCTTTTCCCATATATAGTTGAGAAAAACTAAAAACGAATAAACTACTGGGTAACACTTTTAAGAAAACTTATAGAAAACTATGCATTCAATGTGATGAGACGTTTTAATTTTAATTTAGATAATTACCCTACTTCTTACTTTGAATTTTCAGTAATCCATTTAATGCAATAATTCAACACAGTAAAACTTTGATATAATTGAATAAGACGCAATTCATTTACCAATCATTGTTTCATATAGGCCAAAACTTCAACTCATGCTAAAACTACTTGGCCTTTCATCTAGGACGTGCTTATATTTGGTCTAAGACACCATAGTCAGTCCGGTGTTAGTCTGATGTATGAATAACAAGTATGAAACACGTCAGTCAGCATGTGTCCTATTCAAATATTGTACTTGCTGACAATATCATTGTATCGACCATAGAACTTAATATAATATTTGTAAATCAGTACCATATGTTACAGGTATTAATTTTATATAATTATATTGCAGGATATTTGAGTCAAACGTATCGTTCTTTCATCAAATTTAAGAGGTAACAAAAAAACACTTTTCGTAATACGATATAATTATAAAACAGATAAAAACGGTTTAGGATTTAACAAACAACTATTTTTGGGGATATTCTTTATTTCAATTTGCTGCAAACAAACATGTAATTATGTTTTTCACAATCCTTAGAGCCTTTCATGTCCAGTCAATGAGATACCCTTACCCAATTAAAACGGGATATAAGGAATTAAAATATCTTTAAAGAAACTGAAAATTATCTGACTTGATATCAAATGACAGTTAACACAAAAACACGAAAGGAAAAAACATTATTTACCATAATATTCCTTTCCGCCAAACAGTCATTGACTTCAAGAAGTTATATTTCGTTTTATCTGCTAGTAACATCTTTATAATCCTGGAAAATAGCAGTTCGAGTGAACTGATTTGAAAACTTCAAATCATTAATCTTTAAAAACAGTTGTCTTCAATTTGTTAATTTTTTACCTAATGGAAAACATACTTTTATCTTTATATAAAAGTTATGAAAATTCAAATTAAAATTAAATAACAAAATTTTCAATAATCATTTTAAAAAACCATAACCTCATTGAATTTTTAAAACTATTTATTATATAAAGTTTACTATCTAATATTTTCATCACTTGAGCGATTCCAATATTTTTGCTCAATCCAAATTGTTATTATTGAAGACAATTAGCAATACCACATGCAATTCATCTTCGTGACTTTATAATTGATTAATTTTGATATGCGTTTAGGGGAATGTATTTTAACTAATGGGGTGTTAATTACTCAGGTACGTAAATATCATCTAGGTGTCAGACAGATTTGATACGTTAAATTCATCTATATTTCTGCATAGCCAAGTACGCCTTTTGTGAAAGTTACATGAGAAAAGAGCATTAACTCGACTTGCACGAGATATAAATGAATGCACCCTTCTTGACAGGTGATAACAATGGAACCTAACTTTTAATGGTAACCATTTAAACATAATACAACTTTACTTAAATAATAATACATGGATTTCTAGATTTGTTTAGAAACATTCTTTAAAAAAGTAGAATTTAATAGTTGAGCTTTATATGTATACGTACCCGCTGAGGAAATGACCAATTTAATGTAATGTTCTTGATATGATAAAGTTGCAGAAAAGGGTCTTTCTTAAAAATAAGAAGATTTTTCTCTAAACCTACTTCAGGTGGCCATGCGCTTTTACTAGTGCTATACTTATTTACAGGAGCTAAAAATTGAAATTAACAACATTTACTAGTCTACTGGATGATCATGATAAGTCTTCTTTTTATGTAAAAAAAACACTATGCCGGATAATTGTTCCATTGCCTATGTGGCATTTAGACTCAGTTTCGTAAAACTCCATACATATACGACCATTGTCTAGAGAGTATAGAACCACCTTTGGTTCACCTGATAGGTGAGCTATTTAAATTGAGAAATAAATATCCCATGGCATATTATATATTCCTAAAGAAGACGAAGTTTTCTAATACGATATTTTGACACCCTGTTGGATTTTTAAAAACGCATATTATTTAGGAAGTATTTTCTACAGAAACTCAGAGAGAAAGTTTTACGACCGGAAATTAAGATTCCCCAGTTGGATAAAGAAGTAATATGAGTGTTTTGTTCAAATCCTATCGGATTTTAAATTCTACAGGAAATGTTTTTACTCCAATAGAAAATTCTAAATATTCTTATTGAAGATTTTTAAAAAATTTTCATAGGGTCAAAAATGTAGATTTTTTTTTTTAAAGTAAGTTTCTCACATTACAGGTGAAATACATCAGTAACAAAACTTCATGGTAGTTTTAAACTCTTCATGCAATCATCCGGATGTCTATCATATGACATACGGTTTTTTATTAATTTGTATAATCGACATGAGTGCATTAATTGTAACAATGCTTTATGTAAACATTCAACAATCATTATTAAAACAGTATGATACTTCTCTTAATTTGAATGAAATAAAGCAGTAAACAAGGCTTTTAAGAGCATTTTAATGAACTTATTTTCATGATCAGAAATTTGTAAAAATGACTTCATTGATAAACGCCTTCTTTTCTCAATGCGTTGATTTCTGTTCAATAATTTATTCACCTTTTTATTCATATAGAATAATTTAGGAAAAATCGTATAATTGATTTGTCTATCTAATGTTCATATTAGTATTGATATTTTCTAAGTATATGCCAAAATAGGCAGAGAATGAACATAAAAAGAGATTTTAAGGCTCTGCTATAATCTGATTGATAGACTGCTGTTTGAGCTAGACCGCGCTACAGATGAGCATTTTTGGCGTCGATTGCTACTACTGTTAAATACTAATTTTTTCGTCTACAGCTGATGCTGACATTGATTTGCAAATACATAATTTCAACTAAATCAACAGAGCCGTAAATCTTTTATAGTTTTACAAACTATTCATTTGTTTGGCATCCCGCTTAAAAATAAATCAGCCATGTCATCCAACTAAAATGTATGAAATTTATCTTTTCAAAGTACAATGGCAAATTTCACTGTCAGCCACTATTTCAAACTATTTGTATTTACAGTATTTTCATTCGTTGTACAATTAATCCATTGATAGAAATATATGGGTACATTACAAAGGGAAAGTTACAGCTATTCCAATTGTAGGGAATATCCAATGAAACACAAAAAGAAAAAAAGTTACAGAAGTATTTAACACCCCTCTATTTTTTGTAGAAGGAAATTAAGAGGTTGCATTTGCAAGTAGAAAGTATATACCAAAATTGTAGATTACGTAACGTGAACATATAATTGGTATACTGGCATTGTCATCGTAATATTGTTAGAGATATGTCGACAATTTTTTGAGAAAACATCGACTTTATTTTTCTATTGAATAGATAGCATTTGATATCAATATCAATTTGATATCAATATCAATTGCTATTGTTTTAAGGATGAAAAACAGTAATACTGTATATTTATTTAAACAATATCTTATTCAATATAGAATATTGAATGGGATAAGCAGCAAGCACATCCTATTTTAGCCCTTTCCCTTAAAAGCGAGGGAAATAAATAGTAAAAACAGTACACGTGTATTTTATTGTAAGTATAGTATATTCAATATAATCTTTTTCAGAAAGATGACATCATTTAAATACAGATACCAACAATATAAAAAGAGGAGAACTTTACATGTAGGAAAAACAGTTTTGGCCTTAGTCAATTGCATGCTTTGGAATTATTAAGAGAACCAAAAAAAATGCAAAGTAAAATTAAAAGCTGGTTAAAGAAGAAATTGGTTACGAGAAATAAATATATTTACTGGATAAAGTGTACATGTCAAATGACGTATTATTGTAGCATTTTAGGCACCACGAATGCAGGGACTGATGAAAACTCTAATTGTTAAACAAAAGGTAAAGATAAGTGAACTATGATGTCATATCTTGTTTGTTTTTATGATCTTACATGCTTTTTAAGACAGCTTGTTAAAATTAACAAAACTTGTTTTTGAGTCAAACGGATGTATATCACAATTTGATTTATTATAACGAAAAATGCAAAATTAACTTTGGTACGATAAACTATCAATTATTTTTTTTAAATTAATAAAGAAACCTTATGATTAAAAGGATGCAAAGTTTATGATTGGGCATGATCACAGTTTTAGTCAAAATCTACTTTTTTTCATTTTTAATGTTTACAATTCTTCAGTAAAACATTCATAATAATCAAAAAAATATTTGATTGTCCGTCGTCGAATTATATGTGAGCTACAGATCAAAAATGTTTGAAAACAAAGCTCAGGTGATGTTTTTGTTTACGTTTTGAATTGTTAAGTTTGACACCTATAATTTAATAAGACATATGCTAGAAACAGCTTATTTTTGCTCAAAACTTATAAGGTAAAAAATAAACTTGAAAAAGAGATTTTTTCGGTATATTGTACCAATGTAACCAAAGATATGGCACAAGCTTTTTCTGCAAATGGTTTATGTAAGGTAAAAAAAGAAGTCAGGCTATTAGCCATCAGTACAAAAAGAAGTAAGTACAAATTGTAAATAGTATAAAGAGAAGTCAGCATGCTTTTTAACAGCATAAAAAGTAGTCAGCATGGTTTGTCAACACTACAAGAATATGTCAGCATGTTTGTCAACACTACAAGAATATGTCAGCATGGTTTGTCAATAAGTCCTTTGAAGTCAGGAAGTCAGCGACAGCGTTGGCAACATCCACCCAATAACTTAAGTTAAATTTACTCTTGGGCTGTATCAATAAATTTCGAATTCCTTAGCCATGAAATCCTTGGAGCTGTGAGCGTGTTTTTTATTTGATCACGATTTGATTTACACTACTTGATGTTTTCAAGCAGAGTAAACGCACAGGAAATAGTATTTGATTCAGTCTGATGCAATTAAAAGATTACTAAAATTATGAATAAACACAGACAGATAGGATTGAATTCATCTTTTTTTTTTTGTCAAACTTCAAATGAATTCCAAGATATTCCGATAAGACACGTATCCAGAATCAATACCAGATGTTTCTGACATGCTAGGTATATATCTGAGGTCCTAAGCGCGCATTGTTATCCCTCAAAGAAGAGAGACCATTGTTACCCAGGTATCATACACATCACATTTAAGGTATGTTACAGTTTATATTTTACTTTATATATATGTTTCTCATATATTTCATTTGAATCACTCCCATTTCGAAACATCAATTTATATGGTCTCACTTAACTTATTCATTTGATAGCATTTTACTACAAATTTAGAACTTTTTATATAAATTTTCATAAATCATACACATCTTTCCAAATTGATAATAAAAAATATTGTTTGCAAAATACTACAAATATGTGAAGCAAATGATTGATAAAATTAATTACAACACAATTTTAAGAACAATATTGTCTAATAGTATTTCATTAACCTAAAAGACTAAATAGTCTTAAAGTATGTTCCATTTGAAAAACTTCTTTACAGTTGTACAGTTTTGGTCCATTTTGTCGAAATAAATGCTAGATTAATACATTGAAAACATTATTGACGCTTATTGCTCCGGGGCCATCATTCTTAGACGATATAAGTTTCCCTTTAATCCTACATGTTCCTTTAGTTGATAAGGAAAACCTATATCAAAAGTCAGTTTGAATAAGTTTTATGGCCCCAGAATTTTAACCATTAGAGTAAAAGTCGGATTTGAAATAATTATGTTTGTTAATAAACTTTCTTAAAGAACTCTTCGATATGAGAATAACTAAGTTATCGGAATTTTGAATGAAATCAACAGTGACAATTTCGAATGGAGTGTTTATAATGCGGTCTCTAGTTAGCTAGTTCCTGTTTGATCTGGGTTTTTCCCCCTTTAATTCTTGTTTTTAAGTGAATTAAAAAAAGTACTCTTAATAATGCTTTTTATAGCTATGCATATTTGTAAGGATAAAAAACTTATGTTAAACAGGTGTGTTGATTATACTAAATCAGTTGGAAGCTCGGAGAAAATTGCAATGTACAGAATTGAAAATCACATTTTCCATTTCATGTTTATGATTTTTTTTTCATTCAGACACCAAAATGCGGAGCCTCCTCACGTGTTTAATCCTGCTCTATCTATTCTGTAATGGTATGGTGTAATCAATAACTAATTAACAGTTCTAAATGTAAAAAAACCCACATTTTATTGACATTTTATTATTAAGTTAAATAACAAGAATAAGACTCATATATTTTTGTCCTTCTCAATTACCTAATACCTTCTGAATATCATCAATATAAAATGACTTTTTGTCTTAGAGGTTGAAGGACAAGAAATAAGAGCCGGAGAATGTCCAACCCCAGAGGAAGGACTGCGCGGGAAATGTCACTCCGTCTGTAGCCTTGACTCAGATTGCGAAGGGAACCTGAAATGTTGCCCCCATACTTGTAAAAACGGAAAGCCGGTCAGAAAATGTTCCGAGGCCATTCCCGAACTTCATTTTGACCCGTTTAAATAAGGCTGAGTTATAACCAATTTCACATAAAGAAGCGGAGGGATCAGGTGATCAAATTAGGAAAAATTAACTATAAAGTTATCAAATCAAAAGACCCAACCCGTTTGAGTTTCATTAGCATGACTTGTTTTAAGCAAATTTTGCCGTTTTGTGAATTTGAAACAACTTGTGAAATGCGATAATTTCTCTTGTTATTCTTTGAATATATGCTGTATTTGGCAAATAAAATTTTCAGCAGAGTTTAGTTAATTTTCATTTAAAGGCAAAAAACAAAAGACTATGTTTCCCAGAATCAATATTGGATGCATTCCTTATGAACGGAAGTGCAATAAATAATCGTACAAGATGGTGCAGTTTCTTTCAATGTTCGCCCTTGAATTCGAAAGTTGTTGAATTGTATTGATTGATCTATATATAAGTGATATTTACGCATAACTCAGAGGACACAATCACCAAAACTGGTGCGTATGAATACAGTCTTTCTTTTTTTTTTTGTATTTCACGAAAACTATGACCGACTCTCCTCGTGATCTCAATCCAGATCATGAACTTATATCATAATTACGCTAATGCACATATCATTGATGTTATTATTTGCTGACGGTTTAATGAATTCATTTTATTTATATATCATTATACCAAAGGTTTATCAATCAAATAACAATGAAAAACACAATTGTGTATTTAGACTATAAAGCTACGTATATAGCGTTTTGTCAGCATTTTCTCGGCTGTTCCAATGGTTTTTCCGTTTATTGCGCAATGCTCTTAAAAAAGCCCGATATTTTGATAAATATGATAGCGGAAGGAAAGGAAATAAAGGTAACAAAGCGTAAATATAAGGATTGATCATTTATTTCTTGAAAGATGTGGTCTCATAACTGCAACGGGGTGCACACACAAAATTTTTATAACGTGCTTTCTTGTGTTATTTACTTTGTATGCACACATCGTTGCAGTTATGAGAGGAAATCTTTTAAATACTAATCATATAATACTTAGTTGATGACATATTTGTAGAAAAAAGATTATGCACTTTTATTTTGTTCCCAACAGAAAGTATTGGCTTCAACATTATGTCAATTTTTTTTAAATTCATTAAAAAGAAGAAAAAAAGTTTTCTCTTGGTTTCTCATAGGTGAAAATGTGTCGCCTCCAACGAAATCAATATATAAAATTTGATATGTTAATCAAGTTATAATGAGAATTTTATTATGGGCAATGGCTACGAAAATTTTTTAAAGATTAAAAAAAAACTACTGAACAATTGGTTAAAAAAAACCCTTTTATTTGCCCTTTTATGACGTCAATATTAACACTATGAACGTAGTTGCAGAAATTATTTATTGATTATTAAGTGTGGGATATTCTGGAAACAAAAAGCGTCATTTTGTGATTTTTAAAAAAAATCTTTTACGCATGGAAAGATATGATATGACGGAAACTGTACCTTTCACTTTTATTTTTTGTAGTGTTGTATTTTAAGTCAGTAAGATTTATTTCATTCTTGTAATCAGTATACATTATGATGTAAGTAAGAGTTACCCATTCTTAAATGGTCTGCTTTCAATCGCTTCAGTTTCCAGGACTGCGTTTTGAATAAGTATTACGACTTACGATCCGATTTATTAATGTTATCCGTTTATAAGTCGGCAAAGTTTTAAACCAAACTTTTATTCATTTAGCCATATAATAAGAAAGATACGATTTTGTAAACAAAAATGTATTTGCATTGATGATCGTTGAAGAAACTGGAATGATTTTGTCATTATAGCTTTTGTAAAACGCAACCGAGTGGTCAAGTGGGTCCAAGCCACCCCCCCCCCCCTTTCCGACTCCGCTCTAGATACGATAATACTTGTATATCAATATCCATGTCAACTTATTAATTAGGGTAAGATTCGAAATTTGAAGATCAGGTTGGTGTGATCATACCAAAGTAAGCCTCCCCCTTGGCAAAATATTCAATGTTTATACTTTTATCACATTTTATTAGTAATGAATGTTCTTTGATTTTAAAACATTTTTAACAGTTGATAAATCTGTCAATGTCAGTGTATATGGATTATCTAGAACCAGATTCAGACCAATATCGCGTAATCCTCAGTATCCATTAATTATTTCAAACTTAAAAGGACTTCGTAAATCCTATACTCCTTTAAATGAAATGACTATGGAAAACTAATTTGTTTCTTTTGAGGGTTTTTATCGTTAATGGCTTTTGAGCCTGAACCGGCTAAGAATCGTCCCAACTTTAAAATAAGGAAGTTCACTTATTCGCGCTTAGTTTAAAAAACATTTATTGAAAATTGAGTGGATGTTTTCCAATTGAGAGATAATTGATTGACTGGAACATTACAAAGGAATAGATATCAAATTGACTTAGGGTAACTCCCTGTTTATTCATACATGTATGTGATGTAATGTTTATATGATATCATAGTGTTTACGCATAAAGGTTTAATGCATTTACGGAAGTAGAATTCTACTTTTTCCATCAACACGCTATATAATTGACACTCTGGGTTTTTGGCGGTCCCGCCTTTTAATCACTAGGCTGCATCTTCATCGGGTCTGGTTATTAGTCACACCATATGACCATTTATCTTCATACGTGTACCAACATATATATTCATTTACTTGAATCAGACGTTGTCATTATCGCCAATAAACTCGTCTCCTGTAATAAAGTCTTGTTTGTTACTCTGACACCTAATAGTTTAATTTCATCTGCAAAAAATGATAGGTTTTTCTTCTGGTGTCTTCTATCAAGATAAAAATCTGAATGGGCACTTCTAAAAAAACATAGAGAGGAAGTGTCCATCATTGACATTGTAAATATGACGGTGAAAACGACAAATCCAGTGCGACAGCTAGCAATATTACCTAAAACCCAATCCTACTTTACGCCTATAGTCAGATATAAAAAGAAACATTCATTCGCGTCATACAAAATGATACTTAGTAATATGTGCTATCCATTTTATACCCAGATAAACATATACAAGTAAATTTTGACCTATATCATGTTCATACAGATTTTACTTATAAATCTATATTATTACGATTAGCACACTCAACTCTTTAGTAAAATGTAAATAAAAAAAAAACAACAACAAAAGATAAAAACTATTTAATAAATCAAATTCAAATTTATGCCATCTTGAAAAAAGAAGTATCAAGAAATTGAACGACATTGAATAATGAATTACGAAACATAAATGTTATCTGAAAGTAAAAGACAAATTGCACTGAGAGGAGAAAAGTTTCCCGGTATGACACTAAGGTGTAGGGTCAGCCCAGTGTGTCAGATCAATGTCGTTCTGAATGTCTGCACAGTCCACTTCAGGCAAACTAAAAATTAGAAATAAATGATTTGTGAATCATTTTACAATTATTGATTTTAAGTGTGGTATGATTTCTGGTTACAGCAATGTTTTTGCATTTGAGCCACCCATGTAACAATTTTAGGTCCACATTTTCTTGTTGCTTCAAATTAGCATTTAAAGTTTATTACTAAAATATTTGATTCTTTTCTCATATCAATTATTCCATGATGTCGAATCATTGCGAAATGTTGTCAAAATCTCAACATCCCTTGAATGAACTAACCCGTGAATGAAAACGTTCTTCTGTATCTTCCCAATGTTCATATTTCTACAGATAACTTGAGCCAGAGTGGTGTTCTTGATCTGGTCAATTTGGGAAAGACGAAAGCCTGCGTAAGGTTTATTGTTTTCGTAGTAGAAGCGGTCTCCAACCTTCAGCGCTTTGAACTGCAGTCCAATGATACAGGCCAGCGTTGGTCCCACTAAAGCGCCATCTAATGGCGTCTCGGAGACAGCGCCCGTAAACAAATCAATGTCATTGACATGACTGAAACAAGTAAACAGTAAAAATAAACCTGTTAAGATTTAATGTAGATATTCTTTAAAATTGGATAGAACCACTATACATATAGTAATTCATGAAAATGTCAGAAATGTACTCACTACCTGACTTCACAATCATACGTTTAAAGTTTGATTTGCCTAACAATCAAATTCATTTATTCATAAAATGAAAAAGTAACTGACAATAATTTTCTTTTGATATGATTTACTTACAGGCGTATTCTAAAAAACCAATGACTCACTCGTAAGTTTCCGCTAGGAGTTCGCGGACATCTTGGGTGTGGTCCACAAGGCCGGAGAACTTGTTGGTGGTGTACAGGTTACACATCTTCCTGTAGCTCATGTAGGGAGGGATGGCGTGGTCCCGCCCCCTGTTGATGTTGATGGAGATCAGGTCTGACCCTGTACCGGGACCAATCTCAAACAAATGGTTCAGTACTTCCTCTGACTTTAACCTAAAAGATTTTATCTTATCACTCAAGTTTCTAGGTAATTCAAAAAGGAACTTATAAAGAATGGAAAGGACCTGACATCTCTTTTTTGACGATCAAAAACGAGGAGGTTAAACCGTTAATAAACATGAAAAACTTATTTAAAAAAGAAACTGAAGTATTATATGAATGTCAAATAACAATGTTTCAAAATGAAATAAAAAAAATGTCATTGAAAAATTTACCTGTCAACACTTTGGGACCGCTCAAGGTAGAGGCCACGAATGGTTTGCTCGATTCCTTCCCTTTGATACAGATGGTCCGGAATATTGAAGATATCCCTTAAACGGTCCCGGTGGTAGTCACCCGAGGCCGGCTGAAATCCGACGAAATCGTTGATCATGCTGTGTCCAAACCGGAAAGCAGCAGCGAAGAATCCCTGGCGGATTGTAGGGTTAACGCATGCATCGTATCCCTCGAAAAAGGAACCTTTGGGGAGGGGTCTGAGTTGAAACTGGTCCATGATGTCATCACCGAGAATCAGTGGCAGGTACTCTGTGTATGTGATGTGTTGGAACATGGCGCCCACTATTTTTCTGGCTTCCTGGAAGAGCCTTTCATCGTCCCAATTAGGATACAGCTCCGCCAGCTTTCTGGCGAGTCTGTTGTGTTCACGAAGCCAGAGCGTGTGCTGAGCAATAAGTGGAGCCTGTTGATTTACTCGACCATCGCCTTAAAAAAAGACATTGTCTTCACAATAATTGTAAGGAATATAATTAGTATTTTACATATAGGGAAATCTTATGAAAAGTCTTTAAATTTAAAACACATTGGTATATATAAGCAATAAGATGAAATCTGAATATATATCTGCAAATATGCAACAATGTGCAGAATGTCTAGCAATGGAGGGATAATTACCAGAGTGGAAACATTTGAAGGTTGTTTCGCGACATCCGTCCTCCGGTTCGTCTGTGGGAGGCATCAACTCACCTTCGCCGTGGGGGTGGTCTTGCGTTGTCAGTAAACCTGAAATAACGCGGGATAAGCTTTACTAAAATGTCTTTAAAATTGTTGTAAAATAACAAGGGAATACAAAATAGTTTTTGCTGACCATAGCCATTTGGCATTGGTGTTTGACTGTCTTTATTCTGATATCATTACAATTATCATCTCCAGCACTAATTATTATTATTTATTTCAGCTTTCTCACATTTTAAGCTTCTATCTAAAACTGATGGCGTTTTGATATTGACACCGTTAAACAGCAGACTAGTATTAAAATAAAACTCCTAATCTTATTCCTTCTCTATTCCACTCTGTATTCTTATGAAAAAGAAAGAGAAATATAAGGTTCAGAGACAAATTTGGTCTCTCGTCACTTGTTTACGTCAGACATGAGAAAGGTTGATCTACAATTCCAGTAGGAGAGTAAATGCTAAGCGATAGTCTCACCACCGATAAATGTTCTTAAATCCGGGTAATCCTTTTCGTTTGATCCGTAAAACGACGAGCCGTCGATGTACATAGTGTACTCTGTGATGGTCTGACGCACCTCTGTAAGCAGGTAACCATTTAAACACATAAACATGTAAACAAAAAGCATGAAAACATGTGTACTGTAAACAATGCATATGTAAACAATAAAGTCTAAACATTGAACATGTAAACAATAAACTTGAAATATGAACGATGTCAGTCTTCAATATATTCAAAAATCATCATGGTGTATGCAATAATAAAATTCTTACCCTTCAAATATCTGTAACACTTTTTTTTAAAAATTGGTTTTTAGAATATAAAACATTAACAAATCTAAAAGCATGTCAAACACACAGACAACAAATTTCAGAAGTACTTTTCAGATTCATTGTAACGAATATAATTTCTTTTTTTTTAATAGCTAGCATATGTTACATTGGAACATTACCGAAGTTGTAAAAATCTAAAGAAATTTTTAAATTAATAAATACTAACTGAAATTGCAATTTAAGTCGGGAGATGCTTCAGAGCGAGAGAAATTCAAACAGCGTACTCCAAAGGGGCCGTAAAATGGGTCATTGCCCCTTATTCTTAATCTCATGATACAGTTAGGGTCACTTCTGTGGATACCACAGCAGTCCAGATCTTCTCCGTCGGGTGCTGGTAAAACATCAAAATAGAAAAATATTAACAGTAAACGTTCTCAGAATTAGACACGTATAGTATCCTTACAATTTATTTCTCATTGATTTGGATCAAATCAAATTTGAGAGTGAAAAAGAAAGACTACTCACTTTCAGATTTTACGTTTTCTTGAAGATCGTGACTCAACATTTGTCCAAAGAACATCAAATAATGGGTAAACCTTTTCAGTTCATGGCGCGGACGACTCTTGTCGTGTACCTTCAACCTAATTTCCCTGGGCTCCGGGAGAGGTCGAAACTTACCTCTACTCCTCGGAGCACCCATGCCTTGAATATAAAGGTATATTCTTTAGGCACTTTAATCATTTTCAGAGAACTGTTTCTTGCAATGAAGAATAGCGGTTGTTCTTTTAAACAAACGATTCCATGGTACACTGACTGTACATAATCGATAAACAATAAAATCAATAATTTTGGTAATTTTCAACCATAAACATAGTTTAGATAATGTAAGTAGCTCACCGTCCTCATAGACCGAGCAGAGGAACCGGATGAGCGGCGTTTCCGCCATTCCCCAGTAAGGATGAGCAAGGTTATTACAGCTCCCATTAATTGTTCTGAATTTTGAGGTGTAATCGCAAGAAAGCCTCCTCGCAAAATCACAATCTTCATCGTCATCTTCTTCTTCCTCTACCTCCTCAGCCTCACGACGTCTGTTTTTACTGATATAGAAGGATTAGTTATTAGGTTAGTTTTCACATCTCAACAATAACCATAAGATAGGTATTATCTTGTACATCTCATTTTATAGTGGGATTATATCTGACTTCTCATCCTATAATGCAAGTTTATCCGACTTCTTATTTGATATGGGGATTATATCTGATTTTACATTCAACTTGTTAATCTATTTTTAAAATCAAAAAATTAATATCAGACCATATGTATCCAGACGCTGGGAAGCTATAAAGGCACATTTCTAAAGTTAAAGGATAATTGGATTCCAAAACGAATTAAATGCTTGAATTCAGTTGGCGTCTTCTAATAGTTATTGGTGCGGTGTTTGTATTGGTGCTGTGTTTGTATTTTAAAGTAAATTTTCTGACCAGGAGTAAATATCGCCGTTGTGACGCTATCGTAAGAAGCTTTATCCACTATCTTTGATAAGCCATTTCTACTAACCTTTGCAACCATCTTCGTCGTGATTGGTAGTGAATCCTGCCCTGAACTGGATCGTCATTATAACACCTACAGTTAAAGGTTGCAGGAATTTTCAGTAGAACTTCTTGGTCAGGCTCGGGCAACCTTGAACGTCTCCTGAAGTGAGGACTTGGTTTTCCCGAGACGACAGAGCTGTACCCATGCTTATTAGGTGAATGTGGGCCGTACCCTTGTCTTTGTGAAAAACGTTCCGGGTTTAATGAATGTTCGATGTTTGTATTCAAAACCAATTCAATGTTGAAATTGGAGTATGCAGATGATGCAACAAACAGGAAAAACAACCTGAGAGTAGGAAAACAACACTTTTTTATTTTTGTTGAATAATTTTTATTTAAGAAATCGAGATATTAAAAATATCGGTGTGGTATTATAGAAATGTTTAATGCCTGAGCAGTCAATAGACAAGAATATCTTTTCCCTGGTGCACAGAACATTTCAGTTTGTTGTATCGCCCTTGAGCTGTTATGCGCACCATGAGAAACATCCTCTGGTCTAATGACTGCTTTGGCGTCCAATATTTTTGTTTATTTTCTAATTCCATTTTTAATATTTAGTGTTCACAACTTGTTTTCATATCATTGTGCATTAAATTCATTATAAATTAATACCTATTGGTGATCTAAATGATCAATTTCAAAAATAATAGTAAAACAAACATATTTGGTTCTTTTGGCTTTGTATCAATTAAATTAAGTTACTTTAACAGAAAAATCAAACTTTTGTTTACCACTAGCGTCAGAGCAATGTTACTCATATATTCAAATGACAGTTCGTGTTTTTATCGGAATATGTTGCCAATCAAATAGATCGCAGTATATTGACCGATGGTCAAATACACAGGTTTTAATTGATAAAATAAATACACATACAGAGTAGACGAAAACATTAAGTTTCTTTTAAAGCAAAGTCCTTTTTCGTTAGGTTATATTTTTTTTAATTGCATACAATCTAGCACATTATTGCCATTCAAATGTTCTGTTTGGTCTTTTCCGCACACAAAGTTATGAATTGTATTCGTGTCTACTTTTGCAGGCATATCAAATTCTGGTTTTATTTAGCGATACCTTCTTAATATGTGTGGGTTTTTTAAAATGATATCAAATATTACCTTCACTCCTACGTAATCAGAAAAAAATACAGTTAAGCTTTCAGGAATTTTAAATAATTAGGACGTTTTTTTCTAAAATTAATAGGAAACATGATATTAATATCAATGAATTGTTTACAAACGTTGGGATCATTTGGCTAGATAATTCAAACATTAATATACTTTATATACAAAACACTGCTATAGGATAATAATAGATAAAACAAACTAAGGTACTGTGATGAAGCTTACCCCGTCATGACTCCTAATCCCCTTGACTGGTACATTTTGATGGTTGGACCTGCAACCCCTATCTGAACTGGAGGGTCGTGAATCCACTTTTTTAAATCATGTATCAGATAATATGACCCTAAAACAATTCATTCGGAGATGTAAATGAGGCCTCCTTCTTATTGATTTTTGGTCACGTGATTGACTGTATTAGCTGATTGTTTTGGACTGATTAGGGCTCGAATCCAACGAAAACAAGTCATTCTTATGCACTGTTTTGATATTAAATTATATACGTGTTATATAAATGATGGGTAGAACAGGTCATTATTTCAATAAACTTTTTGTTATAAGGAACCTTATTTCATTCAAACAAACCAAAACAATAAATACTGCGCCTGAAATTTATGCCAGTGCCAAGGTGGCATTTTTAAATACCCGTCTTAGACAGCTAACAGAAAAAGTTTGTAACCACCTAATTGCATTAGTTATTATTGTATCACACAAGTTAGGTGAGATATTTACCATAAAAATGTAAAATTTTATAACATTTTCAGGAAACAGCCGATTTAAATCAAATCCCTACTAGAAATACTTTCCTCAAATCTTCATAAAACATTAATATTATCCAGCCGATGTCTGTTCATTTATCTTGCTATTGGTCATCTATTTTCAATAGCTGTTCATCTGTGACGTCACAAAAATTGGAAAATTTCTGCAATTTTGCAAATAATTGAAAATATTGCAGTTTTTCCTTCATATTTTGCCTTTGATAGTATAGAGCACAGGTCTGCTTTCTTACGTATGTGGTTTGTCTGATAATTAAAAACATAATTTAAAATTGAACGTGAGCAAGCATGAGCTTGATGTTTCTAAGTAAAAAATTATCGCAAACACCCATTTTTGCGCTAAAACAATATTTTGTCAAAATTAGACAATCACCATGACGTCATATATAATTATAACGACACTGGAGTGACCAATCCTTTACATACTTATTTTTGATATGATTTTAACTATTTTGACCTATTTTTAAAGCTCTCAATGGAAGTTTGATTTTGGGGACAAAAAATACATAATACGGCACTTAATTCATTGTACCCTAAATGCAACGGTTAATCATTTGGTATACATGAAATTTCACAAAACTCCATCTTAAGCAGGTGAAAAAGCCACGTTGGCACTTGCATACTTATCTTTACTTTGCGCTGCATATGCAAGAAGTACTTAACTCCGGATGAAGGAAAAAAATAATTAAAAAATTTGTCTGATTGGAAATCTGGTTTGTTTCCCTAATATTGGTCTAATCTTATTTGTTTCCCTAATATTGTACAAAAATTTAAAAACTGAAAAAAATAGGACGTCTTGTGCATGCAGTCATGCGCTGATCACGCCGTGAATAGGACGTCAAAGCTCTCTGCACGTTATAACGTCTTAGATCCGCAGAAAATACTCAATGGCTGTCAGAATGTTATGAAATCTTCACTTGTTAAAATTTCAAATACAATTTAACATTTTTCTGAATTTTTCTTGTGACCTTACGGCGATTCCATGAATTTTACAATGCATGAACACGCTCTGGGACCTCAATTTGGTGTGTGTCTGAATATACATGTAGGTACAAATAGTTGTCACTTATTTGTTTTGAAATACGAATATTTTCTTAATTCTTAAATCAGAACCATGGCTACTGATTCCTATAACCTTTAAATAATCACAATTAATGAAAACGCAAATATGTATATATTAGCTGCAGGAATATGTGTATTATAAGCGTTTACGCTTACTGAGCGTCCTCTGATCGATTAATTAGATTTAATCTTACTCCAGGGTTGCTATCGGTCAGAATTATCTAAGATATTTTAGTCGAATCAGATTAAGTCAAATTTCTTTTAACGGTAAATCAATATAACAAGGTCCTGCAGGTTTTTTTTTCTAACATACTTTAAGTATGCTCAGTCCAAAAATAAATAAGCTGATCTATAAAAAGGACACAATGGAGACTAAAAATGGCGAAAAACCAAACTTTATATTCCTGTTAAAGTCTCTCCATTAGTGGTAAACAAAAATGAATTAATTCAGCATTGCATTTGATAATACTGAATGCATGCTGAGTCTAAAAAAATATGCTGGCCTTTCCCGCAAAAAGGCGCTGAATATGTCTAAATGACTATCAAAATTGGCGGACTGCCAGATGTCAACATTTTTTTCTTAAGTTTCCCAAACAGAGAAATTTGAAAGAAACAATAAATGTTCAGTTTGAAGTTTTTGTTTAATCAATTTAAGGATTGCTTAGTCTCAGCTAGTAGAGATGATGGCTTTGACAAAACTGGCTTTAACTAGGTCATGAAGGTCAGAAATGTCAAATTTTATATGATTTAACTGTTATAAAAACGGTCATGAATTGGTCCGGTATAGTAATAATCATATTTGAGGTGTGCTGATTACGACAAAATATGCTGATCTTAAAAAATAACAATGAATAGGTAAACATTCAGATTTAATCATTCTTTTAAAAAAAAATCTTCAATGTAACAAAAAATCAGCATTACTACTATACAATTTATCAATCAATGTATATAAAAAAATAAAAAAAATTGCAAGAGCCATATTTAGACAAAATAGTGGGCCCAGGATATCTATATTTTATCTCTTCTAACTAGACAACGAAAAATGAAAAAAGTTTGCTTATAGAATAAATGTACATTATTAAAGTATTTTAAATGAGAACATTGTAAAAAATGTCAATGGTAAACTTTTTTTCAATGCAAAAGTTTGATTAGTAGAATCATCAAGGCTTACGACTTTTGGATATTTTTTAAAGTTATCGGAAATTATAACATTTTGTGATATAGAAAATGTGTTTATCAATTTTCATTTAAAAAGGACAAGCTCAAAACAAACCGTCTGATTTTTGGGAAATATTTCATATCACTTTTTTAATCGTAATGGGTTCAACAGTGTACTTCCTATACATTTATCTTAAATCAGATAATGATCACAAAAATACCTTAAAAACCATTAAATAAATCAATAACGTTAACATCCGTCGTGCTCCGATGGATCTCTTGATGACTTACTCTTATCCTGAGATAGTGAGTTATCTTGTTTTCTAATATAAAAGGATAATGAAAATGATAGAATAATATTATAGAAGCATTCTATATTCTTATATATTCTATATATTCTTAGAGCAAAGAAACGAAAGGGCTTTTTGTTGTTATGAAAAGTAAAAATTGGCAGTTCCTGCTGGAAGGATTCTGAAATCAGTAGCGAAATTAAGAAAAAAATCGGAATGATTCTTGGTATGACTTTACAAATACGAATTATTCTCAGGACGAATTAACAAAAATCCAACGATTATAAGAACGAGTTCACATAAGAAATCCTGATAATATCAAGTAAGTCTAATCATTATCAGATTTTTTTGTAACGAATTAAAATAAGTTTGAAAATTTTACTATTCTGAACAATGACCACGGGAATAAAAAAAAAATCAAGAAAAATCGATTCTTAAATCTCGATTTTTAAACCTCATACATGTAGTTCCATTTTAAAACGGATTTTAGATTTTACCCTGGTTTAGCCTGGTTGCTCATGTAAATAACAAAGCTGCTATAATTGATTATTTTTTCTTCATTAAAGATTGATAATAAAATGACTATAGAGTCCTCCTACACCTTAATTGAAAGGGCCAGCCCTTCAGATAAAAAGTCTTGTAAAGATAAACATGTTTTGTTCGACAAGTGTTCAGAAATTGTTAACCGTTCAATAGATATCTGAACAAGAGTGTATCGAGGCTGACTCTTTCACAACTTAACAAGGCTCAATATGGTTCAATATACAGCAAAGGTTCTTTTTCAGCTAATTTTTTTCTATCTACTGATTAGTTTTGAAGATAAAAAAGAGGTACTAGCATTTGTCACATGCATTATTGATCTAAACCTGGAAAAATCAAATTGTAAACTTAAACCTAACACGAATTTTGTTTACATAACAAAGCATTGTGCGCAATGTATCTCAATTATAACTCGACTACTGATGCTCAATTTTTGGTGGACTCTTAGTATTAGTATAACTGAAGGATTTTAACTATTTATTTTAGAAAAAAAACCTTTAAAGGGACCAATACACGATTGGAGATCAAAATTTTATTTTTAGTTTTTTTATGCGTAAAATTGTTTAATTGTGCATTTTGAATCATTGACCAAAATGTTAATGTTAAATGTTAACTTACAAGGCAGATAAGAGGGTAAAATTCATTGTTAAGTAAACAAAGATCGAGTCTTATGTTTGTTTACAAATAATATGAAGTAAGAAAAATACCAATTCTTTGCAAAAATGACTCGTAACAAACAAGATAAACCGATTTAATGTGTTCATAAATAATATAAACAACAAAATAAGCACCATTTAATTTAAACCTATAACAATGCAACACATATGGAAGCAATAACAAGACTAGAGTTTTGTTTACAAAACAGAGAATATCTAACTCTGTATCTTGCTTCTTATACAATATTTGACTTATTGTGAGGAAGCATTAACAATGCCCATATCAACCATTCTAGACATCAAAAGTGGAAAATAAAGTTTGAAATTTTAAGCTCAAATCGTGTTCAAGTCCCTTTAAAAATATACAGCTATACAAGTAAGTTTTATCGAAAACGAGAATCCCATCGAGTTGCTGCATTGTAATGTCAAAAGCATTGCATCGGGTGATATAACTTCAGGTGTGACTATTTCATCTCAACGTAAAATATATAGTGACACATTGTACTAATTGTTGACACAAAAAATTAAGTGAAATTTTCCTCATTTTAAATCTTATGATTCCACTGTGTGATTTATGTACCATTTGACATCAAACGTTATAATAAAGATAACGTCTCATATTTGTGCTGTGGATCCCTTGCTTTGACTGACAGATTAAACCCATTTGTTAAGAGAATGAATAAGAAGAATGTTAGACGCATTTGGAAATGGCCAACCAGTCTGACCACATTTACTGTATGTATATCATAGGTTCGCTTACCACTTTGATGACTATTAAAACGATCACCTGTCCTTGGAATTAGTATATATTTAGCATTTTTGGGGAATGGAAGAGATAACTAGATATGCTAAGATATATCGACATGCTGACAAAAAATCTACCAGTATCTAGCAAGTTTACGAAAAGGTTTCACCCATGAGAATGACAGCCAACTTACACATTCATAAACTATCCAGAGAAGAAAGTTGTGGAAATTGAATTGAAGGATCAACAAAACCAACAAAACTCAAGCCAAGCAGTTGGAACCAGGAAACAGTTTTGAAATTTGTACCTAATGTTTTCCATCGAAATCTAATAATAGAGTTTTAACCTGATGTAGTGATGCAGCAGTATGTACTACAAAACATACATCCAATAGAGTTTAATGCTAGAACCGAATTAGTCACAAAGTTTCTTACCAACAAAATGAAGGGGTTGCATTTGAAGTGAAGAACAGAAAGAAAAAATGGTAAGAACTTAAAAGGTACCAATAAAGTAAACTGCCAGAGTCTAGTATACAACAGAAAATTTAGTTGATAGCATTGGGATTAGAAATTATTTTACAGTCCTTATAGCAAAATATCCGGACAGTTTAAAGAAAAAAACCAACATGACATATGACAAGGAGTGCCATATATTCCTTAATTTTCTATAATGAAATAAATCCCAAGAATCCAAGATTCAATCCCTTTTGAGACAAAATTGATGAAAACCTTGAAAATATTTTGCAAAGGGCCTCAAATACCAGATATCAAACAGATGTCAGCTTTTTCTAATTTTGAATCCCCATTAAAATATTTCTTGTTAATTTTCTTGGTAAAACTAGATGAGGTGTCAATGACACTTTTTTGTCGTGTATTTGGCGACAGAAACACTTTAACCTGTTAACGTTGAATTCCGCATTGGTGCACTAAAATGATACAAATAAGCTATGTCGCTAAGAGTAAATGTTGAAGACCTTATTACAACATATTGTTTAATTCAAATTGATGTAGACATCTTATTGAAATCAGAGACAGTTAGTTACAAGAATTTGAGCGACTAGAATAATTACCTTACTTAAAATGTTGCTGGGATAGACGATTTAAAATCCCAAGATGCTATGGGGTTTAAGTGATTTGTGTATGGGGGTAACCTAAGATCTTATTTACCAAATAAAATTAACTTAATTCAATAAACAGATTTTTTTTTTTATATTTCCATTATACTGGGTTTTTTTTTTGTAATAAATAGTCTATGTTTATACATTGATGATTTAGAACCTAACCAAAATCCACCAAATATTTCATCGTTTTGAATTGCAAATTTACTTAAAATAGTATCATAAGCTGAATAAAGCTTATATATTCACAGAATTGATAAAAAAATACTGTGAAAATCTTAGATACATCATGTTTGGGGTTGTTTTTTTTTTTGGTTTCCGTTCATATCCACATTATTACTTAGTATTTGTTAAAACTGTTGCTCAAACTATAGACAACAATCTAAAGTTGACGTTCATAATTTGAAAAACAATATTAAAACGTTTTATAAAAATATATCAATAGAAGCTTAACAAGATAAAAAAAAATATTCGATCCTTCCAATGGCTTGATGTGATAAAATGAAAGATAAAGTCTTTATTAAAAAATATTCTTCTTTATGTTTCATTGATCAAATCAATCAACAACCATACTTCAATTTGTATACCTAATTCACTTACAATTATGGCAATAAAATGTTTTTTATCCTTATCACATCAAATACCCTCGGCTGAGGTCAAAAGTTTATAATTTTGCACTGATTCTTTTTCCAAAACAGCAGGTTTAATCGGGATTTTAAATGATATATGATATAACATATACTGGCAAGTTTATAACAATAATGGGTTTTTTTTAACAATTTTGTTGTTGGGATATTAATTTGTTCAATATGTTAAATTATTAGTTATGTCATTCAAACAAAGAATTCATTGTAAATTTTGAACTAAAATTTTACCATATGACAAATATTTAAGAGAAGGTCTGTTATGAGCAACAATTATTCGTTATATATATATATATTTTCTTTAAAATCTATTCAAAGTATGTTTAAGTATGCATCAAAAATGAATAACGCTAGTAGGACGGATGATGTATCAGAATTTATGACCTGGTCTGTACGCTTTATCAACAAATACAAGATTTTCGCAATTATCATGAAAGTGTGCATAATTCTTTTTTACTAACATCATTGATAATTGTTTGCATAAATAAATAAATATTTATTTCATCCGTGGACTGATTCTGTTCTAGATATAAGAAAGGGGTTGCAATAGTTTTCAACGTTGCCTCTCAAGTGAGGCATCTCACAGAATCAATTTTCTATGAATGAAAAAATGAAAATAAACCGGGTACCATCTCAAATATCCATAAAACGAAATACAAATTCAAAGCAGAGTAACACGGACCTCCAAAAGGATAAAGGTAAGATCAGATGCTAAGGGGGAGTAAGCATACTCTGCTTACCAATCATGCCCGCCGTGCGCCCAATGTCCTATGGGTAAAAATGTCATTATCGGGGAAAATGTCGTAATTTGGAACAAATTTCATGATCGGGAAAAACGGAGAAAAATCCGTGGACAATTCGGTGTTCAATCAATAGTCCAGAGCAGAGCAATTACGGGCCTCTGGAAAACCTTAGAGGCAGCATGGAAAACGTCAGTCAGCATGCAACCCAGTAGAATATTGTAACAAGGTCGTTGTATCGACCATAGAACTTAGAAGAGAATGACATCAAACAAGACTTTTGCTAGTCCTGTTTTATGAACTCGTTTGTCAGTTCACAAGTGGTGTTGTAGCATTCATGTTTTTATTATATCTCAAGTTTAAAAATACAGGCAAAAAACATGAGTAATATGATGTATATGATTCGTTCAATATTACAGCACTTTTTTAATGGTTTACAGATATTAAAAAAAAATTCAACTTCCTTAATTGCTTGGACAGGTCAGCAGAGGAGGCTAACTCCTGCTAGGCACCTGATCCTACCTCTATATTTTTAGAGGTCCGTGTAGCTTTGCCTTGAATCGGTATTTCGTTTCATGGATTTTGCAGATGGTTGACAGGTTGTTATTGTCATTTTTTCATTCACAACAACAACTGTTTGAGGATTTGGTTAGTCATGGAGCCGAAACAAATCAAAGGATTAAAGAAAAATGTGAGACTCTGATTGACCTTTAAATTTTTATACTGGTTACAACTTTAGACATGAATTATTAGAAAAAATCAATCAACATCGTAAGGACATTTCTTTTAATCTAATAATTAAAACACAAGTCACTGATGATACTACTATTTCTAGACTTTGAAAATGCTTTCGACTGAGTTGAATGGAACTTTTTTTTAAGACCTGAAATTTTTTTTTTATTTCGAACCATATTTTATCAAATGGATAAAAATTCTTTATAAAAATCCCATTTTCCGTTTTAAAAATAAAGGATAGATTTCAAAAACATGCACAATAATACAGGAATAAGAAATGGATGCCCGATATCTTCTATATTATCTTTATTTGTTGTGGAAATTTTATCAAGTAAAATTAAATAAAATAATCAAATACATGGAATTATAAAAATAAAAAAAAATTACAACATGAAGAAAAAGCGTGCAACAAGCGAATGAAATGACGGTTATAATAGGAAATATAGAAACTATGAAACACGCTTTTAAAAACATTGATAAATATAGCAGGATCAAAGATAAACCGAATGCATCTCCCTAAGGAATTTAAAAGACAAGTATGACAATTTAAAGGGTATTAAAGTCGCTACACAAGCTGTAAAATGCATAGGTATTTTTGTATGACATAATAAAATTCAGAGTTATAATAAGTCTAGATGAAGATTTATCACGTGCACGATATTGAATTATTGTTAGAATCATAAAAAAAGAAATTTAACACTATTAGGTAAAGTTTCTGTAGTTATATTCTTGCCATACCAAAACTAATACATGTAGCCAATATTTTAGAACTTCAAGATAGAAAAAATGTGAATGGTATTAACAGATTGATATATTGAATGAAACAGACAGAATTAAATGAAACGCGATGATAGGTGATATTATGGATGGGGGGTAGATTCTAAATTAAAGGCTATATAGACAACATTACCTGCCTACTTACATTAAATCATATTGTTAAAGCAATGTTTAAATAGTCTGTGTTAGGCACTGAATATTATATTAAACTATTTAATGAACAGAACAGAAATATCGACTGAAAATTATGGTATGCTAAAAAACTTTCCAGAATGCTATAAACAAGTTTTACCCAATTTAATTTAAATAAACATTAATTAAATTAAAATAATGACAGGTCGATACCGAATCGTTTTTATTGCAACCAATTTGGTCATGCAAATATGAACTATACTTTTAAAGGTAAATTGTTGTGCTTTGATGAATTTATTTATAGCGAAATATTGTATATATTAAAGAAATTCAACATTTTCTTGTGGTGGCAGCTCACTGCTAGGAGAATGGGTTCCAGAGGTCGTGAGTTCAAGCCCCGGCCGGGGCGGAGCGGAGGTGGAGCTCCAATAAGGTGAATTTCTCTGTGCTTTATGTATATATTTATCATTCACTTTGGGCAGTTATATGTCAATTTGAGAGTTATTGCAATGTTTGTGCTTATTATATGTATGTATCTATGCAATGTGTATCGTCCCGATCCTCTCAAATTGTCGTTTAACTGCATTCCACCTGTATCTCGAACGACCGTGTAGTGAGCGACCAGCGCGCTAGTTTCCCTTCGTCATCGAAAGCAAGAATTTTGTCTTGCCTAGATGGCCCAGTGGTTAGCGCGGTGGCCGCTCACTGCTAGGATAATGGGTTCCAGAGGTCGTGAGTTCAAGCCCCGGCCGGGGCGGAGGTGGAGCTCCAATAAGGTGAATTTCTCTGTGCTTTATATATATATATATATATATATATATATATATATATATATATATATATATAGACCCTCCGTTGTATATCAAGGACACAGACTTTGACAGATGGTAGTAAAACCCTTTGATATTTATAGGCCAGATAAAAACACATGTGTATATGTAAGAATTATGTTTCTGTGTATTTACGGATATGTAAAATGTGTGTATAATGTGGTTGTTTATAATAATATAGAGTATCCACTCTAATCTTATGAGTCAAATTTGTTAGATACTTCAAATCTCTATGAAAATTATCAACACAAGAAGGGATTTTTACCTTTTTTCTGATAAACACATATACATTTACAGCGTACATGCAATGTTTTTTCTTTTCTTATTTTCCTGATATTGTAAAAAAATATTTCTAAATATGCAATATCATATATTAATATCATGAATGACTTGTTATTATATTTTTGTTTGTAAGAAATGAATGAATGGGAAAAAACCACTGATGATAAGATATATTGAAACTATTGAGCTACTTCAGGTGGAAGTTTTGTAGCTTTGAAATGTTTTCTTTTTGTTGAAGAAAATTATGGATTGCATTGCTATATCTCTTTTATAATTTGTTTATCAGATCATCAAACTAACACTGTTTTACATTTTATTTAAGAAGGTTGGCACCTGTAATACTACGAATGTTAAGCATTCGAAAACCACTTGGATATAAAGATGGGGATGTATAATTTATTTTTTGTGACCCATGTCACATCCTTTTTTCTTTTTTCTTTTTTTTTTGGAAATATGGGGCCTTGACCATATATTATAATTTTCCTGAAATTATTGCTAAAATTTGGCATGGAAATTGGTTGTGTTATAGAAATAAAACAAATATTTATAGTTTGAACTATTATGTAATTATGATTTCAATACAGTATGAAGTTGAACACATTTAGTGACTATAAAAGTAATATCTAAGTATTGTAAGTTTAAAAACTCAAGCTTTACTGCTGGCTTCAAATGCCTGTACATAATAAGCACAACAGCAGATATGATGATTTTTACGAAATTTTTGAGCAATCAAATTCTAACGCAAAAAAAAATATTAGTAATGCCATCTTTTTAAAACTTTGCATACAAATAGACATACGTTTGATGTCTCATGTAAAATTTTTAAAAAAATTAAAGAAATTGAAACATGGCATGAAATAAGCTAATTTTAGGCAGAAATTGGAGTTATTTGTTTCTGGGTTTTTTTTAAACATAAGCTAAATTTTCGAAAATATATCGATAGAAATATCAAAATATTGTTCATATATGTTTTTCAGAACAACTTGAATATATCGTAATGCTCTCTCTGGAAACTCTCTGGAAGTATGGTCTTCACTGAATATTAGGAAGCTAAAGTACCAGTACTATAAAAATATTGAGCTTTGAAAATTGATCATTTTCTTCTTGAAAACCTTCCGCCACAGAATATTGTCCTCTACTAAACTCTGTAAATATGTAAATTTCTTTTAACAATTTTATTCAATTTGGATTTTCAGCCTTGTTAAATATTAAAAATATAATGGAAGTTACCTAAAAAGAGAGAAAAGAACCTCTTTGAATTATAAATGTAGGGCAGATAAGAAAAAATGGAGGATTTAAACGACAAAACCTATCTAAGAGTTGATCAGTCATCAAAGTATAAGGATTAAAAAATTTGAAATTTTAATAATTAATCCAAACGTAATGTCACACTATGCACTACACTTCTCAAGGGCGCTGTTTTGTTTAAAAATGTTAGATAAAAATTCTGTCACCAGATTCAATGTTTGATGAAGTTTCGTTGAATACTTAGAAAAAAATATTAATGTCTATTTAATGATCCCCATGAGCGATGTATTGTATAAAATGAAAGATAAAAAATTTTGTAAATTCAAATTAAATGTTGGATATATACGTGACATCGCCGCGTCATAAAGTTAAATCTTTTTTAAGGTTTTTATTCTTGAATAAATTTAATGCTTCAAAATGTAACAACGCTCAACACAACACTATATTTTCAAACAGATAAAACAGACTTTGTTTAACTGTTTATAAAAAAACGTATGCGTTTATTTCCAATAACTACGCGGTGCAGTTTGGCTCTAGATATAGTAATAATAAGACCAGGAATGTGAATTGTTATACGATGCAATTATTGCTTCGTTAGATAAACATCACTTAAAATGTTATGAAATTGATATACCAACCTAAAAGTGAGAGCAAGTCAACAGTGTACTCTTTATGTGGTTCCAATATCTTTTGGAAGCATATGCCATGTAAATAGATAAATTAGATTGTCAAAAGACATACACTCGGAAGGAAACTTAAAACTGGGTCCTTAAGATATAAGCTATATCATACAGCTACGTTCACGACATTTTGAAGAGCCGTAAACAAAATTAACTGCACATTAAATAATTTGATAAACCACTCGATTTAGCACAAAAGAGTAATAACTTTCTTGATGAAATGAAAAAAAAATTAAAAATGTGAATACAACATCGTTGCCAATCTTTTATAAAGGACCACCTTACTACAAGTTCTATGAGAACGCCGATGATTCAGAAATGACGCCGCTATATTTGTAAAATATATTTATTCAGATATAATAATTATATTGACGTTACATTTTCAAATCTGAATTGAAATAGATAAAAACCTCTAAGCATGATTTCTTTTGCATTCTCCACCGATTATTTTTAAAAGTTTTATTGTATTTGTGACTTTACTTATAAATCAGTTTTCGGATATGCATTGACCTCTATATACCAATGCTTCGTTAGTTATGTTACAGATTTAGACATAATATAGGTCGATGAACATTTTTGCTTTTTGTCTGAATCTATACCAGAATAATCTCAACAAAAGTGTGTAGACTATAAATTGTGAAATCCATGACCCCATGATCTAGAATCATAGGTTATTTAATCAGAGTTCGGAGTTTGGGGTAAAAAGAATGAATATGCAAATTTGTTTCTGCTACTATGCCTAACAAAGGCAAGCTACATACATGTTATGGGTGAGTAAATATACTTTTTATTGAATTATAAATGTTCTGACCATCGGGGCGCGAGTACTGTGAAATATAAGGCAACGGCTTGTTCCATATTGTAAATATTGAACAGTTAAAATTCTTAGACAGACACATTAAACTGGTAATCTGTGTACATTGTGATAATAAACATGCATATTTATACACAATTTTGACACAACCTACCCCTTGTTCGTATTTTTCTAGTTTTGATGGGTTTTAACGTTTGGTCAATGTACAGTGAATTTTTCATTCAGGTGGCAAATAATGCTGGTTAAAGATGTATAAATTGGGCTTTTTTTAAAAATACGAAACACTTGGACCGGGGGTCCCTAGGCCTCTCCGTTATTTGTTTTATTACTTACATAATACTAATGTACTGAGCTGATCTTTTTTATGGATTTACCTTGAACGATCACTCTAGCAAGTAAGGATTACGTACCTATCAACCTACTTAAAAAGAACCATAACCATTGATGTCAGATGGAAACGTTTACACTTATTCAAGATGGGTTATACACCTCTAATTATTACTTTAAGATGTAAATCTTTGTCGATATTATTAATTTAAATTATTAAGATATGTCATATAGGTTTATATATTAAACAAAAAAAAAAAAGATTTTAGTTGCTAAAGAATTGTTAAAACTTTGTTAACAGTCATAGAAAACAAAAATACGCTTGGCATATATGAGGACCTTCGATAATTTCTTGTTCACCTTATTCTTACACCCTCACATGTATTTCACGCCATACAAAATAATACTTAATAATATGTGCTGTCCATTTCACACTTTCAACGACCTTCAAAGATAAACCTTGACCTATATCATTTTTATACAGGCTTTACTGGTAAATTTGTATTACCAAATACAAATAATAAACACATAAAATAAACACACTCAAATCTTTATTACAACGTTGAACAAAATTTCTTGATAAAAAGAAGTATTAAGATATTTAGGACATTGCGAAACTCAGGAAATGTAAAATGTTTTTTGAATTGAACTGTTCTGAAAATAAATGAGCACTGAGGAGGAGGTAGTTCCTGGGATTCACATTACGGTGTAGGGTCAGCCCAGTGTGTCAGATCAATGTCGTCCTGAATGTCTGCACAATCCACTTCAGGCAAACTAAAGATCAAACATAGATGATCAATAAATTATTATTGGATTATTTAACATCAGTATTTTGTAAAATTACAGTTCTAAATGAAAAGTTTGATATAGTTTCTGGTTACAACAATGTTTTTGTAATTGTGCTACCAATGTAGCAATTTTAGGACCATTTTCTCTTCTTTTTAAAATCAGTATTTAAAGTTTATTGCTAACAAAATTGATTAATGGGACCTATCAAATATTTCATAATGTCGAATCATTGCGAAATGTTGTCAACATCTCAACATCCCTTGAATGAACTAACCCGTGAATGAAAACGTTCTTCTGTATCTTCCCAATGTTCATATTTCTACAGATGACTTGAGCCAGAGTGGTCTTCTTGATCTGGTCAATTTGGGGCAGACGAAAGCCCGCAAAAGGTTCATTGTTTTCGTAGTAGAAACGGTCTCCAACCTTCAGCGCTTTGAACTGCAGTCCAATGATACAGGCCAGCGTTGGTCCCACTAAAGCGCCATCTAATGGCGTCTCGGAGACAGCGCCCGTAAACAAATCAATGTCATTGACATGACTGAAAGAAGTAAACAGCAAATGTTCAAGTCTGTATAACTCAATGACTTATTACAGATATTTTCCTGAAAGACAGTGGACGCTCAAGATAGTTAGTTTGCAAGAATCAATGGGGATTTTAATGAATATCACCTTGAAACGCTAAAGACCCGAACAAAATTTAGTACTGTTTGTTACTGTTTGTTTTTTTTTTCTTTAAATTGTTGTTTACAAATACAACACCCATACTTTTCCAATGAAATCACTGTTTACATGTATGCGTGTCAGCAAGCAAATAGGTGACAGCCTTCAAATATTTATTTGGAAATAATCACTTAAAATTTTTGTAAATTTTGTAAAAACAAATATACTATAGATGCCTTTACAACTTAACCTGATAGTAGATTCAAATAAAAATTAAAAAAAACAATAGTAAGAGAAAACACCCACAAAATCCTATAAACAAAAGACGAATAATGAGAGCCATTCGAGACTTACCAATAATGTGATATAAAAAGTATTCTAAGAACATTGTCATATTTCTGCACTTAATTTATTTATCTCATAAAGATATATATTACAAAAGCGTATATTTGCCGTCTCTGGGTACTCCTTTGATTTTTTTCTATATCAGCTTATTCTTTTTACAATTTGTAATCTTTACAAGTTTCAAATTCGTGGTGAGAAGACTAAGAGACAACAAAGTCAATTAAATACAGCTGTAAAAAGCGTTTTATATCAATTGCCTTGTGTTGCTATATACGAACCAATATTTTGATAAAACAAAATGCATCAAACATTTTTATAAGATAATCTCACCGCAAAGAAACGTGATAACGACCATTACTTGAAAAATGTGCACAAATAATCGATGGAATCATCACTTTTCCTATTCTCAAAGATTCCTGCCGAATATACATCGTATGCGCCTACATTCAAGTTTGGGTAGAGTAACTTAACCTACTGTTATTCCAAGATAGTCACAGTAATCATTAATTTTTAGTGTGACTGGTCTAAAAAAATCATTTATTTTAAAAAACCTTATGTTTCTGACAAGATTTTGCTTTCGATGTGACTTACTTAAAAGTTTTCAACAGAAAAAATGGCTAAAAAAGGAATAACTCACTCGTAAGTTTCTGCCAGGAGTTCGCGGACATCTTGGGTGTGGTCCACAAGGCCGGAGAACTTGTTGGTGGTGTACAAGTTACACATCTTCCTGTAGCTCATGTAGGGAGGGATGGCGTGGTCCCGCCCCCTGTTGATGTTGATGGAGATCAGGTCTGACCCTGTACCGGGACCAATCTCAAACAAATGGTTCAGTACTTCCACTGACTTTAACCTAAAAGATCTCATCTTATCACTCAAGTTTCTAGGTGATTTAAAAAAGAACTTATTCAGAAAATATAGGATCTGACATTTCTTTTTCAAAAACGAAAATGTTAACCCAATAACAGGCATGTAAAACTTATTTCAGAGAACTGAAGTATGCATGTCAAATAACACTGTTCCAAAAGGTGAAAGAAAAAAAATTGTCATTTTAAAATTTACCTGTCAACACTTTGGGACCGCTCAAGGTAGAGGCCACGAATGGTTTGCTCGATTCCTTCCCTTTGATACAGATGGTCCGGAATATTGAAGATATCCCTTAAACGGTCCCGGCGGTAGTCACCCGAGGCCGGTTGAAATCCGACGAAATCGTTGATCATGCTGTGTCCAAACCGGAAAGCAGCAACGAAGAAGCCTTGACGGATTCCAGGGTGAACACATGCGTCGTACCCCTCAAAAAAGGAACCTTTGGGGAGGGGTCTGAGTTGAAACAGGTCCATGATGTCATCACCGAGAATCAGTGGCAGGTATTCTGTGTATGTGATATGTTGAAACATTGCGCCCACTATTTTTCTGGCTTCCTGGAAGAGCCTTTCATCGTCCCAACCAGGATACAGCTCGGCCAGCTTTCTGGCGAGTCTGTTGTGTTCACGAAGCCAGAGCGTGTGCTGAGCAATAAGTGGAGCCTGTTGATTTACTCGACCATCCCCTTAAAAAGACACCGTCTTCATGATAATTGTAAGGAACATAATCAGGAAATCTTATGAAATATCTTTAAATTTAAAATCACATTGGTAAATATCAGCTATAAAATGAAATCTGAATATATATCTGCAAATATACACCAATGTGCAGAATGTCTAGCTATGGAGAGTAAGTACCAGAGTGGAAACATTTGAAGGTTGTTTCGCGACATCCGTCCTCCGGTTCGTCTGTGGGGGGCATCAACTCACCCTCCCCATGAGGGTGGTCCTGCGTGGTCAGTAAACCTGAAATAACGCGGAATTAGCTTTACCAAAATGTCTTTGAAATTGCTGGCAAAAAATAATTATCTGCTATACTAACAACCATTTTTCATCAATAAATTTATCATCTCCAACACCATTTATTTTTATTTATTTCAGCTCTTATTTTCAAAGCTTTCTCTAAAGCCAATGGCGCTTTGATTGTGACAACGTTCAATAGCAGAATAGTTTTTAAAAAATTCTTATCCTGTTCCTTCTCTCTTCCATCCCATATTCTTAATTAACAACAATATAGATATAAGATTCAAAGTCAGATTTGATCTCTCGTCACTTTTTTCTGATTTACAACAGAAGGCTGATCTACAATTCAAAAATGAGAGAAGAAGGTAAGCGAAATTCTCACCACCGGTAAACGTTCTTAAATCCGGGTAATCTTCTTCGTTCGATCCGTAGAACGAAGAGCCATCGATGTACATAGTATACTCTGTAATGGTCTGACGCACCTCTGTAAACACGCAACCAATTAAAATCGAACCATGTAAAGAATAAGCATAAGAAACATCTAAACAATAAACATAAAACATGAAAAAATAAACAAGTAAACAATAAACATGTAAAAACAAAAAGCATAAAAACATGTAATAAAAAAACAAACAAGAATGAAAAATATGTAAAAAAAAAATGATAAACACAAGATATTGTACACAATAGCCAAGTCAATATGAACGGATTCAGCTTCAATGTAATCAAGTATCATCACATTATTATGCAATAATCAGGCTTGGGGCGAATTACATTGTAAAGTAATGCATTACATTACCATTACTTCATGAATTTGGGCATTAAATTACCATTACCATTACTTGATTTTCTTGAAGTAATGCATTACATTACCATTACATGAGTAAAGTAATGCATTACCATTACCATTACTTTGTTTTAAAAAAGTAAAGCTAATAAAGAGTTTTTGCAAATGTTTCAAATATAAAACACTCTTTTAACATATCTACAGGTTCATGTTCAGTATCAGGTTCAAATTCGATGACTATGTATACAAGAGTCATTCTTTATTTGCTCAATATATAATAATCGTGTGGCATTATGAACAACATATTACATAAGTAAAAAGATATTTATAGATATTTGGCATGATACAATATCAGATATGATATAGAGACACAGATTTGTGCATGATAGAAAACAATTTATTTTCTCCAGATAACACAAATCTTTATAATTTTGGACACTTAATTGTATTAATTTATAGACAGAGGGTTTTGCCAAGTTATATTTCTTAATATATTTTAATCGGATTTCTCTATGCTGAGGACATTTTAAGACAAAAGATTGCTGTTGAACTTTATGATCAAAGTTTCAAAGGTTTCATCTTTTAACTGCTTCCTATTAGTTTGAAAATCTTTCCAGCTATACTAAATAAACGTTCTACAGGTGCAGTGGAAGCTGGGACTGAAAGATTGTTTGACAACCTTTATCTTGGGATATATTAAGTGAAAAAATAGAAAAAATACATGAATCTTGTATTTTCTATCAGTCCAAACTAATGTACTTAATATACATGTACAACAGAAAGAGAGAGAGAGAGAGAGAGAGAGAGAGAGAGAGAGAGAGAGAGAGAGAGAGAGAGTAAAATTATTTTCAAACGGGTTATAATATTGGAAGTGATTTTGAGTTTCATCATGGATGGACAGTGCATTCATTTCGCCATTAAAGGTGCATGTCTGTCTATTGGGATATGGCATAGGGAAGGGGATTGGGGTGTTTAGCACTTCTTATAACAATAGATTGTTTTGATACTTAGGTTATCCTGGGGGCATAGTGTGTTGTTGACACATCTTTATTGAAGTGCAAACTAATTGGAGTAAATTGTTTAAATGATTTAAAACTCTTAAAAACAACACTCATAAAAATGTTATGAAACTGTGTTGTTAAATCTAGTAATATGAACAATTTAAAAATGAAATTTTAAAAATCTTTTTTAATACAACCAAAACATTTTTATTTCAAGAATTATTTCTTTCTTCTTTTTAATAAAGTTAATAAAATTCAATTTTTCATCACATTTTTTTAAAGTGAACATGCATAAATAAGCATAGTAATGCAAAGTAATGCCATGTAATGCCAGCATTACACTAAATTTTAGAAAGTAATGAATTACATTACCATTACTTGTAATGCTAATTTTGTGGCATTACACATTACTAGCATTACTTTGAAAACATGTAATGCATTGCAATGCATTACCATTACATTTAGCATTACCCCAAGCCTGGCAATAATATATAAATAGTGCCTGTTTGGGAGAGTAACTGTTGAAATTGACACCCCGAGACAACCATTGTCAACCGACGCGAAGTGGAGGTTGACAATGGTGGTTTGGGGTGTCAATTTCAACAGTTACCCTCCCAGACACTTTTTATTATATTATACTGAATGTCTTAATTTTAAAGAAAATTTTACTGCTTTTATATAGAAATGAAGTGAATTCTACGGCGAACCGTACGCGCATAATTTACGCGCATGTAACAATTCGTTGTGTTACCCGTTGCCAAGTGTGTTGCTAACGCTGAAGGTGATAGAACGGATTACCAACTGCGTCTAAACCAATCAGATTTCAGTATTTAACATGAAAGTATAATAAAATCTATTCCCTTCACAAAAAAACCGTAACGCTTTTTTTGTTGTTAGAATATGAAATATTAACAAATCATAAAGGCCGTTTAATATACATACAACAAATTTCAGAAATACTTTTAAAATTCATTGCAATTAATCTGTGCATATTTTTTTAATAGCTGGCATGTGTTACATTCGATTTTTACTGAAACGTTAAAAATCTAAACAAATGCTTCAAAAAAAATACTGACTTGAATTGCAATTTAAGTCAGGGGATGCTTCAGAGCGGGCGAAATTCAAACAGCGTACTCCAAAGGGGCCGTAAAATGGGTCATCGCCTCTAATTCTTAATCTCATGATACAGTTAGGGTCACTTCTGTGGATACCACAGCAGTCCAGATCTTCTCCGTCGGGTGCTGGTAAAACATCAAAATAGAAAAAGATTAACAGTAAACGTTCTCAGAATAAGATAGGAATAGTATCCTTACAATTTTTTCTTATTGATTTGGATCAAATCAAATTTGAAAGTGAAAAAGATAGACTACTCACTTTCAGATTTTACGTTTTCTTGAAGATCGTGACTCAACATTTGTCCAAAGAACATCAAATAATGGGTAAACTTTTTCAGTTCATGGCGCGGACGACTCCTGTCGTGTACCTTCAGCCTTATTTCCCTGGGCTCTGGTAGAGGCCCGAACTTACCTCTACTTCTTGGAGCACTCATGCCTGGAAGAAATCACCTGATAAACCATTCATTGTACACTAATATAAATTTCATTTACCTTTTTCTAGCAGATGAGAATAGAGAATGTTCTTTTGAGTAAACGATTCCATGATACACTGATAGTGCATTGATATCAAACACCTTGTCAAGAAACAAAGAAACCAATAATTTGTGTCATCTACAATAAAAAAACTAATAGATAACTGAAAGTAACTTACCATCCTCATAGACCGAGCAGAGAAACCGGATGAGCGGTGTTTCCGCCATTCCCCAGTAAGGATGAGCAAGGTTATTACAGCTCCCGTCAATAGTTCTGAATTTGGAGGTGTAATCGCAAGTAAGTGTTTTTGCAAAATCACAATCTTCATCGTCATCATCGTCCTCATCTTCTTCCTCTTCTTCCTCCTCCGGCCCACGACGTCTCCTCCTGCTGCTAAAGAACGATTAGTCATTGAGTTAAATATCATACATCAGCTATAACCATAAAATAGGGATGTATCTCGTTCATCTCATTTTATAAGGCTATTGTATCTAACTTTACATTTTACTTGCTAATATATTCTATCCAAAGTTATTATCGGATCAATATTCATCCTGACGTTGGTAGGATTAAGAGGCATAGTTCTAATGTTAAAGGATAAAAAAAATCCAAAACGATTTAGTATGATTGAATTCATTGGGTTTTCCCAATTGTAATTGGGATAGTGTTTGTATTTCAGGGTATTTTTTTCTGTCAAGCAGTATATTCTACCTTAATAAGCCACATCTACTAACTTTAATAGCCTTCAATAAGCCACGTATACTAACTTTTGCAACCAACCCCGGTGTGATTGGTAGCGAATCCTGCCCTGAACTGGATCATCATTATAACACCTACAGTTCGAGGTTGCGGGAATTTTTAGTAGCATTTCTTGGTTAGGATCAGGCAACCTTGAGCGTCTCCTGATGTGAGAGTTATAATTTCCTGTGTCTTCAGTGTACGATGAGTAAGGGTTCCGTCGAGTGGTTGTTTCATTATATCGTCGTGGATTAAATTCGACAACCGGACCGTACCCTTGTTTTCTGGGTGTACGTTGGCCGTACCCTTGTCTTTCTGATGGCTGTGGACCGTAACCTTGTTTTTGTGATATACCTTCCGGGTTTAATGAAAGTTCGATGTTTGAATTCAAAACTACTCTAATGTTGGAATTGGCGTACGCATATGATGCAATAAGCAAGAACAACAACCTGAAAGTAGGATAACGTTACATTTTCATTTTTGCCGAAGTTAAGCAGATTTTTTGTTCAGAAAATTAAAATGGTATTAAAACTGTTGGTGAACTATAATTCGATCATATAATGCCTCAACAGTCAAAAAGTCATTATTAGAATATTTTCCCTTGGTGCAGAGAAAGCTCAATGGATTTAATTGCACTGGCTCGTTTGCCTCGGGCTTTTTAACCTACTGGGTTGTTCCCTGCACCAAGGACTACTAAGGCATTAAATAATTGTTTTATTACCTCATTCCATTTTAAGAATTAAGTGTTTAGAGCTGTATATTACAGAAGGTTTTAATTATACCATTATGCATTAAAATTCATTATAAATTAACACCTATAGATGATCTTATGCTAAAGCTTAAGAATGATATTTAAAAAAAAATAATACAGTGATTTTTTGATCTTGTATCAATTTAAATGAATAAATTTCTAATAGAAATATCATATCAAAGTCATTGTTTACCACGGACATCTGCGCAATGTTACATATAAATTCGAATCCCAGATCAAACTTTCCGAAATTCGTTGCCATTCAAATAGATCGCAGTAGATTTAATGAAAGCGCTAACGTTTTACTCTGTGCTGTCTTTCATTTTTTAAATTGTCTTAATATTTAACCGGACACCGATATAACTATATATATTTATATTGCAAACGCCAGTGTCATTTCACAATGATAATTCAAAACAAAAAGAAAGCAGTCATATTATGAAATAACTATAATAGAAATCCAAAACCCAGGTATTGTAATGAAACTTACCAGGTCATGCCACCTAGTCCTCTTGGCTGGTACATTTTGATGGTTGGAGCTGCAACCCCAGTCTGAATTGGAGGGTCGTAAATGCAGCTTTATATCGTGTTTTGTTATTAGATAAGCGATGACTCTAAAACAATTCATTGGAAGATGTGAAGAAGGCCTCCTCATTATTGATTTTTAGTCCTGTGATTGACTGCATAAGCTGATTGCGTTGGTCTGATTAACGCTCTCGTCCAACGAAAACAAGTTATTTTATGAACTGTTTTGATATTCGATGACATATATGTTATTTTAATGGAAGGTAGAACAAGTTATTATTTCAACAGGCTTCCAAATGTTTGCAGTCGTTCATTAAGTCATAACGCGTCTCAAAGGATTCTTAGAGGTACAGCGAGATGTTTTGTCTTTCTTCTAAATTTCTCTTGTTGAGAGGTCTGGTATTTTTTAGGGCTTTAAATCTTAAATAAGTATAAGCAAATTCAGCAGCTTTTTTTCATAAAGAATGTTTTTTTTCTCAAGATTTGGACATAAAAATGTTAATTACTTTTAAAACGATATTTTATCAACTAAAAACCAACTTAACAGATTATTATTTCAAACGAATGATAAAATTGAAGATTTTCCTTTTTGATATTTTTATAAGAAGTTCTTGGCGATTTTCTGTACTTTGAATATGAATCTAACTGTATTTACTCTCATCAATTTAAAATATACAATATCTGCATTATTGAATTATTGACATTTCAAGGTGGAAACTTAGGTACAAATATTTGTCGCCGATTAACTTTGAAATACGAATATGGTTTGGAATTAAATTTAAAACGTGCTCTTTGTCTAAAGGTACAAATATTTGTCGCCGATTAGCTTTGAAATACGATTTAAAAAATATTAAAAACAGCAGAACTTTACCATTACGGAAACTTTGGGTTAATGAAATATACAAGGTTGGTCTAAACGTAATGTCACACTATGCACCATACTTCTTATTGGTGATGTATTGTATAAAATGATACATCAAAACTTTCCGTATCAAAATTCTAACTCAAATTTAAATTTTGATGAAATTTCGTTGAACACCTTTCAATATATTGGTGTTCATAACATGATATATAAGCCGCGTCATGAATTTACGATTTTTTTAAGGTTTGTTTTTTTAAATAAATTACAAGCTTCAAAATTTGAAAAAGCTCCAAGCAACAAAATGTTTTGAAACAGATATAACATAGACTTTTTTCTATCTGTCAAAAAAATTGAATGGTATCGTACATTTCAGATACCTATGCAATGCCTTTTGTCTCTAGATCAAAGAATAAAAAGGCTGGACATACGAATAGTGATACGATGCAGTTTTTGCTTCGATGGATAGAAATCACGAAAACATGTGCTGGAATTGACATATCAACCTAAAATTGAAAGCAAGTTAATAGGGAACCCTTAATGTGGTTAGAGCATATGTCATATTAATAGATAAATTAGATAGAAAGAAGACATACGCTCTGAAGGAAAGTTAAGGATATGTTCTTGTATGTTCGTTCATGACTTCTTGAAGAGACCTCGACAATGTGATCGCACATTAAATAATTCAATATACTATATCATCGATTGCAAAAGGAGTATTTGGTTACATTATGGAAAAAAATGATAAAGACAATATGTTAAGAGCATTGTAACCAATTTGTATAGAGTACTAAATTATGAAATTCTACCAGAAGGCCAATGATCTAGAGTGTGTGGTGACTATCCTTACCTCACGCTCTACAAAATATATTATCTTCAAAAATAATTATCACAATGCAATAAAGTTTTCAAATTTAAATTGAAATAGGTAGATATCTCAAAGCACGAATTTTTGTTATTTAACATCGATTTTTCACGATTTTTTCGCATCTGTGACATTACTTTTGGATCAACCCTCGTGTAAACGTTTACCTTACTTAGCGTCGTCTGACTAATTAACTGGTTCAAACCTCATTTACTATGGGCTGTCTGTCATATCTATCTGTTTAAAGATCTAGCACATGATATTTTCAATATGCATCAATTGTTGCATTTAGAAGAATATTTTCTCCATCTATAATGTATGTCCTTTATCTATACAGGATAGCACAATTAGTTTGCAAAACTAATTCACGCTGTGATCCTGAAAATGTATTTGCAGGCGGCAATTATATACAGAAACTGATAGAACTTACATTTTGTTTTGAAAAATACACAAAACATTACATCTAAATTCAACTATGTCCCTTAAATATGAATATACATAATACAAAACTTCTTCGATCATAGAAATACTGGCTATCACTGTAAAATTGATTGAAATATTCTTTAAAGTAGGCACACCAAAAAGTTTTTAACGTTGAGTGAAAACCAAACATTTCTCAAAAATTCAAAAAATATAATTTATTTCCTGTGGCACTAATCCAAAATACTGTTGAAAGAACTGATTTATAATATACCATACAATTCATCTGATTGATAGCTTACCAGAAAAAATTGTCATAAAAGATGGTGGACGCAGTTCCAAGTATGTTTTACAACTCACTTGAATTCAACAAGCGTCAATTGGTGGTACATTAAAAAGAAAAACGAAAAAATATTTTACCGATCAGTCATTATGCATTTAAAAGACATTCATGATATCTAGTGATAAAAGAAGGGCCATTCCTGGGGATCAATGGATTTTGAAAGAAAAAGGATAATTTTTAAAGTTAAATTCACTAGAAGTCAAAACTGGCATTGAAAAATTTCATTTTATTTTACCAAAAAAAGGAGTAATTTTAAGCACCGACTTTAAGAGGAGATGATAACTATTCAAGCTGAAATAATTAGGACCATATTTCTATATTTTTAATAGTTAAAATGTAAAACAAAGGGTTTTTGTTGTCATGTCTCAAGCGGCATACAGAGCTCACAGTAATTTGGTATGTGTTCACAAGGCTTGTGTCATGATTTTCTTCACATATGAATTATTGAATTTAAAATTTAATTGTTTATCTGTGTTCATATTCAACGTTCAAAAAAAGAAAACAATTTTTTTAATGCTAAGTTTTTATATAAAAACACTTTATTCTTTTAATTTAAACGAAGGTATTACTAATAAACAACTTATCATTTATAAAATAGTGACAATGTTAATAATAAAACCCACAAGAGCCATATATGAAACAAAATTGTAAGTTCCGAATCTCTGTAATACCTGTATAACAGAAATTAAAAAAAAACCTGATGGAATAGGAAAACCTTAGAAAAGTATTCTTTACAATAGAATTTATCTAAAATGTATTAAAGTGTTAACGGCAAACTTGTTTTTATTGCGATATTCTGAATATTAGCGGCAATAAGATAAAAGAAATATTGGGTTTTTAATTATCAGAAATTTAAAAAATTTGGAAATTCGAAGAAATATATCTATTTCCATAATAGGAACATTCTCAAGCCAATTTGCCTTAATTTTGAACAAGGACAATATTTTATATCACTTTTCAATCTTTAAGATTTAAACCATTTTTTCTAAACAGACATCTTAAATCAAATAATGAACATAAAAATATCTCGAAAGAAAATTAGATATTCAGTTCACATTTAGTGTGCTTGGATGATTCTTTTGATAACTTTTTCATTTCCTGAGATAATTGAATTATCTTGTTTGTAATCATTATAGAATGCAAATGATTCATATATGTTATTTATCTGATTAATCTTCATTATAAAAAGTGGTTTTGTACTTTCATGATTTTTATTCACAGCAATGTCAAAAATGCAAGGAACAGATAGGAACCGAATCGAACCACTAGAAAATTTTCCCACATATCTATGATACCATCTGAAATAAATGGACCATGTTATTGAATACATACATATTCCGGCAGCGTAACACATAAAGAATAATATCCTTCCGCTGAAGCATTTTGTGAAAAATTTGATTCAGTGCTCGCTGGATTTTTAGCTTGTAAACATCAAAGAAAACATTTAATTTATTACACTTACATCAACACTGTGTTTGAATCTAACAGGTTTTTAAAATCCAAATTAAGTTAAAGGTATCAAATTATCGTTAAAATATATGTATAACAAAGATATGTATATGTTTAATGCTAGTTTTCACAAATGTTCAACGCAACAAGACATAATTGGTGATTTCAAAGGTTAAAAAAACACCTTTAAACACAGTCTTCATCGCCATTATACAACCTTTACCACTGACCTAGGCCAACCTCCCAACCCTCAGGAAAACAAGATACATCGACACTTACAAAACAATACCTTTTTTGTGCTGAGACTATAGTCATTCCATACAATACTGCTTTAACTGTAACCAAATCACTACATAAAAATATCCAGAGCTAACTTAACTGTCCCAAACGTAACAACACAGACCAGAAAAAAACTATGATTGAAAATATTTCAAAAATGTGTCAGATATTCCAATCTTTGAAGACGCAGGCCATTTTAAAACATGAAAAGGCTATAGAATACACGAGCCTTTTACAGTATCTTTATATCCCTTTTATAGGTTATAAGGTTATGAGGTTTCACGCATTTTAGGTCATCACCTATAGTTATCAGTGTAAAAGTCGTTAAAAAAATCCGGAATGTTAATTAACGAACCATGCAGTTTTGGACACTTAATTTGAGTGTCATGTAATTGCGAAACTGTCTAAATATTTTAAGCTGGTGGCCTATCTACCTGTCATAGCATGTTTCGAACAATTTCAACAGCATATAAATAACGTTAGGAAGAAGTGCACTGATCAAATGGCTAAAACAGGATAATTTTAAAGCATTTTGGCAAATAAAGTATAACTTTACTACTTAAATTATGGACTCGATTTTTTGTGCTTTACCATAGATATACTCGGCCAACGCAGGTTCCGTATTTTCCCGCTACACCGTGATAATGTTTTAACCCTTTCCGCGATACACCGTCGCGTTATTGTCATCGTGGTGATCACAAGGCCACGAGTTTACCGCGATGGTTTAAGACACCGTAACAGGTGTGTGTTGGGTCTCAAGGATAAAATAAAATAGAAAATAAAAGCGCTCTTTGTTATAATTTTTCTTAGGATTAAGACATGGAAAGCGATTTCGATTTAGTTGTTGAAGTAGTTTACTAAGGAAAAAAAATTAAAAAAGTACAACGTTCAAAGTATATATATATATATATATATATATATATATATATATATATATATATATATATATATATATATATATATATATATATATATATATAAAAGATTAGATTTAAAACTTAAAATCACTTGCTTCAGACCATTTTTTTATCCTTTGTTCCTAATGGAGAACCCGTAAAATATTTAAAAAGGGGAATAACTCGCAAAAATAACTCATGAAAAACATATCATCATTTAAAATACACCCTGAAAATTTAAATGAAAAATTAGGCGAGATATTACAATTTTAAAAATGTGTCTAGAAGATTTACAATAATTAAGAATTTTCATCAGAATCATCTGTATAAGGTCTTCCGTTGGAAGCGGAAGACCTTAATTAGAGTGTTTTAGAAATGCAGCAGCGATTCTACACTCATGGATAACACAAATAGACAAAGTGTTTTTAAAATGCACAATCTAAAACCTAGAAGCAGCTTGTTTAAGAATTAGTCAATGTTTGGTATTTGCAAGAACGAAATAGAGATGGTAAATTTTCTGTACTGAAGTTTAATTTAAAAAGCATTTCATGCATTTTAAGGACCTATTTGTTCATACACTAAAGTGTATTTTTTACCCAAATGTGTTTTACTTATGTGTACTTTACCACATCCGTATCACCCACGTATTCATTGGTAGTTTTATTTTTTTAAATCATATTTTTCGAAAAAAATTATTTTTTTCTGATCTGATAAAAAAAATATAAGTTATTGATTTAAATGAAAAGCATATATTCATGGTGCAGTCAGTTTTATTTCGTTTATGAGAATTTTGTTTCGTAATTGATGATTGAATCATCCAACCAATACTGTTTTATATTTCATTAAAAGAAGAAAGGGTTGGAGATATTCCCAGCAACAACTGTTAAAGGAAAATGAGAACATTTCTATTAAACTGATAATAGAAAAGCATGTCTTTGATAATAAGATAAATTGTAAATATTTAGCTCTTTCATATGAAAATTTTGTTGCTTTGTTTCTGTTTATGAAAATCATGGATTGCATTGCTATATCTCTTTTATAAGTTGTCTTTTAGACGATCAAGTAAATGTACTGAAGTCCATACCAATGATCTGACACACTGTTGTTTGCAGTAGCACTTTCTTTAATGTTTTTAATCTTGCAAATCTACAAAACTATTTGTGTGCTGTTGTTGCCCAAAACGCAGTGCACAATGTACAGTTCACAGTCGTAAAAGATTCACAGCTATGAAGTATTATTGTTGACATTTTCATTGAGTTAAACAGACGGCAATTAGATGCTAACGATAACAAAAATCTTAAAACGAAAATTAACTCTTCAAAAAACATTTCGTTATCAACATTTTTGCAAAACCATGCGAACAGTTTTTTCTTAGGGTAAGTATTAATTTGTTTTAAACTGATAAAAATCATTTTTAAAACATATTCACAATGAGCTAAAAGGGTGCGAGACAAAAGGTGACAGAGTACAGACGTTAAAGTTATGTACCAAGTGCTACCAAAATCTGGTAACAGGAAAGACCATTTGAGTACTTGTCAATAATGTTTAAAAACACCATCAAGGGACAAGACTCTGTAACAATCGACACACATACATGAACAATGACAAATACAAACTGTCAACCATCCCAAACTCTCTAAAGCGAAATACGAAATTAAAATAGAGCAACACGGACCTCTAAAAAGATAGATTTGGGATCAGGTGCGTAGGAGGAGTAATCATCCCCTGTTGACCAGTTGCACCTTGTCACAATTGGGTATATCATAATCGAAATAAATGTCAAAATCGGGAAAACGGTTTGTTTGTTTGTTTGTGATGGTTAAAATACTACTTTTGAGCAAGCACGAACCTCCATTACATTGAAGATGGGATAAGGTGCCTAGGAGGAGTAGGTACTATAATCGTAGTTTATAGTTAAACAAATACAATGAGTAAAACTTAGTATCTTTTAAAATTGGACAAAAAATTTTGGGTTAAAAAGATTAAGATTTTTTCCTAACAGACCGTTCGTTTAGGCTAGATGTATTATCAATAAGACTGCAGGACGTTCAATGATGGAATGTCTTCATTTTTGGTAGTGTGTGATAAATTCTAACAAAGCAGTTTTTATAGTTGATTTACTAGAATAAAACTTTTTCAAAAGTTCTGCATAATGTTAATGTATTTAAGTAAGATTTGTTTTCCATGCATTTTTTCAAACACTACCCAGTTTGAATAAAACGTAAACTATAATTATGTTTTTGGTTTATCTTCGTTGATGCTATGTCACAATTTCATAAGACACATCAATGATTTTACAGGTAATGAATATACCTGAGACTTTGCAGCAAATGCATACACCTGAGATTTGACAGGTAATGGATAAACATTGACTGTTGGATAGGAAGGTTGTCATTTCCTAAAGTTTGTTATCAGAGAAATTTGTAATTATTTCTTCTTATTTATTTACAATGATATATTCAATATGGCTTTTGAATCATTATTTTTTTAATAGTAAATTTTGTTTATATCTTAATGCTTTTAACGAAGCTTTTCAAGTTTACAAGTTCTTTGTAACATAAATTGAGTTTAAGGAAAAAGGGTTTCTGAACTAGATCTTAAGAGATGCATAAATGCGATGTCGACAGAGGCAAGAGAACGTACTGCCCGGCGAATCGTATTCCGATAACTTTTTAAGATAACAATGCTCATGTCATACAATGTAATAACACGATTTGTCTCTCAATTGAATACAAAATCATTTTGTTTCGAAGTTTTTTTTCTTCTTTTTAGTTTTTAAATCTTGCAAATATACAAAAATATGTTTGTACTGTTATTGGCCATATGCCCGAAACGCAATGCACAAGGTCAAGTTCACTGTCAAAAAATAGTTACAATTAGCAAGTATTATTAATGATATTTTCAATGAGTTAAAAAAAATAACAATTGGATATTAACGATAATGAAATTATTAAAAAGGAAATTAACTCTTGGAAAAACATAACGTTAGCAATGTTTTAGTTACATGATGCAAATATTTTCTCTTTAGGTTATTAATTTTCTTTTAGGCATTGATATCAAACCATACATTCATAAAATATTCACAATGATCTAAAGCGTGCGAGACAAAAGCTGACAGAATAAAGGCATTAAGCGGAAATAATGATTCAGACACATAATCTAAGCCCATTTTTTCTGTTCATACAACCATGGGAAAATGAGACTTAGTCTAGTCAAATAATCTTAGTTTGCGCCGACGCATTTTTCTGACTGCTAAACAAATTAAACTTAGTTGTTTTTGTTACCCAGGTGGTGATGTTTGTATCTATATCAATATCAGTCAATCAAAAGACTAACAAGTATAAAAAACAACAGCTTTAAGATTAGTTCAATAAATAAAAACGAGTATGTATCTTTTGTTTAAAATATTTATTGGGTAATAAATCCAAAAGAAATAACATTTTCAGATATGAAATGAATTGCCGTGGACGTCCTCTGGTTTTCACTGCATCCGTGGGCCGACAATACATTTCTTTAATCTTCGAATATACACGACTGGTTTTTTTTTTCAATTATACCATGCAATAATTCAATTTTAAAAATGGACATTGGAATGCGATGCAATGCTTTGACTTCTGGGAAAAACTTTGTTTTGTATTGAATTATTTATATGATATCAAAAAATATTAAACTCAAAAATTCTAATGTGAAAACATAGCATAACATCTTGTCAGTGTCTTAATTTTTCTCTCTTCAAATGTAACTATTGTGCACTTGAAAGATATTAGAAGAGATAAAAAGAGTTGAATGATTTTGTGTCGATAAGCTGGTTTTTAGTTTTTAAATTTCCGACGTTAGTTCGAGAGCGTTACGCAAGCAGATTTACACTTAGAGAGCAATGAAGATCACAATGTGCCCAATGACATGACTGCTTGACCCTTTATCAGAAAGAACATCTTTTACGAATTATTTCTCCTTTCCTACTGTACTTTTATTCTGCACATAATCTGCAAAAAGCAGTCATGCAGCAAGTGGAAAAACAAATTATTCAAAGTTTTTGCTGCTGTAAAGTTACATCAAAAGATTTTATTGCTATGTGTGTGTGTGTGTGTGTGAGAGAGAGAGAGAGAGAGAGAGAGAGAGAGAGAGAGAGAGAGAGAGAGAGAGAGAGAGAGAGACTTTTTATGCCATTCTTCTGACAATATAATTCCCTTTATTTTGAACTCTTGAAATTTTACCTAAGGAATGCATGACTAAAGTTGATACTTCGTGCAATATCAGAACATATACATGCATACTCAATAAACATTAAAGGCTCATAGGTTTAAATGCTTTTCACCTTTTGAGAGAAGCTGATATTTGCGATTATGGATTTATAAAAGTCCCACTAAATACTGGTGACTTAAATCTGGAATATAGATACATTTTTTAACGATATATAATTGGTCCATCTTTATATTGTCCCTGTAACTTAAAACATAAAGTGCAAAGTTAAACTACTCTATTTCACTGAAACATGCACTAGATATGAATATGTAAGAATCTTATACCGTTGAAAAGTCACAAGCGGTATTTGTTATTCCTCATATCATCTTCTTTACCTTATAAATGCACATGTTCATTTCATAGACTTTGATTTCAAATACAATTAAATTCAAAATTCTTAAGTACCTATAACAAATTTAAAAAAGAAACACTTGAATAAATAAAAGTCACCTGTTCTGTTGAAATTGAAAAGTTACATTTTCTATTTCATATCCTAATAAGTATTTCTTCTAATCGTGACAAAAAGTAAGTTTTTATTAACTTACATATAGATATATACATATTTGTTCACCTGTGCAGTTTATCTAGAAAATACCTTGCACTGTATAAATCCCCGGGCTGTTAGTGATTAGTCAGAATGAAAAAAAGTGTACCTCACTTCATCAAATAATTATATTTTCATTCACCCCTATGTGAAAACAATGAAAACTCCTTTTGTACGGTTTTAATGGAATGTAAATGAAAGTAATCTGTCATGTGGAAATTGATTAGTTGCATGTTATATTTTTAACCAAAACATATGAGATGAGAGCTGGCAAAAAAGTCTGTTATATTACCATGCTAATGATATTTTGCTACCGAAAATTAACTTAAGCAGTTTACACTTTTACGAAATGCATAAGCTGAGGTTCTTAAATAATGTTTCAAGATATTAAAGGGAAATTTCTCGAAATTTCCAAATCCTCATATATGCTCATTGTTTTATGCATACATATATCACCACATTTGGCAGACATAATCAAGCAGTAAAATCAATTTCATTTCAAATAATAAATTCTTTTATATTGAATGATTGTTTAAGCATTGAATGCAGACAAATTAATATTATATCATTGATTAATAAGTACATTTCTCTTTAAATTGTACTATGGCCACTTCATTATATAATGTTTATTGTCTTTAATAGAGAAACCATTTTTTTCACACTAGCTACTCTCCATCTGGTAACACAATGTTTTTGGATGTTAGGATTAAGACTGCTATCTTTTTCCTCAGTTGACATTGCATGATTCTATTCTGTAATGATGTTTAGGAAGAGCAGACAATTTAAACATTTTCTTTTTACATTTTGAAATGTATTCAGTTATATTACATTATAAGTATCCATTCAAAATGATATTTTGATTTTCACATTTGCTGTTGGACAACATATACTTTTCTTTCGTTTGCAAAATGTGTACATTCCGATTTATGATGAAATCTATTGTCAATGCTATAATAATCACACATTGTCCATTTTCTTAAATTTCTGTCAATCCAAGTTTGCTATCCTTGATATCTGTAGTTTGTATTCTGATGTTCACAACCATATATCGTTTTTGTTTTCTTATTCTAAAAACTGGTCAACAAACGAGTGTATATGTGAAAACCAAAAAACTGAAAAACAAGAAATGTTTGTAAAAAACCTATGCCCCCCTCCCTTGGAAACACCCACAAAGATAATGAACGGAAACTGCAAATAACTGGAATTTTTCTACGTCCAAGGGCCATAACTCTGTCGAAAATTGCTCAATCGAACCCAATATCGAACTTGACCTAGATATTATCATGATAAACCTGTATACCAAATCTCCTACCAATATGTTCATCCTCTGCGAAGAAAATGAGTGGAAACTGCAAATAACTAGATTTTTTCTACATCCAAAGGCCATAACTCTTTCGAAAATTGCTTGATCGTACCCAATATCGAACTTGACCTAGATATTATCATAATAAACCTGAATATCAAATTTCATTCCAATATGTTCATCCTCTGAGAAGAAAATGAACGGAAACTGCAAATAACTGGAATTTTTCTACGTCCAAGGGCCATAACTCTTTCGAAAATTGCTCGATCGTACCCAATATCGAACTTGACCTAGATATTATCATGATAAACCTGTATACCAAATTTCATTTCAATATTTTCATCCTCTGCAAAGAAAATGAACGGAAACTGTTGTGGACCGACCAACAGCAGCAAAGCAATATGTCCTCCCTTCTTCGAATGGAGGCATAATTATGGTCAGCAGACAAAGCACTATATTTCTGTAATAATATTGATACTCTAGCGGTAGACGCTATTCAATTAAACTTATAAGAAATGACTGTTTTAATAATGTATGGAAAACAAGTGTTACTGCTATAACTACAAAAATTTGTAAATTTTTTTGCAAAGCAGCAAGCTTTACATAGGTAATTACAAGAAAAATTTTCTTTTGGCAAAGAAAAATCATAATAAATACGAGGAAATTTAAATTATCTTAAGTCTCAAAGAAAAAACTATAAGCGGGTTTTAGATTAGTGTATAAAAAAAAACCAGGAAGAGCATTACCGACATGTGCTGTTGATATTAATGATTATTTTATTTTTAAATAGGTATCACTGAAACTGAACATGAGTCGCTTGCTTTAGAAAATGACGAGTACTTTTTAAATGTCGCTCATGAAAATGTTAATAATTTTTGTTATACTAAAACTTTGTTTTTGCCAGTGTACAAAAAATTATTTAATGTAATTTTGATAGCGGTTTTGATCCAGACGAGTGATTAATTGGAATTGAAAAACATATTTATAAAAATGAATTGAATCGAAAAATTAGATTGAAAGAGGTTTGCCTTCAGGGCTGCATAATTGAGGAAAATTGGTCAGTATAAGTAAATAATAATTACTTACACTAAAATGTAAATACATATGGGTTTCTTTTTTTTCCATATTCAGCTTTATCATGACCAGATATCTTAAAAAAGATTAAGGTCAAAATTTTAGGTAAACCTCAATCGACCTTTGGTGAACACAACTTAAAAGATTAGAAAGAGGGAATTTTTGACTTAGCTTAGGTATCACGAAGAGAAACCATTCGACTAACAAGTAGTACACGATGTAAAGGACCAATAATCCTGGTGGAGAGACCAGTGGCCATTTTAGGTCACTTCAGTGATCCCTCTTGGTAAATCCAATAATTCTTTAAGGTAAGTCTGGTGGTCTCTCCTGGTAAGACAGATAATCCATCCTTGTGACTCCAATGGTTCCTCTAGGTGGGTCTAGTGGTTCCTCCTATCGAGTACGTCTAGAAAGTCTGGTGGTACTCCTTTAGTAATTCCGGGCCTGAGTCCACAATGGCCACCTCGTAAGTAAGAAGTCTAGTGAGCCCTCCTGATGAGTCCGTAGTTCTCACCAAGTGACTGTAATGTTCCTTCTAGGTATGTCTAGTGACTCCTCTCATTGAGTTCATCTATTTTATCTGGGGGTTCCCCTTTGGTATTTATTCAATTTATTCTCTCAAACTATTATCATACAATGGTACATGAGGTACAATAACATATTTGCATTAAATTGTGATTGTCAAGGATCTAATAAATTATACATAAATTATAATACAACATAGTAATACATGTGTTAGTAAGCATTAGTAATTAAGAGAAAAAAATGGTAATAATTCAAAAAGTGGTAGAAAAAGTGGTATCAGACTGCGTTTTACAAAAGAACTTACGACTTACCACCAAATTAATGAATGTTTATTAATTACAAAATAATCAATGTTTTATAATTGTAATATCTGTAAAATATAATTATGGAAATGAAAATAGTTTTAAATAAATGATTTGATATAAATTTGTTCATTAAAGACCGTTCTATGAGACTAAAAAAGAATTACAACTTTGTCTTAAGCTCATTTGTATAACGAAGGTTTTGGAGCTTAGCACGACATTATATAAATAGTGCCTGCTTGGGAGGGTAACTGTTGAAATTGACACCCCGAGAAAACCATTGTCAACCGACGCAAAGTGGAGGTTGATAATGGTTTTCGAGGGGTGTCAATTTTAACCCTCCCAAACAGACACTATTTATTTTATTATACTGAATGTCTTAATTTTAGAAAAAATTTTACTGCTTTTATATAGAAATGAAGTTAATTTTATGGCGAACCGTATGCGCATAATTTACGCGGATGTTACAATTCGTTGTGTTACCCGTTGCCACGTGTGTTACTAAGGCTGAGGGTAATAGAACGGATTATCAATCGCGTCTAAACCAATCAGAATTCAGTATTTAACATGAAAGTATAATAAAATTTATTGGTAAGACTTGTAGTAGTCGTGAGTGAGATCGGTGTTCCAACATAACTCTTTCTGGTGAGTTCCCTAACAGTAGTCAGAAGTCTTGTTTACAAAGTAGTCTCTAATGACAAGGCAAGTAGATTTACATGATCCATTTTTATTTAAAAAAAACCCCAAAAAACAACAACAACATCAACAAACTCTATCAATGATGTTTAAATGTTTGGACTTTAATTTATCATGGGGAATGGTTATATAAGGTAGAAAAGTCGTAGGTTTTGATGCTATTGATTTTAGTGAAATTTTGTGATTTCAAATTTTCTTCAAGTTTCTTTGAATTTTTAAGTATCCACATCTGATTAACACCGCTTCTTGAATATACTGTTGCAAAGTCCTCTAAAAGTTTCTCCTTCACTGTTGTTAATATTTTAATATGGAGAAAAGCAAGGGGTTAGTAGAACATTTACTGATTAATGATTATATATTACCGTACTATTTTTTATTTCAATACTCACAAAACAAGCAATCATAACAAAATAAGAAATAGAAACTAAAAAATGTTCATTTTTTGATAGGCAATTTCAATAGAATATCAACAAAAATTTTGTAAAAGGTAGACCTTATTGTCACCACAACAAAGCATTAGATTACGGCTTAATCTTAAATCTTTGCAGGTTGTCAAATACTTCTATATTCTAGATGTGTGCAAACCCAAAAATTTCCGATAAAAGTGACTTAGGGAAAACATGTATGTTTTGTAAAACAGATAATGGGATACCAATTAATAGAAATCCCTATGTATAATCTTTAAAAAAAACAGTACAAAAATGATTTCTTATTATCGTGGGAAATTGTTATTATAGCATTGAATCATTATTTTTGGAAGTATACAGTCTCATAACTGCAGCGGTGTGTGCATACAAATTGAGTAACGCGCGTTAAAAATAGATAGATAAATTTAATTTTAAAGTATAACCAACATTTGCAGAGAAGGCAAGAAGTTAAAAAAAATTGTAAAAAAAAAAATTGGTCTAACAATTAGTATGAAAAACGTCAGTCAGCATGCGACCCAGTGGAAGATTGTATTCGCTAACACGGTCGTTGTATCGACCATAGAACTTACGAAAAGATTACTTCAAACGAGACTGTTGATAGTCCTGTTTTATCAACTTGTTTGTCAGTAGCTTGCTTCGTCTAGGAAACTGTTCATACGAAGAGCATGCCCTTGTGTATAGATGTGTACAAACCCTAAAATTTACGATAAAAGTGTCTTAAGAAAACATGTAAGTTTTGTTAAACAGATAATGGGATACCAAATCAAAGCACTGAAGTACTGACGGGAGTTGATTTTATCGATTAACATTTATCTTAAAATCAATTTATCTTGCATGGCAATTAGTTTCTAGTTTGTATTTGAATTACGCACTTTTTTGTAATATTAATTTTAAGACTTTTCCGAGAAGAATTTCGGGAAACCCCATATGAATCATGTTGTGTAATATTTAAAAAAGATAGATTTCAATTACTAGTATGTATTCGTTATCGAAACAATTCTAAAAAATGTATGAATCCAAGCACTATTGATATCGAACTCTAGTCTCGTTTAATTACACGCTCGACTGTCTCCGTTAATATTCGACAAGCAAGAGAGCCCCTTCTCTGCTTGTCGCAGATTTACGGAGACAGCCGAGCGTCTGGTTGAACGAGACTTTATTAACTCTGGCGTACGAATACATGAGACTACAAAAATATCTAAATTATTCGTAGTATATAAAATTTGACTATTTTCAAAGTGTTTATAGATAAGTTTCTTTGAAAAACAATATTTCAGCATAATTACATCGAAATATTTCTATTATTTTGAAGAAATTAGTCTTGTCAGCGGTGATGATTAGTGCTTAGGTCCAAACATTGTTTCACTTTCGGTTTGCCAGAGTAACTGCATAGGAGAGTTGATTAAAATCAATTCCCAAAAATAGAAATCCCATATATAATCTTTAAAAAAAAACAGTACAAAAATGATTTCTTATTACCTGTGCAATTTATCTGGGAGATACATTTGTTTTCTGTACCCCAAAGAGTGAGTGAAAACAATGTTCATTCACTCAATCAAATATTTGAGCACACGGCTTAGCGACCGGTCGGCAGGGGATAGTTACTTCTCCTAGGCACCTGATCCCATCTCTATCTTTTTAGAGGTCCGTGTTTGCTCTGGTTTGAATTTGTTTTTGACTATATGGATTTCTGAGATGGTTGACAATTTGTTATTGACATTTTTTTTTATTGATTCTAACCCTATTTTCTTTGAATGAAATCAAGTTTTTCCAAAATATAGAAACAATGAAAGCGCCATTCAGCCAATTCTATATGGAGCCTCAACAGCCTTAAAAGTAGCAAAAAGAAAAACAACAGCTTTATAGATAAAAATGAGATGAACTTTATAATAAACAATTAACCCAAAGGTATGCTAACGAAAACCTTTTTAAATACACTAGCTTTAGTACTTGAATAATGTTGATCAAAAGTTTAAGAACGAAATGTCTCAAAACTTTCCAAACCTTATTAAATATGTGATCCTCATTGTTGTATGCATACATAAGTGACAGGGTTTATCCAAAAGTAATGCCAAAGATGCAACGAAATCATGAAAAATCTGCGTAACTTTAGAAAATTTTGTTCTTTGAAATAGCTACCTATTTCAATTCAGATCTATAAATGTCAATGCATTGTAAGAGACGAGAAGAAAACATGTTTTACAGAGCGTGAAGTGAAGATAGCCGTCGCACGCTGGCAAAGTCATATCTGATTAATCGGCTTCCCGTTTTAAATTCATAATTAATCCATAACAGAGACTTGCCTAAGGTGCTTAATTCACATTTCCATAACTTTATTTTTTATTAAATAAATTATAACTCTCTTTTTTGTTAGACAGAGTAGTAAATTGGATATCATTTTACCGTGCAATTAGGTTAATACATCGCTCTACAAAAAACACTGAACATAGCCTTATGACATTGTAGATGTTGTAAGAGCCAAGCTTGTTACTTTCCTTTCCTTACCTTTACTTCCTTCATTACGTATGTATTCAGACTATTCAATCTATTCATTAGCAATGTATAAGCTTTAGGCATACATTGGATCCAAACTGTGGGTATCTTGTTAACTGTTTCTCACTTTGAGGTTGATATGTTAATTCCAATACAATTTCTTATAATTTCTTCTATCGAAGCAAACATGCATCATATCTTTATTTACATATCTGGTCATTTAGTTCCATGATCTAGAACAAAAGGCACTGCGTAGTTGACCAAAATGAACGTTTCCTAAATTTTTTATAACAGTTGGAAAAATTTCAAAATGATGTGTTGTTTGGAACTTACTTCAAAGGACTATATATGATATGGGCCTAAAATGGCCCCCTAAAATGAACATCATCATTTTACTGTAATTCTTTGTTTTCTTTGTACAGTTATATATGTCATGTTTTTACATAATGTTCATTTTGATTCAACTGCCCACAATTAAGAAATCTGACATCGTAAAGACAACCTTTTCCCGCCATTTTTGCATTTTTAGCATAAAACCGCTTGTTTTCAAGCAGTTTTTCTTTCAGAAAAACATAGAACAAACAAAATATTTAAAGGTTATGGTGGAGCAAATTTTGAAAAATCGTTTTCTACAATGCACGCACAGGAGAAACGCGGTGCATTGTATGACTTTTTTTTGGATCAAACATTTTATACATGCATTTGTAATGTTACTGTTTATATGTCAATGTTTTATTAGTTTTTTTTAAAATATAAATATTATAACTCTATAGAGGCCCTGATCATGAAGCCTAATTAGTGCCCTAATCATGGTACGTAATAATTAATGCAATGACGATAGCTGTCGATAGATGTCGATAGAGAAACATGCAATTACGTGATAGATCATTGGGTCGTCATGATCAGGTCCTTAATAGAGCTGTCGCATTGTCGTTATCGTACCCTCCCATCATCATTCTTGCACGATCGTATCATCGTCATTGCGCTATCGCATTTTCACTTCATCGTCATTGTACCATCTCTTCATCTTCATGCATTGTAAGTAAACAAGGTATTTAGCTAAGTTGTGACCAAAAAAAACAACTGAAGGAGAAATTCTAGATTGTTCATAAACAGGCTACGTGACTGAAATCATATATTCTTCATTATTGAAGTAATACTGGTTTTTTTTAAGTAAAAAGATGTTATCAGACTTACCATATCCTTTGGTTATTATGAGTTTAACTTCAAAGAATTAAAAAAAAAAATACATGTGGCTTGATTAAAATCGGCTTAGATTTTTTCAACAAATGTAAGTGTAAACCAAATAATAGGAAATATAGGGTCACCCCTGTGTAGGACGTACCGGTAGGATGTTTAAGTCAATGTATAAATAAATCTGATTGCGGATGAAGACAATAACTTCATTTCAAACAGGCAGTCGATTTTCGGTATTGCTACCAGAATAGATCTGTTGAACTAATTTATTTCAACATCAGTCACGGCAGGAACAGTAAAGGGAACAGTTTGTGGACCAGTAAAGGAAACAGTGTCCCTAGACTTTAACTGGACCACAGTTTATTGTCTCTACAGGACTATTATATCCCTACGAGTAGCATAATGAATGAAAAATGTTTATATTTTATAGTTTTGTTTTCATTTGTTCATAAAACCAGCAGATATAATAGTTTGTATTGTGCAACGTTATCTTCTTCAGGGAACCAGAGTCAACGCATAGTGAACTCCTTGCTCCAGTGTCACATTATATTGTGGATCTGTGTTGTATTTAGAACCAGTAGATCTGCTACCTCACATTCTTTCTCTCCCTTTACATGTCTGCCCGACTTGTAACGTGTTTCTCTAACAATGATAAGTATAAGGGTTCTTTTTAAAGTGATATATAATTTTCCTAAGATACTCTGAGTATTTTGATTGACCTGATTATAAAAAGACTTTCCTCTACTCTTCCTGAGTTTTAACGATTTGCTTCTATTAAAATGATACCAGATACTTTACCAGGTATAATATAGACTGGGCAAACTGTCCCGGTACTGGGTTCCTATTAATATTGGGAACCAGGTGCCTCAATCTTATGCAGATCTACTACGTCCTGATTCTCGACTTAATTCGAAATACCAATACTGCTGGTGAAACTATTTTCAATTCCCACCCTAGCCTCTACTTTCCTGACTATTGCCTTCCAAACACTATTCTCCTTCTTCTCAAGCTTCCCTGATGTGTCGCCTTTGAGCTTCTCCGCCAAGTCTGCCTCAGCTGCAGGCTGCACTGACCCGTGGGGCAGTTCATTCTAAAGGGCGTCAGGTTATTCCATATTTATGAGTGCGTTCAATTGGTTTCACACAATTAGGAGGCTTCCTTAGGACATTTGGCTGCCAAGTTGGGTCTCCTGTTAGTGCTTGCTGTACCATCGTTAGATGTCAAGACACCTAATTCTTTTAGGGATATAAGTGTCCTAATATTTAATGCCCTGAGCTATATAGTTTGTTTACTTACAATAGCGATAATGCGACAGCGACAACTCAATGCTCTATCATGTCATCATAAGTTTCTCCCAGCAGCCATTGCACAACATAGCGTTTGGTGACGAAAAGACGCTAGCATTGCTTAATCATCAAACGCCATGTTGTGCAATTGCTGCAGGGATTTTAATCCATTTTAAAGAAAGTCAATAGAGCGACGGTATAAAGACACGATGACGATAGCGCAATGGAAACTTACGATGATATGATAGAGTATCATCTCTTCAATATCGCCTTCTGTGTAATCGCTATCGGACCATCGTGTTATCGCTAGCGCAACACCACAACATTTCACCTTCTTTCATCGTGCCATCGCACCATCGTCATTGCATTGTCACTTCATTGTACTATCGCACCATCGCTTCATCGTCATCGCAGTATGGACGCAAATGTCGACTGAGCGATGATGCGATAGTGAACTGCAAAGCCTTATCCGGATTCCATACACATTTACTCTTTAAAAAGCTATCAAATCTATTTCTATGAAGAAAGGCCTTTTCAAATTGCTTGGTTCATGAAAATTTTCCAGTACATCGGAAAAAAAACCCTTCAAGTTGAAGAATCTTAAAAGTTAATTGCAAATCACAACCTCTCCTAAGTAGTGTTCAACCACACACATCACTGGACATTTTGTGATATTTTTTTTGGTTTGTTTAGATTTAAAACAAAATTGTGAATTTATCCAGAAACAAAACTCAGTTGATTTTTGTCAATATTATATATAACTTTTTGTAATTTCTATATTATTATTTCTACTAATCATGACTAATTAACATAAATACGAGATAAAAATTTCATAATTTTCATTTATTTAAAGATAGACAATTTTAATAGAAACCAACAAGAACTTAATAAGTTAGAGCTTATCTTATCACCCCAACCAAACATCAGATATCGGCAAAACCTTTGATCACACAGATTGTTAAATACTTCTATTTTCTGCACAAATTGTAATTACCAAGATTACAAACACAAAAGTAAACATAATGAAAATGTCTTAGAAAAAACATGTATGTTTTGCTAATTATATGAAGGAATAACAATTTGTGGAAATTTCCATACAGATTATATAAATAATCTTAAAAAACAATACCAAATAAATTAAAAAGAACCTTGCATTCTAGGACTCAGAGATTAAGAGTAATAATTTTGAATAAAAATATCATATCATTCCATTAAATATTTCTACTTTGTTAGAATGAAGTCAAGTTTTCCCTGAAAATATGAAAACAATGAAAGTGCATTTTATACAGTTTTATATAGTGTGTAACTAGAAATGATAAGTTATATGCTATATGTTTAGCCACAACAAGTGAGATTAAAGCTGGCAAAATAAGCTTGGTATACAAAATTGAGACATACTTCAATTATTCAAATATGCCAATGACATGCTAATGAAAACCTTTAAAATGCACTAGCTGTGAATTGAATAAAGCTGATCAAGAGTGTCTCAAAACGTTTCTAATTTGTGACGCACATTGTTGTATGCAAACATAAAGTGACATTGTTTATTCCAAAAATATATATCTACACAATGCAAACTACTATATATACCATTTAATGAACAAAGAGAGATTTTTCATTTATTATGCTATAACATAGGGATATGTTGCAGTTCTGTATAGACAACGAACTGTGGTCCAATCAAAGTCTCTGGGCACTGTTCCCGTTACTGGTCCTCCTGTGTTCCCTTTACTGGTCCTCCAGCGACTGATGTTGAGTGATAAAGTTCAACAGATCTATCCTGGTAGCAATGCCGAAAATCATCTGTTTCTTTGAAACAAAGTTATTGCCTTCATCTGCAATCAGATATTTTTTGTATATATTAACTTCAATGAACTATCAGGTGTCCTACATTACATTGACTCTGTCCTCTATTGCGTTCTATCATATACTTGGTTAAACATTCCTCACAGATTTTGATCAAGTAAGGAGGATTTTTATTGTAAAATAAATGTATTTTAAAACTCATCATGATCAAACAGTAGGGTGTGATAACATCTATTCACTGTTAAAATACAGGTATTTTTTTAATAAAAAAAGTCTATCTGATTTCAGTCTCGTAGCCTGTCCATGAAATGTCTAGAATATCTCCTTAAGATTTGAATTAAACTTTAATTGGAGTTCATTTGTTGTTTACCTACACTAGAATTCATGTTCTGTTGACTTAGTACATTGACAATCATTCTATGTTTACTTACACTAGCTTCATCTTTTAATTACACTTAAGTACATCCTTTTTCTTTACTTACATTGTCTTTGTCCATGAACAACCAACACAAAGTGGTCAGTGTCCAACATCCTGGATATTTCTCCTAGACTTGTTGCCATGGACACCTACAATATAGAAGTTGCATAGATTAAGTGTTATATCTAAACTATGATTTTAAATTAAAATAACTCAGTTTTTGAATCATAGGTGCTTCCAGTTTAAGTCAATGTGAAAAAAAAAAATTCACCCCATAGCTATTACATCAGCAAACCTGAAACCTCCAACATTTTGGTCTGTTTTATCGAGTGGTGAAGGTTTTATTGTTTTTACATACCATACATTAATAAAGACATTGTAACTGTTTATCCACAAAAGTAAACTCTTCAGGAAAAAAAAAAGTTGAAACAACTATAGTTTTAAACTTCAGTCACTTCTGGCTGAGATCAAAAGGCTACAATGGCAGTCAGCCTTGTTGATTTTTTTAGTGTAGGGATGATGATTTTTCTATCAACAGGTTTATTTATGATAGGAACACCTATGATTTGAATTTGACAAACTTCTGTTACATTCAAAACAAATATAAATGTGCAATGCTTACCATCTTAAATTGTTTGTACATGGCTTTTGACACTGGGTCAGAGGGTTTAACCTTTGACCTTACAACCTGAGCCATCATATTGCCAACAGTAACCATGCCCAATATGTCCCTGTAACAAAGGTAGAAATAAAGTATGTCATTGATCCTTAAGAATGAATAAAATGAATGGATAACTAGTTTATCCTGTTTAAAAGGGCAAGATCATCATTTTAGCTGAAAGCTTTCAAACTTAATATTCTTTTTCCATTCTGAATAATAACAATGCCTAGCCATAGTACTTCTAATAAAGAGATGACTGCAATCTATGGGCAAGTCAATATTTGAATTTCACCTGAATTCAACAATACCATTATGTGATAGCAGTAAAAGACTTTAACTAAAGACACACTACAGTAAATATTGAACATTATTATACTTTCATATTAAATAATGGAATCTGATTTGTTTGGATGCAGTTTATAATCTGTTCTATAACCCTCAGCATTACTTAGCAACAACCTTGGCAGCCTTTAACACAACAAATTGTTACATGCATGTAAATAATGCATGTACGGTTCACTGTAGAATATATACCTTAAAATTAAGAATTCATTATAATAAATTAAATAGTGCATGTTTGGGAGAATTATAGCTGAAATTGACGCCCCTCGAAAACCATAGTCAACCTCCGCTTCAAGTTGACACATCACAACGGCCCAGGACCATTCATCAGTGACGATGCACAAAATGATGATTTACTTACCCCGCATCGTTAACCACTGGCACCTGATCAAATCCTTCTTTGTTCAGAATTTCAAGTGTCTCTTGGATTGTGACTGTTGGAGTCACAGTCAAGGGAGCTCTTAATTGCAAGGCACTCACATGTAGGGAGGACCACCTTAGAACAGAAATCATCAGATGTAGTCAATATTTAAACTGTACGCTCAAAAGCACTTTACACAAAACTGAAAGCACAATTTCACCAACCATAAATAATAGCATTGCTACACATAATACAGTGCACAATTTTATACACATGCAATTTTAATAAAAATTTGAAATAATTCAAATGGACACAAAACCCATTTGAAATATAATTAAGGCTGTTTATTTATGTCTTACTTAAACTTAAAACTCCATAATTAAGATACGAAGCAAATTTAATTAAACTGGCGATGTCTTTTTTTAAAAGATTGAGTTTGTTATAAAAATCAGACATAAATTGGCAGTTAGACTTTAATGTTGTCAGCTTGTACAAACAAACAAAAAAACCCTAAAAGTTTAAATGAAAATTGGGATTCCCTTTAAACAAAAAACATATTAAGTATATATCTAAAATCATAATTTTATATACCTGATGTAAAAAAGAAAATTTATAATTTGCCTATATTTTTGATCTGAGTAGATTTTGATTATATTTCAATAAACAGGAAATGAAAATAAAAAATTCAAAAAAATCCTCACCTCCTTCCAAACAAAAATCATAAGATGTTTGATGCAAATCAAATGAAATGTAAATATTGTGTCAAAAACAAGACAATAACACCATGACTTTTATGAAAGAGTTGAAGGTTTTCTGATGAACTTGTTCTGGGTTTTCCTGCCCCCCATTCTTTTATCAGTACTGTGATTATTCTCCAGTCCCTTGTACAAACTTGATGCTATCTTTAACTTATTTCACGGTATTGTTCATATTGGGTTTATCTTCATTCAACTAATACCTATTTGTCTCACAAAGACAAGCAGTCTATTCAACTCCCCCTATTTATCATTTTTGTTTCATCCGTCCTGTGCAGTTGGATTTTCTCAAAACTCTTTGGCATTTTTTAGTTATGAAACATGTAAGACTTTTCTGATTGGTTGCTAAGTCAGACACAGCTTTTAGAAAGTCTAATGAAACATTCAGGAAACAATCTCTCAACAATGTGTATCCTTTGCAAAAGATATTGACAATGATGAAATTCTCAAAATGTCCATTTTTCAAAAAATGAATATCATTTTGGGTAAATTAGAACTGGAAGTTTAAAATTGAGTATAACCATCTAATTATTAAAGAACATTACATGGAAACATTAGATCATAGATTACTTGATTGTACCAATCTAAATGATTTTTTTTTTATTATGAATTGCATTGTTAAGCACAATTTTTACTTTGAATAACCAAGGCTTTTAGTATGATAACTGGTTTTTTATCCATTTTCTTTTAAATTTTTGAGAGACACAGCAAGGACTTTAACTTAATAAAATATGATTATTTAACCCATGTTATTTTTTAACAATATTAAAGCATTCCGTCTTTGTTTTATTTTAGATCATTCTGTATTTAAAAAAATTAGAAAGAGTCTTAAGTCCATTGTTGTATTAATTGTAGAAAACATCAGTTGCTGGACAGTGCACAAAGCATGTTATGTTTCATACACCTATGAATGTGACTGTGTACAGTATTGAAGAACATAATGAGTCACAGATGTTATAACACATGTGAAGTTTAGCAGTTTTTGACAGGTGATGAATTCCCTGAGATAGAAACCACAAATGCTGACCTGTTCTTTCCGTTTGTACTGTTAAAAGAAAATTAAAAAGATCCCCTTAATTCAATGTCAAGTCATTTCACGAAAAATCAATTCATCTAACGTATTTTTTTTTTTTTTGTAAAACAATCAATAAAATTAATTTTTAGATTTACATTAACTCTAACTTTATGCTCTTCATGTATTAATTTACAGATATAGCTATTAAACCATAAACATTTACTTATGAGATTCTCATTTGGCACATTACACATGTATGCTTATAGATATAATTTAGAGCTGAAGATAATTAATTCACTTATTTACATAGAAAGGTAAGAGGTTTCAGAAGATAGGCATGCAAACTGAAAGCACATTGACCTTATGTTTCTTATCTTAACTTTTACAGCCGTGGGAAATATGTTACACAATATACGATATATTTACAGTATTTACCATATGTTACTGTACGATATAATTACAGTATATACCATATGTTACACTGTACAATTTATTTACAGTATATACCATATGTTACACTGTACGATATATTTACAGTTTATACCATATGTTACACACTGTAGGATATATTTACAGTATATACAATATGTAACACACTGTACAAGATATTTACAGTATATACCATATGTTACACACTGTAGGATATATTTACAGTATATACAATATGTAACACACTGTACAAGATATTTACAGTATATACCATATGTTACACACTGTACGATATATTTACAGAATATACCATATGTTACACACTGTACAATATATTTACAGTATATACCATATGTTACTGTACGATATATTTACAGTATATACCATATGTTACACACTGTACGATATATTTACAGTATATACCATATGTTACACACTCTACGATATATTTACAGTATATACCATATGTTACACACTGTACAAGGCTGGATGGACAACAAATCCACCTTAAATTAAAAAGAATGGCCTGTTCATCGATAGACTACTTTTAAATAAAGAAAAAATCCATACATTAACTTTTAATTAAAATTTGAAGGTTTTTCTACATCTTTTTATAGAGCTTTTCTTTTATACAGACTAAGTCTAAAATGACCAAGAGTAAGACAATCTATCATCTCAAATAAAGTCCTAATATAACATGTTAAATTAAGTCCTAATATAACATGTTAAATAAAGTCCTAATATAACATGTTAAATAAAGTCCTTATATAACATGTTAAATAAAGACTTAATATTAACATGTTTAAAAAATCCTTATATAACATGTTAAATAAAGTCCTTATATAACATGTTAAATAAAGTCCTAATATAACATGTTAAATAAAGTCCTGATATAACATGTTAAATAAAATCCTAATATAACATGTTAATTAAAGTCCTGATATAACATTTTAAATAAAGTCCTGATATAACATGTTAATTAAAGTCCTAATATAACATGTCATATAAAGTCCTGATATAACATGCTAAAAAAATCCTTATACAACATGTTTAATAAAGTCCTAATATAACATGTTCAATAAAGTCCTAATATAACATGTTCAATAAAATCCTAATATAACATGTTAAATAAAGTCCTGATATAACATGTTGAATAAATCCTGTTATAACATGTTAAATAAAGTCCTGATATAACATTTTAAATAAAATCCTAATTTAACATTTTAGATAAAGTCCTAATTTAACATTTTAGACATAGTCGTTATATAACACGTTAAATAAAGTCCTGATATAACATGTTTAAAGTCTTTAATGACTTATGAAGGTCAGTTTGTGATTAGTCGTGTAAAATGATACATCAAGTCTTACTCTTTTATCTACGAAGGTCACTGGGTGGTGCAAACTTACCACTCATTAGATTTTCCTGATACATTAGTGGATTCCAGAAAATTCCTCTGACTCATCCAATCATCGCTGAGAAACTTTGTCCTATTTGAAATTAAAAAAAAAAAAAGATTTAAGATAAGAGTAATATTGCATTAACAATTCATACCAGGGAATATCAGGTTTAAAATAACAACTATCAGTGAATTAGTATGCTTATTAACTGAATAATCTATTTAAAAGAACAAAATGTTTAAAAATCATGTCAAACTTTTCTGTGCACACACAGACATGTGGACAAGGACTTACATGTAGTTTCTGATGGAGTCAGGTAGTATCACCACACATTTCTGGCCTGCTTTCATCCCAAAGTCTTTGATTGCCTTCAGAGCATTAGCCATGGCAGAGCCAGAGCTTCCACCTAGGACAGAAACATCCAATTAAAACCGGGACACATGTACACAATCTGTAAGCTATTGTTTTATGTATGTAAACCTGGACACATGTACACAATCTGTAAGCTATTGTTTTATGTATGTAAACCTGGACACATGTACACAATCTGTAAGCTATTGTTTTATGTATGTAAACCTGGACACATGTACACAATCTGTAAGCTATTGTTTTAAGTATGTAAACCTGGACACATGTACACAATCTGTAAGCTATTGTTTTATGTATGTAAACCTGGACACATGTACACAATCTGTAAGCTATTGTTTTATGTATGTAAACCTGGACACATGTACACAATCTGTAAGCTATTGTTTTATGTATGTAAACCTGGACACATGTACACAATCTGTAAGCTATTGTTTTATGTATGTAAACCTGGACACATGTACACAATCTGTAAGCTATTGTTTTATGTATGTAAACCTGGACACATGTACACAATCTGTAAGCTATTGTTTTATGTATGTAAACCTGGACACATGTACACAATCTGTAAGTTATTGTTTTATGTTTGTATAGCACTCCCTCAATATTTGGCCTACCAACTACACTTACACATCAATTTAGAGATAGGTGTATTTTATTTTGAGTAAAAAAAACCAAATTGAATGATGTTTCATTATTGTTTGAGTCAATCACTCCACCTTCTACAGGAATGGAGACATGGATAATGTCTCCCACAAACTTTCTCCTCTACTTTTTAGGAGCAGTTTTTAAAAATTGATTTAACTTGGCAAATTACAACAAGGTTAAATTTCTGACAGTGAAAGACTGATCTAGGCTTGATTACATTGAGACAGCAAGTTTAAACCATAATCTTTCAAGACTATTAAAATTTGGCACTTATTTGCCATGTCATTATTATTTTGCAGTATTTGATGCATCATATATTACATTACATATTTTCAAAATTGTTCTTACATACAGGTAAGCAAAAATATGTCTGTATAATAAATTCCAACTAAAAAAATGCCAATGTTATTCTCTTTTCCCTATAGGTCTGTTAATGTTACACAATAAAAAGATATACAACTTCTATCAAAGCAAAAATGATTTAAAGTTAGCTTTCTCAGGCACTGTTGCATTGTGTTAAGTGCTGCCACATTAACTTGACTGCCATAATGTGTAGAAGCATATTACCTCAATTCTTTCATTTTTAATGAAAAAATAGATTTTGAGTTATTCCCCTTTTCAAATCATGCTATGGAGATGAAAAAAATATCTGCCAGTCACATTGTAAATTTTTGCCAGATAAACTAAAGCAAATTTCTTTTTGGCAAGATAGACATTGCATATATATAATTTCTTTATTTACCAATTAAGGGCCCTCAAGGGGCAACATGAAGATTGCACATACAACATCCAATGTACCGTATATATACTCGCCTATAAGTATTGTTTGCCTATAAGTCGGTTGCCATTTTTCAGGTTCATTTACAAGATTTTGCCATTGACCCTCTTATAAGTCGGGTAATTTTTTCTGGATAATCAGTCTACAGATTGTCGATCAAATAAGCACATTTTATCAAGCATTACTTAATATTCTAGCTAAAAAATATTGGTGTGTGACCCCTCTGTTGTCATTTGTAGATACAATGCATTTTAAGTGTTGGTGTTAAGACATCTATCCTGGATTAATAACTTTCGATTTTGGACGCCATTTTTTTTTTTTTATACACTAATGAAAACTTGTCAAAGCTTTAAAAATATTTTAAATACTATTGAAAATAAAATGATAGTGACTTTGATCCCCTACTGACTGATTAAGATGGTATAGCCCCTTTTAATAGTGGTGTGTTAGCTTGTGTTGTTTTAGGTGACATGCCACCTACAGCCACCAATATAGCTATTATCACCTCATGCAGGTGTAATTAATTATGAATAATTATAAAACGATCTTTATTTTTTTAAAACAGACCAGCAATTATTCTGGTGTTTAATTTTTAAGTATTAAACAGAAATTGCTGTTCTGTAATCCAACTAGATCGCTTTTAGACGCCTTTTTTTTTAAGAGTTTTCTGTAAACAGAGTTATCTTTCTTGAAGTTTGTAACTTACGATTTTGGACGCCATTATATTTTTTAAACACTCAATACAACTTGATTATAGCTGAAAAACTATTTTAAATGCTACTGGAAATAAAATGACAGTGATTTTATCCCCTACTGACTGATTAGGGTTGGTAATTAGCCTCTTAAACTCAGTGTTGGCTTGTGTAGTTTTAAGTACAGTTATACCTACAGCTTTTATCACCTCAGGCATAAATAATTGCCTGTTTAAATAAAAAATACTTTTTCATATTTTGAAGAAATACAGTTGAAACTTTCAATGTATTTATTAATGTGTTTATCTTTTAGTAATTAAAAAATGAACATGTCAAGTATAGGGATCGCAAGTCAAAAGTTGGAAGCAAAATGGCACCCAAAAACGAAGTTTTACTCAGTGGAAAAATTATCTGATTGTATGTCATGCCTATGAGTTGGACCCCTACTTTTCATTCAAATTTCTACTCCCAAAATACCGACTTATAAGCGAGTATATACGGTACATAAAACATTCAATAAACATATACAAGAGGGAGAGTTGGATGATTGAAAGATGATTGTTGAGTTGGATAGATGATTGCATATATTCACTGCCTACCTACTTACCACACAATAGGCCTTCCTGTCGAATCATGCGGCGAGCCATGATGAAGGACTCCTTGTCATCGGATTTATACCATTTATCTACCAGCTGTAAACAAGTACAAAAATCATTATACCATTATATCCAACTGCTTTTAACAAGTATACAATTCATTTTACATGTACCATTATCCAACAGCTGTAAACAGGTACAACAATCATCAGCACTAGAATTAGAACCATTTTATCAAGACCTTGGACTTTCGGTAGGATGTAATTATCTATTTCTTGCATCAAAACAAGTGAAAAATGATGCTGGTTTCAAGTGAAATATACACAGATGGCATAACTTAGCTCAAAAGCCAGACATATCTTTGTTAATTTTTAAAGAGCCATGACTGAGTGGTCAGCAATGAAATAAACAGGCCTACATCACATTGCTGTTTGACGCATCTACCCAAAGTCCAAGCTCTTGTTAAAATGGTTCTACTTGGGGACTTTGTCTACGGTCAATCATGAATATAAAATAAAGGACTCCTTATTGACTGATGATATTATAACAAAAACATACTAGTCCATGTGTCTTACACAGAGTAAAAGTATATTTATTTTCCCATCCTACATGTACCATCAAACACTTGTAATACAAGTTTCCCCTTTCCCTCTACCACATACTGTAGGTACAGATGGCTTTGGGTAAAGATACATTTTCCCTCTTCTCTATCAAACACTAAAGGCAGAGTAATTTCCCATCCGCTCCCCCCCCCCCCACCCCCCAATGGAATTTACATTTACTGATGTATAAACCATATTAGGTCAACTACAAACTATGTAACTCATAACATATAGTTCCTTACTTTTCTGTCAATCACTGTACAAGTAACTACAGGCAACTTTTTTTACTTTTCTGTCACACACTGTAGCTATAGAAATTTCTGTCACACACTGTAGCTATAGAGATTTCTGTCACACACTGTAGCTATAGAGAATTTCACTTACCTTTCTGTCACACATTGTACATTGTAGCTATAGACACTTTCCTTACCTCTCCGTCACACGCTGTAGCTTTAGACAGTTTCCCTTATCTTTCTGTCACACGCTGTAGCTATAGAGATTTCTGTCACACAATGTAGCTATACAGAATTTCCCTTATCTTTCTGTCACACGCTGTAGCTTTAGACAGTTTCCCTTACTTTTCTGTCACACACTGTAGCTATAGAGAATTCCCCATACCTTTCTGTCACACACTGTAGGTATAAAATCGTAGCCCACTCCTTCCACTTCATAGAACGTGACGTCAGTTTTGTTAAGAGATTCTGGCTCTGCGATTACAGACCCTAGAGGATCCACTCCAATCACCTGTAAAATGTCAGTACACTGTTTTAATAAAAACAGAAGAAAAAAGTTTATGGATCTGTGTGTGTATTTAACCATTAAACTGCTCTGGTAATTCTTGGACGTCAAGGAATGCATTCATTCATACATGGACAACTGATATGAGTTTCATCATATTTGTATGAATATATTGTTTACAGGGCAATATTTGCCTCCATATTATTTTCGCCCCTTTCGTCCTCTTTGTCACTTGGTGAATTTAAGACTGGGCGAATTCCTATGTTTTATATTATTTCTCTTAAAAAACAACAGTGTCTGGGCAAATTCAAGACGGGGCAAAATTGTTTGCAAGTGTAGATTGGCGAAAATTACATGGGACGAAAATAACCCTGTATACAGTATTCAATTTCCTTGGGGAATGAGGGGAGAGGGGGAATCTCAGTTGATGTAAACATGAAGATACAATTGTCAATTGATAACATATTTTGGATAAGAATATGTTTCTGAGAAATTTGAAAAATTAACCTGTTTTCATTAACTACAGTCTTTCCTTACAGTTGAGATACCTGGCATTGATTTACCTGTCATTCTGGGGTAATTTACCTAAAGACTTACCTTACAGTTGGGACACCAGACCTTGATTTACCTGTTGTAATGAGGTAATTTGCCTACAGACTTACCTTACAGTTGGGACACCTGGCCTTGATTTACCTGTTGTAATGAGGAAATTTACCTCCAGACTTACCTTACAGTTGGGACACCTGGCCTTGATCTTCCTTGCGATTCCTGTCAGAGTTCCTCCTGTTCCGGCCCCGACCACGACCATGTCCACTTTATCTGTATAAAACAAGCCACACTGTATAAATCTACACAGCAGTCATTAGAAATACTACCAAAGATACTCGGGTTGCTAGAAATTGAATGCAGTTTTGAAACAGCCAACAAATACTACTTTGACCATTCAACTACTGACCATCACAAGCCTGCAGAATTTCCTCTGCTGTCCCATCAAAGTGAGCCAAGGGATTGCTGGGATTGCGGTACTGAAATCACAGTACAATGAAAAAAAATAAAAACTATTCCACTGGATATGAAAAAAGGCAGGACTAACCTATTTGTGTCATCAGGTCTCGGAAAAAATCACAACTGCCCTACACACCAAAGGTGTCGTGGCCAGCAAGTAAGCGACATGGCCAGCAGTTGCCAAAGAGTGTTAATACAATAAAACAAAGTGAAGCTTACAGATAAAACAACTGACTTTTCAAGAACTTTGTAATGTTGTGTTGTGCAAACACTCAGTTACTAAACGACAACAGGTATAAATACCTGGTCCAGTATGTGGGCATTGGGGATTTCCTCCATCAGCCGCTTGGCCACGCCTATGTGAGACTCAGGGGAATCAAACGCAGCACTGGTTGGGGTCCTCACAATCTCTGCCCCCAGGGCCCGCAGAACGTCCACCTGTGTCAGAAATCAGCTCAATGTCTTATCTACACCTTCTTGTGAATTCAAGTGCCTACCTGTGTTAGGTCAATTATTTCTACTTGTGAGATTACTTAATCCTTATCAATGATATGATACCAATTCTGTCTAAGCTAACTGGCTCTACCTGTAGGAATGATACATATTTCTAATTATTTGGTAAGTTGGCTATTTTCCTATTGCATCATATGCATTAAAACAACATTGAAAAAGTCTGATAAGAGATACTTTTTCTATTTATATTATAAATAGTGAAATCCAATATTAGGGTTATTTTCAGTTAAAGATATCCATAGAATGATTTTGATATGTCTTTGTATGCAAACAAGTTAAAATAAGTTACATATTTCCCCCTATCGCCTAACTTTTTACCTGTATATTTCCCCCCATCGCCTAACCTTTACCTGAATATTAGCGAGCGAAGCGAGCTCTAAGAACCAGTGTGCGCAGGAAAAAGAACAAGCTAAACCTACAGTTCATCAAACAAAATTTTTTGTCTACGTCCCATAATGCTCTCTAATGTTTTCACCCGTGGTGCTCTGCCAAAAATGGCTGACTTTTAACTCGTAATTTACGGTGACTTAAAGTTTGAAGACACGTTTTGAGTACCGCATATGCTTTGGCGAGACTCAAAAGATTTATTACATGCTTCCATACATCCGTATTGAGTTGGGAAACGTAAACAAAGACGAACAGTCATGGATGACGTCACAGTGCACTCGCGCTATATTTCCCGCGATAAATTTACAGGTGGATCAAACATCTGTAATGCATGTACTAGCTATTTCAGTATAGACTGCGATACCTGCCTCATTGACATATGATTATTATTTTTTTTTTAATATACAGATTTTATGTATATATATTAGCAAGAGCCATACTTTACTGTCATATCGATCCATTTTTAAGCTAATTGTGCATGCATAAGTAGGGAGGAATTAAACAATAGGACATTTTGAACTAAATAAAAAGGAATAAAATGAAAAAATAAACAGTTTAAAAAATTATATAGATATTGCATATAGTCGGACCATTAAATTTAAAAGTGGGAAATTACACACCTACAAACAGGTACCAGGCTCTCTCTCTCTCTCTCTCTCTCTCTCTCTCTGGGAATGGGGTTGCGCTGTATGTATCATAACCATTAAAATTAGTACCTTTCGCATACTTATTGTAGAGCAATACTCTCTCAAAAATTCTATGACGTTCGTTGATACCTAAATAAAACTATAAGTTGACAATGATGCAAGGTATGTGTAATTCTTGCTGCGCTCGCCAGAACAGTAGCACCGTAAAACATATTATATCTCTATCGCCTAACCTTTACCTGTATATTATATCTCTATCAATTAACCTTTACCTGTATATCATATCTCTATAGCCTAACCTTTACCTGTATATTATATCTCTATCGCCTAACCTTTACCTGTATATTTGATCTCTATCGCCTAACCTTTACCTGTATATTTGATCTCTATCCCCTACCTTTACCTGTATATTATATCTTTATCCCCTAACCTTTACCTGTATATTATATCCCTATCGCCTAACCTTTACCTGTATATTACAGTATATCTCTATTGCCTAACCTTTACCTGAATATTTGATCTCTATCCCCTACCTTTACCTGTATATTATATCCCTATTGCCTAACCTTTACCTGTATATTATATCCCTATCGCCTAACCTTTACCTGTATATTACAGTATATCTCTATCGCCTAACCTTTACCTGTATATTTGATCTCTATCGCCTAACCTTTACCTGTATATCATATCCCTATTGCCTAACCTTTACCTGTATATTATATACCTATCACCTAACCTTTACCTGTATATTACAGTATATCTCTAATGCCTAACCTTTACCTGTATATCATATCTCTATCGCCTACCCTTTACCAGTATATTATATCTCTATCCCCTAACTTTTACCTGTATATTATATACCTATCACCTAACCTTTACCTGTATATCATATCCCTATCGCCTAACCTTTACCTGTATATTATATCTCTATCACCTAACCTTGACCTGTATATAATATCCCTATCGCCTAACCTTTACCTGTATATTATATCTCTATCACCTAACCTTTACCTGTATATTATATACCTATCGCCTAACCTTTACCTGTATATTACAGTATATCTCTAATGCCTAACCTTTACCTGTATATCATATCTCTATCGCCTAACCTTTACCTGTATATTTTATCTCTTTCTACCTGTGATAAAGCATTACCTTTTCCATGCTCATTTTTTCGGGCATCACAATGATACATCGGTATCCCTTCACAGCAGCACCCAGTGCAATACCAATACCTATATCAAAGGGAGAAGCCACTCAGGTGAAGATGTAAGTATTAAAATAATGCATACATATATATACAAAGTATTTTTCCCTCTACAGTTGCAACAAAAGCCTCACAAATATGTGCATTTAAATGGAACCGTTGTAAACCATTTTTGTACTGTACAATACTAGTGTTTACAGTCTTACTCAACAGTATTACTTTTACCTGTATTGCCTGACGTTGGTTCAATGAGCACATCTCCAGGTTTTAGCATCCCAGCAGCCTCTGCATCCTCAATCATCCGCAGACCAATCCGATCCTTCACGCTACCCCCCGCATTGAAAAACTCACACTTGGCATCTATAAAAAGATGGACGTGATCATTAATTAATTAGAAAAAAACAAACATCAGTACAGTATCAAACACATGTGTACGTATTATACAATACTAATAGTATGTATTATACAATTATACTAATAGTACATATCATACAATACTAATAGTATGTATTATACATATACAATACTAATAGTACGTATTATACAATACTAATAGTACGTATTATACAATACTAATAGAAACTTGACTTTACAATCCACCAACTCTGAAATTGATAAAGTACACTCTTTAAGAAATATCCTTTTCATCAAGGATGTTCATTTTTCTTTAGACAAGAAAAGCATTTTAGTCACGTTCATGTACATTACATACAAATCATATTGTTTTAAACATTAAAAAGCTTTATTTTATTAAAATTTTCCACATGAATCCAAAACAACTATTCAAGATTACCTTGATGTTACTGTTACCTTTGAATTGACATAGGTAATCAACTATAACTTAAATAATTATATCACTTACTTCTGCATAAAAATTCTTCAATGGGTGGGAGGGAAGCAAAATTGTAAATAGAAAAACATATGGATATATATTTCCAGGAAAATTTAAATTTAAAAATTTTTAGAGTGAATTCCTTACAAACATCACATGGAATGTTCTCTTCTTGCGTGATCCTGTTGACTTTCACCAGTGGTGTGTTACCAATATTGTACAACACATTCGGCATTATCTTAGGTTTGGGTTTCCTTAAATGGAAAATTGATATCAAATGAGGCAAAATTAACACAAATACTTAAAAAAAATACTATGACTTATTGAAAGTAATCTATCCATCACATTTTCAAGGAAATAAAAAATAAAATAATATTAAATAGCATGTTGTGATCAAATACAAAAAAAACCTTTAAATAAATTAGAAAGCATTGATGCAAACTTCATGTTCACAGTAAACCATACTGTATCAAAACCACATGACCACACAATGTGTGAAAAAAAGAAAGGATCTACAACAAGCAAAACGGGTCTCCTCTCAGATACCCAAACATATTTATACTGGTATGAACTTGATAACTTGAATTTCTAACACATTCTTCACTGTAACTATATTTAATAATTTTATAATGTTGAAATATAGCATTTATTGAATGGTATAACATAACCTTTTGCATCTGAAAAGCTACCAACCAAATGTTTCATTGTCGTCCTATTTAGCAAATAATCTAGATTTTAAAACTTCTCCAGGAAATAAAAATAGAGTGATTTTTAGCTGTATTAGGGAGGCAAAGTAAATAGCACAGATTGTTAGGTCTCAAGAGAGTTATTTCCCATTGGACATCACACTGACGAGACACAAGTGACTTCAGTACATGCATAATCATTGTATATTTCTACCTTGCTCTGATTTTTTATGCTTCCTTTCTAAACAATTCTAAATTATAATTATATTGTCAAATAAAATGACTTTTCCAAGAAAAATTTAAAAAGTAAATAAGATTATTCTTTAAATTTTATTCTGAATCTTTAAGACCTGCACTCCTTCATGTCCTTGGCAGTTGTAAAAAATATAGAATTTCCGAATTCAAAATGACAGTGAAATTTACATCAAATGTTATCTGCTACTACAGTCTACACATAAGTTGAAACAAGCACTTACAGCTCCTTATGGATATGAGGAGACTCTTTCATCGACTTGGCCTCGTAATATGTGCATTTACTTGGCAAGTCTGGTCTCTGCCAGTTACGGAAAGGACTGGCATTTGCCGCAGGACAACTCTTTTCTGACATTTTCTAATATTCTACAATTATAGAAAAGGCACAGTGAGTAGTTACAATTAGAAAAAAGCCCAGCGAGTGGGAACTCAACAAATTTAGATACTATGCAGTAATTTGAGAAAAGGACTATGTGCGGTATGGTCTAATATATGCCCCCAATTTTAACCAATTTTTAAATAGTGTCGTATAAAAATCAAATCTTCATAAATCATTGTACAGTGGACGTCTATCACTTTAATCTTGATTTTAACCACCATTGCTCATTGGCTATTTATCTATGATGTCAAATTTATGACCTTTTTCACGCAAATTTGCCAACGGATGAAAATATTCTCATTTTTGCTTTATATTTTGCATTCGGAAGTATAGAGCGCAGGTCTGCTCGAGTGCGATTTTAACATATGTTTTTCTTCAGATTATTACACACATTATACTAAAAAATGGTACTTGAGCAAGCCTGCGCTCAATGTTTCCCAGTCGAAAAACCATCGGAAAACACAAATATTTTGCTTCAAAACATCAATTTATCAAAATTAGGCAATCTTCATGACGTCATTTCTACATTATGACGTCACAGTGGTGATAACCTTTTGCACCCTTATTTTTAAATATGATTCTTACTATCTTCACCCTTATTTTTAAATATGATTCTTACTATCTTCACCCTTATTTTTAAAGCGCTTTATAAAACTTTAATTTTGGGGGCAAAAAATGCATAAAACCGCACATAGTCCTTTATCCTATATTGTCTAAATGATGTTTCTCGTGATATTACTTGATTGGCATTCCTAAAAAAAAATACATGTCAGAATATTTGATTTTAATAACAATAAAATGAGAAATGCCATCTACTGCAGTGGGTCTTGATTAGATCATAGCAACACATATTTCATCTTCATTTTTGACCATTTCGATCCTTATTGCTTTAAATTATATGGGAGAATACATACATTATTTATGTCTACATGTAGTATAAATATATCTGTAAACAGAAACATCTGCTATAGAAAAAATCACACAAACCGTGTTTAATTATTTAAAAAAACCCGAATGGGCCTGTTTTAAAAAATCAGTCATGCAATTGTCAAAATATATGACAAAAAGTAACAATCAGGAAGCGTGATCATTTATAAACATGATAAAATATAGCGTTACATCATTCATGGTCTTTCAGACATACCTGCTTTTTTGATATATGTAATTTTACATATCAAAGCGATTTATTAAAAAAAAAACTGTGTCCAAGATATAGAATAAGTTACCTGGCCAAGCCTCCACGGTGTACAATTTTGATTGGTCGAGTTGTGGTTTGGTGTCATATGACCTTCACCTTTCTCTATTTACCAAATTTATTCTCAAGTGCGCACTTGTTGACCAAAATTATGTGATGGACTATATGAATGATAAAAAAATATGAATAATTGGAATAGGATATGTTCATTGACAAATTAATAATAAAAAAAAAATTCGGCTGTCGGTCGGCACACCCTACAGTAACAACTCCGAGTATCTTTCGTCTGACTTATCTAAACCCGATTCCCCGTTCGTCGGGAAAAGCTGTGTTCGTCTGCTGGGGAAATGTTTCAATATTTTTCATTTCTGTCATCGTTTGTTGGTAAGGTTACATTGTGCTTTTTATTCGCATTGAAATTTAATGTTACCATAGTTCTGTTATTAATCAACATTTCCTAAAGTTAACAACTGAGCAAGTTGGCAGTTGCTATTATAGTTCCTTGTACAGTGTATCAATCAAGCATAGCTAAGTTTGTACAACATGCCAATGGCCCAAAGACACCTTCACAGTAACTTCAATACTGCTCTTTTGCAGGGAAAAAAGACATAGTTTGTTGAAATTTGACGTAACGGTAATTATGTCGTTTAATCGTCTACCTATAGTATATTCTGGCTATTCACTCTGGTGCCAAAATTATGTCATTCTTTTTTCTTTTCACTACATGTATATATATTCCATTGAAAACTAACATTTTTAAAGAAATGTTAATAGGTAGCCCCTTGACTAGTTTTGAAAAGACCTGGAATTTAAATTTTATCTAGGTTTTTTTTTTTGGTGGCATCATATTTGAACTATTTTTCCAACCTTCTGTAAGCTATATAGTGTTCATGAGATTTCATATTTATAATTAAATAACATCAATCCAAAGTAAGATATTTGGCTCATGTATCACAAATGATATAAATAGAACTCTTTAAAAATATCTTGGTGTTAATTGTGTTTGAAATATCAAGATATCAATTTTCCCAGTAAATAATGTTTTCAATCTTGTTTCTCAAGAGTCTTTTAAATGTAAAGAAAATTGATAAAGCTGCTGTATGTGTTTCGGTTTCCCTACATACTTGCCAACTGACCCGATTTCGTCGGATCACACCCGATTTTTCGACCCTTCACCCGATTATTTTTTATGACCCGGCGGGTCATGCTTTTCACCCGATTTTTGTCGAACAACCCGAAAATCTCCCGATTTCCGGATTTGGTTCGTAAATTACGTTGCTCGTTTGATTCCCAGTTATGAACCCAAGCTGAGCTTGGATTTACGTAAACAATGCCGATGGCTATAAAAGTCATCATACAATGTTCAGGAAAGTGTTAATTGTTATCGTGAGTTGTTTTGACAGACCGAGGGCTTAAATCATTAAGTACGATAGCTTCCAATAAGAAAAGGTCTTCATCGGGGCCAGCGGAATCAAAACCAACAAAAAGAAAACGATATTTTTGTACCTATTAACTTATCTGGAAAATGAATTCCCATGGGTAAAACAGAGTAATCGAGTACAAAACGAGGCTTTTTGTTTTCTGTGTAACGCACATTTGAATATTGGATCTTGTGTCCAAAATGATATAACTAAACATTTAAAAAACGCTTAAGTTAGTAAAAATGCTTTTAATACACAAAAAAGTCTTCCAAGTCACTGACAACTTTCATGCCATCGTTTTCAGAGTTCAAAAGCAAGGTTAATGTAGCAGAAACTCTTTTTGCCATTTTTTTAGCTGAACACAACCTACCATTTTCTGTACCAGACCACTTTACAGAATTCAAAATCAGCAACTGTTAGGTACAATGCTTCTTTGCAATAAAATATTACACAATACCTTTTAACACATATTTCTATTGTATATATCGTTGAAATGCATGATAAATATGTCGTGAATGTCGTTATGCGCTATGACCAGATTTTTTGCTTTCCAAATCTGGTCATGACCAGATTTTCACATGTTGGAGGTTGGCAAGTATGTTTCCCTACCATGAAAGAGTCACAATATTCTTGTTCTTATGATTTTGAAAATGTATGTTCATGGAGAACATTTTTTGGGTATTTCCATTTTAATATGTGACAATCAGACTGGTTTGAATACCAGTGCCAGATAGCTTATGTGGTAGAGCACCTGACTAGAGGTTTAGGGGGCACAGGTTCGGATCCCGGTCAAGTCTGTCATTATTTTTCCCCTCCCCGATACATTTGGTGCTCTGACCAACCCCTGGAACATGGAACTGACAGGAAAACTTCTTTCAAGGGAAAGAGCCTGGAGTAATCTTCAAGGGCAAAGATATTAATTTAAGAGGTAGGGGGAGATGTGATGATCAGACAAGTTTGAATACCAGCGCTAGATATATCAGTTGGTAGAACACCTGTCTAGAGATTCAGGAGGCCAGTGTTCAAATCTCAGTCTAGTCTGTCTTTATTTCTTCCATCCTGTTGCATTTAGTACCATACCCTTCCCTGGAACTTACAGGTTAACCCCTAATGCCAGGGGAAAGAGCCTTAAATAACAGAAGTGATCTTTGCGGACAAAGATCATTTTTAAAAGGGGGAGGAATGTGACGGTCAGATCGCTTCTGAGTCACATGCCGGCGCCAGAGAGCTCAGTTTGTAAAGCACCTGACTAGAAATTCAGGTGGTCCATGTTCAAATCTCAGTCTGGTCTGTCATTATTTCTTCCTTACCATTACAGTAATGTTTAAACGTATAATTTGGTCTTTCTTTGCCTGCAATCCATATTTTTTTTTTTTATAAAAGATAATCATGTTTAAGATTTCTTTAGTGGAAATACATTTAGAGAAAATAAAATTTTGGTTCTATAAAAATTGAAAGAAGTATGACAGCCATTATTTGTATAATAATATCATCTTTAATGCTAATTTAAAAATTAAAGATTTAATTTTTTTAACCCAGCCAGCTCAGTTTTTGAATGTACCAGTTGTATATGATGATATCAGTAAGATATTTATATCAAGAGCTACAGTGTAATGCAATTATAAAGTTCTTGAAAGTGTTTTCCACATAAACATTTTGTACACCATAATTAACATTGGTAGAGTATAACCTACCTATACATTTATAGTGTTACTTTTAAACAAACTAATAGAGAATAGTCTAATTAAAAGAAACATATAATTTCTCAAAATAGACTCCTGTCCTCACACTGCATGTTAAATATTGAATCTGGGAGGTACCGTGCAGGAAAATAGCAAGCAAGATAGATTAATCTTAAGATGCTTGTGACACCCAGTGTTTTATTTTATTCTCCAGTGCCCACATCATACAAATTCGATAAGAAAAAAAATACATAATCGAGTTGTATTATCAATAATTATTATATTACCAAGTTGTTGGGTTCACAACATATATCTACCTTGGTTGGTCTCAGTAAATTTATTCATTTTGCTCTTTTTTATGTAACATTAAAATATTACATTGATTTGATTTAAATTTTATTTTAATTTTTTTATCTACTTTTCAAATGGAGGACACATTTCTCTTCATTCTCCAGTGCCCACATTATACAAATTTAATAAGGAAAAAATACATAAGGGAGTAAGTTATTTTCTATCGCCATGTTCATTTTAATTTGGTTCAGAACATGCATCTTCCTACCACAGTTGGTTGCATCTCATGAAATGTACATTACATTGATTCCAGGTTCATATATTATTGCAATTTATTTGATTTATTTTACTGTATGTCTGTATATTCTACAATAGTACTTCTTCAACAATCACTGTTTTACAACTATGTGATTGTACAAACAATATGACAAATTGTATGTTAATTAAAAGTTAAAATAGTTACTGTTCAGTATCTGTTACACATGTTATATACACAAGGATTGAACTGTTGAATACAGTGAATGCATAAATTGAAGTGATTATTCAGTATGTGATGCTTTTCATATAATAGATACATTCTGTTGACTACACCTATATTTAGTTGTAAATACTCTTGAAATTAATTTCAACTGATTTATTCAGGATATATTAATCATGAAGTGATACTTCACAATATAAAACACATGCAAAAGCGAATGTTCTGAAAGATCAGAATATGTTCTTTAATGTTTAATACTGTGGAATCATTAGATTTCGTGGTGGCTCAATTTTCGTGGAATTTGTGGGTACCTCTCATCCATGAATTAACATCCTCCACGAATTATATATTAGGGTTAAAAAGTCATATTTCGTTTTGTAGTGTAAGAAAATACACGAAATTACGTCCCCACGAACCTATAAAATTTCAGCAATCCACGAAAATTGGCCCCCACCAAATTTGATGATTCCACAGTAATAGATACAAGCTAGAATTTTATGTTGAACTATATTACGATATATGTATAAATTAGCAAGACATTAATTTGGACAATAATTTGGGTTAATTTTATTAATTTACTCTGAGCAAATACTGATATGAGAGAGAGAGAGAGAGAGAGAGAGAGAGAGAGAGAGAGAGAGAGAGAGAGAGAGAGAGAGATCAAATTTAGTTATTCAATTTTTTTATTGCATTATACTCCAGATACATGTATATGTAAGATAAGTCATCAACAGCAATATAACAGACAGTCTGCCAATATCATGGTCAGTGTACAAGCCTTAAAGATAATTAGTAGCAAGTATGAATAATTAAAAAACTCCCAGAACAGTTCTGGTGGTTGTATAGTGATGAGATTATCTGTAATTATTTGTTTAATGAAATTTACTGGAATTGTGGTAAACACAGCTCTGATAGAGATCTGAGAGAATATGACAGATATGAGTACAAATAGTCTACAGATGCAGAAAACACCCATAAACTTCAGATATCACACATGCAACTATTTTATTTTTAGCTGACAAAGGACGCATTATCCTATTGATTTCCTGAATGTGTGAACAAAGAACTCGGATCTAATAAGATTGCATGTAGAGGGTGGTAGTTCTATTCCCAGTCTCTGTCAAACAAGAGAGTCATGATGGGCCAGCTAGTCTTTGTTATACATCGTGTGCATAATTGATTAATTAACAGTCACACACCTCATAGACTCTGAGTATGAAGGTAACCTCTGCCCTGAAGTGATGATAATTGAGCCCATTGGTCTGTGAAGGTGCTGCATTTTTTATGATGTAAAACAATAAAAACTATTGGTGTCAGAAATTCATTTTGCATCACTGGCTCCAAGCCTAATGTGTTAGCTAGATTTTTACCAGTAACATTAATTATATAGATCTCAAGTTATAGGGAGATGAATATTGTTGATTGATGAGCATGCATGTACATACATGTATTACATTTTTAACCGGGTTTTCCAACGGAAAAATCCGGTTATTAAAATGGTGAAAATGGCGGGCGGGCGGCTGCCAAAAGGGTACCTTCATTGTACGGATAACTCCTCCTACAGTTTTCAAGATAGGAAGTTGTTCTTTTGCAGATCAATTGTACATATATCAGAGGTGTGCATATTGCTAGGATTTAGATTTTCAATAATTTATGGAAAAAAAAACTAGCTTTTGAACTTGGTCATTTTTTGGCAAAATATTGCATATAGGGTACCCTCATTGTACGGATAACTCCTCCTACAGTTTTCAAGATAGGAAGTTGTTCTTTTGCAGATCAATTGTACATATATCAGAGGTGTGCATATTGCTAGGATTTAGATTTTCAATAATTTATGGAAAAAAAAACTAGCTTTTGAACTTAGTCATTTTTTGGCAAAATATTGCATATAGGGTACCCTCATTGTACGGATAACTCCTCCTACAGTTTTCAAGATAAGAAGTTGTTCTTTTGCAGATCAATTGTACATATATCAGAGGTGTGCATATTGCTAGGATTTAGATTTCCGATAATTTATGAAATACCAGCTTTTGAACTTAGTCATTTTTTGGCAAAATATTGCATATTGGGTACCCTTTCACCTTATCCATTTCACTGGATACGGGTTGACATGGATTATGGATACAGTTCACATAAAAGAAAACCCAGTTTGCTGTCACATTGACAGCTTTTCACTTGTAAAAAATATTATTTGGAGCAAATCAAACTCCATAACCCCCTCCCTCCCAGTCCCATCCCCTCTCCAACAACTTGCTGACCCTAAAATTAACAGCAGCCATATAGTATCGTTTCAAACCAAATTTTGTTCCATTGATCCAGTTAAAATACATGCATATATATAATTTGCATGGTTATTGTCACAGGATTCTAATAACCTCAATTTAAACAGACTTGATAAAGCTTTGTTCTCTGGATAAAATCTAAAAACCCCTGTCAATGAGATGCTGCTTTTACTAATCAGCCCAATGTGATCAATAACTAGACAATGCTTTGTCTTTACAGTATCGGCGGGTCTGTTGACACTCCAGGGCCCAGACAATCGCACGGCGGTGCTACACCGTGGAGCTAATCTGAGCTGTAATATTCTGAAGGATGGCAAGGCTCTCGCCAGTCTCCACGAGGTGGAGGAGCCGTACAGACTCACCTGGAGCTTTACAGGTAATTAGCATTAATAGGCTCATTACAGGTGTGTAGTACTAGCTGAATGAGTGGCCGCTAATCAATAGATTTTATAAATAACAAAGTGTATAGTCAGTCTGTTCGTGCAACATAATTAAATGTCATTCATTAGTTTTTATATTTTATTCTATTATTTATGCCTTACAGTCCTTAAATTACAAGATCAATATTCATAAACAGAATAGAAAGTAAACAATTTCATAGAAGCCGAATTCTAGCATAAACTAAAACTATTTTTTCATAGCTTCTTCTTTGCAAGAGCTTATATAAATATATTTCAGTGAATATTTAATGAATAATGGAGTGAGAGAGGATAATGATATAAAGATATAGCTTTTTAAAGACTTCAGAAATTCCTCCATTGTCCTCTGCGACTGTCAATATACCGATATACCTAACAATTGTATGGACTTCTTGCTGTCATTATAGATCTTGATTTTTGCAAGTATTGATATCAGAATTTCTTATTGAGTTGAAACTTGTTAGATATGTGACCACGCCCGGATGTCTGGTACATAACTAGGCGATGGTGCACGTTCATTTGGGGAATTAAGCTCAAGGGGAATAAGTAAATTAAGAATACACAAAGTCCAAATGGCAGGATATGAGAAATGTTTATTAAAGATTGAATGTTAAATAATCCAATCTACACACGCAGGTAACAACATTAATGAGCAAGTCTTGTTCCTAACTGTAATTTAGAGAAAGGGGCCTAAACAGATGAATTAGAAATTTGTCTCCTAACACTCTACATGATTTCCTAGCTTCGCCCTACATCCTTTTAGTCCGAAGTCTCAAAGCTAACTCTCTCTCTCTCTAAAAGAACTCATGTACAAGAATTAATTTCTCTATGAATTGCCTAAGGTCAAGTTGTCACTTAGGGCTAATCAAATAATTAAGTTATCAGTGTCATCCCTTTACACCTATGAGGGCCCAGTGCCATGAGCAGTGTCACTGACAATAAAGATTAACAATTACTGTGAAATCACTAAATATTCTAGGGGATTAAGAAGTAAACAACAGCTTGGACAACCTTTAGAAATAAATAATAAGGAATGCTTTAGATGTCAATAAGGAATTGCTAAGTATGGGAACATATAAGATAAGAATAAAGTAATATAAAATAGACTATGAAAATATATGCTAAAAGTTATCAAAAGTGAAATGGATGTCATTTCACTGGTGATAGATATATAAAAAATAGAAATGCATTGTCAATAATCTTTTGTTGAATCCAGGCAACTGAATTATTTTGCTTTCAAAAATGGTTTAATAGATAAAAAAAAATATATTAGGTACATAAGGAATAATTGCGATTTAAACCAACAACCTTTATTTCATTTATATGCCAGTACATGTAGTACCTTTTATCCATGTATTGTTCACAATAAATTGAAGATCATAGAGGAATGAGTAATTTTTAATCGGGTAAACATTTAAAGCACTGTGTTTTTAATTACAGGGGTAGGGGACACGAAGCCTAAGCCAATCCATGAGGTATACAGCAATGGATTTGCTCTACCGCAGGCCTCCATTAAATACAACAACTCTCACTACAGCAGTGACTTTGACACGACGCTCTACATCTCTAACATCTCCTTCTCTGATGCTGGCACCTACTCCTGTTCTATAAGAACTGACAGTAAATCTTTTGAGCTGTACGTCATTGGTAAGGAACAGACATTCCAGACTTTAGATTATCCTATTACACCTTTAGTATTTTTGGGCCACCTTACACACTCAGTCATTGTGATTGCTATTGGTCGTTGACCATTGTTGATCTTATATTGTTTGATGCCTGTTTTTGGTGAACAATTTTACATTTCTAGATCCATTTAAAAACTGAAGATTTTTTGTCAAAATCTCTGGTATGTATTAAAGCTTCTTTGTAATATGAAGGCCTGGAGCCTCATAGGTGTGGTCAAAACTTCACCCGCACTGAAACATAAAAAATTCATAACCCAGCTCTTTAATTAATTATGTGTAAGTATTTGAAATAACCTATGCTCCATGAAATGATGTAATTTTACAGAGGAGCCTCACTGTCATAACTACAACAGCAGTGTCCAGGTCAGTCAGCAGGCCTTCTTCGACTGTGGTGTGAGTTTCCATGGTAACAATCCTCCAGAAATAAGCTGGAAGCATGACAATAAAGATTTAAACTATTCCTTGGTATATAAAAACAAAACATATACCTTAGCTCGTTTGTCATTGGTTGCTTCCGAGGAGGATGATGGGAATGTTTATATTTGTCAAGTGACTTTCCCGTCAGTTCACGGCTTTATCTGCCAGACTCTACCCAAGCTGAAAGTTTATTGTAAGTATAATATCCAATGTATGTAGGTTTTAATGTTTCTTTCTATATAACCCTGTAATTTATATTCTTTTATTTTAAAAAAAGTTCTATAAATGTAGGATGAACTGGATTTGGATTAATTCTGAATTTGACAAAATGAACACGATAAATAGTTCATTTGTTCCTCAGTTTTGATCATGTCATCAACCCTAACTATATTCTTTTGAATATTTTGAAAAACTTTTTCTTGGTAGTTCCGGTGAAAGAAACGGACATAATCGTGAGTCCCTATCAGATTGTGTACGAGGAGGGGACCAGCATCAACCTTCGGTGTGTGGCCAAAGGGGAGCCCCACCCCCATTACTTCTGGACCTTTACCCCCCTTTCTGACCCCCTCAAGGTCTCCAACCTGACCACTCACCCAGCTTACAAGATCATCAACGTCAAGAAATCAAACATAGGGAACTATACGTGTAGTGTTCGCAATGAAATAAACCGGACGGTCTATACAGACGCTAAGATTGTTTTCCTCAACATCACTGGTGAGTGTCGCTGTAGGTGCATGGGCAGGTCAATAAACTTAATGATCTCTGTGCAAATATGTAAGGACTCAATAGCATAACTCTTTGTCTCTAAAAATAAATAAATTAGGTTGCTGTTAGCCCTAACCTAATGGCAAAATATTTGAATTTTATATCCTAGATAGAAAATAATTTTACAAATCTACTGTACATGAAAATTATCAATAAAGATAATCATGAACTAGACTTTATTTATATAGAAACCCCCTATCTTTTTCTATATTTACACAGAAAAAGAAGTGTCATCTGTAAAACCTGGATACAGATTGATGGCGGAGTCCACGACAACAGCCGCTGAGCAGACCCACAGTGGGGATGTTAACAGTGTGTATCCTCTAGTCACTCTGTACCATTTACAGAATCAGCTCACATTTCTCATGTGATCCTTATGAATTTGTTGAAGGTTCCATATTTACCTTACATTTTGAAGGGCTTACCTGCTAAATTTATCAATTTTTTCTCTTTGACTTTCCTTCTCTCTCCTCAAGTTCATAGAAAGTGAATTAGAGCTAGATTTCCATATTCTTTGTTATTTTACCCATACTTGGAGTCTTACATTGTGAATGCTGTATTGTACCCTATTTGTAGTTGTAGACAGTATTTTACTTTCATTAATGCTGTATGTTTTCATAAAATTGATTTTTAACTGTAGAATATAATATGAATGCTGTATTTGACCTCCATTTGGAATTACATAGTGTTTTATTGTTTCTTTATATTAATGCTGTGTATGACTTTGGTCTCAAGTAGTACATTGTTATATCAATGCTGTTTGTTGACCTAAATCTCTTTGAAGTTGTGTAGTGTTTGATTGTTGCTTTTAATTACTGTTTTATTTGAGGCCAGTATGTTGACATTCTCTGTTTCAGTGTGTGCCTATGCAGTGGGTATTTATTACTGTTGTATTGAGGCCTGTATGTTGACATTCTCTGTTTCAGTGTCTGCCTATGCAGTGGGGGCTGTTGTGAGTGCCGTGCTGGCAATATTTCTGATTGTTGTCTTCATCTTGTTAGCCATCAAATTCAGGGTATGCTCCTTCATCAAATCATTTCAACTTTACAAACTTTACACAATGAAATAAAATATGGCAAACTACTCAGATAAAACATGAAGATTTTAATTACAAAGATTCACATTTTTGTCGATATAATTCTATTAGCATTAGGTAAGTTCACTTAACAATAAACTTCAGCATTAGGTAAGCTCACAGGGCATGCTAAAATGTCATTATGTTCAAGATTAATGTATCAAAGAAATGAAGACTTCTTTGCATGTGAAACATGAACTCAACAACGAAGCATAAAAGGGTTGTTTACAAATATTAAGTTTTAAATATAACATGTACATGTGTTCATTTTATAAAAATCAAACAGCCAATCATTGAATAACACCGTAATCATTGTGTGAAATGACAAGAATATTAGCATGTCTGAATAAGCCAGTTGGATGATGGTATGTTGTAATCAGATATAAGGTTTTGTGTTATACCCTTATATTAACTTTATGTGTAATGATCTGACCATGTTCTATCATTACCTTAATCTGATGATTACCAGGTAGGCTAAATTCTTCCATTTACATGCATAAAATTCTGTGTTATAATCAGACCAGATCTACCATATATTAACATAAATACGTTCACTTAATTAATTATATGTATATGTAAAGATCAGGCTGGACTCTATTTTACATTAATACATTAATTAACTGTATAATTATGTTATGATCAGGGGAGAGAGCGGCGCTACAGAGAAAGGATGGCCCTGGTACAGGATGATTTCACTGACGATCAGGAGCAGGAACTGTTGGACGAGGATATCCCCAGTCCTAATGATGTCAACATGGAGGTGAGAGTCAGTACAGGTGTAATCAAAACAGGTGTAATCAGTACAGGTATAATCAGGACAGGTATAATCAGTACAGGTGTAATCAGTACAGGTGTAATCAGTAAAGGTGTAATCAGTACAGGTGTAATCAGTACAGGTGTAATCAGTAAAGGTGTAATCAGTACAGGTGTAATCAGTACAGGTGTAATCAGTACAGGTGTAATCAGTAAAGGTGTAATCAGTACAGGTGTAATCAGTACAGGTGTAATCAGTACAGGTGTAATCGGTACAGGTGTAATCAGTACAGGTGTAATCAGTACAGGTATAATCAGGACAGGTGTAATCAGTACAGATATAATCAGTACAGGTATAATCAGTACAGGTGTAATCAGGACAGGTGTAATCAGTACAGGTGTAATCAGTACAGGTATAATCAGTACAGGTATAATCAGGACAGGTATAATCAGTACAGGTATAATCAGTACAGGTATAATCAGGACAGGTGTAATCAGTACAGATATAATCAGTACAGGTATAATCAGTACAGGTATAATCAGTACAGGTATAATCAGTACAGGTGTAATCAGGACAGGTGTAATCAGTACAGGTATAATCAGTACAGATATAATCAGGACAGGTATAATCAGTACATGTATAATCCTATTGATGTCAACGTGGAAGTGATAGAATAGGTGTAATCAGTACAGGTGTAATCAGTGCAGGTGTAATCAAAACAGGTGTAATCAGAACAGGTGTAATCTTTGTGATTTCACCATGGAAGTGATAGAACAGCTGTAATCAGTGCAGTTGTAATTATAACAGGTGTAATCAAAACAGGTGTAATCCTAGTGATGTCAACATAGATATGATAGAACAGGTGTAATCAATAGAGGTGTAATCAGTACAGGTGTAATCAAAACAGGTGTTATCCTTGCGATTTCACCATGGAAGTGATAGAACAGCTGTACTCAGTACAGGTGTAATCAAAACAGGTGTGATCAGTACAGCCTTATGACTAAATTTATTAAATGCCATTTATAAACTTATCAGTGTTTCAATGCTGATTATGTGTTGATGCTAGTAAAATATTACCTGGTAAATTATACAAATAGAAAAAAGATGTGAATAAATTGTTTTATATAAATTCTGTTCATTAAAGATCATACCATGTGACTGACTATATATAAGTCTTTGTTGTAAGTTCTTTTGTAAAACGCACCCCAGGTAATCAGAATGTTAGAGATGGAACTGGTGTAAGTATAGAGTAAATGCAGGACGAAGAACAGGTAATCAGGAGGTCAGAGCAAGCAGAATAGGCTGTGCATAGTATAAATACAAGTCATATAAAAGATTCTGTGAATGAAACAATAATGATGAAATCAGTGCACCTGCTAGATGCAACACTAATTTATTAGAATGATAGCATTGATGTTCAATGTGTTATAGGTACCGGGTCAGTACAGTAGACTAGGCGAGTACTGGGAGATCCGTATGCGAGATGTGGTACTAATTATAGGAACTAATGACATTGATGTCCATTGTGTTTTAGATACAGGGCCAGTACAGGAGACTAGGGGAGTACTGGGAGATCCCCAAGAGAGACGTACGGCTGATGGACCTGATAGCGACCGGCTCGTACTGTGAGGTGTGGAGGGGACGGATGAGAAAACACTCGGACAGCACCGATGTCCTAAGAGTGGCCATCAAGAAAATGCTAGGTACCATCTCTGGGAAGCTAGTGGCTATATCAGTCCTTTCATGTCCACAACTTTTATTAGGAAAAATATCAGTTAGAGGTTCATTCTTGGCATAAAAGTTGCTTTTGACATGAGTGTCAATGTCACAGCATCATCATCAGTATGGAATTTATCTAAAACAGGCCTTTTTGGATGAATGGAGGTGTTAATAGTCATATGTGGACACTTTATGTTAAATTTATTTCTGTTTTAAAGTACATTAAGTTATCACTTGAATGGTACAGTAATTATACATTTTTCTGAATTGATGGTACATGTACTTGGAGGCTTAAGTCAAAAAGATATATTCTTCCTTTTTGTTCTTTTCTTTTACTTCAATTACTATAGAAGGCGTTGTTTATAAATCTTTCATCAGAGATATGATGTGAGTAAATTATCTATATGTAACAATGTCTGAGTATAAAAGATTCTATAGCATAACAGTTACAGTATCTTATGATGTAAAAGTCTGTTAAACTTTGTTGTATCAGATGATGCCTCAGCTGTGGGAAGAAAGTACTTCTTAGCAGAAATGGAGGTGATGAAGTCATTGAAGGCCCATAGTAATGTCATCACCCTCATCGGCTGTTACACTCTCACAGGTAATGTCATCATCCTCACCCTAATGTCATCACCCTCATTGGCTGTTACACTCTCGCAGGTAATGTCATCACACTCACAGGTAATGTCATCAACTGACAGGTAATGTCATCACCCTCAAAGGTAATGTCATCACCCTCAAAGGTAATGTCATCACCCTCACAGGTAATGTCATCCCCCTCATTGGCTGTTCGACTCTCACATGTAATGACATCACCCTCATCAGCTGTTAGACTCTCACAGGTAATGTCATCACCCTCATAGTAATTTCATCATCTTAAGGTAATGTCATCACCTTAACCGTAATCCCAGCACCCTCATCAGCTGTTACACACTCACAGGTAATGTCATCACCCTCACTGTAATGTCATCACACTCACAGGTAATGTCATCCCCCTCATTGGCTGTTACACTCTCACAGGTAATGTCATCCCCCTCATTGGCTGTTACACTCTCACAGGTAATGTCATCACACTCATTGGCTGTTACACTCTCACAGGTAATGTCATCACCCTCATAGGCTCCAACACTCCCACAGGTAATGTGATCACCCTCATAGTAATTTCATCATCCTAAGGTAATGTCATCACCCTAACTGTAGTGCCATCACCTCATCAGCTGTTACACACTTGGTATACAAATTTATCATAAGTCAAGTTCGATTTTAGGTACAATTGAGCAGGTTTGGACAGAGTTATGCCCGTTGGACTTAAAAAAATTCAAATTATTTGCAGTTTCCACTCATTTTTTTTTCATGGATGTTTCCAAGGGAGGGGGGCATAAGTGTTTTACAAACATCTCTTGTTTTTTTAGAGATTTTTCATTCATAACTTTTCACATGCAAGTTGGTTTTCACCACAATAACCTGCTTACAGAGCCCTGGATGCTGATGTTAGAGTACGCCCATGAGGGGACCTTACAGCGGTACCTCCAGAAACACCGCCCCGGGGCTCAGCACGTGGAGATACAGTCCCAGGAGTCAGTGCGACTCAAGAACAGCAAAATAGACGCCAAGAAGCTGCTCTCTATGGCCACCCAGGTCATCAACGGCCTGCTACACCTCACTAAGTACAAGGTGGGATCTGTAATAACCCTGCAGTGTTTGTATCTACTTGCAATAGCAAAATAGATATTTTAGGGTTAAAATCAATGATTTTTTTTATTGAAGAAATTAATAATGCCATAATCATGAAATTATATCATGATTATAATTATTATTGTATTTATGGATGTGTACAAGACAATTTAAAATTTGTAAACATTTGCATTTCTTTTACATGTGTTGCTGTAATGTTAACTTTAAGTTATGAATGGTAACATTTTATGCAACAGCTGATATACTACCGCTTGTCGGCATCGAGTATTCTGGTTGCCAAGGGAGGGGTCTGTAAACTCTCGGGCTTTGGATTCCAGAAAGAAATCACAGAAAGAAATATTTACGAGAAGGTAATAAACGTTTTGTACGAGAGATTCAACACACAAACGATAATAAGAGAATCAGGACTCATTTTCTTGTTGATATGAATCATATGATAACCATCTTTTGAGGTTGAATTTGTTTGTGTATGGGGCATGGACACTGGCTGAGATGTCATTTCAAAAGTTTCAAAAGTTTCATCATTTAACCTGTTTTAATTAAAAATCATAGATATCAATGATACAATTTTGTTTTGCATGTTATTTATTAAAATAAATGTAATGCTGCACTAGTGCCCATTTTTTTAACAATATTGTTTTTGATCACCGCATTGTTAGAAAGCAACAAAATAAAAATACACAGAGCACTGATTTATTCCTTTGTTTTAGGAATCCCTTCCTGTTAGATGTATGGCCCCAGAATCCTTATCACAAAATATCTACGACACAAGGTCTGACACATATGCTTTTGGCATCCTACTGTGGCAAATAATACATTTTGGTAAGAAATTTTTATTTGTTATGTGAATGAATTTTATATTCTTATGCATTTCATGTATCCATACATGTATTAATGAGTTTTTAAAGCGCAATGCCTAAAAAATTATTTAGTTACCATGTGTATCAGTCAGCATTATCTTGATCATCCTGCTGAATACATGTATGTCTTGATTTAATATAATATAGTGTGAGAAAATTGATAGACATATAGAATGATAAAAAATCAAAGATGATTGAAGCTTTTTGACATTTACTAAAAAAAACAAACTTTTATTTGCCTGCGAGAAATTATAGAAAGGTTTGCGAGAGCCTCATTATTGCAAATATATCTCACTGCGGACCAGTATATCAAATGAAGTCATGATTGTTATAAGTACATAGTCTATTGTTTTTTTAACATCACAGGGCAGGTACCATACCCCACCATGGACATTAATGAAGTGAAAGAGAAAGTACTGAATGGAGAGCGCATGCCCCAGCCCCAGCACTGTAGTCCCCAGTTGTAAGTTAATATTCTGTGTCACAAAATTAACTATAGGCATATTGATATACTGTATATAAGAATCCATAAGGCATAGAATATTGTAAACACCCATCTCTGTGTTGATAAGGCATACATGTTTTAAAAGACATATCTGATTTGGATAAGGAAAACAATGCTGTAAACAACTGTCTCTGTATTGATAAAGCATACATAGCTTTAGAAATCAGCCTCTGAGCCAATATGGCATACAATATACTTTACGCCTGTGTTAATTAGGCATACAGCACTGTAAACATCTATCGGTGTGTTGACAGGTTTGGGTTGATGGAGCGGTGCTGGAGTGGTGACCCTGACCAGCGGCCTCTCTACCCAGACATCCTACAGACACTGACCACGTTACTGACCCACAGCGACACAAACATCGTACTGGATGATCTCCCCTCTCTGCATCTCTCAGAGAGTGAAGTAGACTCGGAACATAACCTGTAGCCATGTCAAATCTTTGACCACAATCTGCAGCCATGTCAAACCCTGAAACATAACCTGCAGCCCCATCAAACCTTCAATCATAGCCTATAGTAATGTGCAGCTACATTGGGGAATGAAAACTATAACTACATTTAATCTCCGAAAATAATCTATGGCATTAACTATAAGACATGCAGCAGAACTAAAAAGAAGGAGTGTTTTTATGCAGAAGCTTGCTTGCATTGTATATTCTGCTTTGAATATTTCTCTCAACATTTGTTGATTAACAAAACTTTGTGAAAAAAAACAAAAAATGACTTTTAAAGGCATTGGTTATCTTGATATAATGGTCATATACATTTTTGTCATGTATATTTTGTAAATTTGCAAGCTATGTGTAAGAATTTTATTAATATAGTTTCTTACTTTTAACCCTGAACAACACAAAGACATCAATGTGTAGGGAATTTTCTTTATATAAGATCTCACCGTTACTTATTCATATTTTCCCGTCCACTATAAGAGTGATTGAAAAAAACTTCAGCTATATTTTTTATTCACTTTTTTAATCTACCGTATATACAAATATTGATATTTCACATATTTGATAACCCATTAGATATTTTGGGACAATGAGTAAATAGAAGTTATGTGTGTCTATTTACATACTTAGTAGGTAACAAGTTTCTGTGTGCGTTTATGATGTGTCTGTTTTGAAATTTTAGATACTAAAATTCAAAATCTTTATCTTTTATTACAATATACAGACAAGTTGATTAATATTTTTTGCTTGAAAGTCAGGGTTAGGGTAAGCACTTTTTACTTAGCCTTTTTACTTAGGGCTGTGAATTTGTTGTACAAGATAAGAATTAAGTATGTAAAAATCACGTGGAATATTACAATTAAACAACCTTAAATGGAAAGGGAAGGTTTAGGTTAAAACCAAGGATGAGAAATATACACAAATATTTTCCCACATGTACTAGTTCAAACTGTGCATACAATAAAATCTTTATGTAGTGTATTGATAAAGACACTCAGTGATGTAACAAGACTTAGCTTCTTTGTTATGTTTTATTATCAGTAACTAAATGATTACTATATTAACATGATAGATTATATTTTCAATCTTATTATACATTATAATATAATTAAGGTTGATTGAAATTTTAATGTATACATGTATTACTAGGATGTTTACTTGTAAAGGTTGCATAGATTGTTCTTATGCTTCACAGGTTTGTTATTCGCTTTTTAAAAGTTATACCAAACCAATTACACCAATGCAGTTCTGCTCAAAATAAGGGTATATTATATTGTTATACTTTCATGTTAAATACTGAAATCTGATTGGTTAAGACGCAGTTAATAATATTTACTATTACCCTCAGCGTTAGCAACGCACTTGGCAACGGGTAACATTAAAAAATGTTACATGCGCGAAAATTATGCGCGTACGGTTCGCTGTAGAATTCACGTTATTCCTTTATAAAAGCAGTAAAATTTTCTTAAAAATTTTAAAAAAGACATTCAGTATAACAAAATAAATAGTGCCTGTTTGGGAGGATAACAGTTGAAATTGACACCCCTCGAAAACCATTGTCAACCTCCGCTTCGCGTCGGTTGACAATGGTTTTCTCGGGGTGTCAATTTCAACTGTTACCCTCCCAAACAGGCACTATTTATATACTGTTGTTTTCTATGAGTTACTGGTGAATATATGGTAGGTTGCAAGGATCATGACACAAATCTCCAATTTTTTTGCCCACAGGGTGATTTTTACAACAACATTTTGTCATATTTTTTTTAAAATTATTTTAGATTGATATGGAATTGTTTAACCTCTATTTAGTCAGTTATATATTATGCTACGACTTTAATTTATAAGTAACTGTTATCTTTGTATGGCCGTGTTTTGTTGTAGTATATTTGTTATATGATGAAATAGTGCTTCACATATTTCACTAAACTTTTTCATGTCTATCTGTCCTTTTTTTTTTTGGTGCTTGATTTGTTGAACCTATATAGTGGTTATTTATATATTTTTTTCATGCTTATCTTTTATTTATACAAAGTGCAATGAAGTAAATAATAAAAAATAAGCAGATGAATGGTAAATTATTATATGTATTCTCTTGACGTTTGTTTTAGAAATTGTCTCTGTTAAGTATGTAATATTTGACTTAGCCCACTGACAGACATGCCCTGGTTTTACAAATTCACTTGTTTTCCTCTCTTTTCTGTAAAGTAATATTTCTTTTGATGATGAATAATTGATAAGTGTTATAAGTCTTCCTTTTAAAAAGTCATGTGAAGAAATACTTCCCCAAGATACTTCACCTTCCCTGACCATTGTAATACGCGTTTGTCACCACTCAATAGCGTATCTTTACGTCTATGACAAAGGTCTGTATAATTGATTTGATCACGTCGCAACCGAAATTATTACCACATAATATTCAAAGATTGATGCCTAATTACTTATATTTATATAATTTTCAGCAATTGTACGATTTAATATTTGAATATGAATAAGCTTACCCCAAGAGCCCTAATTATACTAATTTAAATTTATTCAACTGTGTAGTACAAAATCGATATGTACATGTAGTATTATCACGGGCGAAGACATTGGAAAATGTAAATATTTCTAGGCGAGTGCCAAGGCCTTGTCATGCTACCTCCTATATTTAAAATGTCCGTACTAAAAACTCAGATGTACTCTCGAATTTATACTTTTAGCTGTCATCTGCTCTTTTAAAGTTCTTAAATCTAAACGCTTTAAATACATGTAGAATGTCCACTTCAGAACTTCATAACATATCCAGAAATTTCAGAGACCACCAAATATTCTTTTAGCATGTAATCATTTAGCAGACGATATCATAAAATGAAAGAAGATGGGCGAATAAGGCGTATAAAAAACCTCAATGAGGATATATAATATAAAATAAAATTAAAATATCAACAAATTTAATAATTTTTTTCTAAATTGTTAAAAACAATGTATATTTATAATAACATCGATTTATAATATGTTAAATACTTTGAATAGATTGATTTAAACGGGGTATACGTGTCAAATCCTCTAAATAGTGTCATTTTTAGAACTTCAGTGCCTTTTCTTTTATATAATGAGTCTGAGCTCCATATATTTTTCATAGTCTACATAAGGTATTAAGGAAATCAAACCGATTTCAACAAACAGCGACCAACTATGCTTTAAAAAAGTCATTTTGTATCTCAACAGTTGAGCGTTTAAGAAAAATAATACAAGTCCGTAAATTCGTGGTCGAAATCGCATTTAGCATTTAAACAATGGAGGTTGTTTGACTTAAAAGGCTCAGTGGTCCGAGCACCAGCCATTAGATAGCATTAGAGAGCTAGGGTTTTTGGGTTGTTGGTTTAATACCACCATACAGTGTGAATTTATTTTTTTCTTATCGTTTGTTAAGATATTCAAAACTGAATATAGTTAGAACTTGCATTATAACATTATCAAGTAAATTAAGTTGGAAAAAATTAAATTTATAATTGTAATTTACGACTAAACAGAATGGGCACTTGCACTATCTTATATCCCTCATCTTCTTTTTGTCATGCTTTGTAGATCAGAATAAAATTTTCACAATTTTATTCCAATTTCGCCATGGTATTTGGTTTCATCTAAAAGTGAAGAAGTTTAGGGAATAAGATATGGGTTTTTCAATTTAAAAGATGGAATGATCAAAGTACTCATTTTTAATGGATGCGAGTATGTTCTTTCACATATCATTGTTCCGTCTCAACAAAAAAAGTACCAAACTGAAAATAGCAATATTTACATTCGTAAAAACGATAGATGATGATTTGTAGATACTTAAATTTTTAGTTTCACTAAATTATTCACGCTCTTTAATATCATTTTAGTATTTCCTCCTTCTTTGTAAGTTTGTGTCTCATTGGTTTTGGGTATGTTTAAAATAAGATGGTCGAATCCGTAAAATTCCAGACAAGTTTGTAGTCAATTTTATGATCCTTGTATACCTTATAGGTTGGTATTTGAACTAGAAATAGTGGCGAAGAGCAAAAAAAAAAAATATTATATTTAATTAACTTTTATTTATTATGTACAATTATATGAACCGTCATACAACAACCAAGTCTTATTTTTAAAACAATTAAAACAAATTATAACTATGATTTAAAAAACATTGAAATTGACTATACAGTAGCCCAATTACAAAACCATTGAGATACATCGGCTGAATCTTAAATATCGATAAGAAAATGTTCTAGGATTATTTCCCTTTTTTTTCTTTCTTTTTTTTTTGGGGGGGGGTAAAGGTTTAGTATTAAAACGTTGTACAGAGAAGAAAAGGATTAAGACCTTTGTAACTGACCAATCTGAAATGTCAAAACTGCGGGATTTTGTAATTAGTGACAAGAACGATTCAAAGATGATGTGTGACATTTGGAAATACGTCTTCCACATTGGATAGTCTTATGTTTTATCTCTGTCATATTCTAACTCAAAGGATGCTTTTATCTTTTCTTTATTCGCCGTATCACAACATTCTATCCGGATGCTAGTCTGTCCAAAGTATATTTTTGTTGTATGATCTACCCTGTCCGGCCAACCATTTTCAGGAGGCGTACTAACAACTTTTCCAATAGCTTTGAAACCTTCATCTGTTACAAAAGCCAACTGACCCCTTACTACGTTCTTTGCTTGAAAGAGTTCATCCTTTAACGTAACAAATTTTCTATCCTCGTTACGATGACTTGAATATGTCATATGAGTTCTCTCTTCTTCGTACTTTATTAACTCATCTTTGTACACCAAGACGCTGAAAACGTCATCGCAATTCTCTTCCCCGTCGACGATAATATGTTTGCTTTGAGGATGTATCTTGCTATCAAAATCCTTTAAAACGCTAAAACCGTATGTATATCTACAAATTCTTGCAGAGACTGCACGAGGATTGTATCCAAACAAAACGGCTCCATTTAGTACCACTGTGCCAGGTTCATTGGGAGAGATGAATTTAATAGAAGAGAAAGCAGGGTTGCTTTTTATCTCGTCTGTCAAAAACCTAGAGCCTGAAAATCCCCCGACCAAGATGATGAAATTGATTGTCCCGATTTCAACCAAAATGTTTTTGAGAATACCAATAATTTTATCTTTTGGAGTGGTAAAAAAACTCTTGAAATGTTCATTTTGAACATGCATGTGTGCTAATGTAAGTGTTTGCGTATGTTCCTTTTGAATCTCAGTGTTTGCAAACTGCATTAACCGCGCAGGTAGTTGAAGCCTAATGTTCCCCTTCGTATTACTGCTGATTTGTCTTTTCTTTGCCTCGAATTCTCTCTCAAACTCTAAAGCATCTAAAGGAGCCAACTCCCACAAATTTTCAAAACATTCTTTGTTTTTGAAAAGTTCATTGACAAAATCTTTGAATTGGGCATCCACAACGGTCCCACCCCAATCGCCACCGCTGGCTTTATAGACTTCCGCCAACGTGCCATCTTCCATGATCTTATGAACAACTATGTCGATAGTACCTCCTGATGAAACAAAAATAATCAGGAAAGGTGTTCAACACAAATGGCTGGTTGCTACTTACAATTATACTGAGGTTACAGTTGTTGACTAGAATTCGGCCAATACTAGTATATGATTTATTGGAACTCAAGACTGAAATGTTGTACTTGGCCTTCAGCCTTTGGGCAACACATCTGTCTTCAAGTCCAACAAATCTTGTGTTGCACTCAATAAAGTAGCCCATATGATAAATCAATATTAACTTCTTGTTTAAATAATTGTAGAATTTAAAAGATAAGAAGAATACCGGTAATGCAAATCAATTAAAAGCAAAAGCTTTTATCTAAAGTCTATTCAGAGTCAGACAGACAGCATAGATAGATAGATAGATAGATCGATAGATAGATAGATAAAACTTGTTTAGTTCGAACACGGATATAGCGAGATCTCGGATATAGCAAGGTTTGTTCCTAGCAATATTTATATCAAATCCTTCCATAAGTGTATGGATCTGACGATTTGAAATATAACGACTTCATGGATAATGATAATAGAAGTGTCAAATAATGAAATTCAATACGTTTTATCATTTTAAGTTTCGGAGGAAAGCAGTTTATATAAAGAAGTTGCTATACTTATTTTAACGAATTCGTTTTACGGATACATTTATAACAATTAAGGATGTTGTGAAACTAATAATCTGGTCCGTGGGACTTTACCATGATCGACCGAGTACTGTTGCTAGATAGATATAAAACCATGCTTAAGAAAATTGAAATCTGGATCATCTAAATACACATTCCTACCTCCCATATCCAGGACCATGTACTTTGTTCCTGGTTCGAACGACTCTGTCAGCATTCGGTCTGGCAGGTTCTTACAATAAAGGGCTGCCGCCTCTGGTTCTAACGCAAGGACAATCTGGTACTCTGCAATGTCTGCCTAGTTCAAACAGGTATGACAAATTCAGTAGAAGTCTAAAGTTAATAAAGTTAATTCAAAAACTTTTCTTAATAAAGGCATCATTTTTAGAGGCATTAAATTCACACACAGTTCCATAAAATCCATTGTAAATTCATAAAATATTTTTAATAGTCAAACTGTTAAATTACAAATTCAAAGGATTTTTAATTTTTTTTCTTTTCAAACTAATTAAACAAATTTGTTATAAGGTGAATGTGCATGCATCTACATTCTAAATAACTTACCTTGATTGCTGCCTTTCTCATAAACTCTTTGGCGGATTCCGACCAGATTGCAGGAACTGTAAACACATAAAGTACATCTTCAAGTTTGAATACCACTCCTCGGTTTTTGGCCGCATTTTCAAAATGAGTCTTTAGCGCCTTTATCGTGTGTACAAATATCACCATGGCAGGAAGTGATATTTTTCCTCGATCGTCTTGTAATACAAATGCTTCTGTAATATTCTACAATTAACAAACATCAATGTCTTCTTTACCTAGTATTCTTCAATTTGATTCTTTATTTTTATTACTATCTTCAAAGCTGTTGCATTGTTTACCTTTTCATGATATAGTTTCATTTTAAAGTTTCGAAATCTGTAGCATTTATTGTGAGTTTTTTCCTCCACCCTCTGAGCATAACGTTCTTCTGCCTCATAACCGAAAGAGTCGAAGGTTTGATCTTCATTCAACAGAACAGTTGTAGGGGCCTTGGCCTTCGGGTCTAGAGTGGAATTCCCTGACCATTCATTGAGATTGATCGTGTTTCTTTCAATTTCCTTTTTGTCACTGTAAGCATACCCTGAGTAGCTCGTTCCTATGTCAAATGCTACTATTATATCCCATTTGTACGCCGAGGGAAACTCCGATACTTGAACTGGAAGCTTTCCTGTACCCATCTTATTTTTTCAAATGTCTCTCAACTGTAAATTAAGTTTTAGATAAAATTATATTGATTTCTAAAAAATGAAGAAGAAAACCAAAATTTTTTTAGCTTATTATTGTTTTAATTCTTGAACAGTTTAAGAAGTGTGGACATTCTATATTCGAAAATTGAAAGTATGTTAATAAAACCTTCTTGAAAAGAACAATTATGCTTCTTGTTGACAAAACAACAATTTACTAGAAAGTTGATTGTCAGTACCTTTGTAACCTTTTCTTTCCAAATGCAGAATACCAATTCTCAATTCTACCAATACCAGTTCGAATTTCAATATTATGCATAATCGTCCTGTTTTTGTTTTTTGTTTTGTTTGTTAACATAACATGTTTACTTATCTTCGTACATACTGATTAAACGGCACATAAAGCATCTTAAAATACAAATTGACTTACCTCTTATTAGGAAATTAATATGTTTCACCTACAAGAGAGCTTTTATAAGATCACAATGCATGTTAGTGAACTTTGTCCTTATGAGATATTATCAGGTAGGAAAACGTTTGATATTGTTTATCTTTATCAGTATCACAACGCCATTAACTGTGTACAAACAATTCAATTTGTCAAAATGAAAGTATAATGTACAAGAACCATAAGTTATCATATGTAAACAAATATCAGTCTGTTTTTAAATGAAGATAAACTATTCCAAAAAATTATCATCAATATAATTAAGTTCACATTGTTAGTAGGCATGTGTAATTAACGTAAACATTAACAAATAACGCATATACAGGCACATAACATTAGGGGAGGGTAGGGGAGGTGCAGGGGCCCCCTCACTTTTTCCTGCAGAAGAAATTTTTCTTAAATTCACATACTGTATATAAAATTGAATTATGGTGAGATCACCCCCCCCCTCCCCCCGGGCATATAAGATATGAAAGAGAAAAAGGAAAATAAAAAGTTAAATCAAAGTTATAAGCTGAAGACACCTTCTTCGCTCCACAGACCTCCCCTCGAACTCATCCCCACGGATGAAGATTTTCTAGATTTCGTGAATAGAGAACTTCCTTTTTTTATTGCTTGTCAAGATTCCTTGGATGAGGTTGCCCTCCTCCACTTTCAAAAACGATGCAACGTGCATACGTGCTACATGCATTAAAATAGTTATGATTTCAAATGAATTGTGAAGAGACATTCATGTTATTTGACTTGTCTACGTATGTAAAATTAGCGTAAAAACTAGTATGACGGTTTGACCGTCAATCGTCATTTATAGTTTGATTTATTGGTATTACTTTCAAACAACCATATAATGTTGAGGCATTTTATTGTCCAGGTCTTCAGAAAATGAGTTTAAATGATGTATAAACTAACAGGACTACAATCTACAATATCAAGTTAAACGACAAACAGTTGGCAGATGAACATAAAGTGCGTAATAGATTTACTTCTTAAAACTTCTTTTAAATGTGCTATTTAGTTCAAAAAATGTCATTTATAATTCAAATCATTACTAGCATTCAAATAACTATAATTAATGGTTTTGACACAGTTCATAGATGTCATTTTGTACATTTAATGTTGATCTTGTGTCGATAATTTCTTAGTTGAACGAAACGTACCGTCAAGAATGGCGAAATGAGAGTCCCTAAACTATACACTGATTAGTAAATTATTGTAATAGTTGTTGTAAATGTTAAACAGTCATCTTCCGAAGTCAATGTTATCTTATCCCCCATCTCCTCACAAAACTTACTGATCTGGAGAGGGCGTTTTAAGCTTACAGAATACGTTCCCGATCCCATTGTTTATACCATCTTAGAAATGAAATATGTTCAAACCAGTTCTCGATTTAGCAATACTTTAGTTTATTTCGCTCAAAATCATAGAATGTTTCGTTAGGTGTATGAAAAAATAACATATCTACAATATCATTGTAATGTTAAAAGAGTAAATAGGGTGAACAAACAATATCATTTAGGGGCTTAGCTTAGGTTTGTTTAATGTGAAAGCAAATTAAAGCAGGGGGTTTGGCGAGTTTTCAGCATTTCAGACACTTAATTTTGAGTATCCAAAAAATGGAGTTTCCTGCTTACTTCATCATCATCATGAAATTAACGATAAAGAAGAAAAAGTAGTGCCTGATTTATGATGAGCTTAATTTAATTTTTATCAAATAAATCTTGTGCTTTCTCTCATACTGGTCTATAACATTCTTGTCTACAAAAATACTCTTATAATACAAAAAATAATCATTTTAAGCGACGCTTGACGCTGAAACATCGTTCTGCGGTTGAAACTTTGTTTTAGGTGAATTCCTTTTCTAAGTAAAACAACATCAATAATTGACAAACTAGTGTTTATATACATGCATCTACAATGTTAATAAAACACCTTGATTGTGACCTTTTCTTGAATTCATTGGCGGATTTGGACCAGGTAGCAGGAATCGTCATTTTCAGATTTTAATACCACTCTTCGGTTTGCGGTTTTCAGCTGCCTTTTCAAAATATGATTTAAGCGCTCTTATTGTGTATGCAAATATCTCCACGACAGGCAGTGATATACTATTTCGATCGTCTTGTATTAGAAATGCTTCTGTAATATTCTACAATCAAGTTTTAAAAAACCATGAATTTGTACTTTACTTAATATTCTTCATTTTGATTATTTTCCTTTAATTTCAAGCATCAAACCAGTTACATTGCTTACCTTTTAATTTTAAAGTTGCGAAATATATTAAGATTGATTGAAAGTTTTTTTCCTACATTCTCTGGGCGTAACGTTCCTCTGCCTCATAACCGAAAGAGTGCAAGGTTTGTTCTTCATTCAACAGTTGTAGGGGCCTTGGCCTTCGGTTCTAGAGTGGAATTGCCCGTCCATTTATTGAGATTGGTCGTTTTAGCTGCAATCTTCTTCTTGTCACTGTAAGCATACCCCGAGTTGCCTGTCCTTCCTCTCTCTCTCTCTCTCTCTCTCTCTCTCTCTCTCATTGCTCTTTCAATTTTTTATAATATATTATATTATTTAAATTATAGATTCTATATCGATAGCTACTGTGTAACATTTCAATTTTTTGAAAACCTGTTCTTTCGTTGTTTTTTTTTATTAGCCATCTTTTTCTCTGAAACAAAATTGCTGATTGCAAAAAAACACTCCACTTTGAAAATTTTAAATAATGGCTCAATTAGAATTTAAAACTCGTTTCTCCATATGAATATTCATCAAAATACTGAAATTCTGAAAACCGCTCAGCCTAGAAGAATGAGTTCAAATATGACTGAACGCTAAAGAAAATTGTTTGAATCGGTATTTGTTCATTAGTATCAAAAGAGCAATTATTTGGAAATCGGCAATAAAAAATTTCGAAAATATTTTTTAATTTATCGAATACATATACCTTTATGCATGCTTCATGTTACAGAAACAACAAAAAGCTGATTCTATTTTTTGTCATTATCACAACTTTTCACAATTAATGAAATTGAAATATTTAGAACTATTTAAGGCATCTTTATTCTAAAAGCATGGGATGTTTAATCTATTTGACTAAAAAGTCAACATATAATAATTCTTAAGGATGCCAACTTCGTTTTGTTTTGTTTTTGTTTTTGTTTTTGGTGGGTTTTTTTTGGCGTTAAAACTACAATACCAAAGCTCTTGATTTTTTAACAATGTATATTACAGACCAACTCTAGTACACCTGCGGAGTCTCAAAAAAATCTACCATCTGTTTTTTAAGGTCCGTCTCAAAATACAGTACATTTACTATGGGAATATATGAGTAATTACCATTTTCCGCACTAAGAGGCAGATTCAAAAAATACCACGATAGATATTTTCCTAAAATTGTAATATGTTTAAGTTATATCATCTTCTTCATTATATGTAAAAAAAAAAACAACAACTAAATTTTACTACCTGTTTTTTTTTTAAGCTTTTTAAGGTACATAATGTAAATACAAGTATTTGTATGCAGTGCAACATTATTTTTTGTTTTTGTAAAGAATTAATATTGTTACCTAACTTAGTTTCTTAATCACTTTTTTTATCATTATTTTATATTATGTTTCACAGATTTAAGACTAAAACTTCTTTTTAAGCAAGTCATATCGTAACCAATTACGAAAGCATCTCATACATTGTGAATGTCCAATTTTAATATCTTATATACAGGGCAATTTTTCTATTCATGATAAAAAAAACTACAATCTGATTAGGGTGTGTTCCAGTATATTAAGAGGGTTCTATGGTCGTACCCATTTTAGGTCTAATTTGATCTCCTTTAGAAGAAGAGCTCTATATCAAATAATGGAAAGAATCAAAGTTTTATAGGTAAAATATTTGGATTTTTTTATTTGCAAAATCAAATTTATTTATAATGAACAAATCAAAATTAAAATTCTTAAGGGTGTTATTTACTCAGGGTTTGAGTTCTCAAATTCCGATAGTTAAAAAGTTCAATGTAATGAGTGAAATTTGTTCTAAACACAAAAAGTATTTATGAAATGGATTATTATTGACAAAACATTCAATAGTCTTACTTTATTATGGAATTATGCTCAAACAAAAATTGACTTTTAGCCAAACAGAGGAAATTCGGACTAAATTTTGCAGATTTTGTTTTCTACTAAAAGTTTTTTGGCAGTAGTCTAATATTAAAAGTTAGGATTTTATATTTAAGTCTACGTAATTTTGCATATTTTCCGTTGGTTTTACCTCACTTATTCATTAAAATAATCTTATGGCACGAATAATTATAATATTGAAAAATGCTTAAAAACGATAAAAGACATCATATCTCAAAATTTTGATCATTGACCTCATATAAATTTTATGCCAACAGAATAAGGTAAATATAAGTAGTTCAATATCATAAATGTTTTTGTATTATCATCATTCAATTTTTTGTAAAATTGAATCAAAAATGGGTAGGGATTTGAAAACTGATAGAGGAAATTCGGACTGAATTATTTTTAAAAATTGATGCTGAAATCTTAATGTTGTGTACTTATTTAGTGCTACTACCATTCGTAAACTGTATCTTATTTTTTGAAGTGTTTAATTATTTGTAATATTTTTATAATTAAGAAAATCTTATTCGTAGTGTAAAATTTTATGGGATTTTTCTTGAATTTTCAATAAATATTCAATGGCCATTAACTCAAAAAGTAGGTCATTGACCTACTTTTCTGAAAGTGAAAAATAACAATACAAACAAAGTTCTATAGCACACAATAGATGGTTTTTCATTATCATCAGTGGATTTTTTTTTCATTCTGAGTAAACGTCATCCTTAAGTAGATCTGATAGTTAATTTGTTGACAATCTGGCCTCCTTCAGATATCACAAGATTTTTTTTTTCAAATAATAATAATTCTAAATTTTCAAAGGAATTTTCATTTTTACAGTATATTTTTGTAACAATTTGCCAACTTCTACTCTTTTATAGAGAAGTGTCTCGCGTTTCATAAAATATTGGTATTAGTCTAGTTCAAAAGATGTTTTCATTGGTACTTTATTCGCCGTTTCATAGGTTTCTATCCGAATGTTTGTCTGTCCGAAGTATATCTTGGCTGTATAGTCTACCCTGTCTGGCCAACCATTTTCAGGTGGTTTGCAAACAATTTTTCCAATAGACTGGAACCCTTCATCTGTAACCAAGGTAAACTGACCCTTAACCACGTTTTTGGCTTGAAAAAGTTCTATCTCTATTGAAACGAATTTTCTATCCTTGTTACGATGAGATGAGTATAACTCTTCTGTCTTCACTTCATCATATTTCACCAATTCATCTTTGTATACCAAAACGTTAAAAACATCAATGCATTTCTCTTCGCCATCAATGATTCTGCGTTTGCTCTCAGGGTGTATCTTGCTATCAAAGGGTTTATTTACACGTATTCCGTATGTATATCTACAAATTCTTGCCGTAACAGCTCGAGGATTGTAGACGAATAAAACCGCTCCTTTTAGTACCACTGTGCCAGGTTCATTGGGAGAGATGAATTTAATGGAAGAAAAAGCAGGGTTGCTTTTTATCTCGTCTGTCAAATACTTAGAGCTTGAAAATCCCCCGACCAAGATGATGAAATTGATTGTCCCTATTTCAACCAAAATGTTTTTGAGAATACCAATAATTTTATCTTTTGGAGTGGTAAAAAAACTCTTGAAATGTTCATTTTGAACATGCATGTGTGCGAATGTAAGTGTTTGCTTATGTTCCTTTTGAATCTCAGTGTTTGCAAACTGCATTAACCGCGCAGGTAGTTGAAGCCGAATGTTCCCCTTCATATTACTGCTGATTTGTCTTTTCTTCGCCTCAAATTCTCTCTCAAAGTCTAAAGCATCTAAAGGAGCCAACTCCCACAAATTTTCAAAACATTCCTTGTTTTTGAAAAGTTCATTGACAAAATCCTTGAATTGGGCATCCACAATGGTCCCACCCCAATCGCCACCGCTGGCTTTATAGACTTCTGCTAGCGTGCCGTCTTCCATGATCTTATGAACAACTATGTCAATTGTACCTCCTGATGAAACAAAAATAATCGTTTTACTTTTATAAATACTTATTCTCATTAGTTGATTAAACCTGTCAAACATGTCATGTTGACCGGTCTTTCAGTCCAACATAAACATTGTTAAACCACTACGTCTCAGCGAATTCATATTTGTCCGATTTCAGCGGATTTTGGAAAATAAAACCAGGAAAGGTGTTCAACACAAATGGCTGGTTGCTACTTACAATTATACTGACATCTGAGTTTACAGTTGTTGACTAGGATTCGGGCAATATATGATTTATTGGACCTTAAGACTGAAATGTTGTACTCGGCCTTTGGGCAACACATCTGTCTTCAAGTCCAACAAATCTTGTGCTGCATTCAATAAAGTAGCCAATATAATAAATCTATGTTAACTTCTTGTTTAAACATAAGAATAATGCAAATCTATTAAAAACAAAAGTTTTTATCTAAAATTTATTCAGGATCAGACAGACAACATAGATAGATAGATAGATAGATAGATAGATAGATAGATAGATAGATAGATAGATAGATAGATAGATACTTGTTTAGTTCGAACACAGATATAGCGAGATCTCGGACATAGAAAAGTTTGTTCCTAGCAACTTTTTATCAAATCCTTGTATGGTTCTGACGATTTGAAATATAACGACTTCATGGATAATGATGATAGAGGTGTCAAATAATGAAATTTAATACGTTTCTATCATTTTAAGTTTCGAATGAAAGCAGTTTATATAAAGAAGTTGCTATACTTATTTTAACGAATTCGTTTTACGGATACATTTATAACAATTAAGGATGTTGTGAAACTAATAATCTGGTCCATGGGACTTTACCATGATCGATCGAGTACTGTAGCTAGATAGATATTAAACCATGCTTGAGAAAATTGAAATCTATATCTAAATACACATTCCTACCTCCCATATCCAGGACCATGTACTTTGTTCCTGGTTCGAACGACTCTGTCAGCATCCGGTTCGGCAGGTTCTTACAATAAAGGGCTGCCGCCTCTGGTTCTAACGCAAGGACAATCTGGTACTCTGCAATGTCTGCCTAGTTCAAACAGGTATGACAAATTCAGTGAAAGTCTAAAGTTAATAAGATTACTTCTTAATAAAGGCATCATTTTTGGAGGCATTAAATTCTCACACACAGTTCCATAAAATCTATTGTAAATTCATAAAATATTTTTATATCAGTCAAACTGTTAAATAAATTACAAATTCAAAGCATTTTTGATTTTTCTTTTCTTTTCAAACTAATTAAACAAATTTGTTATAAGGTGAATGTGCATGCATCTACATTCTTTTTTTCATATAATTTATTTCTTTTTCAAGGAACAAACAAACACAAAAGACATTCAGTCTCACACACACACACACATACACACCCACACTTATGAAAAAACACCTAAATGTATTATTTAGTGGTTACTTGCCTACATGAAAAGAAAAAAGAAAAAAAGAAAGTTTAAGTGACAAAACAGAAATAGAAAAAATAGTCATTTTATAAATAGATTAGATGTCAGCATCAAAGATACCTTTCCAACTATCCCATAATTTTTCAAAATATTGTGATTTACAAGTTTGTATTGCAGCATATCTTTCAAAATTGTATTTTAGTTTTAAATGACAAAGGAAACCAATTAAACATGGAATCTTATTTGACATAAGACAACAAAATATATCTTGTTTCATATAAAGAATAAAAAAATTAATGACTTTGTTATGAAACGACAATGGAAGTTGGCCAAGTATAATATTAGACATATTAAATCCGACTCTTTCAGACGTCTTTCTGTAAATGTAAAAACTAAGTTCACTCCACAGGGTATGTATTTTCTCACAAGAAATAAAAAAATGTATAATGGTTTCAACATTACTTTTACAGAACCCACATATGTCAGTAGTTTTGACATTAATTTTTTTAAGGTAGAAGCCAACTGGAAGAGTTTTGTGTAAAATTCTAAATTGAAGCCATTGTACAGAAGAATCTTTGGTTGTATTAAAACAAATCTTTAAAATGTCACATACAGTAAGATCTTCAACATTATAATCCGTTAGATCTGTTTTCCATTTGGTTACAGCAATTGGAATAACTACATTTTCATTCAAAACATTATAAATAATTTTTGTACACTTTTCATGGGTATAACTGTTTGGGGAAAAAAATGGTATACATGGATTAGGATTTCTTTTAACAGATGTCCTGTCAATATTAGACATTTTGAAAAGCTTAAAAATTGCTGTTTTTACACTATTGTATTGCATTGTACATATAATCTTGAGACTGTATTTACATTTAAATTCCTCAATATCTAAAAAAAATACCATTTTCATCATAAAAATCTTGAATAACCTTTACACCGGTCTTGTACCAGGCTTTAATAAAAACATATTTATTTGCTATGTGTATATTTGAGTTATACGTATACCACACTGGAGTATTTAAAAAAATATCTTTTACCTTTAGGTGATTCTTACAGGTAGTAATAAAACATAACCATGAATTTAACACATCTTTCCAAAAATCATTGTTTACCTTGTGTATCTGTAAAAAATCATTTCCATAAATGGTAAATAAAAAATCCATCCAAGGTTTGTGTGCTTTTGTAAGCCTTTTAATCCAAGAACACTTAAGAGATGTTATAAAATTGTTAATGTCAACCATTTTTAACCCTCCTGACGAATAGTCCTGAGTAATGACTGACCTCTTAACTTTATCAATCTTAGATTTCCACAAAAATTCAAAAATAGTTTTGTTAAGGTATGAAATTGTTTCTTTCTTTGGATTTGGTTGTGATATGAATAAATGATTTAGTTTTGGAATGAGCAAACTTTTAATAACAGTAATTCTACCAATGGGGGTAAGAACTCGTCGTTTCCATTGCTGGACCATAGCTATAATTTTTGGAATTAGTAAATTATAATTCATTTCGACAGTATTATGAAGATCTACCGAGAACTGAATTTCCAAAGCGTTAGATGTTGTTGACCCCCAATCCAATTTCCATCTTGTGTGATGATAAACCTGATCTGAAAATCTTTTTGATCCAATCCAAATAATGTGCATGCATCTACATTCTTAACAACTTACCTTGATTGCTGCCTTTTTCATAAACTCTTTGGCGGATTCCGACCAGATTGCAGGAACTGTAAACACATAAAGTACATCTTCAGGTTTGAATACCACTCCTCGGTTTTTGGCCGCATTTTCAAAATGAGTCTTTAGCGCCTTTATCGTGTGTACAAATATCACCATGGCAGGAAGTGATATTTTTCCTCGATCGTCTTGTAATACAAATGCTTCTGTAATATTCTACAATTAACAAACATTAATGTCTTCTTTACTTAATATTCTTCAATTTGATTCTTTATTTTTATTACTATCTTCAAAGCTGTTGCATTGTTTACCTTTTCATGATATAGTTTCATTTTAAAGTTTCGAAATCTGTAGCATTTATTGTGAGTTTTTTCCTCCACCCTTTGAGCATAGCGTTCTTCTGCCTCATAACCGAAAGAGTCGAAGGTTTGATCTTCATTCAACAGAACAGTTGTAGGGGCCTTGGCCTTCGGGTCTAGAGTGGAATTCCCTGACCATTCATTGAGATTAATCGTGTTTGTTGCAATCTCTATTTTGTCACTGTAAGCATACCCTGAGTAACTTGTGCCTATGTCAAATGCTACTATAATATCCCATTTGTACATCGAGGAAAACTCTGACACTTGAACGGGAAGCTTTTCCTGATCCGCCATCTTATTTTTCAAAATTGTATTTATAAAGTGCCACTGCAAAATGAAATTGCTCCTTTACAAATGTGTAACTTTTAAATACTGTCGTTTATATTTAGCCATATATTTATTACTTTCAGGACATCCACAAGGTGTTCAGTTATAGGGTGGATCACGTATTCTCAAACCGAAAGTAAATACTTATTTTATGAAGAGCAATCCTGCTTTTTATGAATGAAATGACACCCAAAAAGTAGGTTAAAAGTCAGTGCTGATAAATAGAATTCCTACATATTTAAAAACTATCAAACAAGAACACTTTCTTTTTTAAATCAAAGTACCCTTACCATTTGCGACGGACCTATATTCCTATATATCTAGCTATATCAGTCTTTGTTATGACGTAGGAATTAAAGTTTGGCTTGAGTCCAATTTCTTACAGGTATTTATCGAGTGCGTCTCTGTGCCCTATTTTGGTGATTAATTGACTTATATTTTAATTATATTACTTAAAGATGTCAATTGCTAACCGGTTAACCAATTAATCGGTTACAGATTTTGAAATAGGTTAATCGAAAAAAAAATTCATACAATTTATATAACAAATTAACAATAAGAACTACCAATGTTTATAAAATATATAATAACATTTTCATACATCGATAAGAGCTGTAATTTTGGGACAATTGATTTCTCCTTGCTGAATTAAAGGGATGTGTACCGGAGTTATAATTGCTAATTTATGTTTCAACACCTCAAAACTGCTCTTATTGTTCACGTGTTTTAATCATGTGTAAATAATAATAAAATCGTTATTGAGAACTATAAACATTTATTCTGTCGTCATTTTGATTGGAAAGTCGTTGCTATTGTACATGATTATGTTCAAAATATGGATGCTGCATTCTCGCAATCTGACGAGTCTTCATTATTTGGGCCACACACAATACAACAACGTGTACAAATTATATATATATATATATATATATATATATATATATATATATATATATATATATATATATATATATATATATATATATATATATATATAATCACAAAACTTTTTTCTCAGTACACGGTAAAAATATAATAAAAGAAAAAAGCAACAGTAGTTAGTTAGTTAGTTACTATAGTAGTTAGGTAGTGTTGCTATTTTCTTTTATTATATATATATATATATATATATATATATATATATATATATATATATATATATATATATATATATATATATATATATATGCAATGCGTTTCGTTCTGATCCTCTCAGATTGTTTAACTGTATTCTACCTGTATCTCAAGCAACTGTGTAGTGCGCGGCCAGTGCGCTAGGTTCCGTTCGTCATCGAAAGCAAGATTTTATTTTGCCTAGATGGCCGAGTGGGGAGCGCGGTGGCCGCTCACTGCTGGGAGAATGGGTTTCAGAGGTCGTGAGTTCAAGCTTCGGTCGGGGCGGAAGGTAGAGCTCCAACAAAAGTGAATTTCACTGTGCTTTATATATATCAATATCATTCAGTATGGGCAGGTATATGTCAATTTGAGAGTTATTGCAATGTTTGTGCTTATTATATACAGTGGGGCCTCAGATATCCGGACGCCAGATAACCGAACGCTTCAGTTTACGGACGATTTTATTTGGGAACAGATCTTTTTATACGTTATTTTGTCTCATTTATCCGGAATTCCGCGTTCCGGATCCGGGCGGTCTGTCTTTACCACAAAACACTGATTTACTACTAATCTTGCTTCATTTAACCGGACGGTAAAATTTGATGATACCCTACTCAGTACAAAAGATTACCATTGTCAATTAAGTTTCCCACCTTTTTTACAAGCTAGACCCTCATAAGTAGTATAAACACACTGACTTCCAAAATCACAAAAATTGGAAAATTGTTAACAACAGTGTATCACACACATATCACACTTGGACACAAAGAATTTAGCTCGATTCGGTTGTCATTGTTGTCCGGTTAATATTTCATGACAAAATAATAAAATAAAGCAAAGTTCTCCTCAAAGCGTTCATATTAACAGACAACTCTAGCATGTGTTGCTATATGGTATGAAAGGCAAATAAACCTAGTATCAACACTGGGAGCCATTGTATACAAATACATTATCATTCATGACAACAATAGACACATTTCAGATATCTGGACGCTTCACCTATCCGGACGATTTGACTTGGGAACGAAAGCGTCCGGATAACTGAGGCTCCACTATATATATATATATATATATATATATATATATATATATATATATATATATATATATATATATATATATATATATATATATATATATATATTGGGGGAGGAGTTCTTTGCTGATGGCCTCTTGTCGCGCGCGTTATATCAATGCTAAATCATCAAGCAGAAGCGGGAATTCAAAAAAAGTATTCAATTTAAAGGAATGATCGGCAATAATGATATATAGTTCGCTAGAAGCAATCAACATGATCAGTTTGATGTAAAATATTTAAAAAGGTACTGTATTTTTACAAAATATAGAATATTCTTAATCTGTACACCATAATTTCCTCATTATAAACCGTCAACAAATTTAATTTTGAAATAAATTTGGGGAAAGCCGTTCGTAAACTCCTTGTCTAGTTTTGTATTTTTAACGTAATTATTAAATGTAAATGTATCTTCTTCAGAATACTGAGTAGAGCTCTTCTAAGAGCATTAACACGTTTTTACAATTTTATGCGTCTGAAAAACATTGAATGCCATCATAACTTGCTATTGATGTCGCATTATAACGTAACCTTGATTATAAACCAAGCCGTCTTTCTAGCTACTATTGTGAAACGTCAATAGATCGAGGTCAGTTCATGGAGCATCTTCTTAAAATCGAGGTCAGTTTATCGAGGTCAACTGCATTACTGAATGAATTTCGATCAAAATTCTTACGCGTGAGACAAAATGTGCATTCTTGAATTAACAGGTCAAACTGTATTTAATGTATGTTTGCATCTCTTAAGGTAATTGAAATAAAACTGAGAAAAATGTTATAAAAATACTAAACCAAAGCTTACACGAACTAAAACAAGCGGAATGTGTGCGCACGTGGAAGCATTTGCCGGATGCCTCATGTTGACACAACAGTGATCGGCCGAAGCCGATCACAATAATTTTGAAACTAATGTTTTTCACACGTTGTTGTATAAGCTAAACAATCGCTGGTCTTTCTTTCAGTGTTTCAAGACGAGCTGAACAGATTGGAAAGTGAAGTGTCAAAGTATAAAAAAAAAAAAGGAACACAAAACGTTGATCCCCTCGAAAGGTAGTCTGAACATTACGAATTGTTGCTAAATATTGCTGGTCTAGCAAGAAAATACTAGGTACATCAGTGCCATATAAAAGGGTAATTTCTACAGCAGGCGTTCTTTCGTTATATGTGTATTACTTTTCTCTTTAAATTTCTCCTTTTTTTCAATGAAATGCTATCATTAAACTTGACTATACTAACAAATTAACACACTTTGAGTCAATAAAAATTTTATTTGAGAACAAAATAATAAAAATACGTTTACTAAAGGTAAGTTCTGAATTTCTGATACGATTAACCGATTATTCAATCGGAGCGTTTTGCGATAAACCGAATAGGATTTTTTAACCGATTGCCATTTCTTCAATTTATCGCATTACTTATGTTTATTTATTGTTTCTAATGCAATAGAATGCAAACTTATATAACACATAAAGATAGGCCTTGTTTATATAACAAACAATTGTATATTTTTATAACTCTACAACTGGCACTCAAATGTTGGTTGATCAATGGATATGCATTACTAAAGCACTGCAAACAATAAAAAAAAAACATTTGATTAACATTGTGGCCATGACCCTTTAAGTTTCACAAAAGGATTTTTTTATCCTTAATATCATTTTAGATCATCTCCTTTTTTCCCTTTTCGTAGTTTGGAAACAAGTCTTTGACATTACTAAGTCTTATATTTTTACTGCTGTAATATTCAGTCCAGTTCAAGAAATACCTTTATTTGTACTCAATTCGCCGTATCACATGTTTCTAACCGAATGTTTGTCTGTCCGAAGTATATGCTGGTTGTATAGTCAACAGTGTCTGGCCAACCATTTACAGGAGGCCTGCATACAATTTTTCCAATTGATTTAAACCCTTCATCAGTAACAAAATCCAACTGACCCTTTACCACATTTTTGGTTTGATAGAGTACTACCTCTATTGAATGAAATTTTCTTTCATTGCTTCGATGATGCGATATACCCTAGAAAGTCCTCTCTTCGTCGTACTTAACTAACTCATCTTTGTACACCAAGGCATAAAAACATCCTTGCACACCTCATCACCGTTAATTATAACGAGTTTGCTTTGAGGGTGTATCTTGCTACCAAATGGCTTTAGGACACGTATACCCTAAGAATATCTGCAGATTCTTGCAGAAACAGCACAAGGACTGTGTCCAAATAAAACGGCCCCTTGTAGGACGACCGTGCCCGGGTCTTTTGGAGAGATGAACTTAATGGCAGAAAAAGCTGGATTGCTTTTTATCTCGTCTGTTAATAACTTAGAGCCTGAAAATCCTCCGACCATGATGATGAAATCTATTGTGTCTAGTTCAACCAAAATATCTTTCAGAATACCAATAATTTTATTTTTTGCTACAATAAAAAAGCTTTTAAACTGTTCATTTTGAACATACATGTTTGCAAATGTTAACGTTCTCATGTGTTGATCTAGAACCCCTGTGTTTGCAAACTGCTTTAACCGCTGTGGTAGTTGAAGCCGAATACTCCCCTTCATATAACTGCTTATTTGTCTTTTCTTTGCTTCGAAGTCTCTTTCGAAGTCTAAAGCATCCAAAGGAGCTAACTCCCATAACTGTTCAAAACAATAATTGTTTTTTAAAAGTCCGACGACAAACTCCTGAATTGGGCATCAACAATGGTCCCACCCCAATCTCCACCGCTGTCTTTATAGACTTCCGCTAGCGTATCGTCCTCCATGATCTTGTGAACAACAATGTCCACGGTACCTATTGATGCAACAAAAAAATAAATTTCTTAAAATAAAATAGCCAATGATAGTGAAGCAAATTTAATTGCGAAAACGCGAATATTAGGAACTTAAATCATAAATTCCTCGATGCAAACGCTTTAGCACTTATCTGATGAATATAGAATATCACACTGTTGTTTTGATCTCGGCCCTGGTATCTGCCCGAATGGTTGGTATTGGCCCAAGCCCGAAGGGTGCGGGCCGATACCATCCGAGGGCTGATACCAGGGACGAGATCCAAACAAAAGTGTGATGTTGTTTATATCATATATCTAAAATGAAAGACTATTATTCAAATTCAAATTCCAAATAAGGAATATCATTTATCATGAAGAAGCTAAAGATTTTTATTCGGATTCACAAAACTCGTTTTTAATCCGTTTTATATGTGTTAAGAACTGTAAGAGTTGTCAGACTTTGTTGACAAACCATCGTCGTTTGAAATACAGTAGAAGTTAGTCTGTCGTCTGAGATGAAGCATTATCTTCTAGAATTCAAAATTATCGAGAGAGAAACTTCCATCCTACGCAACTTCTTAATGAGTCAAATTCTTTCACTGGGATTTCGTAAGTTTACTGGCAGATTCAATTTATAAAAATCCATACTGGAAAGCAAGTTGTTTGAGAACGTTCTTAGGCGCATGCATTACTTTAAGTTAATAAACCACTTATTTTTTACAATCTAAACTCTGGTTTTCTAGATTAACCCTCGTTCCATCCTTCTCTATACCCTCCATATTTTAAATGTTGAGTGATATTAAATAAAGCGTGCTATTGTTCTAAATACACAACCGTTGTGTTGGTTACCTCCCCTTACTTAGATACATATCACTCTTTGGCGCTATTCTTGAAATATTATTTTTCAATTTTTAGCAATAACTAAAAATATTCAGACGTGTAAGGTGATGCTTTGTATTATTTATTTGTTATTTTATCGTTATTTCACAAACTAGTCTAAATTTAAAGCAGAGGTATTTGGGAATAGCTGTTTTAAATTTGAGGGCAATACACCCCCTGGACGACGGGCTGAGACAGAAAAATATAAGCCCCGAGGGCGATACAGGCCTATTGGTTGCTATCTCACCAAGTCCAAAACACGTATATCGGGGCTGATACACTACTAGGTATATGACATTACCTAATTTATTCAACATACCAACTAATACACACAGACAGCCAGATAGACGAAATTAAGGACTAACAGATAGTCAGATTTGATAGATCAGATGAATTTGTTAAAAGATTGATTGATATACAAAGATCAATAGAGTACAAAGTAAAACTAGAAGCTGTCATTAGCCAGTAATACCCGCACCAAGTGTTTGCCCATAAATAACACTGTTTTGTACCAGTTTAATTAAAGATGAAGGCCACATGCAAGTTCCGGTGATACATTTAAAAATTATAATTTTCATAACTGAAAGATGAGGTCCCTTCCCATATGGTAATACACATGAACAGCACTTTATGTGCAATTTGGGGTTAAACTGCTCCAATTAATATACTTTATTGTTTATCTCATTAGGAAGTATACATCACAATATGCAGGTTTCCTGAACCACCTTAAAGCTGTTATTTACCTAATAAAATAGTGCAAAGGGTGTTGAAGAATAGGTCATAAAAATACATGCATGATACAAATAACTTATCTTTGTCTGAAGTTACGTACACAACACAGATCTGCAGATCTCATTAGCGGGTACTAGTTTTACCCAGCTTGATTAGATGGGTTCACGTGCATACATACATGTATGTGTTTTTCATTTGCAGAAAAGGATTAGTTAAGATTAACTAAAGGAATTCATTATTGTGTTTCAATTGGATTATCATTATGATGTTGACCAATATAGCTAAGCATAATACATGTAGTAGCAGTAGCACAATTAATATAATGAGATGCCAGCATACATAAGTTCTTCTTTCACTTTCTAAATGCGATCTCCCTTTGACAGCATACTGTATCATCATCTTTTAATATTTAAAAAAGCTTGTCATCGTTACCTATCCTATCGCATTTGTAAAGTTCCTGTCATTTTAATTGCAAAAGTTATTTTTTCATTTGTCAGACTTTCACTATTGAGTTCACCCCATATTGACCCTGTATAAACAATTTCGTATTAAATTTGTGTATTACATGTAAGTAAGTGTAGACACTTATCATTTTTTTATGAGTTATAATAGGAAGGAAGGAGTATTTCTTTCTTAATGTATTATAATGCATCAAATACAATGTAGGTCATGACCTTATGGGACAATTCTGACCCGACGAAACATGAAAATACAAAACATCTTCTAATGTCATTCTATGTATATGATGCATCAAATGGTGTAAAGTACATTAATGACCCCCAGGTGTTGTCTTTGAACCCCCCACCCCCTGTGCCTTTATGAAATAGGAAATGATGATATACTGTATATTTGGTTAACTTCTGAGATCTGACATTCTCATCCCTAAACCATCATTTAATTTATTCTTGCTCTTTGTGTCATAGCGCGTAAAATTGTATATAGATTATGCCCCCTTGGAGATACTCTGACATTCTAGAACTAGAAACAATAAAGTAATTTATCTTATTCATATGTAGTGTTTGATCCATGTGGGTAATTCCTAGCCTAATGATGGCTGCTTTGTTGATGAGACTTTACAATTGCCCAAAATAGGCGAAAACACATGCATGTAACATTTTGTTTATAAATCTTCAGAATTGAATTAAGCAATTTCCAAAATGTTAATGTGTATCAGGAGAGAAAAAGCAATCAAGAAATGATTTAAAATTTGCTACTGTACACATGTAAGAATGACTGACTTAATCTTTAAAACCAGGTTCGATTAGGAGGGGGGGGGGGGGGGGGTGGAGGTGGAGTATAAACATTGATAATTTGAATCATTTATTGTTATTAATTTTAACTTGTCAATGAATACTAGTTATTGATCACAAGGTAGAAATATGACCTCTGATCATATCTCAATAGATCATTTGTCAATAATGCAAGCTGTAATGTCATATTTTTTAAGAATAACATGTTTTACCAGTTTATAAAAGTTTTTAGACACCCAAATTATATTTTGATTTTAATAGATCATTCGACAATTAAGGGGGGAGAACAGTTTATATTTGAGTTTGTTTGGGGGAGGGGGTTCCAAGTCATATATTTGACAATTTTTTAATGTAATTTAAAATAAGACTAAGCCAGAAATTGTCAATTATCTTTAAATTGTTGATGTTTGATGATCCTATCTCTATTTAATCTTTATTATTAAGACTCTCGAATGAAATTTGGAGACTTATTGTTTTTGTGCGGTTCTTAATACATGTATTATTATTCTTTGTCTTCTTCTTTTTCTTCTTTCCCGCTCTGAACTTGTTTCTCAGAGATGGCTAAAAAGAAGTGTACAAAACTCTAGGACATGATAGGCCTGCATATCTAGTTGTGCACCCTAGTTTGATTGTTCTCAATTTTCGGGGGGGGGGGGGGGGGAGGGTCAAAAGGGTGTGGGGTCTAACATTGAATCTTGTAGGAAGTATCGTAGACTCTATTGTAAATGGTAACTTGAAAACGGACAAAGATAATAATATAGGGTTTTCATAATCATATATTGACTGTTACTTGCAACATATAGGGTTTATGAGATCTGACCCCTGGGGTCATCCCCACCCCACCCCCCAGGAATTTAAAATTACCATATATCTCTGAAACTGTTATAATCATGACCCCTAAACCATATATATTCATGTTTCTGATGTCAAGGGGCATCAAATATATGTAGGTCATGGGCCTTGTGGGTGGTCCTGAGCCCCTCCAACAGCAAGTCCCTTAATATCTTCAAAACAGTTGAGATCCCACCCTTAAACCATCTATATTCTTGTGCCTTGTGTCAAGGGGCATCAAACGGTATGTAGGTCATTGGCCCCAGGGGGTGGTCATGACCCCCCTCGAACAGGAAGTGCACGAATATCTTGAAAACGGTTGAGATCCACACCCCTTAACTTTATATATTCTTGATCCTTTAAGGGCATCAAAAGGTATGTAGGTAATGGGCCTCGGGGTTAAATTTAATTTTTAAAAACCGCAATGCACATCTATGGAACAGTTCCTATCATATCCCAAGATATGATATGTCTATCCATTACATCATAAGAGGAGTTCTAGGATCTATGTTTTTTTTAAGTGATAAACGTCAATTTTTCTGCTACTTTTTGACTCCCTGGATGAATATTAAATTTTTAAAACCTTACTGCACATCTACAGAACAGTCCCTATCATACCCCAAGATATGATGTGTCTATCCATTAAATCATAAGAGGAGCTCTTGGATCTATGATTTTTTTTAGTGATAAACGTCAATTTTCAGTTACTATTTGAATCCCTGGATGAAATTTAAATTTTTAAAACCTTATTGCACATCTATAGGACAGCCCCAATTTTATCCCAAGAGATGACTTAGCTACTCCAAAAATTGTAAGAGGAGTTCTGGGAACCATACTTTTTACGCAAAAAACGTCATTTTTATTGCCCACGTATCCCCTTAAAAAAAATCTGGAATCTGATCACACTTCAATATGACACCCCAATCATATAACAGAAAAACGTCATATTTCAGCTATTAAATGACCCCCAGGACAAAATTGAAAATTCTGAAACCATCTATAGGATATCCTAAAACATATTCCAAGATTTGATTTGTCTACTTTTAAAAATGTAGGAGAGTTTGTACCAATTATTTGACCCCCAGGACTAACATAGAATTTTTGAAACCTTTTTACAAAACAACATGATACCCCAAATCAAACTCCAAGAGTTCAGTTTGCTGGTTTATAAGATGTAAGAGCAGTTTGAGATAGTAAAACGTGACAGACGAACGGACGGACAGACGGAACAGGGTTACAACATTATACCCGAACTTTCTTTAAAAAGTGCGGGTATAATCATGATTGAGATGATTTAGTAATGATTATTTAAATAAACATCCCTACCTCCCATATCCAGGACCGTGTACCTGGTTCCTGGTTCGAACGAATCTGTCAGCATTCGGTCCGGCAGAGTCTTACAATATAGGGCGGCTGCCTCTGGTTCTAGTGCTAGTAGAATTTGGTACTCTGCAATACCTGCCTAATTATAATATAGTTAACCAATTTAATATTCGGTGCTCATAGAAGCTTAAACATAAGGTAACTCAAACAAAGAAGTTGCCATGAGTAAACTTTACATAATTAAATGAAAACTGTACAGATTATTATATTGGACGCGTCATATTTATCTATAGCCCTCTACAATCCATTGTAATTTCATAAAATATATATATTCATTTTTATATATCTATACCATTCATATAGATAATACAAAACCTCAATAAACAATTTTATCACGTTTATATTCATGCACCTACAATGTAAACACATTACCTTGATTGCTGCCTTTCTCATGAATTCTTTGGCGGATTCGGACCAGATAGCAGGCACTGTCAAGATGTAAAGAGCATTTTCAGGTTTGAATATCGCTCCTCGGTTTTCGGCCGCATCTTCAAAATGCGTCTTGAGTGCCGTTATTGTGAACAAATATTATCATGGCAGGCAGGGATATTCTCTTTTTATCATCTTGTATTAGAAATGCTTCGAGATCTGTAATATTCTGCAAAGAATATTTTGAAAATAAAAAATATATGAATATGTACAATACTTCTTTGACTTGATTTTTTTTAACTAATTAACATTCATTCTGTTATTAAACGTACCTTTTCGTGATAAAGTTTCATTTTAAAATTGCGAAATCTGTAGCATTCGTTGTGAGTTTTTTCCTCCACCTTCTGGGCGAACGTTCTTCTGCCCCTCACCCAAAAGAGTCAAATGTTTGGTCCCCATTCAATAGGACAGTTGTAGGGGATTTGGCCTTCGGGTCAAGAGTAGAATTGCCTGTCCATTCATTGAGATTGATTGTGTTGGTTGCAATCTCTAATTTGTCACTATAAGCATGCCTTGTGTAGCTTGTGCCTATGTCAAATCTACTATAATATCCAATTTGTACATCGAGGGAATATCTGATACTTGAACCGGAGTCATTTCTTTATCTGCCATCTTATATTTGCAAATGACATTTGTTGGTTTTTAGTGTAAAAAAAAAATGCACCTTTAAAAATGAGTAACGTAATAATACCGTTGTATTTTCAGACAGTTTATTTACATTATTCTAGATTTTCCAAAACTGAACAGTTATATGGTGTAATATGTATTCTTAAATTGAAAGTGAATTAAATTGATAATTTTATTTCGTAAGAGCAGTCCTGCTTTATATAATTTATACAACACGCCAAAAGGAAATTGACAAAAACATCGTTAATTTTTATTCATATTTTTTACATGCAGAATAAAAACACTAAATTATGAACTATAAGCATTCTGCTTTCCTATAATACATGCAATCAATTTACCATGTTGAGGTTTTTAATTCTTTTGCTTACGCTGAAAATATGCATACATGTTTTATACACCGTTAAACCAGTACACCAACTATCATTTTTCTTACCAAAGTACATTCACCAAATGCGAAAAAAAACTTTTCTTTTCCACCTGCACAAGGATGTGTTTTACTGCATAACGTATACATTAAAGTTTGGCACAAGTCCAATTTCTTAGAGGTGTTCATCGAATTGGTAAAGATTTTGATCATTGTCATACGCCATCGATTATTTAGAGACCTTGATTCTATTCATTAGAGCAAAATGTTTAAATAAACAAATACCAATTGTGTTTAACTTTTAAAAACCAAGACACTCAAACGAAATGTGTGTTCTCATTTAATCACACCAAGCGTAATATAACGGAATAATGGCAGCAACACCTATTCTGTTGGGGAAAAAATGTAGTAGGATAACGGTAACTTATTATAACTCTTGTTTTAAATTTCTCCTTATATTGCTAAATTGTTAATGTTCGATGATTGTAATTGTGCCCGATAATTATGTCAGTGGCAAGGTGGCATTTTTGCACCCGCTTAACATGCAGTTCCCTATAAATCCACATGCACCAACTGATGGGTATTGTCTAGAAAGTATATAACCACTTTGGTTTTTAATGTGTGTCACCTGACAGTATAGATATTAACGTTTAGAAATTGATATCTCATAGGAAATAATAATTTTCATTTTAAGGCAATATTAAAAATCCCAGAGGATTTTTCTAAAAATCATACAGGAATTATGTTTTCTATTGAAGAAAAGTATTTCTTACAGGAATTTGATTGAGGCATGTAGTTTTCCTATAGAAAATTGAGATTTCCTATGGCATTTTAAAATCATCTGAGAGTTTAGTTAAAATCCTATTAGAATTTAAATTTCTGTAAAAAGTTATTTTATTCCGGTATTAGACCCTTCCTTGATACTTTAGACATGGTATTGTTAAAATTGCCATTTTAAAATGATTTTATTATTCATTTTTGTGAGTGTGACGGTAGGACGGTAACTCTTATATAGAAAAAAGCAGGCTGTTATTCACACTTTTTGTATATATTAGCCCTATACTCAGTATTTTATTGTCAGTTTTATATCATTCAAAATCGATTCATAATAATGTTTATCACTTAATTTATAATCACACATCACTTTTATTTTTAAAAAATTGTTTTTAAGACACTACGTCACAAGAAGGCAATTTAAACGTTTTGTAAACTATCTATATTGTTCGATTGGGTTGTATATCGTCGTAGCCCAGTGGTTAAAGTATAGGGCTTTGGAACCGCAGATCATGATGTTGCCTTTGCCTGGAACTTTTGTTCATGTTAGCTGAATTAAATTTTTAAAAATGTAATTTTTCATCCAAAATTGCACATTTGTTACCTATTTGACTGAAATACTTTTTATTCATTATGATATATATCATAATCAAGTAGTACTTTGCTGATTTGGAAAAAAAATATTATTTATTAATTAGTTTGTTAATAATGATGGAGAGGGGTCTGTAGACTCTGTTGTTGCCTACACTGACACAAATAAATTCAATAAAAAAAAAATATACAGACATTAGGAAATTGAAAATGCCCTTAATTAGTAACAAAAGTAAGAAACATACAGTCAAAGATGGAATCTGACTTAGAGATAAATCTCTATCATCATTTAGTGTCATGTTTTATTGCTGTATTATTCAATCGAGCTCAAAGGATGTGTTTACTTCAATTTTATTTGCCGTATCACAGGTTTCTATCTGGATGCTAGTCCGTCCGAAAAATGCTTTTGTTGTATAGTCTATACACAGTCCGGCAGACCATTTTTAGGATGCGTGCGTACTATTTTCCCAATTGATTTGAACCCTTCATCACTAACAAAAGCCAACTGACCCTCTACACATTCTTTGCTTTAAAGAGATCCTTTGTCTTCAAAATGAATTTCCTATCCTTGCAGCGATGACTTGAATATGTCGTATGCGTTCTCACTTCGTCGTACTTTATCAATTCATCTTTATAGGCCAAGACGCTAAAGACATCTACGCAAACCTATTTGCCGTCAACAATAATATATTTGCTTTAAGGGTGTATTTTGCGAGCGAAATAAACGAAAACGTTAAAAACGTAGGTATGTCTATATATCCTTGCGGAAACAGTACGGATATTGTAGCAAAAAAGAGAGGCATCTTGCAAGACAACTGTGTCAGGATTTTATGGGGAAATGAACTTTGTAGACGATAAAATGGGATGGCTTTTAATCTAGTTTTGCAAGAAATTTGAATATGAAAATCCTCCGACTAGAATAATGAAATCAATATTTTCTACTTCGGCAAAGATGTTTTCAATTATACCAATTATTTTGTCCCTGGCTGTTTTGAAAAACCCCCTGAATTCTTTATTCTGGATATATATATGTGTGCAAATGTTATTAAATCATTTTTTTGATCACCGATTTCTACGTTCGCAAACATTTTAAATTGATCAGGGAGCTTAAGACATCATCATCGCTGATTTGTCTTTTCTTGGTCTCAAATTCCCTCTGGAATTTCAAAGCATCCATAGGGGCGTTTTCAATAATTGATAATCTTGTGAATCATTATATCAATGGTACCCCCTGCAATAGAATATCGTAGCTTATATAGATAATTCAAACAATTATCTAGAAAACCCAACATGCCAGATAATGGTAGATGCTAGGGGAAGTGTCAGAATACAGGACAAGAAGTATAAAAAAACATTCTTTACCAGAAAGTATTGCTCTAATCCAATGGACCAAATATACCCAATATATACATGTAATACTCAAAAAAGTTTAGAATCGACCGTATTTTGATCATTGATGCATCAATAATAAAATTTCACTGACATTTTAAATAAAGCAACAGATGTTGCTCATTTCAAGTATATTGTTATCGAAAAAAATTAGACAATCATTTACTCGATGATTGCACACGTAACTTAAATGTAAAAACAACTATAATAATTTTTAGGGTAAATCAAATATTTTTAAACGGGCACCTGACTATTATTTGTCATCGTCAACCCGATTCCTTGGTCATATCGTCTTCAGGGAAACTACAATAACACATTGGAGAGTAAAATAGAATCAAAATCGAACACGGACAAATTGCTATTCTGCTTTGGGAAGCGGCCGTCGTGGTTGGCTATGGAATGAACTGCTGCAGGCAGATTTTGCAAGTTATGACGTAGCTTAAACGTTTCAGATAACTTGAAGATCAGTTTCAAAGTTATGTAAGGGTTCCATTTCTTTCAGTGACATACCTGATCATGACTTTTAACGATAACAACTCTATAGATTGAGCTCAGAATATTTGGAGTACGTGTCTCTAGACAATCAATACAAAATGTTTGCAAGCCGGTAAACGACATTCTAGGCGTTCAACAATGAATGGCCATTTCACCCAGTGTCACCAACGTCTGCATAATGTTAAGCGCAGAAGACACGTAAAATAGAATCATGCTCATCGGACTCAATTTTGTTTCTCTGAAAAAAAAAAGGTTTTATCTTTGCTTAAAGGTTACAAGTTACGCATTGTTTCTGGTGCCATTTTGAAAGAAATTAATGGTTTCGTTTTTGTTTGGGCCTGTATCTTTGCCATCAGAAGTACTCAACTTTATGCTTTTGATTAAAACTAGATGAGCATGGAAGGCAAGATAAAAACAAGTGGTCAATAGGCCTTAACGATCACCTTAGTACCATTGCCCATACATAAACTTGTCAAAGAGTCTCATTTATGCATTTAATTTTCATTCTGGAGTAGAGAATTTATGATATTGTAATACGACCACGTTCTTGCCTTAAATCTCTCAAAAATGGTGAAAGAGGTAGCCTGCTCATCTTTGGTCACAGCCAAGTAAGTGTATATTTGTAGAAAAAAAACCTTCTATTTTTTATTCGACAGTAGCAAGGCACAAAAAATAAGACCCACTTAACAAATGGTTAGGCAAAATACTGTAAAAGTGGAAAGATATTTATTTAGATTTTGCAGTCCTTAAATAAAAGTTTTATAATTACAAGGCCTTAAAACAAATTTACCAGCAAAAAATGGACATTTCAATAGTTTTTTTGCCGCTAACAGACTGAAATGGTACTAGTTAGCTCTTTAGAATTTTCACTACTCGAATTTAATGAACCTTGTATTCTCAAAATTTAGTAAAGTGATTAATCCGTAACTGTTTACATCTTGGCATTAAGAGTCTGAAAAGGTTATTGCATAAGCAAATTAAACAAAAAACAAGATAAATGTATCAGCAGGTGTCTCATATACATGTATATGGTATTTCAGACATCTATACTTATAAATGAAGGCATTTTGCAAATAAACTACTTGCTTACACCTTTGTTATTTCAACACATTTGTGTTGATGTGCGTAAGGTATATTTGAATTTCAACTGATAAGTTATTATTGTGAAATTAATCAAAAACCTGATTCCATTTTCGATAAACAAGCCCGAGATAGCAAAAATGAGAGTAAGGGAGAGGATACGTTTTGGCGGATCCAAGTCAGGGATAGTTTGCATCAAAATATATACTTGCAATGAAATATAAGAACTTTCTAGAACGGGGTAACCAAGAAGGCGGATTGACTAATTAACAAATGGTGTAGGACAAGTTCATCATGCATCGCTGGCAGGCACCTTGGATCGGACTTCTATTGATACGAAAAAAAAACTAAAATGGAACAATGCGATTTTAGTATTGATGGAAAGAACTGACAAAAACGGGGTGCCAAGAAACGGGTTGACTAATTGACTAATTGACATAATGGCGGAAAGTGTAGGGCGAGTTTACCATCGGCTGTGTTAAGGTCAAGGGGGTCCTATAAGGCTTTGATTAGCCTGTATATAAAACATGACAATGGCGACGGTTCCATGCTTTTTTTTATTGTGTGTTCTTCCACATAAATTGATGACATCATACACAGGAATATAAAGAGGTATTTTCAAAACATACAAATGATACATCGGCCAGATACTTTGAATCTGACAATTTTGGTTTAAAATATGCATGCAAATAACGAGGCCGAGTACAGAACAAGTACGCATGCATTCACGCAGCGTTTCATTTGTATTGTGACGTCATCTTTTTGCTTTGTTGACACCTGACGTGATAGTTTTAATTGCAGATATTCAGCGAAATTTGTTGAAAATAGCTCGTTTGATGCGTTAAAATAATGTTATATTTTGGAATAAACATAAATATCTCGAAGTATTAGCTATATTTGGGCTCGGGTCGAAAACGTGAAGAGGGTTCAGCAAGCTTTTCTTAACCCGCCTAAATATAGCTTAATTCATATATTTCAAAACAGTAACCATGTGTTTTATATTAATGACCTTTAATATGTGATGTTATATATTTATTTATCACTTAAATATGTTTGAATGTTTTAGTAATACTATAAAGATCAACATTTCCGCATTTGTCAAATAAAAAATAGCCATTATCTGACAAACTGGGAAATTGGGCATACAAAAAACAACTTTGATAAGACCAATGGAACAAACCAGGAGGTGAAAGGGTTTTTTATTTGACCATTTGATGCCTTTTAGCAATAACTTTAATATGTAGAACAGAAAAAGAAATCCCTAGGGCAGAAGTAAAAAAAATTGTAAAAAATGTGCAAAATTGATACATTTCAAGCAAAATCCCATAGGATCCTATGTTAAAAAATAACAAACTTTGAGATGACCCTTAAATAAACGGTGTGGTAAATGTCTAATTTTCTTATTTTAGAATAATAATTATATCAGTAGAAATTCATGTAAAAAATTTCATTCAAAAATTTAGGGCAGAACAAATTAGACCCGGCCTCGTTAATGGGTACCCCCCCCCCCTCCAGATTTTTTTTCATTTTTCAAAACAGTCTTTTATCTGAAATCCTCATTTGAGACAGTAATACACATTATATTGAAAATTGACTAAAAGAACTAAATTTTAAAAGAGATACACTGAATACCCATTCACTAATTTAAAATAAATACTATATATAATTTATTTTTTTCTGTCATCTGCAACAAACAGGATTAAGGCCACGTACGTATATATATCACCCATTTCAGTTTAGATTTTTCATCCCTGCCCGCTCATCTAAGTATCCAACAATAAATTTTTGAATTTTATTTCATTTTAAAAGAATAAGATAAGGAGAAAATCGGACAAAGTTATTACAAAATGTAGGAAAAAAACAATATGCTTCAACATATTAAGCATTTTATGGTAATGTGTAAAGTGTTGATTCTCGCGCTTGCGATGGGTATCATCTAGTTACCTATGTAGGAAACAGTTTGTTAGTACATATTGATTGGATAAACTATAACTTAAGGTTTGTTTAAATGCGGGCTAGAAATTGTGAATTTAATTGTATTAGATGACAATACACGTATTAAATATTAGCGGCTTTAAATGTCAAAAAGCTTGTTTTGAAATCAAAATTTAATTTCTAGAGCTTGTTTGCAATTTTACTGTTTGTGTACTTGCTCATGTACATCATCATTATATACTACATACAAAACCATTATTAAGTAATGGTTTTGACAGTTTTAAAGACGGACAACGCTAATTCTGAGTCCTACACGTATGTTTAAAGTTTCATGAAAGTATTTTCCTCTTTATCTTCCAATATCATTTCAAAGTCTTTTTCCTTTTTGTAGTTAGAAATAAGTCTCATTAGATTGTGTTGTGTTATATTGCTATGATAATCAATCTATCTCATATGTTGTTTTTATTTGTTCGTTATTCGCCGTATCGTAGGTCTCTATCCGGATGTTTGTCTGTCCAAAGTATATCTTGGTGGTGTAGTCTACCATGTCTGGCCAACCATTTTCAGGAGGTGGGCAAACAATTCTTCCAATACACTGGAAACCTTCATCTGTAACAAAAGCCAACTGACCCTTTACTACGTTATTGGCTTGATAGAGCACTATCTCAATTGAAATGAATTTTCTATCCTTGTTTCGATGACGAGAAACTCCCTTAAGAATCCTCTCTTCGTCGTACTTCACTAACTCATCTTTGTACACCAAGGCATAAAAAACATCCTTGCACACCTCATCACCATCAATTATAGCGAGTTTGCATTGAGGGTGTATATTGCTACCAAAGGGCTTGAGAACACGTATGCCGTAAGAATATCTACATATCCTTGCGGAAACAGCATGGGGATTGTACCCAAATAGAACGGCACCCCGCAAAACAACTGTGTCAGGATCTTTTGGAGAGATGAACTTTATAGAAGAAAAACTGGGGTGGCTTTTTATCTCGTTTCGCAAGAAATTTGAACATGAAAATCCTCCGACCAGAATAATGAAATCAATATTTTCTACTTCGGCAAAGATGTTTTCAATTATACCAATTATTTTGTCCCTCGCTGTTTTGAAAAACTCCCTGAATTCTTTATTCTGGACATACATGTGTGCAAATGTTATTGAATCATTTTTTTGATCTCCGATTTCTACGTTCGCAAACATCTTTAATCGATCAGGCAGCCGAAGACTAATGGCGTCATCATCATCATCGCTGATTTGTCTTTTCTTGGTCTCAAATTCCCTCTCGAATTCCAAGGCATCCAAAGGGGCTTTTTCCCATAATTGATTAATACATTGCTCATTTTTGAATAATCTATAAACAAACGCCTGAAACTCTTTGTCAACAATGGTTCCACCCCAGTGTCCACCGCTAGCTTTATAGACTTCCGCTAAAGTTCCATTCTCCATGATCTTGTGAACCACTATATCAATGGTACCCCCTGCAATAGAATATCGTAGCTTATAAAGATAATTCAAACAATTATCTAGAAAAACCAACATGCCAGATAATGGTAGGTGCTACGGAAAGTGTCAGAATACAGGACAAGAAGTATAACAATCATTCTTTATCAGAAAGCATTGCTCTAATCCAATGGACCAAATATACCCAATATATACATGTAATACTCAAAAGAGTTTAGAATCAACCGTATTATGATTATTGCTGCATCAATGATAAACGTTTGCAAACGTCTTTATTAAAGAATCGAATGTTGTTTAATTCATGCATATTATTATTGAGAAAATCTAGACAACCATTTACTAGATGATTGCACTCGTGACGTAAATGTAAAAACAACTTCAATAATTCTTAGAGCAAATCAACCGCTTTTAAACGGGCACCTGACTATTGTTTGTAATCGTCAACCTGATTCCCTGGTCATATCGTCTTCAGGAAAACTAGAATAACACATTGCAGAGTGAAATAGAATCAAAGTTTATGGTTTCGTTTTTGTTTGGGCCGGTATTTTTTGCCACCTGAAGGACTCAACTTTATGCTTTTGATTAAAACGAGATGAATGTGGAAGGCAAGAGTAAAACAAGAGGTCAATAACCCTTTACGGTCACCTCAGTACCAAAGCCCATATACAAGCTGATCGTGGAGTCTCATATATGCCTTTGATTTTCATTCTGGGGTAAAAAAAAAATTATGATATCGTACTGTTTATCGTTGATTTTGGTTAGCCAATTATTACTTTACTATGAACGAATTTATTAGTTCATTCAAAAATTTCAAAAAACATTTTTGTTTCAAATGATAAAAATACTTGCATAACTCTTTTGATCATACAACTTTAGAAATACATTATATTAAATGATTAAAAACTCATTTCGAAGAAGCAAGGGAAGATAACTTCATTAGCTTCCACAATATCTTAAGTTTGATAGCTTCATTCTTTCTCTTTTCTAAATATGTGACCAGAATAAAATAATAAGACAAATATATACTCCCCTCCTAGCCATAACCCTTGCCTTACATGTACATTATAGTAAATGATTCCAAAGTGGTTTTTTGGGTGCAAGAACCATTATGACGTCATAATTGACTGGAAGAATCTATTTCCCGTATTTTACGGCTTTAAAGGAATTATGTAAAAAATATATTAATTAAACAATTTCTTGACATTCTATGTTTAATCACAAGAAAAGTAATCCCGATACCTATATTCAATTTGACATCATTTTAAAGAGGAAGTCAAGAGCTTGTTTATTGGGTTATTGGGGGGTAGACTGTAGGCATTCTTGATATATTGTATTTGTCAAAAATGGACAAAACTCTAAAATTTGTTCCTCAATTCTTCATATTTTATTGAAAATTACAGTTTAAAACATGATTTTTCATTGTATCTACCATAGTATACAGCCCCGGTACACCCTATCAAACTAAGCTATTGTTATGAGGCATCATTGAAATATTTTATATCTTAAAGATAAACATGTGGGAACCTTTCATTTACTAGATCTTGACAACAACGACCATCTACACCTAAAATGGAATAACAGCCCGAGGATAGGTAGTAATCGAATCATTGTAAATGCTAATATATACCATACGCAAAACTGATGCGATAATTCACTTGGTTTGACTTTGGAAATTGACCTCTAGTGTGTTTGCAAAGCTTTACGTTTGCAAAATAATTTTTCTATGATTATCAGACGACTTACACTTTTTATGTTATTTTTTACAATTTGATATAGATAAATGAAATACAATACATGATTCTAAACCTTTTTAGGAGTAGTATAGGAGTAGTAAATGTGTAAACAAAATAAAAGCCTTGCTATGGGTGCTACACCTTGCATGCGTGCACCTTGTATAATTATGAAACTATTCCACTGTAATAATGTTAATGAACTCGTTAAGTAATCTTTTTTGAAAATCAAATGTATCTTCAACATTTAAAGATTGTTTAAATAATGGTTATATTTTAATACTCATTGATTATTTAAATAGAAATTCAAAATTTGATTGGTATTATTTAACATTGAGAGAAAAAATGTTCCTTTGAACATTAAACGTAAAAATACATAACGATTCGATTTCATTTTCAACATTTAAAGTCAAGGGTTAATTTTATTTCCTAAAAAGATAGATCATGCAATGTCTCCAAGCGATATTGTAGGTTCTAAAAACAAAAATCGAAATTCAAAACAAGACTAAATTTAATTTTGTATTTGTCTTTGCTCTTGTTGTAAAATTTTTATAAAAAAATCAATACCTTTAGAGTAAAATTTAGGACAAATAATTCACTTTTTTTGATACAAGGAAAAATTTATCTCATGAAAATGAGAGTGTATTCCGTGAAATATTTTTACATAAAAGTAAAAAATGTGATGAAAAACTAAAACAGTTCATGTGATTGGAAAATATATAACATTTTTTATCTGAAATTTTGAATATAAGCGCTTTAGGCCATACCAATTTGATTTCTTGGTCTTCGGATTCTAGGCCAAAAATATTGGAGCGAGGAGCGGATTTATTAATTTTGGAGCGAGGATTTTAAAATTTGAAAATTTTGGGGACACATAAAAAAACAAAGGTGAGCGATTACATTTTATTTTAAACCGTCATTTTTTTCCTTTGAAACACATGCAAAGAGCACTAAAAAGTTAATGACTGTATTCCCATTGTATCAGACCCCTCCTGATCGCTATTTCTATTCACACATACAGGTATTATTTATTTGTAAACCTTACTGACAATCTACTGGGATTTTTTTTTTATGATAAATGTTTAAAAAAGCACAATCATGACTAATGAAAAAATTTAAAGAACCAAAAATAGAGCGGAAAACGGTAGGAAAATTTCCGATTGCGGGATTTATTTCTTTAAATTATTTTTTGGAGAGCCCTTTTGCGCGTGCGCGCGGATCCGGCGACCAAGAAATCAAAATAATGTAGCCGTAGAAACACTTTCCTACCTCCCATATCGAGGACCATATACTTGGTTCCGGGTTTAAATTCCGCAGTCAGCATTCGGTCCGACAGATTCCTACAAAAAAGGGCTGCCGCCTCTGGTTCTAATGCTAGAAGAATCTGACACTCTGCTATCCCAGCCTAGTTTAATTAACATTCACATAAAATTTAAAAATAATTACCATATTTATACATACAAATAATGCGCGTACTTATTTCAAATAATTTGTTCATAAATGTACTAACGAAATTAGTCTTTTTATAATATATACAATATGCAACAGCATCGAGTACACTTACCTTTAATGCGGCTTTTTTCATGAATTCTTTGGCGGTTTCGGACCAGATAGCAGGTACTGTCAAAACATATAGAACTTCTTCAGGTTTGAATACCACTCCCCTGCCCTTCAAAATGATCCTTCAGAGCTTTTATTGCGTGTTTAAATATATCTATTGCAGGTAGAGATATACACTCTCTATCGTCTTGTATCTCTAAGGTTTCCGTGACATTCTGTAAAATACATAAATATACACACAACGAGCGATTACAGATAAAAAAAAAAAATAAACATATAATTATTCGTTATGAGCATGTACCATTATGCACCCCTTTTTGGTTAATTAAGCACTGAATCATTATTTTTTGAAGATATAGTCTCATAACTGCAGCGGTATGTGCATTTAGTATCTTGCGTTAGATAATCTTTCAAAAAATAATGATTAACGCGTGTTACTCAATTTGTATGCACACACCGCTGCAATTATGAGAGTGTATTTTTCAAAAAATCGTGATTTAATGCTTATATTTAAATTTTTCTAACTTCTTGTCATGTCTGCAAATGTAATATAAATCTTTAAATTCCAGTTTTATCCTAAGGGTAAGTTCAAATTTATATAGGAGCCACTGTAACAACCACTAGGGTGAAATTTGATTTTTGCTTGTGACGTTGTTGTTTACAGCGTTCAACGTTCGTGGCGTCATAATAAAACTCGTCATTTTAACCTTTCAGTACACTGTGTGTGTCACAGTGTTATAACTGCAACTTCATTTACATGCAAAAAATATGTGCAATGTTAATAATATTTTGATATTTACATTTGCAAATATGTTTCTCTATTATTACTTATCATACTTTAGGTTTGTTCCTGACTGACTACAGTAATATATCTTGTTGATCAATCTCAAAGACGGCGGGGCGAAGCCGGGTTGTTTAGGAGATTGATCAATGCGATATATTTCCGTGACAATCAGTGACAAAACTAATAAGAATTTTGTTTTCCTTATCAACTGAGATACTTATTTCTTTAAAAGAAGTGATGATCGTTAAAACACCAGGTGTAAAATTAGCTCACATCTCGTCCATTTTAACAGTCGATCGCTTCAAAATTATTCTCATTCAAACCACTCAAATATTCTTTGAAAATATTCGCTGCACCCTTCTTCACTTACAAATTTCTCTGCTATGGTCTTCCCAAGATATTTATGCATCACTTTTGGACGATTTAAAAAAAGAACGTACCTGTGAAAGAAGTGAAATTGGAATGAAAGTGAAAATATCCAACATACATGTATTATCCTCATTGACACACTTTCTTTTTTTACTCGGAAAAAATTAACAGGAAGGAGAACTGATTTCTTACGGAGTTTTATTATGGGAAATGTTTACATCTTTTCTCCATTCGGAACTTACTTGGAATACTTCGCAAAATTTTTCTATAATATCATCCGAGTACTTTGATCTCTTGCGGTGCAAAATTCATGTAGACTTTTTATTTTTAGCAGTGTACTGAAACCAAACAAGCTATAAAAATTAAAGTGGGGGCGTTTCATAGATAAAATCTTCGGATTTTGTCATACTATTGAAAAATATCGTTTAAATCCAGAGGTGTTTATGAATATAGAATGATTTGAGAACATGTGCGGCTAAGATATCTTGGGACAGACTGCAATTAAGTTTGAACTTTTCTCTCTTTTCTCCGCGAGTTTAGAGCATATTTAGCCACTGCCATTTCATTCTGCTCCAGACACAGAGTCAATTCAAAGGGCAACTACTCTGAATTAAAAGTAATGTACTCCACGTTTTTTAAGAGCATACGGAACGCAGTTTCTATATTAATTTCGAGTAGGTGAAACGTCGGCCATGTTGCCGAACATTAAACCTCGCTGAACTGAGATAGACACATAAACAAGACTTGTCCTCTGTCATGTTTTCTTACCCTCGTCTAAATATAGTTTATATTTCAAAACAGTCATCTTGTAAAGTGTGTTAAAAGCTACGGCAGTTATAACAATATATTAACATTCCATATATTTTTTGGTTGTAAAGTGTGTTGAAAGCTAGGGCATTTATAACACTGTAATGCAAACAGGTTACTCAAAGGTTAAAATGACGAGTTTTATTATGATGTCACAAATGTTGAACGCTTTGAACTGCAACGTCACAAGCGAAAATCAAAGTTCACGCTTGTGGCAGTTACAGTGGCTCTTCCGTTAATATGAACTTACCCTTAGGATAAGATAGGAATTTTAAGGTGGGATGCTACACCAAAATTTTATTTTATGGATCGTTAGAATATCATTTCTGAAGCAAGATTGCGTTGTTCAAATAAGGATATATGCCCTTAATTTTTCTATACGAATTTTTTTGTATTTTTTACAAAAAAGTAGAAAATGTATTTTGGTTGCAAGTAACGCACTGTAGAGTTTAAAATTTGTTGTGAATAAATGCATAATATAAATATCTAATAAATCATGTCCAGTAATATCAATAAGACTTTTTTTTTTAGATAAAAAAATATTAATGGAAATAAAAAACTTCTTTTGATAATATTTTTCAAACCTATGGATAAAATTTTCTAAAGAAACGTATTCTATAGAAAAGAAATGTAAGGCAATCATTTTTCAAAAAGAAATTGAATCAAATTGGCGAAATTTTAGAGATATGGCAAATTTTCAAAATTGAACCACACCCAATCGAAATTAAACTGATCCCGACTTGAATGAGAGAAATTTTAAATATATGACAATTTCACCCAAAAACTAGGATGTTTGGTTGTAATATGGTTTGCAAATTAGGAGAACAATTAAGAATTCAATTGATTTCTTGTCTGCACATGAGGAAATATTATTGATTTTGAATTTTTATCAATTTAAATCGGGATCAGTTTGTTTCTAATCGGGATCGGCCATATTTTGAAAATTAGCAAAATTTCTAAAATTTCGTCAATTTGATTCAATTTCTTTTTAAAAAGTGATTGCCTTGTATTTATTCTCCATAAGACACGTCTCTTTGAAAAATTTTATCCATAGGTTTGAAAAATATGAACAAAAGATGTTTTTATTTTCATAAATAATTTTATATTAAAAAAATTAAAACATCTTGTTGACATTACTGGTCATGGTTTATCAGATATCTATATTATGCATTTATTCACGTCAAATTTTAAACTCTACAGTGCATTACTTGCAACCACAAGCAGATTTTCTACCTTTTTGTAAAAAATACAAAAAAAATCGTATATAAAATTAAGGGCATATATCCTTCTTTGAACAACACCATCTTACTTCAGACATGATACTCTAACGATCCATAAAATAAAGTTTTGGTGTAGCATTCCACCTTAAGGTATAAATCACATTTGCAGACGAGCAAGAAGTTAAAAAAAAACGTACATATAAGCAATAAACTTTGCTTTTCATAACGCGCTAACGTGCGTTACTCAATTTATATGCACACACCGCTGCAGTTATGAGACTTTTCTTTCAAAAAATCATGATTCAATGCTAAAGTAATGCAAAGGTTAAAATGACAAGTTTTATTATGACGTCACAAACGTTGAACGCTGTAAAGTGCAACGTCATAAGTGAAAATCAAAGTTTATGATTGTGACTGTTGCAGTGGCTCTCATTAGTAGGAACTTACCCTTAGGATAAAATAGGAATTTTAAGGTATATTTGCTTAATCAATGTTTTTTCCAACTATAAACTTGCACAGAGAGGCTGCAGTTTTTAAAGCATTGAATTCTTATTTTTTGAAACTCTAACGCGCGTTATTCAATTTGTATACACACACCGTTGCAGTTATGTGACTATATCTTTCAAAAAATAAGGATTCAATGCTTATATTTACATTTTTTTTACCTTCTTGCCTTGTATGCAAATGTGAATTATGTACCTCAAAATTACTGTATTATTCTATGGGTAAGTTCAAATTAATAGAAGAGCCACAGTAACAGCCACAAGCGTGATCTTTGATTTTCGCTTGTGACGTTGTATTTATCGACGTTCAACGTTTGTGACGTCACAATTAAAGCTCCTGATTTAACCTTTTAGTACCATGTCTGTTTTATTATAGCACTGAATCATGATTTTTTGAAGTATACGCTCTCATAACTGCAGCGATGTGTGCATACAAATTAAGTAACGCGCGTTAGCGCGTTTTGAAAATTTGTATGCACACACCGCTGCAGTTATGAGAGTGTATACTTCAAAAAATCATGATTTAATGCTTATATTTACATTTTTTTAACTTCTTGCCTTGTCTGCAAATGTGATTCATACCTTAAAATTCCTATCTTATTCTAAGGGTAAGTTAATATTAATGAAAAAGCCATAGTAACAGCCACAAGCGGGAACTTTGATTTTCGCTTGTGACGTTGCAGTTTACAGCGTTCAACGCTTGTGACGTCATGATAAAACACGTCAATTTGACCTTTGACTACTTGTTGCATTTAGAGGCATTTGAAGATCGCAGAATTTAATGGAAAAACACAGTAGAATGTAAGTATGGTGCTATATCTGCAGCAGCTTTACATGCAAAATATATGTGGAATGTAAATATTCAAGAAATGAACTCAATGACTACCCAAGTTATACGAGTATAACTTGGGTTGGGGCAATTTACGCTTTATAATCCGCGAAGCGTGCATCATGGAAAATATGCCAGCAGAGCAGTTGCTATTCATAACGCCATGTTTACTAAATAACGTTGTTTAAATCTTAAATAAATCAAATTTGCAGACAAGGCAAGAAGTTAAAAAAATATAAATATAAGCATTAAATCATTATTTTTAGAAAGATAACTGCAGATATGTGTGCAAACAAATTATATTTCCATTTTTTTCGATTTCCAGGGAGATAAAATTAGAGAATCACAAACTTTAAAATAATATCCATTTCAAACGTCTTCAATCATTGATATGTGTATTTTTAAAAATGATTTTAAAAGAATTGAGGTAATAAAATATACCTTCTCATGGTACAGTTTCATTTTGAAGTCGCGGAATCTGTAACATTTAAGATGAGTTTTCTTCTTAACCATCTTTGCGTAATGTTCCTCTGCCTTATAACCAAAAGAGTTGAATGATTCAGCAAAACAACGGTCGGGCATTTGGCTTTTTTATCATGGGTAAAATTTCCAGTCCATTCGTTTAGATTGATGTCTTCTCTCTTTATCTCTTTTCTGTCGCTGTAAGCATACCCTGAGTAGCTAGTTCCTACATCTAAGGCTACAACTATATCACATTTGTATTTGGAGTGATTGTCTGATGTCTGATCTATGGGTTTTTCTTGATCCGCCATCTTACTGTTCGTGAAATTATTTTCACGCCTTATTTTTCATTTACTGAAAAATAAAATTAATTGAAAAAAGATTGAAATATCATCAAACTGTATGTAAATGAATGTAACTACAAATGGCAACTTATTAGGAGCTAGTAGCATGCATTATCTATGACAGAGAATAGAATTTCTGTTAAAAACGAAAGTAAAAACATTAATAAAGTTTTATTACAAATATATACGATTTTAAGTTTGTTTTGCATGACAAAGAAGAAACGAATATAGGATATATTAAGTAATAAGTACTTTTCTGATTATATAATTCTATTTCAGAAGCAAAGGTTATTATCATTCATTTTATGAGGTTAACTCCTAGCTGAAGAAAACAAAATCATTACAACTTTATGAAGCGTAGTTATCAGTTGTTGATTTATATACGTTTAATATTTTAGATATGCTCCTGTTTGTTGTCGTTTTTTTTTTTTTACTTTACAATATCAGACCTGTTTGTATAACCACAGTCTTTTCTACTTTCGAATTCACTTACCTGGACTAGTTCTCTATCCAATTATATCTTTTATTATTTTTAATGATGCAAGTAGGTACACGTATATTGATTTGGCAAAGGTCCAGTTTTAGGCATATATACGATTTTAAGTTCTGTAAATAGCTTAAGATGACCAAATTAGATATCACAAAATTTTCCAAATATAAACTCAACTTTAAATTGCTTGAAAAAGATAGTAGTGACGGTTCTACTTTTATCTTATCAATGTTTTTAGTATTGCACAGAGCGCGTGACATGGCCTTATTGTAAACATAGTCAGCCTGTTTTAGCCTGCTGTTTCTGTTTAATGGTAGTAGTATGTTATTTGTACCAAAAGGCAATGCAGAGACAAAAGGCACAGATGGTTAAATAGAAAACATACATGTGTTTTTTACATTCAACTTTCTTTGCTGTGACAATTAAGGTGATGTTCACAAACATGGACCGCCTATTGGATATCATTCACCACGTGATCTGTAACCGTTATGATTCCGTCATGTCTAGGGTGAAACTATTTACCTTAAACCAAAGATAAACTTTTCATTGCAACAAGTTCCGTAATCGGTAATTTTAAAACATACCTAAGCAAAAAAAATATGATAGTTATTGTTTCTTATTTAAAAAATCCTACATGTATAGATGTGAAAAAGAAAATTGTACCTCAATGTGCTCAATTCCTCAAATTAAAAACATTCAAAAATTTAATTTGTCTTCTCCATTATAATTAAATGACTGTTATTAACCTCGCGTACAAACCAGGATAATTTTCCGCTGTGATATTTTCTTAGGAATAGCGATAATTACTTTATCCCCGCAACAGAAATGTGTCAGAACTATGGAAACTGTTTTAAAGATGTCGTTTTTATTTACTCGTGTCTGAAAAACTATCAAAATTGATGTAGATTTCACATTTTTTATTGTATAAAGAGGGGGTCCCAGAGAGTAGGTATATACGGAATATCATTCTTTTATTTTGTTTGTACAAGTATTTAACATACTCTAATTCATATAGAATTTCTAATGTTCAACCAAAATTTCAGCGTCAATCGTAGAATTATAAGCAAGATACAGAGCTCACAGTTCGCCTAGGTTTGAGTCATATTTTGTTCACATGAGTTTATTACATTCAGCTTAAGATTTTTAACTTGGTATTTCCTATTCAGCATTTAAAATGGAAAAAGAGAATGGCCTAAGATTTTCAATTCTTTTATTCACTCAAGACCAGTTCACTGGTATTTTAGGTTCAAAATCAGTTTATACAAAAATGTACACAACACAGTCAAGGATCACATGTCGATAGGAGTAATAATGACAAAAAAGGTTAAGTTTACAATACAATAAGTTGTTAAAGTTGGTTTCTGGAAGAACAGACTTTGAAAATTTTCTTAATAAATATTGACAAATTTTTTACTTTTTTAATCTTTAGTTTTTAAGATCTGTGTACAAACATAGAATTGTGAGCAAATCTCTGTATCTTGCTTATAATTCGAAGCTTAACACTCAAATATGGTTAGTAAATAGAAATTGTAAACAATTTTACACAAGTAACATGCACTATAACAAATAAAGAACACAACTTATTTTTTCGAAATGAATCATATATAAACATGTATATATACCTACATATTTCCGTCAGCGATATCAAACTCTATTTAAACTGAATAAACTCGTGAAAATGCCGAGCATCTCAACAAAACCTATTGCATTAATCTACCATTACGCAAAAGATAATGCCGAATTACCGATAGAGTGAATTGTATTTCTGTACTTTTTTTGATACATTAGATTTTGCTTAATTTGCGCAGGTAAACAGTTAACTGTTTGATTTACCGAAGTCTCTGTTTGATTAGATACGTAAAAGTCACGAAATACAGACGATAGTTCCCAGGTTACAAAGCATAAATAATGCAAACGAAACGAAAATCACATCAAGGTTACACCACCGTCATGTGTGAAAACTGTCAACGCATTGAAATATTTAGCCTCAATTTACTTCACAAAATCGGCACCAATATATTTTGCATGTTTCAAAAATTTCCCTTCATACGCGAACTGTTGCACAACAAGCAAATTCATCATAGTCAGATCGACCCTTTTTCGTATAATGTCATGGCTGCTTCAAACAAAGAACCTCGTTTTAGAAGTATGGAATACGACTCTTGGTAAAATGGGTATGCAAACCCGGGCCGTGGCAAAATAAAAGCCAGGGCAGATCGGCAATCGGCAATTCCAAATACGCATTATTTTGCAGCAATATTTACAGCGAAAACAAATATACTGGTCCATCAAATATCCTGAAATTTTAATGAGATTGGCAGATTAATAACTGCCAATCTTTTGTTTTGCCCAGGCCAAGTCTTGCCTACCCATTTTACCGGATGCCGGACCCGAAGGAAACACGCCTTTCCGTTATTATTATTTTCGTAAGAATTCAGATTTGAAACAGAATTAGCCCTTAATTTTTGCAATTTATATTTTCCTTCCCATAAGGATAATTTATGCTAAATTACGTTGAATTGGACTCAGTAGATCTTGAGAAGATTTTTTAAAATGCACCCCCCTTTTTCTACAGTTTCAAGGTTTTCTCCGCTTTGAATACAGATCGGACTTTTATTTCTGCAATTTATATTCGCCCTTTACATGTTTAAAAATATAAGTCAACTTTCAAAAAGTTATTTTTCTCAAAATTGTTCATACAAACACATATACACTTACAAATATGATTTTATTTTAGAGCAGTTGTTCCTATCGGCTACAGTAACAAAGTAAAACCACAAAATATTGCATCACTTAGTATTATTCAAAATCGAGTTAAACTTATAAATACCAATTTTTGCTGTATCAATTGACTTTCCTTTCATTTTATCCAACGTAAATTCTTAACTGTCAAACTCTGTATGTACATGGTTGGCTGCCAAGAGGAAGTAATAACTCAAATAGAGGTAGTAGTAATTGTACAGTATTTGTAGCAAAGAGTATTAAAAGAAGTAATTGAACTCCAATAACCTGACAGTTATTATAAGTTTGCTGTATCACAGAAAATCAATTTCAACGTTAACAGTCACATTGTTAGTAATATCAAAGTCTTCTATTTTAATTTCAGTTTGTCCAAAGTAAACTTTAGTTTTGAATTCTACAAGGTTTGACCACCCTTCTTTAGGGGCATGACTTATGATTTTCCCTAAGGACTTAATGCCTTCCTCCGTAACATACACAGTTCTATCTCGGGGGATGTTTTTCCCAGCAAACAGTTCCTTCCTTATTGGAATAAGCTTCCTATCAGCTTGTCTGTGACTGCTTTTGGAGGTGGCAAATTTTGGATCATCGAATTTGACTTTTTCTCCCTCGTATACTAGAACATCAAACACATCCTTGCAGACATCTTCACCATCAACCTTATCTCGCTTGTCCGCCCGATGTATGGATTCATCGAAGTCTTGCAGAACACCGAACCCGAAGGTATACCGACAGATCCTGTACCGAACATCTTCTGGGTTGTACCCAAACAACACTGCTCCTTGAAGCACGGCCAAACCAGGTTCTTTTGGGCAACAAATATCGATGCCGGAAATGTCACTGTGGCTCTTAAGTTGATCGTAAAGATATCGAGAACTGGAGAACCCCCCGACCAGGATGATTTGGTCCAATCGCCCCACCTCATTCAAAATGTCTTTTATCAGCGATATAATTCGGTTTTTGGGATTCTCAAAGAATTCCTTAAATTTAGGATACTGAACGTATATATGGTCGAACGTTATTGATGACGTCACAGGCACCTTCCCGACCTGTTGTAACCGCGCGGGTAACTTCAGACGAATGTCGGCAGCCTTGTTGCTGATCTGTCTTTTCTGCATTTCGAACTCCCTCTCTAAATCATAGGCGTCCCTTGGAGATAAATTCCATAGCTCTTTTAAACACGTTTCGCTGTTGAATATATTTTGAATATATCTTTCAAACTCGCGATCTACCATCGTTCCGCCCCAATCACCTCCAGACGCTTTATAAACTTCCGCCAGGCCGCCATCTTCTAACACGTCATGCACAACAACATCGACTGTTCCACCTTTAAAAAGACACATAATACAAATATCACTTATATCTTGTGTCGCTCCCAATAGAGGTATTCTCACACAACAAAATAAATAATGTACACTAATTATGCGGAAACAAATTGTGTCAATGTTATGCTCTCTCTCTCTCTCTCTCTCTCTCTCTCTCTCTCTCTCTCTCTCTCTCTCTCTCTCTCTCTCAACTCACCGCCCAGATCCAGCACCATGTACCGTTTGTGTGGTTTGAACGTGTCCGTCAATGTTTGTTCCGGAAGTGATTTACAGTACATTGCGGCAGCTTCCGGTTCCAAAGCAATCAGAAGCTGGGCCTCTGGAATTCCGGCCTATCAGAATTTTTTACCGTTCATAGTGATACTTATAATATTTCAGGAGATCGAGGAGTATAGATAATACAAAGGCAAGAATTATTTAAAGTTACCATATCTGTGCTTTCATGTGTATAGATCGAATCAATGTTTAAAAACTAATCTTGTTTTTGGCACAATTTTGTCATTTGTTCTTCCCTACTCGAGTACAGTTTTGACACAAGAATCATGATATAAAAATTGGACACATCCATTTAATTCATATAGAGTATGTATAAATTTTAGCTCAATCGTCAGACATAAGGTTATTAATATGAATTCTTAACCAGAGATGCAAGTTTTATTTTTTATAACATGTACCTGCATTGCAGCTTCCTTCATTAAAAGTTTTGCCGACTGTTTCCAAATTGCGGGAACTGTGACGACATAGAGAACATTGCCCGAATCAAACTGCAGCGCCCTCTCCCTGACGGTGTTCTCAAAGTGGGATTTGAGGGATTTGATGGTCTGAGAAAACACCTCTGACGCAAGCAAGGACGCTCTTCCAGAGTCATCCGAAATTTTCAAATCTCGGTGTACATTCTGTAAAAGAGATATACAAAATAATCGGACTGTCACTCAAGCGAAATGTTTAAACATGGACTGAACGAACTAAATCATACTAACCTTTTCCCGGTATAAAACCATTTTAAAATTTTTGAATCTATACCAATCGTCGTTTTTCTTCTCACAGACTTGAGTAGCGTAGAAATCCTCTGCTTCATAACCAAACGAATGAAATCTCATGTTTTTGTCGAACAGCACAGTCGTTGGGGCTTTAGCCTTAGGGTCCGACACCATATTCCCCGTCCATTGGTTGAAGGAGACAGACTTGAGGTCCATTTCTTTTCTGTCGCTGTAGGCGTACCCCGAGTAGCTGGTCCCGATGTCAAAGGCCGCCACTATGTCCCACGTGTGTCGGGGGGACCGCTCGGACACCTGTATCCCGTACTTTACTTCCGTTTTCTCTGTGCCCATATTCACTTGAAGAAAATTCGCGTCTAGGAAAACACAAACAAAGTTGGTGTATTTGTGTTGTTATCCGGTCAAACCAGCTACAGTTTTATTGGAGTTATAAAACTGATGACGTCCATTTCTTACACATGATCGAAATGTTTATATCGAGAAAGAAAATAAATCAATGTGAAGCTGTCTTGTCACAAAAAATATGTATAAAAATACAAGCATTAACAGTTAAGACACAGTTATTTTTTAGAAGAAATACTTACATAAGAGACCAGACAATTCCCGAGCCCTTTACGTTTTTGAGTATCTGTTTGTAAACATTCGATACTTTCTGCGGCAGGTTCTGACAGACCGATCTACAGGCGCCTATTTAAAACACCTTATTATGTAGGTCACAAGAGTCCCAATATATGTCGATATATATCTATCCCTGGGTATTGATCAGATTCCTGTATTTACGTGAAGATGTGCCTGCTAGAATCGACAAAATGTGCGTACTCTTTGTTCGTGTCCGTGACCCTTTTAAATTAAAACGGTTAAAAACCAACTCGGTTGAATTACTTTTCTGATGAAGGCGTGCACTTCTTAGTATAGACCTTGACTTCACGAGGCATATCTTTTTTTTTTAAAGATGTTGGATGTTTAAGAAAAAAGGAGATTTAAATCCATATCTTCAAATTTGACTTTATTTATCACATAAGAATGAAAGAAATAATATTAAAGCATTTTTGAAAGTTATATTTTTTTCAATTCATATCAAGCACTTTCAATATTTAGAAAACATTGCTATGCTGTTCCGAGCTATCTACATAGAAATATTAAATACACTCTGAAATAGATCATAGGGCGCGGTCCGAAACAGAAAAATCAACCCTAGGTGCCAGATCAAACATGTAATCTTGTTTGTATCGTATGCGATACACATAACTAATACTCAAAGAAGATGTTACCGGTATTGTTATACACATTTTTAGGAATGAATTCGTCTCTAGGATTGAAAGGTTGTAACAGTTGCAGAACTTTGTTCAAATTGTTACTCTGTGTTGTCAGCTAAATGTATCCATTTTGTTTTACAATGTAACAGACGGTTTGGATCTGCTGAGGGATCAGACGATATGGTAGCAGAAAAACTGCCCAATAACTTATTCCATCTGTTTTAATGCGGATTTATCACGTTTTTTAGCGATAAAAATTCTTTTGCCGGTAAATTTGTATTATGTTCCAAACGTCATATTTTAACTTACCTGGCCTCGACTTGTTAAGGTATGCATTCATTTCTAAAACAATACATTGGTTAGCTTTATATTGACAAATTCTGGCAGGCAATATTTTAAAATTAGAAATAGCTTTTTTTCTTTACCTCTGTATTCTCAATTCTACCGTTTGTTTATTGAATTAAGATTGAAAGCGGGTTTTTTTTCTAAATGCTTTTATCGGGATAACTTACTTTTGCAATAACTATATAACATATCATATTATTATATTTATAACGTGTTACTGTTAAATAAAAACCGCCTTTAAGCATAAGAAGTAAATGTTATATTTTGAAACAAACCTACATAATAATAATAAAAAACTAGAGCAAAGCTCGTTGCAAAGCAACGAGTGGGTCTTCCGTTAATGTCGAGGGTAAAGCCGGAAGTTCCTGTAAGAAGCAGAGCTCTTAAACCAACAACAAGAGTAACTAAAATAAAAAGATGAAAAAATCGAAATATTCCTGGTACAACTTAACAAAAGCCGAATGATTTTAAGGACGAATTAACAAAAACCTTTCTGATTTCAAGAACGACTTGACAAAAAAAATCCGAATGTGTTCAAGCACGACTTAACAATTATTTTTGGTACGAATTAATTTTACTTTGAACATTACGCTATTTTTTAAACCAAGGAAGCGGAATCAAAATTTCCGGAAAAATCAATTTTTAAACCCCGATATCTCTGTAATGCATCGTCCGATTTTCAAACTGATTTCAGATTTGAATTCACCATGGCAAGTTCTACAATACTGTTATATTGTCTTATTTTGTTAAAAAAAATGAAAATTTCCAAAAATTGGAACTGCTTCCGGTTTTGAGCAAAATTGATGAACAAAATTTTAATCCCCCCAGTACATTATAGAATTGATACATCTATCATCAGTAAAAATTTCAAAGCGATATCTTTAAAGTTTACGGAGTTTTCTTCCGGACAAAATCACTTTTTTAAAATTTAAAAATGGCCGCCAAATTTGAACGGAAGTGACGTTAATGCTGAAACTTTAAAATCTTTGAGGCACGGTAACGTTCCAAAAGCTCTGAAAATTTCATTGCAATCGGATGAAAACTTTTTGAGATATAAAGCCGAGAAGGAGTCAGAAAAAAAATAAAAAATAAAATAATAATAACTAGAGCAAAGCTCGTTGCAAAGCAACGAGTAGGGTCTTCCGTTAATGTCGGAAGTAAAGCTGGAAGTTCCTGTAAGAAGCAGAGCTCTTAAACCAATAACAAGAGTAACTTAAATATAAAAGATGAAAAAAAATCGAATTATTCCTGGTACGACTTAACAAAATACGAATGATTTTTAGTACGACTTAACAATCACCTTTCCGATTTCAAGAACGACTTAACAAAAAAAATCCGAATGTGTTGAAGTACGACTTAACAATTATTTTTGGTACGAGTTAATTTTACTTTAAACATAACGCTATTTTTTAAACCAAGGACGCGGAATCAAAATTTCCGGAAAAAAATAATTTTTTAACCCCGATATCTCTGTAATGCATCGTCCGATTTTAAAACGGGTTTCGGTTTTAAATTAAGCTTAATAAAAGCTTCTTTGCTGCTTGATGATTATTATCAAATTATTGGTCAGAAAAGAGTTATTATGAAAAGACTTAGTAGCCCTTCTGGCCCCTAATTTGAGGGGTCAGCCCCTTTTTCTTGATATCAAATAAAAGGTCTCGCTAATATAAACATATTTTGTTCTACAAGTGTTCATGAATTGTAAACCGTTCTCGAGATATCTGTACAAATGCGTTTTAGGGGCCGACCCTTTAACCCCTTACCGGGGCCACTTACAACAAAATTTTTGGTATCATATTGTTAAGAACATTATTTTGAAGAACTTTTGTTCTACATTGCTTTAAAAAATAGTTCTCCTTTTTCAGATATTAATGATCAGAGTTTTGAGTTCTGGCCCCTTGAAACCCCTAATGACGTAATATATGACTTAGGTATGGTAATGTATAGATTAAAAGCTGTACAATGAACATTTTTGCTTCTATAATTAATAACAAAATATTGTTCAGTAATGAGTTATTGTAAGAAGACATTAGAGCCCTCTTGACCCCTAATTTGAGGAGCCAGCCCCTTTTTCTTGACATCAAATGAAAGGTCTTGTAAATATAAACATATTTTGTTTTACAAGTGTTCACAAAATGTTTACCGTTCTTGAGATATCTGTACAAATGTGTTTTAGGGGCCGACCCTTTAACTCCTAAATGGGGTCATAAACAAAAACATTTAAGGTAGCATATTGTACAAAACATTATTTTGAATAACTTTTGTTCTACATTGCTTTTCAAAATATTTCTCCTTTTTCAGATATTAACGATCAAAGTTTTGAACTTCTGGCCCCTTGAAACCCCTTATTACGTAATATATGACTTAAGTATGGCACTGTATAGATAAACAGCTGTACAATGAACATTTTTGCTTCTATAATTGATAACAAATTATTGTTCACTAAAAAGTTATTGCAAATAGACTTTAGAGCCCTCTTGGCCCCTAATTTGAGGGGCCAGCCCCTTTTTCTTGATATCAAATAAAAGCCCGTGCAAATTGAAACAGCTTTTACATTACATGTTTTAACAAAATATTTATACGTCAAAAGATATTACGGAAAATGTGCGAAAATTTTGTAAAAAAATATGGTGCTAATTTTCAGGTTCAGGCGAGCTTCTAGGCCTTGCGCATTTTTCGCAATTGGAAGCATGGAGGGAAATCTACAGACATTCATCTACAATCCCTGCAAATTTCAAGCTTTTATCATGATTAGTTTCAGAGGAGATGCGTGGACAAAATGACCCTTAAAAATTTACAATATCGTCCATATCTGAAACCGGAAGTGACGTAATCATTTGAAATTTTAATAATCAGTAGCGACATTGATGCTTTATAACTCCTAAAAATTTGGTGTAAATCGGTTGAATAGTTTCTGAGAAATAACGCTCCAAAAAAGTCAGAAAAAGAAAAAAAAGTATAATAATAAAGAAAAAGAAACCGTAGAATAACAAAAGGGTTTTCCGTTGAAAACGGAAAACCCTAAAAAGAAACCGAAGAAAAACAAGAGGGTCTTCCGTTGGAAACGGAAGACCCTAAAAAACCTAAAAAAATGTCCAAAAACAAGTACTATATATATATAACAACTTTATTCTTTATCAAAAATGTTTTTCCTCGGAAAAGAATAATTCAATTTATCCATACTTTGTAACTTTTGAATTATTTAGGGTTAATTTTGGTGGATTATAACTATTTGAAAGGTTCGTTGGGATGTTATTTCGTTAATTTGATTCTATGTACATGCATGATAAATAGAGATCATGTTATTTCGTTAATTTGATTTCATGTACATGCATGATAAATAAAGATTATGTTATTTCGTTAATTTGATTTTATGTACATGCATAATAAATAGAGATCATGTTATTTCGTTAATTGATTCTATGTACATGCATGATGAATAGAGATCGTATTTTATGATTTGTTGGGATTTCCACTGAGCCCCACAAAATAAAGTGGATCAAACGAAAGTGAAGAAAAGACTGGATTAAAATTTTCATTATCATTTGACGAAAACCGCACATATTAAGCTATGGAGGTTTTGCTCATAAGTCAATTTCTTGGAAATTATAGTTATCTTTTGAAAACAAAATTATCAAACGAGAATAGTTTTGTTCATACATGTAAATTAGAGTTGACAATTACTAACTTATCAATAATTTTATTTAAGGTATGAAACGTAATAGTCAATGTTAAGTGTGAGGAAGGAGGTTGAGCGTTGTTAAGTGGGGGTGGGGGGTGAGAGTGGTTCGTGCCCCACCGTGCAGTGTTACAGAGTTTATCTACTGTATCCTATGACTGTGACGGCCGGTCCACACAGCCGTGTCACCGTTCCACTCCACTGACGCCGTGATACCGTACAGCACTCAGTCTCAACAGCAGGTGGGAACCATGGCTTACCTCTGCAGGATTATTCTACTGTTATTGACCATTATTGTTACTAGAGCAGGTAAGGAAGACTTTGACAAAAATGTTCAGCGGTAATATAGCCTTAACCATGTCAATCAAACTTGATACATGATAGCAATTGTTTGATATACTTTTAAGTAGGATACATGTATATACTTTACTTAGTAATTGTGAATGATTGACATTTTACCATTGACAAGGAATTTTTCATTTACACTTTCCTTTTATCGCATTTAAAATACTTGCGTACGTTTTTTTTATACTGATTCATTCGAACAAAGTTTAATCATTTTATATCAGATGTCTACAATAAAACCAATCACTGACGGCGATATGTATTGTATTCATAGATAGGTCAGTCATAACTTAGGGTTCTTCACGCGTATGTTTCAACTTTAAGGTTTTTTTCTTGCTTGAGTTAAAATTTTGGTCTCTTATATTGACACACATTTCAACAAAACAGTGGTGGTTAAGGGCTGGATATATGGTAGATCTCAACCTAACCTTAACCCTAGGTAAACTGTCGATTTGATTTGATTGAAAAGATGAGAACACTTTCTTTTGAGATTTACATACAAAGCCATGGACTTTCTCTTTGACATGTTTAGCTTTTGGCTTTCCTTCAGTCGTCAAAATAATTTTACGTTCTTGAAAATAATCAACTTATTAATTATTTTTTCAACGTCTAATCAATTTTGTGAAGACGTATCTTTTTTTATGAACAAACAGGTGTTGGCGCTTTTGATTTCCAGTACAAATCTATCGGACCCGGTCCTTGTGTACATGTCACTCTTGACGCCATTTTGACTCTCAAGTTAAAAAATGAATCGAACACACAAACCTTGTCCTTGACCGGGGCCAAGGTTACTTCCGGGACGTGTAAGGCGGACAAAACGGAGCTGACCGTGTCTACTGCACAGTCGCACAGAGTCCATTTCCTGTTTACCAAATCAGCTGATGGCGCCGTGTCTATTTCTTACAAAGTTGATTACAAGAGGGAAGGTAAGGATAGATTTGTAATATATTTACCTGTTACCTGTACAACTCTGTCTACAAGAGATTAGGCGTGGTATATCTGAAACGCATGCACATAATTATTTCCTATACAAAGTTTAGTGAAAGGCAAAACACGGGTAATGAGATTTCAATCCCCCAAAATGTGAATATAAATGCAATGGTCATCGAACCAATTTACTACAGATACCCACCTTGAGTCAATAATTTTACCTAATTCCTTTATTGTGTTTGTTGCATTGAACTCTTTGGTGGGTCATCATGACTCTTTATATTTATAAACATGTGAGAAGGGAGATATTTTTCCATCTTGCTACATGTAAAAATAAAAAGTACACATTTAATGAAACCTCACTGCGACATTTTGTTCGATAAGGCGAAAACGTATAATTCTGTGGATATATAAGATATTATATGTTTATCTAAAAATGCTCCTTCAATAGCAGTTTCACCGTGTAAATGGTTGAAAGGCAATACTTTGTTCATATTTCGGTATATAGTACAGGGATTATCAAATCACCTATTTAGGTATATCCAGTAAACCTAACATTTATCAGTCGTGATAAATCAACAGACTTTTTTGTACAAAATATCCTTAAACCTTCTTTGTTATTGATTTTTGGGGTTTGATCTTTAATATAAAACATTTTATAACTATTGATTTCTCTATATAAAGTTTACACGGAAATGCATTGAACCATATACTCAATAGGTAAACCTCATCCATATGTTTAGATTAAACACAAATTTTCAGAAATTGAATGTAGTCATTTTTTTACATGGAATAACACAACACGTATACAGTTTAAAACTTAAAAGGAAAATAGATTTATAAAAATGCAATATCTGGCTTTTAAATCACATTTTTTATGCAATTCAAATTTGGCAAGTTCAGATATCTAGGCTTACACACTAAATTGTACTAATTGATTATAAGACATATAAAATTCACAGTGCATTTTTAGTTAATGGACTAATCTGAAATCAGAATTTTTGCTATAAAAACTTTTGATAACTTCCTTATCATTTTTACTCGTGTGTAAAAAATTTAACTTTCTGTTATTTCTCTATAAGTTCCATAAGATCATTCCAATACTTCTCTACACCTCTTTAACATTATTCTACAGACTTTCTTTAAACCAGTCCATTGCTTTTTATAGACTTTTATAAGATCTGTCCACTACTTTTGTAAAATAGCAAATCTCTATTTTAACGTTACTTCAATACCTCTCTCTATTGGTTATCCTACTTCTATAGCACATCTCTATTTTAACGTTACTTCAATACCTCTCTCTATTGGTTATCCTACTTCTATAGCACTTATCTATTTTAATGTTACTTCAATACCTCTCTCTATTGGTTATCCTACTTCTATAGCACATCTCTATTTTAACGTTACTTCAATACCTCTCTCTATTGGTTATCCTACTTGTGTAGCACATCTCTATTTTAACGTTACTTCAATACCTCTCTCTATTGGTTATCCTACTTCTATAGCACTTATCTATTTTAATGTTACTTCAATACCTCTTTCTATTGGTTATCCTACTTCTATAGCACATCTCTATTTTAACGTTACTTCAATACCTCTCTCTATTGGTTATCCTACTTGTGTAGCACATCTCTATTTTAACGTTACGTCAATACCTCTCTCTATTGGTTATCCTACTTGTGTAGCACATCTCTATTTTAACGTTACTTCAATACCTCTCTCTATTGGTTATCCTATTTCTATAGCACATCTCTATTTTAACGTTACTTCAATACCTCTCTCTATTGGTTATCCTACTTGTGTAGCACATCTCTATTTTAACGTTACTTCAATACCTCTCTCTATTGGTTATCCTACTTCTATAGCACATTTCTGTTTTAACGTTTCATCTTTACCTCTCTCTATTGGTTATCCTACTGGTGTAGCACATCTCTATTTTAACGTTACATCTATACCTCTCTCTATTGGTTATCCTACTTCTATAGCACATCTCTGTTTTAACGTTACGTCAATACCTCTCTCTATTGGTTATCCTACTTCTATAGCACATCTCTATTTTAACGTTACATTTATACCTCTCTATATTTGTTATCCTACTTCTATAGCACATCTCTATTTTAACGTTACTTCAATACCTCTCTCTATTGGTTATCCTACTTCTGTAGCACGCCTCTACTTTGGCCTTTGCCTCTCTCTTCATTGGTTATCCTACTTGTGTATCACATCTCTATTCTAACGTTACGTCAATACCTCTCTCTATTGGTTATCCTACTTCTATAGCACATCTCTATTTTAACGTTACGTCAATACCTCTCTCTATTGGTTATCCTACTTCTATAGCACATCTCTATTTTAACGTTACATCTATACCTCTCTCTCTGTTGGTTATCCTACTTCTATAGCACATTTCTATTTGGCTTTTGCCTCTCTCTATGGGTTATCCTACTTGTGTAGCACATCTCTATTTTAACGTTACATCTAAACCTCTCTCTATTGGTTATCCTACTTCTGTAACACATCTCTATTTTAACGTTTCATCTTTACCTCTCTCTATTGGTTATCCTACTGGTGTAGCACATCTCTATTTTAACGTTACATCTATACCTCTCTCTATTGGTTATCCTACTTCTATAGCACATCTCTATTTTAACGTTACGTCAATACCTCTCTCTATTGGTTATCCTACTTGTGTAGCACATCTCTATTTTAACGTTACTTCAATACCTCTCTCTATTGGTTATCCTACTTCTATAGCACATCTCTATTTTAACGTTACTTCAATACCTCTCTCTATTGGTTATCCTACTTGTGTAGCACATCTCTATTTTAACGTTACTTCAATACCTCTCTCTATTGGTTATCCTACTTGTGTAGCACATCTCTATTTTAACGTTACTTCAATACCTCTCTCTATTGGTTATCCTTCTTCTATAGCACATCTCTATTTTAACGTTACATCAATACCTCTCTCTATTGGTTATCCTTCTTCTATAGCACATATCTGTTTTAACGTTACGTCAATACCTCTCTCTATTGCTTATCCTTCTTGTGTAGCACCTCTCTATTTTAACGTTACATCTATCCCTCTCTCTATTGCTTATCCTACTTGTGTAGCACATCTCTAATTTAACGTTACTTCAATACCTCTCTCTATTGGTTATCCTTCTTCTATAGCACATCTCTATTTTAACGTTACATCTAAACCTCTCTCTATTGCTTATCCTACTTGTGCAGCACCTCTCTATTTTAACGTTACTTCTATCCCTCTCTCTATTGATTATCCTACTTGTGTAGCACATCTCTATTTTAATGTTACTTCAATACCTCTCTCTATTGGTTATCCTACTTCTATAGCACATCTTTATTTTAACGTTACGTCAATACCTCTATCTATTGGTTATCCTACTTCTATAGCACATCTCTTTTTTAACGTTACGTCAATACCTCTCTCTCTCTGTTGGTTTTCCTTCTTCTGTAGCACATCTCTATTTTAACGTTACTTCAATACCTCTCTCTATTGGTTATCCTACTTCTATAGCACATCTCTATTTTAACGTTACATTAATAACTCTCTCTATTGGTTATCCTACTTCTATAGCACATCTCTTTTTTAACGTTACATCAATACCTCTCTCTATTGCTTATCCTACTTCTATAGCACATCTCTATTTTAACGTTACATCAATACCTCTCTCTATTGGTTATCCTACTTCTATAGCACATCTCTATTTTAACGTTACTTCAATACCTCTCTCTATTGGTTATTCTACTTCTATAGCACATCTCTATTTTAACGTTACGTCAATACCTCTCTCTCTCTATTGGTTATCCTTCTTCTATAGCACATCTCTATTTTAACGTTACATCAATACCTCTCTCTATTGGTTATCCTTCTTCTATAGCACATCTCTGTTTTAACGTTACGTCAATACCTCTCTCTATTGCTTATCCTACTTGTGTAGCACCTCTCTATTTTAACGTTACATCTATCCCTCTCTCTATTGCTTATCCTACTTGTGTAGCACATCTCTATTTTAACGTTACTTCAATACCTCTCTCTATTGGTTATCCTTCTTCTATAGCACATCTCTATTTTAACGTTACATCTAAACCTCTCTCTATTGCTTATCCTACCTGTGTAGCACCTCTCTATTTTAACGTTACATCTATCCCTCTCTCTATTGGTTATCCTACTTGTGTAGCACATCTCTATTTTAATGTTACTTCAATACCTCTCTCTATTGGTTATCCTACTTCTATAGCACATCTTTATTTTAACGTTACGTCAATACCTCTATCTATTGGTTATCCTACTTCTATAGCACATCTCTTTTTTAACGTTACGTCAATACCTCTCTCTCTCTGTTGGTTTTCCTTCTTCTGTAGCACATCTCTTTTTTAACGTTACTTCAATACCTCTCTCTATTGGTTATCCTACTTCTGTAGCACATCTCTATTTTAACGTTACTTCAATACCTCTCTCTATTGGTTATCCTACTTCTATAGCACATCTCTGTTTTAACGTTACATCAATACCTCTCTCTATTGGTTATCCTACTTCTATAGCACATCTCTTTTTTAACGTTACATCAATACCTCTCTCTATTGCTTATCCTACTTCTGTAGCATGCCTCTATTTTGGCCTTTGCCTCTCTCTGTAGCACATCTCTGGTTTAACGTTACATGTATGCCTCTCTCTTCATTGGTATCCGATTTCTGTAGCACATCAGCCTCTCCTTGTCTTGGTTATCCTCCTTCTGTAGCACGTCTTTATTTTAGTTGTATGCCTCGCATTTCATTGGTAGTCCTGTTTATGTAACCGCAACCCTTTTGTTTATCACTGTTTGACTCCTTTGTTCCAGGTACGACTGACCTGGTCATGGACAGTGAGTCGGCGCCCCTGACGGACACTGACCAGACCTACACGTGCGCCTCCGTGGACGCCATCCTTCTCCACGACGACTCCGGGCACAATTTCGGAACCTTCTTCGTCTCTAACGTGACCTACCAGGTGTTCGGTTCCCTTAATGGCACCTTTCCAGAAAAAGGTCAGATTAGCCATTGTTTCTTACGTCTGTTTTGTTACCTTTTTAGAAGTTTTTTTGTTTTGTTTTTTTGCATTGTTGCGGGGGGATTGGGGGTTAGGGTTTGATTTATTTCAAATTTTCAGTTAATAAAGTTTGATGATTTTTACCAAAATCTTCAAAATCCTAATCCGGGGGGGGGGGGGGGGGGGGGGGGGGGGCTGGCGTAATATATAACTTCAATTTCACTCCTCATTTCCTTATTAACATATCAATTTTTTACATACTCCCAAAAAAGTGGGGGGGGGGGGGGGGGGGCCAACTCCATGATAATTCCTTTTTTAGCTCACCTGAACCGAAGGTTCAAGTGAGCTTTTCTGATCACCCGTTGTCCGTCGTCCGTCCGTCCGTCCGTCCGTCCGTCTGTCCGTCCGTCTGTAAACTTTTCACATTTTCAACTTCTTCTCCAAAACCACTCATCCAATTTTAACGAAATTTGGCAGAAAGCATTATTATATTAAGGAGATTATAAATTGTAAAATTCAAAGGGCAATCCCTTTTTAAACGAGAAATATTCATGAAACTGTGAAAAAAGGGGGGGGGTATCTTTTAAAATCTTCTTCTCAAGAACCGCTGCTCCAATATTACCAATATTTATATGACAACTTCTATATATAAGGCAGATTCTAAATTGTAAAAATGGTGACCCTCAGTCTAATACTGGGACCCTTAGAAGGGTTCGAACTATGTGTTGTAAGCGTGTTCTGATCGTGTGTTCATTTATATAAGATCGGGCTCGTTATTCGGAATTACGAAACGGAAGCTCTTTGTTTGTACTAACTAACCGCCATTTTGAAGAAGATTTCAGACGTCAATTTTGACAATAGAAAAGTTTGTGATTTGCCGGTTTAACTATAAAATACGTTTTTAACGAAGAATGATATAAAGAATATTTTATGAAATAGTGGTAAATCGTACTTCCGAATTCAGCTCTACAGTAAACTATCAGCATTATCACCATGCCATTTGTTTTTACACCGCGTTTTCAAGATTCTTTTTTTTATACTTAAAGCTATTTAATTTGTCATCGATTATTGGAATAATTGTTGCGTAATTTAATTGTAAAGTTTACCGATCGAATCAAACAAGTGCAACCACGACCTTGGTAAATATGAATGGTACTGATATCGGAGAGCAATGTTACTACGATTTGTTTTTGCAATGAAAGATTAAAATCGGGGTTAGATGTTCTACAGACGTTTATATCATGTTGATGCTACATTTTGACAAGCATAAAATGAAATAAAAGAAATTGTTTTTGTTTTTCAATGTTTTGTTTATTAATAATAATTAGTTTGCATGACTGTATTGCATTTGGAGTAAACATAATTTTAATTTTAAGCTGTGATAGCAGTCTAACAATTTTTACGATAAATTGGCAGGCCAATCAACATCAAAATTGTTAGACTGATTTTCATGGACCCTTATTTTTAAAATATGAACTATAAAGAACAATATTTATTGTTATATTACTGGCGTGCGACCAGTTCTCGCCGGGACATTGTGGCGTCATTTTATCAACGCATAAAATTATATACGAAAACTGACGTCACAATATACTGGCGAGAAATGGTACTCGGCGAGAAATGGTCGCACTCCAGTAAGGTTCTCGGACACTGCTAAGGCAAGAAAAACAAATATGTGTGTTTCCTATTTCATCAGATTTTAAAATAGGGTAGGTAGTTTTTTTTTATGAGCTTTTCAGTTTTCCCCTTTCCTAGCATATGATTTTTCTATACATTAATAAAATGTATTTTACAGGTGGAGCAATTGTTAATAGTGACAACATGCGAAAGATAAAATTGTTATCTTCTTTTTATGTATTGTTTAATATATGGCAAAATCTTGAAATATATGAGTTTTACAATATTTATTAAGAGTTCACATCATAATAAACCCTTTCGAAAAAAAATGATGCAAGGACTATTGTTCAGGTGAGCGATTTGTGGCCCATGGGCCTCTTGTTTATATGTAAATTTTAAAAAACTTGTTGCTGCGAGAAAAAGTGGGGTGGCCAGGCCCCTCCTGGCCCCCCTGATGCTACGTGCCTGAAGTAGTTGACACTCTCTGTAAAGCAAAGTATTTTAAAAGAGATAACTACTTCAAGCTTACATGTTGTATTACATTCAAGGCAAATGGCTTTCTTTATGATCATGTCTTAAAAATACAATTAGCCTTCAGCCTTTTTTATTATCTTTTTTATAGTTAAAACGTGTTCGATATACAGCGCAAACTCCACGCTACATCCGGGGAACCGTTCTGAGGGCGAAGACCTGACCGACGGAAGTACAGAGTTTGTTCTTAAGAACGGGTCCGGTGCTGTCTGTGTCCGGATACATGGGGAGCTGGAGTTACAGTATCAGTACCAGCTGAGCGACGGAAACCTGGTGAGTACAACTAGTAGTGGTACTAACAGGCCACTTACAGCAGTCCAAGTGAATGTCGGCGCCATGTGGAGGCGTCATTTGTCAGGGCGGTACTAGTAAGCGTTATCATGACATTTTGTATTATGTATTGATCAATATCATCAGCATCTGTTTACTTTCGTTAAACTATGAAAGTTTGATACAGATGTGTGTGTAATGTGATATATTTAGTAGTGATCCATTGCTGTTTTTCAGTCGGTCGATCATAATTTATAAAAGAAGGGTTGAGAGAAAACTAACACCAATATGAAATTACGATCGAAATAGAGGACCAATATACATAAAAAAAAGCTTATTTTTAAAATATGGATTCATATTGACGAGGACTGTTTTTCCAATGGACGAAACACGTGTAAACTTATCTCATTAACATTGAAGTGCAACTTTTTAAATATTTTTGCTGATACATGTTTTCATGTAAAATTCATTTTGACAAGAATTCAAAATTCTTGAAATAATCGATTGTATTCCATATGCATAAAATGGCATTATGAGTTGGTTGCAAGTCATTTTTAAACAAATCACTACATGCGATTCATTTAAGTCAACTTGTAATTTATTTATGTTCACATGCAACTTGCAAAGTACCGTTTCTTTCAGAGAAGATATATATATAACGAAACTTTTATTAATTCTAAGCTTCATTCTTATGCAAGTCAATATGGATATGTTGCATACTGACCTCAATATCTTGCAATTCATTTTAACATACAGGAAAATATATTTTTATTTAGGAACAGAAATGTGCATCCTTGTAGACAGTATACATGTACATCTGGGTTTTTGGGTTTTTTTATCGCTACAGACCACCGTGAAACTAGCTGTTCCAAAAACGGCCCTCGTCAGCGGTTTCTGTGATGAGGAGAGGTCTTACCTTGTATTACGTTATAAAGAAGGGGAGGCAAACAGAGCCGTCGTCTTCTATCTACGTCACAAAGGATCTCAAACATTATTGGAGAACATCGAAACCATCATCAAATTAGACTCCGCTAAATTCCCAGGCGCCAAACTTGCGAATGGTTAAAATTTGAAATTGTTATTGTCAGTTTGAAGACGGGCAGTGGATATATTTTGGAGATCATCGTATTTTTCTCTCAATAGAAATAGTATACATTCTTGTACCCGTAGTCTAAGTACTTGCATTAGATGCTATGATGCTTTTTTCAGTTTTAGTTCGGTCTTACGGACGAATTGACTACCAACTCGAAACAGAGGGTAGTTTCTATGGGTGCCAGCACGAGAAGCAGTTTTTAGGAGCCGACTTTGCTCTAGTGACACGACATCTACGATTCCAGTCATCTGGCGCCAGTTTGGCCGAAGGTTTCTCTACTACAAGTAAGGTTAAACAAGTAAGGTCAAAGTTTGTTAGTAAGATTCAGTCTGACATCGTAATAATGCTATTACTTTCAATTATTTTGGCTTGTATATGCAATTCAGATCAAATTATCATGTATGATACCTGTCCTTTCATATATTATGTATGACATGTATTTGTTGCATTTAATCTAATCAAAATAATAATTTAAATTAAAAATGGTAACGGGTATAATGTTTAAAACGCAACATAACATTCTTTTTATTCTGAAGACACGTCTACTGTCGATCAATCAAATATACAAATATTTTAAAAGTTTGAAATGTAGTAACAAATTGTTGCCAGGTGGTATCAGATTAAACAAATGGGCGAGCTTATCAAGACGACGGGATAATCGATAGAAGCACTTAGACATCACAGTCAAATTAACGTATACTCTTGTTTTTGTCAAACTTAATGTATCAGTCCCTGATCGAACACAGATCGCATAAATTATGAAACCAGATTCCTACTGCCTTAACTGTTGTGAAACAGAAATAAGCGGTCTTGTCGAGGTATTATCACACACTGTGCAAGCTGCATGTTATTGTACAAGTTGTTACAGTAATTATATATGCAACAGGTGCGCTGGGAATTCGATATTGATTACCGTCCCCTTGTCTCTATCTGTTTTACTTTAATTCACACTTCTGACTTGTAACAACACTTTCGTTGGTTCTGAGATGAGAACAGATAAGCTGTTATTGCAGTACCGATCAGACCCAACCTAACACCAGAGTAAACCCCATGCGCGGATCCAGAAAATTTTTCCAGGGGGGGGGGGGGGGTCCGAAGGATAATTGTGTTTGCCAGGGGGGGTCCGAGGCATATTTTCGCGATAATTTTACTATGGTAATTTAATAAATTTTCATTTTCCAGGGGGGGGGGGGGTCGGGACCCCCCGACCCCCCCTCTAGATCCGCGCATGAACCCCTACTAAACCCCGGGTTTACTTGGGGTTTACTTGGGGTTTACTTTTTGAAAATTTGGGTCCACTCGGGGTTTACTTTGGGTTTACTTTGAAATTGCTTTTGAGGTCAACTGTATGCACTGAAGTGTGAAGCAGACTAGTATTTTATCTTACCATCCTACTGCCTGTAATTCCTACCCTTTGTATATTCCATATACACAGTTAGCGTCTGCCTTCAGGGGTATACATGTACTTCTGACTTGGTTTACTCTCTGTGTCCACTCTGGGTTTACTTTGGGTTTACTCTGGGTCCACTCGAGTAAACCCGAAGTAAACCCAGAGTATAAACCCAGAAAGTAAACCCATGGTTTAGTTGGGGTTTACTTTCTGTTAGGTTGGGTCTGATCGGTACTGTAGTTATGTTATTTCTGCAGGAACTGGTTGTCCTGAGGATGTAGTCAAAATGACAGAGACGGAAACGTTCTCCTCCAAGGAGGGTAACCAAACATGTCTTCTCCTGTCTGCTGCCCTCAGATTCTCCATTCCTTATACCTCCCGCCAAAACAAGGTACGTCCCTCGCTCATACCACGTGACCTCCTTCCCAAACAAGATACGTCTCTCACGCACACCACGTGACCTCCAGCCAAAACAAGATAGTCTCTCACTCCCCTCCACGTAACGTCTTCATTTAAAATAGAAGCCTCGAAGCAACGTAAAACAACGCAAAATAATTATTTTCAAAACTGGCTACAATTTGTGTCATTATTGTCTGTAGGTTTTTAAAAATAAGATGTTTGGCTTTTCATTGATTTCATGTACTAGTCTATAAGAGACCCGCAGAGTAAATGTAGTAACCTGTCAATGTGTAACCTCTATTTCAATTTTTATTAATTCTATTTTGCAGACCGAGAATCAACTGGTGAATGTCCCAGTTTCTCCAGATGTCGATGTCTCCGGTCACTGTAACTCCACAGTACAGCAGGACCTGACGTTGTATTTCTACAATAGCTGGAAACTCAGGTACACAGAGGCTCCGATAGACCAACTTTAAATCCAATGTTACACTCTGTTGTTCCACCTTAACCCATTCTTAAGTTTTTCATTCACTACATTTCCCCCCTATAATGCATTGAGTTTCTATGTGTACAAGTTGTTTAGATATTAGGCGTGTTTGTCGTTGTACAGGTTTGTATTCGTGTCCACGTCCAGTACAGGGGGTTCCCCTGGCTCCTCCATCCTCGGCTACACCCTGGATAACGTCACGCTGACGTACGAGGAGAACCCGCTGATTTTCTATAATTCATACACAACGACAACAGGTGAGCGTAACCAGCTTGCAACTGGCCAAGGTGTACTTTCTGTAAGAGACAGGTATTTTCAAATTTGAAGAGGAAAAACAACACTTTTTCTACTTTTGCCACCTCTTTACTAGAATACGCGCGATGGAAAATGCTAAACCCTACAAGTACAATCCATGCACTAAATGACTATCTTTCATAAGAAAAGGCCGCCTTAAGCGGCGAGTTGCACATGCATTTCATACATTTTCTTGGAACTGCAAAGACCTCTCGCTCTTTTAAATGATTGCGCTGTTCCTTGACAACCAATGATCACTGCTCATTTCGAACGCGACTTCAAATAGTACATTGCAATACATAATATAAATGTAATGCATCAGCAATGACTATTTACTATAATCAATTTTAAAGCAAAGAATAAAATACCAGTGGTTGAATAGAGGATAAAATATTTTTATTAATGTGCTTCCACTGTTCATACTTTTATAAGGCCCGGTTAGGACGGTTTCCAGCGAGACATTTGAAACTCCCCTTAAAGCAACAGCTAATGGACACTATCACTGCGACAGCACCATGGAGATAACCTTCACAGACGGGATCAAGCTGGAGGTCAAGGACTTACGTTTCCAAGCTTTCAGGAGGAGCGAGTCCGGAGACTTTTCTGGGGGTGAGTGTCGATAGTACGTTTATTTTGGGTTTTTGTTTTTGTTTTTTTTTTTGGGGGGGGGGGGGTGTGGTAAAACTTAAAGAATATAAAGTCTCTCAGTAAAGCGATTCAAAGTCATGCTCTGTTATGATGTGTTCTGTTGATATTGTTAAAGTTGCAGTATAATGAACAGAGCACGTTTTGTCATGACGTTTTTCTCCGTATAACGTTACATCATGATTTTTTATAGTGTGTATTACTCTGTTGTCTGTATTCCAGACGTGTCTACGTGTGACGCCCTCTCCCAGAAGCAACGTCACTACACTGTCTACGTCATAGTGGCCCTGGGGGTCGTCGCTATCATCGCCATCATTGTAGTGGTCGGGGTCATGGCCATGAAGAAAAGGAAACGTAACTCTTACCAACACATGGAGTAATAAATTTACAGAAATGAGATTTTCTGGGTTTTTTCGTTTTCCCATAGGTTTGACAATTTGAGACTTTTTTCAGATTAAATGAAATTTTAAAGCAAAGTTATATTTAATCTTTAAAATATAATGTATTGTAATACTGCAAGTGTATATTTAATGTATCTACCTGAAAATGTATGAATAACGTGTACATGGTGTAATGATAAAATACTAGTAGCATGTTCATCTGCTATGGTTTATGTGAAAAATGCTCAATCCAAAATAATAAATTATTGGATTTCCAAAATTTTTTCCCTTTGAAAATGATTGACATGAATCTTCTCATTATGAATTTAGCTGGGAATAAACTTCAACAACAATCTTCCATTGTAATGGACTCTTACAAAGTACAAACCATTTAATAGAAAGTATATTTTATTTTTAATAAATTAACACTTAAGCTAAATAATATGAACATTTTATGATGACTGATGTAAAAACATAAATTGAGTAAGAGTCTGATTCTGTTTAAGAATTTGATTCACAAAAAAATCTTCTCCTGCAAACTACCAGATAACAAAAAAAAAAAACAAATTGGACAAACATTGCTTTCATACAAGTCATACACAATGTCATGTAGGGCTTTGAAATATTGAAATACACATGTGCACTTCTTAATATCATACATTTAGAAGCATACAAGAAAATTTGTAGGATGGAGTATCTTTCAAAATAACTAACCTCTATTTTAATGTTGGTCTTATTAGATTAAAACTCAAATTTACAACATTTTAGACAAATGCAAGTGTACCACGTACAACAAATTCTAACGAAGTAAAATTGGAAAACAAAAATCAGGTTCCACATATTTAGCATCTTAGTACCATCAACTGATTAACACTTTCACTTTACAAATAAACAGTTACATACATTAAAGCTGCCTTTGCAATGTCATTCAACAACATTCTTCACAAAAAGTTCATTCATCTTCAAAGACTGATGATGCTGCTGAGCAATATATCAGCTGCCTGTTGAGAAGAAATACCCCGTTTTGTATCTAAGTGGACTTTCAACTGAATGACTTTATGAAATTTGATTCCTCTGAGAATATCTGTGAGCACCACCAACGACATCAGCTCCATTAATGTAGTTGACTCAGACTCTGAGAATGTTGAACAAACGTTGACACAGACTCTGAGAATGTTGAACAAACGTTGACACAGACTCTGAAAATGCCTTTCACAAAAGTTGTTTCAGTCTAATAACACAGACACAGATGGTGTCAATGTCACTGAGCAATACCTCAAGCTGATTCACTCTGAGGATGTCGGTGAGCAAGAGAATGTTGCCTAGCAACACGAGGACATCAGCTTTGTGAGGAGGAGAAGAACTCGTGCTGCAGGGCTTGATCGGCAGTGATTCGAGTGAATGGATTCATGTCTAACAGTTTCTTTAGTAAGTCATATGCAGAGTCAGGGATGTTAGCCCATGATGTGAACGCCTCTTTCTCTTTATCACTGAGCCCCTCCTTATGAGCTACATGCTGATTGGCTGCTGGGCCAGCACGGAGTTTGGTACACAGGACCTTCAGGTCCACAGGCTTGTTACCTGGGTGACATAGCAAATGTTTTCCTGAAAATTAGAAAATTGGTCATTAGATAAAGCCAAAAAAAACACATTGCAATAAAAAGATTACATTTCTTGTATTTGAAACAAAAAAAACCAAATTGGTATCAATGTTTATGCTTTACAAACTAGAATTAACTTATTCAGTACAAACCATTTCTAAAGACATGAAATGGCTTTTTAACTTTTTAATAACATTCATTTCAAATTGTCAATTGGTTTTGCATTTCCAATGTTCAGCAAAAGTATAAACATCGACTTACCATATGTCTTGGCCGATTGGCTGACTTCCTCACTTCCCATGATGCTAATGATCTGTGCTAGTGCTGTCATGTCATCGTTGGCTCGAAAAAACGGATAACGTCCACTCAGAAGGGAGAGAAAGATGACACCGGCAGACCAGATATCCACAGCTGTAATCATTAAACATGTATAATCATAACAGTAGTGTTCTTACAAAACAAGCCTCACTGATTACTCACAAAAAATGTGTAATTATAAAATATGTAATCGGAAACGTGTGTATGGGTATGTGTAGTGAATTGAGACTATAGCACAAAGCAAGAAATGACTCTTGGATATGTCTACAGCAGTAATTGAAAAATATATGTAAGGTCAAAATAAAATTAATTTTTGTTTGAAAATGCTTCCTGCCTCATTGAAATACCACCCGCTGATAGAATTTTAATAGCAAAGAATAAAAAAGCTTCTTTTGTATGTGAAGATTTTTATTTTTTACCAACTTTTAATTAGTTAAACTTCAAGTTTGAAAAAAAATTAAATTCTCCATCTTCCTCCTGGGTCTAGAAACCTCCAGGTTACAATGCCAAACAAACATTTTCTATAGATAGCCTAAAGGTGTGTGAAGTGAAATAGGAGATGTACATGTACTTGTACATGCTGTTAGAAAACGGGTACACACTGTACATTTGTCATATGTAGGCTTTGCCATAGAATATCAGAGCACTATATAAAAAGACTGTACACAGGTCACATATAGATAGAAAAGCTACTATAGAGTTAGTGTTCATTTTCATGTTAGTCATAAATGCAGATATTGTGTTGGATAACATTAAAAGCACACATTCCAGAGTTTTCATTCATTTATAATTTGAATGTGACAAAGAGAACTTAACAACTCTTTTGTTGATCACTGACATTTTGTCATCTGACAAATAAATGTACAATTGTTGTAGTAAACATACATGTTTTAAAGTTTTAATTTCTATCAATTTCTATTTGACTGAAATCTAAATAACCCATCTTCCAAGCAGACTTTTTAATTGCAGCAGAACTTAATGAAATGTGGCAGATGTGACTGTGGCATAGATATAATTCACTGTAACAGAATGTTTTAGTGTGGTGCAGAAAACAAGTTTACAGTTGCATTTGTACTTGGTAATAAAACTGTTCATTAAAACCTGAAATTCTATTAAATGACATGTGCAAATATATCATTAAAGAAATTTTTACATACCTGTTGACTGATCTGGAAATTTCATCAGCACCTCTGGAGCCCGGAAACCGGGGGTCCCAGCTCGGGGAGCTTGCTGATTTGCTCTGTGGGGGAATATTAGATTCATAACAATAGACCACACTGGACTGGAAATGTTGGCGTCCATACCAAAGAATTATTTTTTAATACAACATATGACAAATATTATTCATATATAGAAATGTTTGAAATCATTTACTTTTCTTAAGGTAGCTCCATACTCGTAAAATTCTCTGAGGAAAGTTGAAAAACCGAACTGATTTCGACTTAATAGACTTAAATGTCATCAATTGTTAGAAAAAATATACATGTCATCACACTTTTTGAGATGCCAGATAAACATAAACTAAAGCATATTTTAGCATTAGAAAAATGTATTTTTTTTTTGTTAAAAGTAAAATCTTGTAGGCAGAAATTTGTTTTTCTTGTTTAATTTTAATGTCAACTTTATCAGAAAACTAAAATAACAAAAATGTTTTAAAATTAATCGTTGGAATAAGAAAAATTATAGCATTTAGACATACAACTAAGAGAAAAGTCAGAAAAAGAGTTATTTCCCCTTTGCATAGATAAAATATATAAAAAATTTGGAAATTTAGTATAAAATTAAGTGCGAAAATATCTTGAACCTACCAATAATTCTAATTACATCCATGTGATTATATTCACATGAAATAAATAAAACTATCTTGCACAATTTTTAAAGAATTCAAAGTTTTACAAAAAAGTGTGACGTCACAGAACACTGGATCTACTTTAAATGAAATATACACAGGTTTAAGAATGGAATTTTGAAATTTTAATAAATTTCATACTAAACTCTATAGCTACATATATAGCTACATACATATATAGCTACATACAAGTTCATGTATGTGTATGGACTATTTTTATATGTTGAATCTATTATTTAGGCATTTCTATCTAATATCTGTAATCTTGTATGCCCTCTGGGCCCAAAATTGGAAATAAACTATACCATCTATATTTGTCTAATGTAATTTACCTTGAATTACAAATACTGCAAACTTGAGGTTTCCCATAGCAGTCACAGGTGGACATCACAGCACTGACCTTGGCCCCTTTGTCAAGGTCAGAGGTTTTACTTTTAGCCAGCAGTGCTCTTTTAGCCAGCAACACCCTTCTGGGAGACTTTACTCTCCTGGCAAATGTTGAGTTCTCAAGCTCAGGAGTGACATAGTTCTGTGACCTTTTACCAGCTACTATTTTCTGTAAATTTACAATTAAACATACAACTTAAATCTGAACTTAGCTCTAACACAAAGTCAATGATAAAATAAACGTTCTGTATTAACTTACTTGTTTCATTTTAGTTTGCATTAAGGTTAAGGGATAATTTAGATATAACCAAATTATAACTATCACAGAAACATACTGTAACCTTTTACCCTTATATGGTATCCTCATCCTTATTTGTAAACATAATCTTCATGCATAATAGTCATTATTCGTAAACATTATCATACATGTATATACATACAAACCTGTTTGTTGTCCTGTGAGGAGGTGGTGGGTGACAGTGGATTTCTGGGGGGTCTGACTGAGGGTGAGGGTTTGACTAGGGGTGTGGTCTCCGTCTTCTGACTTTTTAATTTCATTTCATTGGGCTGGGATTTCACTTTGTGGGCTAAACCAAAATCCACCAGTGCATATCTGCCAAAACGAGGGGGGTTACTGATTTCTTGTTTTTTAAAGCTTTTATACAGTTGCATCCCTAATTTACAAAATAGTATCTCAATGAATATTTCTAAAACCTATACTGCTCTAGTGTTCTTGATACCACAAAAAGTATCCATTAAAAATTAACTCTACAAAACCCCCTCTTTACTTTAGTATTTTTAACAGAATTTAAATATCAGTTTTGAAAGACTGGAATCAATTCATTTAATAATTTTCATTATTCTCTACTAAAAATGCCAATCCCATGTCCTTATTATAATTATATTATTCAATATCTATCAACTCTGTCTAACATAACATTGATTTCTGTATACTTCATTTCCATGACCCATACTCCTTTGCTTCACATAAATCAAGCTCCAAGACAGCTAAAATATCGCGAACTTACTAGATGATACTTTGTACTAAAATAATTGCATTTTAATATTGATAACAAAATGCGTCTCTTGTTTCCAATCAGCATATATAACAACAGGAACTAGTAACATATTTAACAAGTCCCCACTCCGCATTGTTCTTACTGTTTGGTGGCGCTGTCATACAGGAAGTTACTGGGTTTCACATCTCTGTGGATGACATCAAATTTATGCACACGCCTGAGAGCGATCAACAGATTTTTTATGTATTCTCGGACTTCGTCTACACTGAGTGTTAGAATGTAGTCCTGGAAAGATACGAAAATAGGATGTTACTCTAAACATTAGAATAATGATCCTTTCTTTAAAAATCTGAATGATCATAGAGATTAAATATGACAGCAATGACACTATTTAAACAGAATCTACACTGATTGTCAGAATATACCCTTGTAAAGATACAGAAACAGGATGTCACAAAGATTATTGGAATAATGATCTATTCTTTAAACAATCTGACTCCTCTGAAGACTTATATGGAAATAAAATTAAACATTTGATATCATAATTTAAACAGAATTACAATAATTTCAAGCAAGGACTCCAAATAAAAACTATTTAAAATGAATAGCAATTTTGTGTGAGCTAAAGGTAACCACGGTAGGACATCCTCTGACAGGATCTACTCAGATTTACCTGGAATTTCCTGTGTGGAAAGTAGGGCATCACTATGACAACATGGTCCTTGTGTCTGATGCAGAGTTCTACCCCCATTACATTGTCACATCCACTGAAATTAAATTTTTTTTTATAAATTAACACTCGATCTCTATCTAACACTCTATAAATAGTTATAAACACTTCATCTCTTTCTTACATTTTATAAATACACACCCAATCTCTTTCTATAATTCAATCCATACAAACCCGATTTCCTGCAGGCATCGGAGTTCTCCTTCAATGCGACTAGGATGACTTGTTGGTATGATGTGCTTCAAGGCAAACTTCTGTGGTAACTCTTTGTAGTGCTTTAACTGGGCCAGGAAAACAGAACTGAAAGTCCCTACAATAATACGACAGAATAATATCCTCAATACCTCATAAAGGAAAATAATAAGACTGAATGATATCAAACTATCATAACAAAACTGAATTTTTAACAGATTAATAGTAATCTTGAAAATTATATCAATGTGCCTCCTCTACTTACAGAGCACCTCTCTTTAAGTATGCAAATGTAATGAGATGGGAAAAATAATGACAGACCAGACCGGAATTGGAACCCGGGCCCCCTGACTCTCTAGTCAGGTGCTCTACCAACTGAGCTATCTGGCGCTGTATTTAAATTGGTCCGACCCGTCATTATTTCTCCCATCCCGTTACATTTGGTGCCATGCCAACCCCTGGAACTGATAGGTTAACTCCTGCCAGGAGAAGAGCCTGGGGTGATCTCGAGGGCCAGAGTCATTCAAGGGGGAGGAATTTGACAGTCAGACCGGTTCAAATACCAGCGCCAGATAGCTCAGTTGGTAGAGCACCTGACTAGAGATTCAGGGGGCCTGGATTTTAATCCCGGTCTGGTCCATAATTATTTCTCCCATCCCGATACACAATATTATTTAAACTCTTATTCAGAAGCAAGGTGATTCTTTGCATTCATAAATTAACCCTAACAATTACGAAATTATAGGAGGATATATATTGACATATTTCCCTATAATAGTAGCACTTACCCTCTCCTATTTTGTCAATAACCACAAAATGGTGATCAACTTCTGGAACAAACTCATATAAACACTCAATCTCCTCCTGTACATCATCTGCAAGATATATATATAACAATTAAATCTTTCTTTAAGATATCCTTCGTGTATTTCACTGTGTTCAAAAATTTTTAATAAGCAGAATGAAGTGTTATTCCATTATGTATGAAACAATTAATCTAAATTCCAAAAATGTTTAAAATAGTAAAAAAAAAAAAAATTGACAGAAAAAAATCTTCTAAAGAGTCAATTATATTAAATGTTGTTTTTTTTATACAGATCTATAGAAAGTAACATTTATAATTTGGCTTATTTTTGGAAAATGCCAGTTTTTTTTTATCTAGAATTTGAAAAAAAAATGCCCATATTTACATTCTGTCAATCATAAGATTAAATCTCAAATTTCCAACATACATGGTAAAGACTTGATGTCTGGTGATAATACTGCAGATTTCAACTTTTTTGGAGATGAGCAGGTTTCTTCCAGTTCCTCCTCGACGTAATGAGACCCAGGAGCTCCACTTACATTCTCTGTTCGACTGAATGTAGGATTTGTCAAACTGGCTGGATTGCTGAAACCCCCATACGACAAACTGGCTGGTATATCGTCTTTCATTATTTCTCCCATTCTCTCATCCATTTTTTTTATATAAGTTGATAAGTATTCTGTATACTGTATGGGATGGCGTGTTATAGCTTAATATTTAGCAAACTTCATCTGAAAAAGTAGCAGAAAGAATATAAATATTACTATTATCTATGAACCTTTATATGTTAACTAGGCCTATGATAGATTTACACATTTTCGATTTGTTTTTACAACAGAAAATTACATTAGATTTAAAAGGCATTTTCGCACAGTCAAATCCGAGAATACAATCTTATCATTACAACTGTACAGTTTTTGGTATAAAACATTAGCATACATAATCACTTTCATAGATAATAGAGTCTATGTAATGTAGATCTGAAGTCTACTGCAGTAAACACTGCAAGTCTATATACTATCATAGCGTACATACCTCGGTCGATTGAAGCAGGAGAGTGAGGAAAGATAAGAAATTCGGCACAATATATTTAGCTAATGCGTTTAAATACGCATGGACGGCTGTGGGTAAACCAATGGATATAATATACAAAGAAAATTGTCGTTTTCCCCTGTTGTCTGTTACAAATAAAGCGCCAACCGTTTCGCGGCCAATCAATTTACATTGTTCTATGTTATCTGTATCCCGAGCCCGATTCATTGGTCTGTACCTTTCTGCAATCAATCGCTACATAAATACAGTTGGACTTAGTCACCAGATTGATTAGTTCAAAATATAAGTAATGAAGATAATATAAGATGCTCACTGTTATTTATTGAAAACAATTGACCTAATTATAAGTTGTTGGTTTTTTTAAATTTGTGTTTTAATAAGAAATTTACACTGAACCTTCAAAACAAGGCCCATTGGCAAAGAAAAACACCTTTATAAATTATCGACACAACAGAAGGAACGACATATAGACAAACATATGATTACATCTAATGACAGCATATAGAGACCGTCGCTGACTCATTGTAGTTAAATCATTAAGTTACCGTGGTTACTGCATGTTACTGTGGTTACCCGATTCGAGGAGGTTCTGACTTCAGTCAGGTCAATATTCCTGTGTAGATGACAACAATTAATTTACTCCGACATATTATTTGTCCAATAATAAGATCAATCGGCATGCCCTTACTTGATTTTTCTTGAATAATTGATTGCTACTTCTCATAAAATATTCAACATAAATCGCCGGTAAAAGTTTTAAAATATTAGAAAACAGTAACTATACTAAGAAACTTCGTGGGATACGCATTTATTGCCTAATTTTGCAAATATTGGTCAAATAATAAATAATCGTACAAAATACAGTTATCTGAGTAATTTCACTACTTTGATTTTTTTTACTGTAAAATCAGCGGGCGTGTTATATATTACTAATTTTAAAATGTGTACATTGTAATCGTTTTGCTATTTACATATGCGTTTTCGTGATGCCGGTACAGGTTGAAAAAGGTAGTTCTATCAGAATTGTTATAAATTCTCATCTTTACCATAAAATGAGTTACCGTGGCTTACGATTAGAATTACATTGATTTTAATTCTCAATATTGCGAACGTTATCATCGTCATTAAGCGAATTAGCAGCTACAAGTATATACGGTAAGTTAAATCAGGCTCCCACTTTTTTGGGAGTATGTAAAAAATTGATATGAAAATAAGGAAAGGAGGAGTGAAATTGAAGTTATATACTTATACCCCCCCCCCCCCCGGATTAGGATTTTGAAGATTTTAGGAAAGTTTTAATTTCCCCCTTTTTTTTTTATTCTTTTTTTTTTGCTTGTCAAGATTTTTTGGATGAGTCTGCCCCCCCCCCCCTTTCAAAAACGATGCTACGTGTCTGTAAATGGCTCTTTGTATTATTATGACCAAGCTAATTTAATATATCAATGACATAAAACAGTGAAAGGTCTAATGAAATTAAACAATGTAGGATTAAATGACATATCAAGGGATTATCAGGGATCTAATGACATTGAACAGCGAGGGATCTAATGACATTGAACAGTGAGGGATCTAATGACATTGAACAGTGAGGGTCTATGTATGACATTGCACAGTGGAGGAACAAATGACATTGAACAGTGAGGGATCTAATGACATTGAACAGTGAGGAATTCAATGACATTGATTCGTTGGGGACCTAATGATATTGATCAATGGGGGATGTAATGAACAGTGAGGGTTGTAATGATATTGAACGGTAAGGTATCTAATGACATTTATCAGTGAGGAAACTAATGACATTTATCAGTGAGGGACCTAATGACATTGATCAGCGAGGGACCTAATGACATTGAATAGTGAGGGATCTAATGACATTGAACAGCGAGGGATCTAATGACATTGAACAGTGAGGGGTCTATATAATGACATTGAACAATGGGGGACCAAATGACATTGAACAGTGAGGGATTTAATGACATTGAACAGCGAGGGATCTAATGACATTGAACAGCGAGAGGTCTATATAATGACATTGAACAGTGGGGGAACAAATGACATTGAACAGTGAGGGATTTAATGACATTGAACAGCGAGGGATCTAATTACATTGAACAGCGAGGGGTCTATATAATGACATTGAACAGTGGGGGAACAAATGACATTGAACAGTGAAGGATCTAATGACATTGAACAGTGAGGGATTTAATGACATTGAACAGCGAGGGATCTAATGACATAGAACAGCGAGGGATCTAATGACATTGAACAATGAGATGTTTAAAGACATTGATCAGTGGGGGATCTTATGACATTGAACAATTAGGGATCTGATGATTTTGGACAGTGAGGGATTCAATGACATAAAACAGTGTAAGATTGAACAGTGGGATTCAATGACATTGAACAGTGAAAGGTCAACTGACATTGAACATTGACATACTAAGTGACATTGAACAGTAAAGGATTTAATGAAACTAAAAACGAGAGATTAAATGACATTGAACAGTGAGGGATTTATTGACATTGAACAGTGAGAGATTAAATGACATTAAACAGTGAAATGTTTAATGAAACGAAAAAGGAGATGTTAAAGGACATTGAACAGTGAGGGATTTATTGACTTTGAACAGTGAGGGACCTAATGACATTAAACTGTGGGAGACCTTATGACATTGCACAGTGGGGGAACAAATGACATTGAACAGTGAGGAATTCAATGACATTGATCAGTGGGGGTGTAATGACATTGAAAAGTGGGGGAACAAATGACATTGAACAGCGAGGGATTTAATGACATTGGACAGTAAGAGATCAAATGACATTAAACAGTGAGGGGTTTAATGAAACGAAAAACGAGATATTAAAGGACATTGAGCAGTGACGGATCGGATTTATTGACATTGAACAGTGAGGGACCAAATGGCATTGAACCGTGGGAGACCTAATGACATTGAACCGTGGGGGATCAAATGACATTGAACAGTGAGGGATTTAATAAAACTGAACAGTCAGGAATCTCATCGACACTCTGCATGCGGTTATTAGTCTACATGTACAAGCTCCATCTTTGTTGAGAGATGGGTATATGTGGTCAAGCTTCTGTAGGTTTTCACGATGTGAGGGATTTTATTAAAGTGAACAGTGAGAGATTCAGTTTATTTTAACTACGTGGGTCGCTAAATCGCTAAAGTGCATGCATGACTAAATGAAAAAAAAAAACCATGAATTGACAAACAGCTTGTAGCTGTCTTTTTATTTGCATGTAATCATTTTGCGATAACAGTGATAACAGTATAAGACAGCTTATAAAGGTAACAACGGAACATGTTAGTTATGACATACATAGAAAATCAATGAATAAATGAGCAGTTTCAGTATTAACATGCATGCGTGCAAATAATCACGGATATAAGGATTTGAAACAATATCTTGATTTTTGAGCAGTTTGAATAAAGAAAAGTTTCCTGGCACCAGTTAAGTTTATGATTTTTTTTCCCTGAATATCTTTCAGCGATGAAAGGGCAATATGATAACATACTTTTCTCCGCCCTCCCCTCGGGCTTCACCTTACCGGAACCCTTCTCTTCGCCATCAAAACTATCTGTACAAACAACAGTATCAACACCGTGAATATATATATACCGGTATATGATGCTTGTCGGGTGACTTTCACCGAAATCGTTGCTAACTGAATGATATAAATGTTACCAGACATGTCTTAACCAAATATTACTCAGTAAATTTTCGTACACGAGTCAATATTATACATGTAGTACATTTTAAAATTTTAAACAATAACTTAAATTGCAATGACAACAAAAGTTCAACATATAGTATTGAACTATCAACACATAACTGTATTGCAATGGAAACATAGCTTTTTAAGAGGTGTTTCAAAAGTTAAGGTACACCGTTTAGCTATGAATGCCCTAAGCAAATGCGCTTCCCAAATTAGTGTTTTTAATCAGTCGAATCTTTGGCTATCAAATTAAATGCCTTATAACTGTAAAGATCTCTGCAGGAAGTGACGAAATTCGAGATTGTTTTAAACGACACTAATTTGTATTTTCCTGAACAGTATAGGTGATACGTTATTATGACAAACACTGTGTATGACATGCATTTAAATCAAAATTAACTGTTTTCGGTTAAGAGAAAGTGGACTACTACTGGCTGATGTACAACTTATTAATTTTAGAGTACATGTTTTGGTATATTTAACTGATTTAAATTGAAACGCCCATAGTAACAGGTTTTAAAACACGTATAAAGTAATGCCATTTTTCACTGTTGGTCACTTTGTTCTTTGTAGGCGTGCATCAGTGACAATAGTATCAAAACCTATCATCTTGTCCCTCTGTGTTTGTGAAGGACAGCTTTCGTCGTCTTTCCTGTAGGAAGTCAACGAAATCCTCTAGGGAGGGGATCAGACCGTGGAGCCCCGCCCTGGTCTCTGGCTGTCTGTACAGATCACCACCCACCCCCGCCCTGGTCTCTGGCTGTCTGTACAGAGCCCCACCCACTCCAAGGGTGACGGCAGAGAGGTGCGGGGAGTTGCATGACACTGATTCATCGCCGGACGGGTGACAGGTGGACGACATGCGTTTGGGGACACTCACTTTGTGTTTCAGGGTCTTAATTCTCCATGAATCTGTTTGATTTGCATTTCGCTGTGTCGCTGGTCCATAATTTGAGTTAAATTCGTAATAATACTGGTCACCATGTACCGTTTGATTTACATTTTTATACTGAATCCTATTACAATTCTCATCAAAAGACATTTCACTGCTGTCTACTGAGATCACATCGAAGGATGAATGCTGGTCTATCTCACCCAATCGTTCACTTCCTATAATTCGTGGTCCCTGGGTGTTTTCACTATAGATTTTCATTCTCGTTAATTTGTGCTGTGGTCCAAAGCTACGAACGCGCGTTTTGTTTTTTGTAAGTTCTGGAGCGCTGTTGACATGACGATTTACATCGGATGACGTAATGAGACGGGGGTCTTTGATCAATTTCTCCGGCATCAGGACTTTAACCAGCTGATTACCGGGAGAAGGAACCACTCCTGCTGGTGTTTCCCAATTTTTCCGTGTCCTGTCACGCGTTGAGCGATAGCCAGCCATAGAACAGTTCGACCCTCCAGTTTTACTGGATACAACAGATATCCCAGAATCCGGATCCACATAGCTAATACAGCTTCCGGACTCGTGCTCGGAGTCCCAGGATCCGGTCGCTCTCTCCCCACGGCTGGGTCTGTGTTGTGGGTGCGGCGTCACGGATACATTGACCTCCTTGCTGTACACGGGACTGTTGGGGTCATGCAGACTGTGAACGTGAGGGGCCGGTACTTCTGTAGACCGGAGTTGTCTCCTCCTGCGTCCCGTCGTCAGCGCGTCATGGTGACGTAGATGGAGCAGACGAAACCTGGCCCTTGACAAGGAATTACGACACTTCCGGTTAATGAAGGCGATGACGATTCCCATGATGATGAGGACGGAGACGAAGGTGGCGATCAAGAGGTAGGTGTCCCGGGTTTGGACCGGAAGCGAGTTGTCTGGCCGGATGTAGAATGGCGTCGTCGTCCCGTTTTGTGCGGTGATCGAAGTCATGTTACCGGAAGCATTGCCGGCTATTTCTGCCCAGAGAGATCATTCTGTCTCTTCTATTCTGATCCCCAGTGTCATTTGGTCAGGTATATGGCTGTAAATATATATGAGAATGTTGTAAATTTTTAATATATACATGTATACGTGACACTTAATTGCGAGTACACCTTGTCGACTGACGTGCGATAAATAGAATATACACGTACCTTGTGTCTATGTGCTTGCCTGGAGCATTCATAGATTAACTTGAAATTCTAGTATATCTATAATAATTCTTTATCAATGCAGAATATAAACTTCTCAGAAGGTAAAATTTGATTTTCAAAAAAGAACAAAAAATTAACCTGCTATACATACCCAGAAAAAAGTTAATATCCGAAGATATGTAATATATAGTGCGCTGTTTATTTTGAGCTAACTGTGACGCTGGGGCAGAAATTGACGATTTTCTGGCTTCTTGTGTCCAGTGGACGGGGCGCATTGTTTGGGGGAGAATAGAGTTTCCTTGGCGATCCAACAGATGTTCTGATTCGTCCTCCATCGTACATGAAACGCAGGCTGAGTCACCGCTGTGAATGAAGATCTGAACAGATCGCTCAAAATCGATCAAGATTTCACAAAAGTAAATTTCTCAGGACGGTGTCAATAGGCCATGATAGAAAATCCTTATATGATTTTGTTTGTATTCAAAAATATTGTGCATGCAATTAATGAAAAATATTTATCAGATATAACAAGTAAATGTATATTATACCAAAACCGGTATATCCTGTATTTCATAGGTTTTAAGGGATTGATCAAGCGACCAACCCTCGAGTATCCCTATTCCCCTCATGCTGTCAACAGAACCCTGTTACTAGTGTATGGATCTTACCAATTAACAGTTTTCGACATTTCACGAAGATGGCGAAACGAATTATCATTTGACATATACATGTATTTTTAATCTTATAGATCCATTATAGCTTTCTGCCCAACTGGTGTGTATAGTTGTACATGTCGATAGTTTGTAAAATGATACACAGCATGGCAATGTAAAACGTCGGTGTTTTATAGTTTTTTTTATCTTTTTTTTTTTTGGGGGGGTGGTAATGTCGTGTTGTGAATTTTGTATTTCACACGACAGTGAGAACATTATGTGCAAAACGGTCTCCATTTCATTTAACTTAAATATTAAATTTCATATAATGCCATGCAAGATATATAAATATACCTATAATGGTGATGGGGGTATATCGTATGCATCAAATTTTCATAGTTTACAAAGTTTAGGCCCGCCCTCTTTTAAACGGCCTCATATTATATTCAATAATTGACTTCACTTGAAAACTATACAACTACGAGCTGTCATAATCCAAATACTTACTATGTAAACAACACCAGTAACTGATATTCTATATATGAAAGGAATAGTTTTCCGAGATTTACATACGTCAATCAAAGTTTATCGCCATTATATATAATTCACATTCGTAAACTATAAGGTTTATGTACAACTGTCTGGTCATATTTTAAATCTAAATACTGTAAACTATAATTTTCTTTTTAAGGTAGGAACGTACATGTATCAATGATTTAAGAAAAAAAATCTAATGACAACTATGACCATTTTAACAAGACCTTGGACTTTCGGTAGGACGTAGACCTTGGACTTTCGGTAGGACGTAGCTATTCATTTCTTGCATCATAACAAGTTAAGAATAACGCTGGTTTCAAGTGAGATATACACATATTACAAAAGCCAGGCAAATCTTGTTGATTTCAAAGACCCATGGCTGAGAAGCCAACGATGAAATTCTAAGACATGACAGGTTACTTTATATGAAATGGTATTTGAAAAAATAAGAATTAATTGTTAAGTATGATGATCTGTAGTTTGCGTGCGGGATTTTTCCCTCTCCTTTTTTCTCTTTTAATTAATTAATGATTAATGTCTATATCAAGTTAGGGTTAGGTTTTACGCAGCCTCGTATTATCTATTTTTTAAACCGGGTGTGTGTATGGGGTGAGGGTGTGTGTGTGGGGGGAGGGGGGATCTTGACCAGCCAAAAAATAAATTAAAGAAAAAAAAATGTGAACGAAATGCTCCCATTGCTAATTTTGAGATCTATGTGTGTAAAAATTATAGGGAGATTCAGTCAAATATTTAGATACCGCACCCCTTTCTCCAACCCCACGGATATAGGGATTTTGAAGAATGGACCGAATATTTTTTTTCTTTTTGATTTGATTTTTGCATTCAGACTGTCTACCCCCCCCCCCCCCCCCCCCCACACACACACACACTTCCACCACCACCCCACCCCTTTCAAAAACGATGCTAGGTGCCTTCTTCGTAATAGATATCTCCCAATAATTTTTAACACAGTCAGATAATTGGACTTGTCAGGACAAATTTGGTTACAAAATAATAATTGTGGAAGGGGACACCCTCTAAACGCATACAGTAATTTTTTTTCAATTTTATCCGGACTCCGATTTATTGCAGAAAGGGAGCCAACTCTAATGTATGGTGTTGTCACCTTGATTGATAAATGGATACAAATTTTAGTGATTTTAGCCAAATAATTAGGACTTGATGAAATATTATTCAAGGTAATAGATATACAACTTTTTTTATGGATAAGTTTCGCAAGCAAAGGGAATAGATGATAGATATAATGTTAGATTAGTTATAGTCTATAGATGAAGATACCGACTCATGTCATGCATTGAGCATTATGTTGAGGTTGGTGGTCACCACAAAAGCCAGAGTAAAGGAAGGGAGTTTTGTCGGAAGCTTGGCAGCAGGTAGCTAGGTTGACAAACAGGATCATTTTCTTTCCGTTTAATTCTGTTGTTTTTTGTGAGATATTGAGCTAGCTGTACAAAATACTACCGTGTAATAATACAGTAACCCGAGTTGTCGTCCTTGTTGTATCATTATGTGTCCCTAGGAACCACATACAATATAAAACAACAAAATATGAACAGCTACCAAAATAACTGGTCTGATCCTTGTACAGTATCAATTATCAACTTGTGAAGGATCAGCATGAAAAAATATACTTGATTTGTTTCATTGTTAGAATTATTTCACTAGTATTATATTGAGATTTTTGGGGTCAGAAAGTAACGTTACATACATGTATCCTGATCATCAGAATGGATTTTTTTTTAAATTTTAATTATCTCGAAGAAGAGGGGGGTTTAGTCCAGTCCTCAAGCATTTGTAACATGTATTAGCAAAGGTGTATGTCAGGGGATTGTCATAATCATGTCACAAATTACAAATATACATGGACATGAAGTGTTATATGACGGACTTACTAATACTGTCAAAATAAGGTACATGAATCCCAAAAATGTGCTGCGTGGAAACAGACATTTAGTAGAATTGTTTTTAATTAATGGATGGGTGAAGATAACTCCATTAAACAAAATTTTTAGTTTGGATGAAATGAACAAAATGCTTGCTCTAGATTTCTGTAGTGTCAGATGAGAATGATATATATATCATTATTCATGTTATTTATAATGATGAATAACAAGGAAAAAGTGAAAGATAAATGTATATACATGTATTATTTTAAAAAAAACCCAAATGCTAAAATATCAAAACCATTTGATATTTTATGGCTTGATGGACTTGATATTCTCTTTTTACTCCATATGTATGTATTTGTACATAGAAGGTGGTTATAGAATACACATGTAACTTGTATATCACACGTAGATAATGATTGTCCTGTCTGGAACTTGAAGGTTAAGTGCGGATAGCTAGAGACTTGTCAGGGTCACAGGAAATGTTTACATTATCAATGGCTCCTCGTTATGTAAGGTCAAGGTGGCAGTATCGCGGATATTTTACTGATACAGGACACACACAATATATATAAACTTATGTAAGTAATTAAATGGTGAATGTTTATAAACCATGCTGTATTCCTGTTAGGCCTAAAAAATAAAAAAGGTGTGTGTTTAGGGTAACCCGACCTAACCCACAAAAATGCCCCGATCCTACCATTTTTAGATGTCTATTTTTATCCAATTGTGAATTTTATATTAATTCTATTAAAAATCCATTTTTTAATGTGATACAAACAAACATTCTTAGGATTCATGGAGAAAAAAATATGATAAAATTAAAAAAAATCCCTACCTACCTAACCTCATTTTTTCATCAGTGTTACCCTAAACACACCATTTTTTTTAATAGGCCTTATGTGAGTTGTTCTCAGCTGGGAGTTATATTGACAACAACTGATGCTGATGTTGACAGAGTGACTCACTGATGGAGATATGTTTAATGTTTTATATCAGACATGAATGTAACTGAATTCTTACACAATAAGATATACACATGTTGGTGATGATAACGCTATGCCTTATATTGTAAGTTACAATTCTTGTGATTAGAGTTGATATACATTTACTTAATATAGACTAGTACATGTACAGGATCTTGTATTGATGAGAACTAATATGTGGTAAATTTCTGTCTGAACTCTGAATGAAGAATATGTATTTGGGGACTGTTATCAGTAGGACCTTGAATCAGGCTGTCTTATATAAGCAGTCATATACAGAGTAAACTAGACCTTAAAGACTACATACAGTTAACTAGAGTTAACTAGCCTATAACACATGTATTGTGAGAAGATTCAGCCACTGAAACAGTTGTAACATTTTCTGTGTCTTTTGTGCAGTGCCTGTTTATTAATGAGAAGTAAATATTTTGAATGGGATTTTACAAGAAGTGCTACTTAAACTTAATTTTATTTTTAATTTTCTATTGCAGATTTTTAGTAAGAATTTATCCAGATCACTTGAGTACAGATTAAGTAGAGTCCTGCTGTGTATTGATGAGAGTATCTGCAGAATATTAATAGGAAATATTCTACGGGCTGTCTCCTCCACTTAGTCTCCAAAAGGTAAAGTGTGTAGACAGATATGTGAATGTGTTTGTACAAAGACTGTATACATGTCTATTGATTAGTTAATATTCATCCCAGAGAGTGGGATTTGAATGCAAGTATATATGAATTATCATGTTTGTATGTTTTGTTGGAGTTATGAACTACTTACAGTACCAGAGGTAAATGAGTTTAGACTGTTGTTTTGGTGCGAGATCCATCACTTAACTATTCTGTTCTCATTTTTCATTTTCCTGTACTTTGTAGCTATATATGGAGAAAAAATAAAACATTTCATTGATATTTTCATTTCTAGTAAATTAATATATTTACAGTATATAACAAATTTTCAAAGAAGAAATCAAAATCTTACAAATACATGCAGGACCCAATAAGCTAATTTTTATTTTCTTTGGTGCTGCAACATCTAGTCTTACTTGTTGCATTGATTAGTTTGATGTATTGAAATCAATTAAATATTTTAAAATCTAAAAGGGATGGATGGTGAGGTTGCTGACTTGCTGCCATTTTTGAATTCCTTGTATGAGTCATGCAAACCATCAACAGGTGAATATCCATGAGAAGAAATATTTTCCCAGTAATTTAGCATTTGCAGTGATCAGTTGATTTTATTCTGGTCAGACAATTCACATGCACATTATTTTGAATAGAAATTTTGGGTTGTCTTTCTTGTTTCCATGTCAGTTTAAATAAAAGTTCTAACTGAATTTTGATAGTCATGAGATGATTGTTGATTACATACAGACAGAACATTGTATGCCAAAAAAAAGGGTCCCTAAGTATTAGTAAATTGAATACTATAAATTAAGAATTCACACAACAGTTTTGACATCATAAGCCATTAAGCCAATGATGCAGATGTCAGCTCATCTCTTTTGACCTATGAGCACATAAGACGGATTAACTGATAACAATATATTAACTTTAATCTGCTTGTCAGTTTTTATAGCTGACAAAGAGTCAGAGTCCCATAGTCAGCTAGGCCGGGATAAGATGATAACACCTGTAACTGTTTCATCAGGGGTTTATTATCAAGGCTGTTTTCACTTCAGGTTCAAGGTAACTTTACTTTTTTGCAATTTCTGTATGGAAAAATTGATTATTTAAGCAAAATTTTAAAATTAATTTTATGCACTTATAATGGAATATCTTTTTTATTTTTGCTAAAATATATTGGAATATGGGGGGGGGGGGGGGGGGAGGGGTCACTGTGGCCTGTGGACAGCTCTGCTACAACATTGAATAGTTCAGTGTTGTCAGATGTAAATTTTTGTTAATATTACATGAACTCATTATTTTACCACGGACCTAACTTTTGTCTGCGCTTTTACTATAGTATACAGTAAAAAAAGAAAAAAAGAGAATCTTCTTCAGTCATTGCATTGATTTGTTTTGTAATACCATATTTAATATATATATATATATATATAATACATGTGTACATGTACGCCATATTTAGATATGTGTATATGTACACAATAGTTATATATGTACATGTACACACTATTTATATACATGCACAAGTTCACAATTTACTACAGACTTTTGTCTATTCATTGATGTATTGGAATTGAAATAATTTTGTGAAACATATGGAACAATCCTATTTATAGTAAAACTACAACTAGTTTTCTAATTAAGTGTAAAAAATGTTGCTGGGACTACACACCTGAGTAACAAATAAGCTTGAGCTTGGAATAGGGGATGGAATGTATGTCTGTTAATAGAAATCTGCATTAAAATATTCATCAACACACCATATTGCATAAAAGTTTACAGTACACGCTGATAGTAGTTGCACACAACTGAAGAATTAATATCAATTATGGGATGGAGTGGGGCCTGATTGATGAAAAAAATTTTTTTTTTTAGAGATCTATAAGGTATTAGTAAATACGACATAGCTGTATAGGGAATGAAAAGTTAACTCTGCTGTATTCCTGATTCATGTTGGCATTTGATGAAGGCTGCTGAACTTCTCTCTCAAACTATGTAAGTCCGTCTTAAGGTGGAATAATACATTATCACGAAATGGTTGACCCCTGATGGAAACAACATTTTGTTTTATTAAAAGGATTTTATCGACGACATCTAACTTGCTCCTTAGCAGAGTGGATAAAGTGTCGGTCTTGTGATCAGTACATCCAGAGTTCGAACCCTGCAGGGGCTTTTGTTTTGACTTACTAAATTGAATTTTTTTATTAGATTATATTCATTTTCTTCATCCTCAAACTACAAATTTTTCATGTATTTTACATGTGTATAGTTCATTTATCATTATACCTTTCATAATCAAATAACTTACTGTTAATTTGAGTGGCATTTTCCAGGTGTGCTATTCCACCTTAATTCGACCTTACCTGGATGCACAGGTGTTAGGAATTGCGTAGTACATGTACTTTTAAAGTTGTATTGAGTTAAGGACTGCTAAATTTATTCTGGTATAAAGCACAATTTTTGGACATTTATGTAAAGATATAAATTTTACTCACTGTATTTGATTTATACACAAACTGTTTTAACCTGATTATAGAGTGTTGTACTACCAGGTATTCATGGAATACCTTTTGTTTTATTTTTGATGACCTAATTTTTGTAGTCTCTGGTTAATATAAACTGAACACTAGTTTTTGAGAGATGAGTTTTATGCAAAACAAGGTATATCATGATATGAAAACAAGTTACCGATGTTTACATTTGCTCAGCTGTAGAAATAGCATGGGGGGGGGGGGGGGGGAGGGGGGGTATCACCTGTCATTTGATATGCTATACATAGTTAGCAAAGCTCTCAAATGTTTGCATATTTGGTTTGTGTAGACTATGCAATCAGTGGATTGTATTTATTAAAATCTTGTACTTAATTTCATGGTAAGATGGGAATTTGAATACTCTTCCATAAATTGTATGCATTACCACTGAGAAATGAAATCAGTTCAGTGAGTCTTTTTCAAACAAGTTTCTTAACGAATTTATAATTAAATGAATTCATAAACATGTTGTGATGTATGGAGTTTAAAATTCTTACAGCTAATCAAACCCATTTTTTCTGGCTTGTTGGACCATGGCGAAACATCAATTTTAAACATCCTGTTTCAAGAAGCTTATTAAATTCTTAATTTGCTGCTCTTAAATAAAACCTGGTTTATTCAACTGGAAATGTTTAATGTTTATTTGTTATTCATAAGTCTAGTCACTCTAGTGGCTCAGATTTTGCATAAGGTAGGTGTTTTTTTAGTTTACAAGTAGGATAGATCTATACTAGCATTGCAAGGTTGATATTACAGACTGATCTATTAGGTAACATTGCATGATATTACTGTTATTACATCATATTGTATGGATTCTTCCCTGTTACACCTTAGTTAGGGATTTACCTGTGTGTTACATTTATTGATTACATTCAAGTACACATTTCACAAACATTAGGTTACATATGGCATTTGTTCTTTGTATTTTCAGATGACAGAGATAGAGAAAATCTACAGCTGACAGTGGAGGAGAAATAGACAGAAAAAGGCCACCTTATTGTTCATTACATTTGAGATTAAGTGTACACAAAGATCTCGTCACCATGACGATGATGTCGGTCACCTTCGAGGTGATGTTTCGGGTTGAGGCAGAGGTGGAGAACGGTGAGGTAGTGTGTGTGGTGGGGGACTGTGACCGCCTCGGGAACTGGGACCCCCACCACGCCGTGGTGCTGAGTCGTGAGTCCAGCAGTCCTGGCCAATGTCGGAAAAACAACCAGCAGATGGAGAACAGGTGTGACAAAGAGGACAGAAAGACATGGTAAGGACCGCATGCACTAGTATACACTGTAGAAACAGAAAGACATGGGAAGGACCGCATGCACTAGTATACACTGTAGAAACAGAAAGACATGGTAAGGACCGCAGGCACTAGTATACACTGTAGAAACAGAAAGACATGGTAAGGACCGCAGGCACTAGTATACACTGTAGAAACAGAAAGACATGGTAAGGACCGCATGCACTAGTATACACTGTAGAAACAGAAAGACATGGTAAGGACCGCAGGCACTAGTATACACTGTAGAAACAGAAAGACATGGTAAGGACCGCATGCACTAGTATACACTGTAGAAACAGAAAGACATGGTAAGGACCGCAGGCACTAGTATACACTGTAGAAACAGAAAGACATGGTAAGGACCGCAGGCACTAGTATACACTGTAGAAACAACCAGAGAACAATAAAATTAGGGAAGGATATAGTACGGACAAGTGCCATTGGCATGATGTAAATGATTTTATTAGCCAAAAAAGATAGGAACAAGATCAAAAGATAAGGTTTTGATACATTTGTCCACCTGTGTATGAGGATGGTGGGATGTGGAGGCTGTTAGTTTATGATATTGTAGGTCTCTGTGTTCCCCCACAGCAGTAGTGACAGGGCCGTGTTTTAACATCTGAAGTGTTTTCTCAGCAGTTGATGCTAACACACATGGAGCATACTGTTTCTCAGTAACTTTATTATGTAGACACACGAGACCTTGTTCTGTCTTTGTAAGGATCTTAATAATAATGTAGATGTCGTCCATGGATTCAAATTTTGCTTCATTGGACTTAATTACATTTTCTCTGTTTTTTGGGGGATCTGAATTAGAAACAACACCAATTATTACATAATAATTTAATTGTGGTTGTAACACGCTTTCTGATTGGCTAAAAAATTATGTTATATTGTATAAAGAATGTTGCCTATGTCAACTAAGACTAACGTCAAAAACGTATCAATACGCCTAACGTTACATTTGAATTTTGTACAATTTTACAGCATTTTAAAGGTCAAATGACCGTTTTTATCTACAATGAAGAGTAAAAAAATTAAATTATAAGCAGTGAATACATGTATGTATTTAAGGAATGAATTCAATATTTATTAGTTTTATACAAAATAAAATGGTTTGAAACAGTTTACACTTTTTTATAAACCGCTTTGCGGTTTATAAAGCGTAAACTGCCCCAAACCATTTTATATCATATAAAACAAATAAATATTGAATTCATTCCTTAAATACATCCATGTTTCAGTAGATGTATGTCATTGAGTTAATAAATCATGTCCTTGAAGTTGTTTCATTTTATTTAGACATGGAAGTTCAAAGTTTCGAACATATTGACCATCAATCATTTATCATACATGTTTATTGTATATCTTAATAAAAAAAGAAAATGCACAGTTCCAATTGAAAGTCTCTTTAACACAAGCGCTTTCTGGATTTAAACATTCGTCTTCAGGTGAACATACATAAGATGTGTATTGTTTATTCACAGGCACAAAACTGAGTTTAAAAGGTTTTGTTCTCACATTAATGCCTAAGTGTACCTTGAATGATATTAAGGTGATTTTCTGGTCACTTTTACAGTGATGTCTGGAGAAAGAAAGTCAAACTGTGTGGGATGAAGAACTACAACTACCGATACTTTGTGTGTCAGATCATCGAGTCGGACAGCGAGTCCACGGAGCGCACGGTCAAGGTCATTCGCTGGGAAACCAACATTCTACCCCGAGTCTTCTCTCCAGCAGGTCAGTATCAGGTCAAACTGTTGTAATGTCCCAGGTATACCAGGGTGTACAGGTACATGTATTTTAAATGGATAATTGAAAAATTGTTTACTTTCATTGTAGATTACATGAAGGACCCAGGAAAGTACGATGCAGAAATCATGAAGTTTGGAGAATACGGTAAGTGGATAGAGATAGCATGGAGTTGTAGAACTTACTGGGATCATCGACACACAGGATATATTTCATTTCTTGAAATCAAAAGTCATGTTGGCTTTCAAAATTGGATTCAGTGCAATAAAATGTAGCTTTAAGTAGACTTAGTTTCTTAATATCTCCTGACTTCTCTATCAAAGAAATACATGGTATTTCTATAGGTGGAAAAAACCATGTAACAAAGGGCTGGCTGACTGACCAATCCGAAATACACATCCGAATCCACGGGAATCCGATCCGTATGTGGAAACCCAAATACAGAAAACAGACCTACAGGATCAAGTGCACTCCTCTGGATCAGCGATACAAAGATGTGAGAAGGATAATTTTTTTAAAGATTTTGTACAATGCTTTTACATACTTACAATGTTCAGATATTTATTTTTTTTTTTTACATTAAGACAGTTTTTCAGACAGTTGTTTTAAATTTGTCTTTTAAAAATATTTAAAGATATTAATTTGATGAGTATTGTGATGAGTAGAGCACCAGCACATTCAGTGTGTCCTGTGTTGTTCACATTGGGGTTGTGTTGATACTTGTCATATTTTCTATGTGATCACGATTGCAGCATCTAGATGAGAAAGAAGGTCAGTGGGAGACCAAGGTGTCCCCCTCTTGTATTATTCTCTGTGTTTTTATTATGCTGATACTTACCAAGTTCTCAGTGCTTTTATGTTGTTTACAGCATCTAGAAGAGGATGAAGACGAGTGGGAGACCAATATGACCCCTCTTGTATTATTCTGTGTGTTATAATTATTTGAAACTTATTGTGATTTTGTTGTTTACAGCATCTAGATGAGGATGAAGAAGAAGACGAGTGGGGGACCCATGTGTCTCCCCCCTCCACCTTCACCAAAGTACTGGTCTCTGTAAGTACTGGGTAGTCAAGTACTGGTCTCTGTAAGTACTGGGTAGTCAGACTCTGTATGTACGGTACTCAGTAACTAAAGCATTCCAACAGACAGTCTGATAAAGATACTAACCCCACAACCCTTTAAAGCAATATATAGTCAAGTACTGGTCTCTGTAAGTACTCGGTAGCTAGCATGCAAACAAGTCTCAGTAAGTACTCTATCAGAGGAAGAGTAGAAGCCAGCTGGCCAACAGTCTGATACTAAAGAAATTTAAACTTTTAATGTAATAGATAAATAGACTACAACAGTTTGATAAGAGAAATACAAACTATCTGTTCCCTGTTAATAAACTTAAAATATTAATGTTATTTCTTTCATTCTGACATACGAAAACTGACATTAAAAACCTAAACTTAAGTCCTTATAAATCTAAATAAATTTAAAATATGTGTGTACTTTATTTTTTTCTGTTGTAGACTTTAGATGAGAGACAAATAAACCACTGTGTTCAGAGTGAATCAGGAACCATCTTTGAAGCAGGAAGTTACATGATTTTTACAGCAGAAACCACAGAACCTGAAAGTTTGGTAGGTTAATTATCACAAAACCAGAAAGCTTTAGGTTGTCAGAGAACCAGAAAGCTTGTTAGGTTGTCAGAAAACCAGAAAGCTTGTTACACTGTACTCGGGTTAATTTTTAAAAATCAGAAAGTGTGTTACTGCGTCAACAAAATAGGTTCTTATATATTATATACTGTATATTTACAGATATTCACATTCCACATATTTTTTGCTTGTAAAGTGTGTTGAAAGCTACGGCAGTTATAACACTGTAATACACACAGGGTACTCGAAGCTTAAAATGACGAGTTTTATTATGACATCACAAAAGTTGAACGCTGTACACTGCAACATCACAAGCGAGAATCAAAGTTCAGGCTTGTGGCTGTTACTGTGGCTTTCCATTAATATGAACTTACCCTTAGGATAAGATAGGAATTTCAAGGTTTAAATCACATTTGCAGACAAGGCAAGAAGTTAAAAAAAATGTAAATATAAGCATTAAATCATGATTTTTTGAAGTATACAGTCTCATAATTGCAGCGATGTGTGCATACAAATTTTCATAACGCGTGTTGCTCAATTTGAATATACACACCGCCGCAGTTATGAGACTGTATACTTAAAAAAATCATGATTCAATGCTATATAGTAGTTTGTAAAAAAATAAAAACAAAGACAAAAAAACCCTGAAAGTTTTTAGGATTTAAAGAAAGAAATGTAAGACCATTTTTACAGTGGTTTCATCAAAATTCATTAAATACCAATTTTCGTGGATTTTGCATTTTGTGATAAGTTAATCCTGTTCACAATGACATTCTTAGCATTTAAAGGATTAACCTTTGATATCAATTGTAATTAATTGATTAATTATGATTTCAGGGGTTCCAGTTTGATTTCTATGTCAATCAGGAGGGAGTGACTCCGAAACATATCGGTTACTGCTACCTACTTCCTGTGGATCTCAAGAAATCCAACGACACCAAAACTGTGCCAATCACCGGGCTCAATCACAAGCCCATCGGGCAGATTGACCGTAAGTCACAGGGCTCAACCACAAGCCCATCGGGCAGATATACTATAAGCTCAAAGCCTGTGGAGTATTAATACAATGTGTTCAAGACAAATGTGTATGATAAATGTTGTAATTTTTTAGTGGTAATTAACTAATGATGGATGAAAATTTTGTGAAATTCTTTTGATTTAGAGCACTGTTATCACCACATTTCTTTTTATAAATCCATGTTTTATTGTTTCACATCCATTGGCATATTTACATGTATTTATTCAAAGATATTTCAGCTGATGAAGAGGGACAGAGATGAATCGTTGGCTTACATTGTCAGAAATAAAATCTTTACTTTATTTAACCTCAGTTTCTTTGTAAATTTGTAGGTACCGCTGCTGATACAGTCCAAACAAAATCACCATATATTATCAACTCTAGTATTTCTTAAAGGTTTACTCTCTGTGTACACGAGAGCTTGTTCTGGACAGCAGAGAGTCTGGTTTAAACGCCACTCTCCTCCTGCACTGTTTGTGGGGAGTTACAAGGTAAATAACATTGATCCTTTTCCGATAGTCCACATGGTTTGAAGGCGATGTAAATTTCTTGCAGTGGATTATCTAACTGTGAAACCAGTGCCCGGTCTAGATCTGAAAATGGATGTGAGCTACCAAAACTATTGGAAGTTTGAGCGCAAGTCCTTGGATGTCGGCCATCGGGGAATGGGCTCGTCATACAAGCACAAAAAGTAAATCACCACAGTGTGATGTTTCTGTCAAATCTTATGTTTACCCCGATATCAGTCAAAGCAGGCCTCTAAGTTGGCTGCTCTGTCTAGCTGACCGTCTTTTTAGTTAATCAGATTGCTTTACCACCATGCTTTTAACTGTTTATCATAATATGGTACTGAGAGACTTTTCCACCTCTTATATTATTTCACTTAACTTCTACATTCCGTGATATTGAGACTTTATACATGGTCATTATAAAGGACGCTTTTCAGTTGTTTTCCCATCTATGTTGTAGGTTGGCAGCAGTGAGAGAAAATACAGTCCAGTCTCTGCAAGACGCAGCCAACCATGTAAGACAATCACATATTGTTGAGGCTTCATCGTAAACACACTTAGAGAAGCTATTGCTTCCTATCCAGTATCCATTCTTTTTAATTGCATAAAATCTTAATTAAAATTATCAATAATAGAAGAAATGTAGACAGAGATTTCATCTGCAGCTATGATAAAGTCATTGCAGTGAAAGTTGCTCATCTAGATCTGGATGTATTTGACTATTCTGATTTTTCTGGTTTGACTTTCTCTGAATTGGTTACACCAAATGATCTACTCTATTTGGATAGATTAAAAAAATATTTATTAAATGCATGTATTAAATGTTGATTTTGTCTAGATGAATATATTGTATGTTGATTTTGTTGATAGATACATGTAATATGTTGATTTAATGGATAAATACCTATATGTTAAGTCAATAATAGATAGAAATGTATGTTTTTTCCCCACAGGGAGCAGATTATGTGGAGTTTGATGTCCAGCTCAGCAGGGACATGATTCCAGTCATTTACCATGACTTCCATGTGGCCATCACCTACAGGAAGGTGAGAGAGGGTTGTGGATTCATGTAATGTACTGTGGAATCATTTTTATTCGTGGGTGTAAATGTTCGTGGGTAGCCAAAATTCTCAGTGATGAGTCCACATTATACTGTATGTAGCTAGTACCACCAGGAAAGTGTACTTAATATGTATACTACACAATATGCAGAGGCAATATGTTCTCACCACTGCAGCTTGAGTTTGATTCCTATGATTGGAGCATTGATATGTGGGGTCTCTTTTAGGACTTAGGCTTACTCGCTCATTAATCACTCCTTTGTGCCAACATCAATGCAAACGAAAGATGTTGAACTTGTTCATCAAATGTAAAATGTTGGGAAAATAAATAATTTAAAGGTTAATTTTAACTCTTTATGTATGCCATTGTGGATATTGTTTGTATGATTATGTTTTGATATATTATATTGTGTAAACTATTGATTGGTAAATTAGATTACCCTGTCAAACCATCCACTGAGAAATGGAGTCCAAGATATGCAATATTTTATGATATACTATTTGACACTTTTAGAAAAAACGAGAGGAGCTGGAATTTTACCAAGCCTCCGTCAAGGACCTGAAATTGTCAGAACTTCAATCAATGAAGGTAAGATTAGTTCATGTCAGTCATGGAAACAGATTTGTGGTCAGCTTTCAGGGGTCTACCACTGAAAACCTGACCTGATCAATGTCCTGAAATTATCTCATAAACTTGATACACAGGATAAGTACCATATATTTCTCTGGAGACAATGTCAGATTTAACTAATGATTGTTTAGTGATTTTATCTGGAGTTTAGGAGGAGGTTGTATATGTTTCATGCAGCCAACATGAAATGGCATACAGTGATACCCCTAGCTGATGGTAATTCACACACTGATTAAAAAGTTATGATAATTTTCAGTATTTTTGGATTATTTTAAAATCCTTGGGAAATAGTTTATTTCTGTTCACAACCAATTCAGAAAGTTGAAACCAGAAAAATCATAATGTCTACTAGAATATGGCTGGTGTCGGCTGTAGACAGATGTTAGAGATGTCTGTAGGTACTTACAAAACTAAATAAAAATGATGATATTTTTCTCACCTGATAACAATCAATTTAATATGTCTATTTCAATTTGTTATTGACTTGTATAATTAATAATAATTGCTGTTTTTATTTAGGTCAATACGTTCAACACAATGATTAACTTAAGCTAAACTCAAAGGACAATGTTCTCATTAGCCTTCGGCTGTAAATATTGTTCTTTTTGGGTTACAAAATCATTGTATTGACCCAAAAAACAGAAATAATTGTAAAATGTTCACTTAAATATTATAATTTGAACAAGATTAAGAGAGTAACCTAGTTTTATGGTTGTCTGATTCTCAGCCCACAAGACTGTTATAAAGGTATATGTAAATGAATTTAAATTGACTTTAGTATACAGATGGATTGCCAAGTTTTATAACATTTTGCCAACTGTAGGACACCATTAAGATTTGTTGTCTTCTGCAGATCAGCTGATTGAAAAGTACCAGACTGAAGAATTTTTATTAATAAATATAGCATGTATTAATCTTAAATCCAGGTGTTTGCAGTTATATGTACATATTAATGTTTGTGGAACTTTAAAAAAACAACAACAAAAACCAAACATGTTCCCTACCTAAAACCCGAAGTTAAACCCAGAAAGAGGAGGGGGGGGGACACTTAAAAGTGGCCTAATATTTAAAAAAAAAACCCATAATAGGATCCAGGAGGTGCAGATAGTTTGATATTCTGTGATTTTATATTTACCACTTGGCCAAAGTCACTTGATTATCATCACTTGATTAAAAACTTTTTTAAAGAAGGAAGTGTGAACATGCTCAAACAAGATGTCCTCCAGGCTAACTGCCAGTTCTACGTTTTAGTTGCTAAGAAAGTCTATGTGTACACTGTCTTAGTACAGTAATACATTGAAACAAACTTAGTATTGTTACAATTTTAACAGATAAATACAGTACATGAATTTGTTTCTCTTTGACAAATGATTGTCTTAACACTTATTAAAAATAGACTGGTTACAAAAAGGAAAGCAATACAAATGTAATGGAATTTTAAAAAAAAAAGAAAAGAAAAATCATTTCCTTGAGATTATTTGTCAAAGGAGGATAGAAGAAGAAGAATTATTCTGTAGATTTGTTTTTTATGACAGTTCTTTAGTTAAATACTAGCTTTATTATCATAGCGTTAGACACGCTTCCACAAGTGCTCATTCTGTAACATGTTGGAAAGCTATGGCCATTCACGCATTCACTTACTGAACCAGTGGCCAATTTGTGGAACTTCATACGACCTCCAAAAATAAAAGAGTTTCGCTCTCTCATTGGTGATTTGAGTCACAAGAACAAGAAAAATTCATTGTGTTGGCTCATGGTCAGTGAGCGTATGCGAGATTGGTCATTGATCTCCGCCGATGAATTGGTAATTGCTTTTACGATGAGTCTGTTATTACTTTTAGGGAAGTTAAAGTCATTGAGTTAGACTTTTCTTCAAACCAAATTTTTGTTTTAACATTGTAAAAAATTACTGTATACAGGCAAATTTTCGCCCCCGTTGTATTTTCACCCCTTAGCCCTCGTTGTCGGCGGGCGTATTTAAGACTGGACAAACTTCAATAAATCAGATTATATCTCTTTAAACACAACTATGTCTTGATAAATTCATGAAACTATTTGCAAGTGTAGATGGGAGAAAATTACACTGGGCAAAAAACCCCGGTATACAGTAATGGTTTCCATCCAGCTTTACATGTTTTGCTGTGTAATGATACATGTGTAAATATGAATACATAATGTATCATTGATTTCATTTTTCCAGATAATTGTTTAACTATATGCAGGGAAATTTTAACAGCTTTTTCAGTAAAGCATAAAATTGCTCAATTGAAACCTAGCTATGGCATTCATCAACTTCAATAATTAAGTTAGTATTAACTGTTCACAGCTCTCATTTCGAAACTTTCACTGCAGTTTAATTTCTCTCATCATTTGTCAATAAATATAGGGAATTCAAAAAATAAGTGTAGTGAAGTATAAAATTAGCCAACATACATTTTTTTATTATTCTTGTATCAAATTGCTTTAAAAAAAAAAGAGAGCATTATTTACGAAATAGAACATTACAAGTGCACTTTTATGTTTAAGTTTTGAATCTCTCTAATACTTTTAAATCTCAATAAAGCAAGTAAAAGAATTAAGTCGGTCAGCAATAAGAAAACATACAGTATACATGAAAATTGTACAGTAAAACACGGTTATAACGAAGTGCCAGGGACGGGCGATTTTGATTTGTATAAGGATAATTCATTATGTCCGTCAAGTTTACAACATGTAATATAGTCACAGGGAATGAAAATTACTTCACCGTAAGCATCAATTTATTATAAGCGTGTTCGCTATAACGGTGTTTTACTGTATTTTAATCTATTGACATTTTTTTGCCAGAATTTCCTAATTTGAGATAGACTTTTTAGTACAGTTGTATTTTTATGTACCATCACTAGTTAGGCAAACAATGTGCAAATCAATGTTTGTATTTTATAGCTTTCCCACGCCTCTCGAATCTCCGATAACGACAGGGGTGAGTCTATGTCAACATCTGCTCTGTAATTCATCACTTGGGGTTTGAGCAGCCATTATTTTTCTGTTGCCTTCATGTTCATAAATCCCCTGGCCCTGACCTCTTTCTCTTATCATTCAGTACTGTAAATGTATTATATTTTGTGTGTACGATATTGGTGGAAATTAGTTTTTGAACAAGCTGACATGGATTTGAATTAGGGTATTCCTGAATGTGACTATTCTTATACATATATCCATGGCATTTAGCAATGTACTTGATTTAGCGGAAGCCGCATCCCGCCAAAAGTGCTAAACAGAATACACACCAAATGTAGTATGTTTACAGAATACACACCAAATGTAGTATGTTTACAGAATACACACCAAATGTAATATGTTTACAGAATACACACCAAATGTAGTATGTTTACAGAATACACACCAAATGTAGTATGTTTACAGAATACACACCAAATGTAGTATGTTTACAGAATACACACCAATTGTAGTATGTTTACAGAATACACACCAAATGTAGTATGTTTACAGAATACACACCAAATGTAGTATGTTTACAGAATACACACCAAATGTAGTATGTTTACAGAATACACACCAAATGTAGTATGTTAACAGAATACACACCAAATGTAGTATGTTTACAGAATACACACCAAATGTAGTATGTTTACAGAATACACACCAAATGTAGTATGTTTACAGAATACACACCAAATGTAGTATGTTTACAGAATACACACCAAATGTAGTATGTTAACAGAATACACACCAAATGTAGTATGTTTACAGAATACACACCAAATGTAGTATGTTTACAGAATACACACCAAATGTAGTATGTTTACAGAATACACACCAAATGTAGTATGTTTACAGAATACACACCAAATGTAGTATGTTTACAGAATACACACCAAATGTAGTATGTTTACAGAATACACACCAAATGTAGTATGTTTACAGAATACACACCAAATGTTGTTTACAGAATACACACCAAATGTAGTATGTTTACAGAATACACACCAAATGTAGTATGTTTACAGAATACACACCAAATGTAGTATGTTTACAGAATACACACCAAATGTAGTATGTATACAGAATACACACCAAATGTAGTATGTTTACAGAATACACACCAAATGTAGTATGTTTACAGAATACACACCAAATGTAGTATCTTTACAGAATACACACCAAATGTAGTATGTTAACAGAATACACACCAAATGTAGTATGTTTACAGAATACACACCAAATGTAGTATGTATACAGAATACACACCAAATGTAGTATGTATACAGAATACACACCAAATGTAGTATGTTTACAGAATACACACCAAATGTAGTATGTTTACAGAATACACACCAAATGTAGTATCTTTACAGAATACACACCAAATGTAGTATGTTAACAGAATACACACCAAATGTAGTATGTTTACAGAATACACACCAAATGTAGTATGTTTACAGAATACACACCAAATGTAGTATGTATACAGAATACACACCAAATGTAGTATGTTTACAGAATACACACCAAATGCAGTATGTTTACAGAATACACACCAAATGTAGTATGTTTACAGAATACACACCAAATGTTGTATGTTTACAGAATACACACCAAATGTAGTATGTTTACAGAATACACACCAAATGTTGTTTACAGAATACACACCAAATGTAGTATGTTTACAGAATACACACCAAATGTAGTATGTTTACAGAATACACACCAAATGTAGTATGTTTACAGAATACACACCAAATGTAGTATGTTTACAGAATACACACCAAATGTAGTATGTTTACAGAATACACACCAAATGTAGTATGTTTACAGAATACACACCAAATGTAGTATGTTTACAGAATACACACCAAATGTAGTATGTTTACAGAATACACACCAAATGTAGTATGTTTACAGAATACACACCAAATGTAGTATGTTTACAGAATACACACCAAATGTAGTATGTATACAGAATACACACCAAATGTAGTATGTTAACAGAATACACACCAAATGTAGTATGTTTACAGAATACACACCAAATGTAGTATGTTTACAGAATACACACCAAATGTAGTATGTTTACAGAATACACACCAAATGTAGTATGTTTACAGAATACACACCAAATGTAGTATGTTTACAGAATACACACCAAATGTAGTATGTTTACAGAATACACACCAAATGTAGTATGTTTACAGAATACACACCAAATGTAATATGTTTACAGAATACACACCAAATGTAGTATGTTTACAGAATACACACCAAATGTAGTATGTTTACAGAATACACACCAAATGTAGTATGTTTACAGAATACACACCAATTGTAGTATGTTTACAGAATACACACCAAATGTAGTATGTTTACAGAATACACACCAAATGTAGTATGTTTACAGAATACACACCAAATGTAGTATGTTTACAGAATACACACCAAATGTAGTATGTTAACAGAATACACACCAAATGTAGTATGTTTACAGAATACACACCAAATGTAGTATGTTTACAGAATACACACCAAATGTAGTATGTTTACAGAATACACACCAAATGTAGTATGTTTACAGAATACACACCAAATGTAGTATGTTAACAGAATACACACCAAATGTAGTATGTTTACAGAATACACACCAAATGTAGTATGTTTACAGAATACACACCAAATGTAGTATGTTTACAGAATACACACCAAATGTAGTATGTTTACAGAATACACACCAAATGTAGTATGTTTACAGAATACACACCAAATGTAGTATGTTTACAGAATACACACCAAATGTAGTATGTTTACAGAATACACACCAAATGTTGTTTACAGAATACACACCAAATGTAGTATGTTTACAGAATACACACCAAATGTAGTATGTTTACAGAATACACACCAAATGTAGTATGTTTACAGAATACACACCAAATGTAGTATGTATACAGAATACACACCAAATGTAGTATGTTTACAGAATACACACCAAATGTAGTATGTTTACAGAATACACACCAAATGTAGTATCTTTACAGAATACACACCAAATGTAGTATGTTAACAGAATACACACCAAATGTAGTATGTTTACAGAATACACACCAAATGTAGTATGTATACAGAATACACACCAAATGTAGTATGTATACAGAATACACACCAAATGTAGTATGTTTACAGAATACACACCAAATGTAGTATGTTTACAGAATACACACCAAATGTAGTATCTTTACAGAATACACACCAAATGTAGTATGTTAACAGAATACACACCAAATGTAGTATGTTTACAGAATACACACCAAATGTAGTATGTTTACAGAATACACACCAAATGTAGTATGTATACAGAATACACACCAAATGTAGTATGTTTACAGAATACACACCAAATGCAGTATGTTTACAGAATACACACCAAATGTAGTATGTTTACAGAATACACACCAAATGTTGTATGTTTACAGAATACACACCAAATGTAGTATGTTTACAGAATACACACCAAATGTTGTTTACAGAATACACACCAAATGTAGTATGTTTACAGAATACACACCAAATGTAGTATGTTTACAGAATACACACCAAATGTAGTATGTTTACAGAATACACACCAAATGTAGTATGTTTACAGAATACACACCAAATGTAGTATGTTTACAGAATACACACCAAATGTAGTATGTTTACAGAATACACACCAAATGTAGTATGTTTACAGAATACACACCAAATGTAGTATGTTTACAGAATACACACCAAATGTAGTATGTTTACAGAATACACACCAAATGTAGTATGTTTACAGAATACACACCAAATGTAGTATGTATACAGAATACACACCAAATGTAGTATGTTAACAGAATACACACCAAATGTAGTATGTTTACAGAATACACACCAAATGTAGTATGTTTACAGAATACACACCAAATGTAGTATGTTTACAGAATACACACCAAATGTAGTATGTTTACAGAATACACACCAAATGTAGTATGTTTACAGAATACACACCAAATGTAGTATGTTTACAGAATACACACCAAATGTAGTATGTTTACAGAATACACACCAAATGCAGTATGTTTACAGAATACACACCAAATGTAGTATGTTTACAGAATACACACCAAATGTAGTATGTTTACAGAATACACACCAAATGTAGTATGTTTACAGAATACACACCAAATGTTGTTTACAGAATACACACCAAATGTAGTATGTTTACAGAATACACACCAAATGTAGTATGTTTACAGAATACACACCAAATGTAGTATGTTTACAGAATACACACCAAATGTAGTATGTTTACAGAATACACACCAAATGTAGTATGTTTACAGAATACACACCAAATGTAGTATGTTTACAGAATACACACCAAATGTAGTATGTTTACAGAATACACACCAAATGTAGTATGTTTACAGAATACACACCAAATGTTGTTTACAGAATACACACCAAATGTAGTATGTTTACAGAATACACACCAAATGTAGTATGTTTACAGAATACACACCAAATGTAGTATGTTTACAGAATACACACCAAATGTAGTATGTTTACAGAATACACACCAATTGTAGTATGTTTACAGAATACACACCAAATGTAGTATGTTTACAGAATACACACCAAATGTAGTATGTTTACAGAATACACACCAAATGTAGTATGTTTACAGAATACACACCAAATGTAGTATGTTTACAGAATACACACCAAATGTAGTATGTTTACAGAATACACACCAAATGTAGTATGTATACAGAATACACACCAAATGTAGTATGTTAACAGAATACACACCAAATGTAGTATGTTTACAGAATACACACCAAATGTAGTATGTTTACAGAATACACACCAAATGTAGTATGTTTACAGAATACACACCAAATGTAGTATGTTTACAGAATACACACCAAATGTAGTATGTTTACAGAATACACACCAAATGTAGTATGTTTACAGAATACACACCAAATGTAGTATGTTTACAGTACTTTATCCACTTTTTTCACATTTTCCCCCTACTGGAGTTCATTGATATGATTTTTTGATTCATATATAGAACCATTTTAACAAGGCCTTGGACTTTCAGTAGGATGTAACAATCTATTTCTTGCGTCAAAACAAGTTAAAAATAGCTCTGGTTTCAAGTGAAATATACACTGATTGCATAGTCTTAGCTCTAACACCAGACAAATCTCGTTGATTTCAAAGAGCCATGGCTGAGTAGCTAGCAATGAAATAGACATGCCTACGTCACATTGCTGTTTGATACAACTACCCAAAGTCCAAGCTCCTGTTAAGATGGTTCTATGTCTTGATTTCTAATGCAATAAACAACAGATGGTGTGATGTTTTAGTTTTTTTTTTTAAACTTGAGCTTCTCAGCTTTTCTAGATATACCAAAAAAAAACCCCGCTTTTCGTATTTGCACCTTCCTATACATTCACATTCAAGGTAATATAAGGATAATATTTTTGCTAACAACTAATATCTTTGTGTGGATCAGTAATTCACAGTGTGTAGGTTTTCATAGCACTATTAACTCCTTGGGTGCTCTTTCACATTATGAATAATTCATTGTTAGAACATCGAAACATTGAAAAAAAAACCATAACATTATTCTTGCATTAATTTGCACCAGTCAAATTATATTTATTGTCAGTTTTAAAGTTTCTTTACAATTTTCAATAATTAAGTTTTATTGATTCATAACTGATTATAAATACAAATGAATGAATGTATTAAATGTTTTTGAATTCATCATCATCATCATCACAGAAAAGATTTTTTGCAGTATTATTGCCCAGTAACCTCACTGATTGTCTTTCACCATTTCTTTCCTCAGATACACTGGTACATGCTCTGTACATTTTCCCTCTCCATACAGACATGGACATCATAGTGTATACACTATTGACAGCTCCTGTTACACTAAATCCTCGCCATTACAAGTTTTATGAACATGAAGCAACAGTGTGAAATATTGAATGCTTATATAATTCTGTAACATTCTTTATGTAATTTTTTGATTTTATGTGTCTGTTTGATTATTATAATATATAAAATGACAAAATGCTTATTGTAAAATGTATCAGGATTTGCAGCGATTCTCTCTAAACCTTGTCAAACTTGTTTTTCTTATCATTTGTTCAATTTTTTTATCCTCCAAATCACAAGCCATGATCTCCATACAATTCGATCATTAATCACTTTAAGTAAAGGGACATTTTCCCAAATGGATTAATCATATTAAGTTCTTTTTTTTGAGTCCCCAGTTATCTGTTCAGCTAAGACCAAGAGGTACATTAGGGTCCATTTATTACATCATATCTCTCTGTTGTATTTTTGAGATCAAATATTTTATCTTCTTGTTTACCTATGTAGTTCTGAAATTAACTAACTTGAAGATGAATAGTTTTTTAGGTCCATATTTGGGTTGGAAGGGTTTTAAAATAAGTCAATGATTTTTTTGGAATCAAATACATTTCTTAAGTATTTTTCTCTTATTAAGCATGAAATCAATAATTATGTACCTATATTACAAACAGAAACATTAGATCCTTTTTTGACTTGGATCACCTAACATTTAATTCAGTTATCATAAAAAGCTAAAGAAATCTTTACTTTTAAATTTATTTAGTACTGTAATATCTACAGTCTGTTATCAGTGTTTTGAGTGAGTGATTCTGCTGAGCAGGGTACTCCAGATTTAGCCATGGGATTTTGTTAAGGTGGGAGGGGGGTCCCTGACTTCAATCAATTCACACTTCACATCATTTCTGAGAATCTTCCACTGATTCCCAGGTTTTTGTATGTTTTGCAGATGACATCCATGAGGACGACATAGATCCAACAGATCTGCAGCCGTTTCCGACCCTGGAGAGGGTGTTTGAAGCGGTGAATCCGGCTACTGGGTTCAACGTCGAAATCAAGTACCCCCAGGAAAAAGTGGTAATTCATTAGAGTTTAAAATGAATTGTGTAGGGAATCCCTTAAAAACCTGAAAGATGTGTTTGATTTAATGTGTCAATAAAATAGAGGTAAACTTCAATGAGGCTTCATAGAACTGATTTTGTACATTGATAACATTTATTTTTCATTATCATACCCTATCTGTTACGAGTCCATGTACGTATTCCTATTTTGACCAAGTCTGTTTATGTTCCCATTTGTACCATGTTTGTGTATACTGGTATTCCCATTTGTAATGAGTTTGTTTATATTCCCATTCATAACATTTCTATTATCGATAATGAGCCCATGTATATTCTTATCTTTTCATGTGACAGTACCATCTTTTTTGTAGAATGGGGAGTTTGAAGAGATCAATTTCTATGACAGAAATAAGTACGTCGACATAATTCTAAGGGTTGTCATGAGAACGGCAGGGCATCGGCGGGTGGTCTTCTCCAGCTTCGACCCAGACATATGTATTCTGTAAGTGTTACCACCTCTACATATATAGATTTAATGTCTCCAAACATCTCCTAAAGACTTGGTCTTCTCCAGCTTTGATGCTGAAGTATGTTGTCTGTAAGTGTCGACACTCTTACATATATTTACACCAAATATCTCTTAGAGATCAGGTCTTGTCCAGCTTTGATACTGATGTATGTACTCTGTAAGTGTCAATAATCTTAAATATGTATTCCATTAGTCACCAAACCTTTCTAAACCTAGACAGGATCAGTGCAAACCTAGACAGCTGGATCAGTGCAAACCTAGACAAGATCGGTGCTTTATTCTTTTTTTTTTTTCGTTGTGAATAATTATACAGGTAACTCTCGATGGCTCGAAGTCCATGGGACCGAGGAAAAAGTTCGAGGTTTTGAGTTTTTAAGATTTTGGACTTTTCTAGGTTGACCGACGGGTTTTAAAATTAGTCTTACCGGATGTTATGATTAAGCCATTTATTTAGTGCTAACTTTAGGCACGTGCTGGGATGTTTTTAAAAATACATACAAACAACTATTGAATAAATTCATAATAATGATTTATTTTATGCATCATATTAAGACCAGATTGCTCAGTACTACTGTACTGTGAGAAGATCAACATGTCATAAATGTGATAACTTAGTATCACCCATTGTTCCAGCTGTATGGGTCCTTCACCAGCTGTAAGAAGTTGTTCAGCAATGATCATTAGAAAGACAACAATGCTGATAAGCATAATTTTTACAGTTTTATAATTCTAAAATTTGACCATGGCTCAATATTATCGTCATCTCAATTAATTTCCATTTTCATTGGGTCTCCAAATTATCGTAAAATGGTTGGTGTTGATTATAGATTAGGTATCAGTATGGGCAAAGATCAAACAATTATCACCTTGCAGGACAAATGTCGCCTGAATAAACAACCCGTGACATGGGTCCCGCGTCTAATGCCTGGAGCCATTTAAATGACCAAGTAGGTGTTAATTAGGTATAGCGCTTGGAGATACAGGGCAACTTCGAGGTATCGAGAGTAAGAAAACTATAGAGTATGAAGAACGGGACTGCAGTTTGATTTTGAGGGATCAAGGGTTTCGAGAGATCAAGAGTTTGAGAAATCAAGAGTAAATTTGCTTAGTTATATAGGGAAAAAAATCAGGATGCTTGACTCACTTCGAGCGATCAAAAACTTCGATAGATCGCAGTTCGAGCCATGAGAGTTACCTATACATGTACCATGTACAGATAACATGATCGGGTTTGAATTTTGTGTTTCACAAATTTTTGTTTTCCATAAATTCAATCTACCACAATTTGCTGCAAAATGAAAAAAAACATGATCTTTCCAACCATGATTTTTATCTGCTTTATGGTATTTTTTTTTTATTCTTTATGAAATTCAATATGTTGTTTGTGTAATTTCATCCTTCCAGATGCAATGCTCTCTGAAAATCTTTATTAAGAATTTTAATTCCAATTAGTAGGGCGTAGCTCTTTCCAATGAAAGAAGTTTGTCTTTGAGTTTGATTATGTTGGTTATGGGAACAGTATGACATTGGGATTGACTTTGTTTTATTGGGAATAGTTTGACATTGGGATTGACTGTGTTTTGTCATGGGAACTGTTTGACATTGGGATTGAATGGGTTTTGTAATGGGAACAGTTCATCATTGGGATTGACTGTGTTTTGTAATTGGAACAGTTTGACTTTGGGATTGTCTGGGTTTTGTAATAGGAACAGTTCATCATTGGGATTAACTGGGTTTTGTCATGGGAACTGTTTGACATTGAGGTTGATTGTGTTTTGTAATGGGAACAGCTTGACATTGGGATTGAATGTGTTTTGTCATGGGAACGGTTTGACATTGAGGTTGACTGTGTTTTGTAATGGGAACAGCTTGACATTGGGATTGACTGTGTTTTGTCATGGGAACAGTTTGACATTGAGGTTGACTGGGTTTTGCAATGGGAACAGTTTGAGATAGGGATTGTCTTGGTTTTGTAATGGGAATAGCTTGACATTAGGATTGACTGTGTTTTGTAATGGGAACAGCTTGACATGGGGATTGACTGGGTTTTGTAATGGGAACAGTTTGACACTAGGATTGTCTGGGTTTTGTAATGGGAACAGTTTGTCATTGATATTGTCTTGCTTTTGTAATGGGAACAGCTTGACATTGGGATTGACTGTGTTTTGTAATGGGAACAGTTTGACATTGGGATTGACTGGGTTTTGTAATGGGAACAGTTTGACATTTGGATTGTCTTGGTTTTGCAATTGGAGCAGTTTGACATTGGGATTGACTGGGTTTTGTAATGGGAACAGCTTGACATTGGGATTGACCATGTTTAGTGATGGGAACAGTTTGTCATTGGGATTGTCTGGGTTTTGTGATGGGAACAGTTTGACATTGAGGTTGACTGTGTTTTGTGATGGGAACATTTTGACATTGAGATTGACCATGTTTAGTAATGGGAACAGTTTGACATTGGGATTGACTGGGATTAGTAATGGGAACAGTTTGACATTAGAATTGTCTGTGTTTTGTCATGGGAACATTTTGACATTGGAATTGTCTGTGTTTTGTAATGGGAACAGTTTGACATTGAGGTTGACCATGTTTAGTAATGGGAACAGTTTGTCATTGGGATTGTCTGGGTTTTGTGATGGGAACAGTTTGACATTGAGGTTGACTGTGCTTTGTAATGGGAACAGTTTGACATTGAAGTTGACTGTGTTTTGTAATGGGAACAGTTTGACATTGAGGTTGACTGTGTTTTGTAATGGGAACAGTTTGACATTGAGGTTGATTGTGTTTTGTGATGGGAACATCACAACATTGAGGTTGACTGTGTTTTGTAGAGTACAGAGGAAGCAGAACAAGTACCCGACTCTCCTGCTGACTAACGGGGAGGATATGGAGAAATATGTGCCGTACCTGGACCTGAGGACCCGCTCTATTGACATGGCCATCTACTTTGCTACATTCAGCAATCTGTTGGTGGGTTTCCTTGGTCATTTTCATTGAAAAGAGATGAAATGCTTAATAATTCTTTGTAAGATTGCAAGAAACACAGCCTTGAATGTATCTTTGGAAGTGAACAGACATATTGTTTTAATGAGTCATTGTTTTTTTTGTTTAGGGAATTGACGTCTTGACGTCCACACTTTTCCGCAACATGGACAAAATAGAGAAAGTGAAAGAAGCCAAGCTGGTGCTGTTTTGCTGGGGAGAGGACAATAACGATTCAAATGCCATCAACACGCTCAAACAGAAAGGAGTGGACGGGATCATCTACGACAGGTGGGTCACAGGTGACAGTTGTTAACTGGTCGTTAATGACCAAACCCAGCCTTGAACAGGTAAAAGAAAGGAGCAGGTTCAGGTGTGGGTAGAAAGCTTAATTTTACAAACATTTGATGGTTTGAATTCAGATCAGGAAATTGGAACACAATTTTTAAGTGGAATTACATGTACATGATATGAATGGTACAGTCTAGATTGTGGTGAGAACAGGTTGGTGGATCAACAAGAATAGAGCTTTAAAGTAAATTAACTTTAAACTGATGACAAGTTCGAGACCTTGCCCAGGGCCATAATACTTTTATGGCCCCAGGGCCTGACCTCTACATGGAGAAGGGCTCATATTTTTAGCTTGCGTTAATCTGTCTCTTTTATGTCATTACTAAGTGCTTGCTTTAATGAGTGTCAATGCTTTTTATAATACATGTAGCAGTTAATGTGTCTGTAAATTGTCATCTTTATTTCTAAGATCTTTTGACAATTGTGATGTTAATATTTGTGTTAAATACTTGCTTTGCATGCTTTGGTTCTGAAATCTACAGATTTTAAGTGTACAAAAAGTGTGTATAAATGTATTGTTGACATAATGTGTGTCTGCACCATTAAGTGAGATAATGAGAGAGATAATGAGAGGTGCCATTGTGCCAGAGTAAAGACGTTTCTTTTACCTATAGATGTCTGGTTGATTGGACTCTGGAGACATTATATTCCCAGGTACATGTATATCACCTAATGTCTTTCCAAACCTTGAGTTTCCTTAACATGTGAAGGATTCGGTAGAAAATCTCGTACATGTATATCACCTAATGTCTTTCCAAGCCGTGGGTTTCCATAACATTTGAAGGATTTGGCAGAAAATCTAGCATCACTGTTAACCAGCTCACAATTCTGAAGTCCTTAGAACAATTTCTCCTCATACTTAAACATTCAATAAATCTGTGACCTACTTAAACATTCAATGAATCTGTGACCTACTTAAACAGGGACATATGAAAAGTTGGTTCATGTGTAGCTAGTATGTAGTCAAATGGTATTGGATAGTAAAGTACTGGTTCTGGTACTTTATAGATTACTCTCCTAACTTCCAGATCATCATTTGACCACAGATGGTTTTGGATTATCCTATTAATTATGTGTCCTTTTCCTTCGTTTTCCCTTCAGTATGGATTTTTTCCTCGCCTTAAGCTGTGTGTGTTTTTTCTCTTACAACTCACTGGTTTTATGCATATTTGATATTGAGCAAAAAACGGTATTAAAAAAAATATTGATAAAAATAGACTCCATACTAAACAAAATTTTTGACATGCAATTTTTATTCCCCGTGTTGATCATGTTTTCCTCAAAGATCATACACATTTACAGGGACAAATGGTTGACTTTTTTGAATTGTTTGATTTATGATGCATTTTTATGACGAAATATGCAAGAGTAGATTATTGAAAGTCAATGAAAGCTGAAGAATTCTGCATTGAGACAAATGCAGTGAGAGTGTATGTGTTAAGCAGCCATTTTTTGTTTTTCAGAACTTTGATGAGTAATCACTGGCAAGTTAAATCTGAAATATTTGAGGCGCCGGCCACCTATCGCCCCAATGGTTTATCTCGCAGTGACTCATCTGGTTCCGAGTCTTTAGTGAGTCTGCCAGTCGTACATGTTAATGTAGCTGCACATCTTGCTGTTTGTGTACTTCTCAAACTAATACACCCTTTTCTTTACTGCTTGATCATTACAAGTGATTGGGTTTGAGATTCTTTTCATTCATTATTAACTTGTATGTGTATGTATCGTCACCAGAGAGCCGTCTTTTAGGGTCTCTGATCTGTCAGTGCTTGTCCTTTTCTGCGTCTTTTTATAAAAAAGCTTGAAATGTTGGCTTTTGTATTTTGTGCGTAGAGTGGTTTGCTTTATCCATGTTGTTCATGCCATTTTTTTTTTTAGATGGGGAATGTCAATTTCTTTGTTTATGATAAAAAAATCAGTACATGTACCAGAACAATAGAAAAATTTTCTTGTTTCATGAGTAAAAGAAACCAGGGGATGAGAGTGAATTGATTCCAGGATTTTTTTAACAATTAGTAACAAAATCAAACTTCATCCCCTCCATTATAGTTTCTTTCATAACTGAAACTTGCAGAGATTGTGTGGAAAAAACCTTGATTTGAAGTTGATAAATGATTGATTAAATCCATTCTTTTGATAAGTGAATTTTGGTAAGAATAATTTTACTGTGACACTTGATTCAGTACACAGCACATTCATGTGCAATACTTATTCTGCATTGGTTTATGTCTTTCACTTACAGTGCTTTCTGATTAATGTTTTAATTTGTAATTAGTATAACTAATGTAATCAATACTTAAGTACCAACTTGTATTTGAAGTGGGCCAATGACAGTCAACGACACAAACCAAGTCAAGCTTCATGCCATGATAATGCTTAATGCTGCCTGATGCATTCATTTTTTATCATAGAATGTTTTTAGATCATAAATATGAATCTTATTCAATTTATGATACAATTTGATGTTTTCCTGTAATATGTTTTAAATATATTTATAAAGAATGTGATGATGTAAGTAAAGATATGATGATGTAAGTAAAGATATGATGATGTAAGTAAAGCTATGATGATGTAAGTAAAGATATGATGATTAAAGTAATGAAAAAAAGTGGCAGCTTGACCCTGTGTGACATAGTCCTTGTGGGTATAGTTCAAAACTGTATGTCTGCCCTTTACTTTCAGAATTGATTTCTTTAAATCTGGAGACAAGAGCGTCTTTCAAGTGGAGCAGGAACAGACGGAGAGGATCCTGATGAGTGCCGGACTTCTGAGTCCGACCGACACACTCCAGAATCTGGAGCCGTCGTCCGGATCGGAGAGTGAGGTCAACAGCTGAACTCCCCAGCCAATTCTCCAGTCTTCTTCTTTATATCTGACCTATGCTACAAAGATTTAGAAAACATTACTTACAGTAGGGCTTTTAAAGTGTGGTAGCATATGAATCACATCTGTGTACTTGTATTTACAGAGCATTTATTTATTATGTATGGAAACTTGTCATGTACTGCGTTAATTGTGATATCCTGTGTGTTAAAGAAAACTTTTTAATTTTATCAACATAAATGCACTGTACAAGTTCTGTTGTAAGAAGATTTCACTCTATCTGTCTGTATAATTGTCATTCTTTCATTGAAATACGTATCACTGACTTTTGTACCTACTACATAAACATGTATGTGTATTCTGGGTAAATAATTTATGATATTTGTCAATGCTGGTAAATGGATGTATTATATTCATCAATGTCGATCACTGGAAAGGTAACTTCGTTGGTACTTAATATCATATAATCTAAATCATTGATTTTGTAACTAAGAAGTTTCTGTGAAACAGTTGATTCATATTCTGCTAGAATAACAGTGTTTCTTGGTTAGCATGCATTCTGTGAATGATCATGTGTCAGTCATAAAGGACATACAGAGATTGGTTGTACAATTTGGTTTTGTTCCTACTTTAATGTCGTGATATATTTTGAGCACTATGCATGCATGCGATGAAATGTCTGCTGTCAGCAGATAACTGTAGATTTTGGTCATTTTTCCTTTACTCAGTGAGCTGTATGTGAGGTGCCCCATCATATTTCATTTACACCTTATGCAGTAGTTAGTGTTTTGCCTTTTTTAATATTCGTTTTGTTCATCTGGACCGGAGGTAATCTCACTGTATTTGCCAGGTTATACATGTAGTTTTTGTTTATCAGGTAAATGCTCTATGACTGTCTAGTCTCTTATATTTGATGCTCCTTTATTTAGAATCTAAAGTTATATAAACTGCAACACACCACAGTTTGCAAATCGATATTGCCTTCTTCGCAAAAATAAGTTTTATGACCATTCTACAAAGAATTGTATTATGATTCCACAGTTTTATTTCCCCTTTATCCTTGAAACATAGACAAAGAGTATAAACTACTTAATTTGCATGTCTTATTGATGAAATTAATTATACATTCATGATTGTATATTGCTTACTGATAAAATGATAATGAATTGTTTGCTTTGACATGTACAGAAATACATGTGTGTGAATACACTAGGTGCACACTTACCATTTAACTGTTTGCAAAAATGTTTTTAAAAAGGGGTGTTTTTAAATCTGCGAATTGTATAATACAATTGAGGTTTTGCCTTTTGTTGTTTTCTTTAGCTGCTGTTGATGATTTAATTAAGATATATATGGATTTTGTTTGACTCAGACAGTTGGTTTAAATTCCTAAGTTTTTGTTGGTGTGGGATAATATTGGTTCATTTACATGTATTATTTTCAATGTTGATTCAGGTAGACTTTGCTTGATGAGAATGTAATTTTTTTTAAAATTGTACACTATTAGTGGATTTGTGTAGTTACATCACAAGTAAGTAAATACAATTTTTGTTTTCGTTTTGTATTGTGAATGTATCTCTATTCAAGACAACAAAAGCACAGCTGTTTGCTTGAATATATATGCTTATTAAACTAAAGAAAAAATAAACTTGAAAAAAAAATACCATAAATGTTTTGTTGTTTATTTTTCACTTTTTTTTTGCAACACGTCATAATATGAAATATGACATTAACTTGATTTAATTGCAGGTTATGTCTATAAAATTCAATTCAAATTTCAATTAAGGTAACTCCATCCTCGTAAAATTTTCTGATGAAAGTTGAAAAACAGAACTGATTTCAACTTGATAGACTTAAATTTCATCAATTATTAGAAAAAATATACATGTCATCACACTTTTTGAGATGTCAGATAAACATGAACTAGAGCATATTTTAGCATCACAAAACCGTACTTTTTTTTGTTAAAAGTAAAATCTTTGTAGAAAGAAAATGTGTAAAATGTATAAAAATTGGGAATTTAGGATAAAATTAAGCTGCAAAAATATCTTAAACTTAACTTAAAAAGACAAATCGTTCAGAACTGTTAAAATTACCGAGATTTTATGTTTACAATAAGACTGGCGATAAGCGCTTGCTATGATCATTGTGACGTCACGAAAAAGTTCATACAGAATTGAACTTTTTCGCTATTCTATAGGTTCATAAAAGGAAACATATTTGCAAATCTAAATATTCATTTGTAGATTAGGTAAGACTAGCTAGTACCCAAAACTTTAATGCTAATCTGAAAGTTGTTTTCACTTCTATTTTTATATATTCTCCCCTAAATGGAGGGAGTGGCAACTCCATATTGTAAATTGAACAAAAATGGTGGTGGCAATAAACATTAATGCTATGTGCCTGCGGAACATACCAAAGACCTGAAATACAAATGACCTGAAAGACCTAAAATTTTATATAAAAGATACTGTAATAAGATTTTTGTCATTTTGTGCCCGCATTGCATTTGGATGGTATTTGTAACCATCTCTCTCTCTCTCTCTCTGTAACCCCCCCCCCCCCCCAATAAACATAACGGAAAGATGAGGGTCGTTCTTGGTTTTGTAAAATAATATCACCTTTGCGGTTAGTACAATGTTTTGAGACAAGGATGTTTGCATGTACAAAGATAAAAGAATATTGACATTGACAAAAATGCAGTCGACAGCATCAGAATGAATAATTTTAAGAATGAAACAAATGATTACAACAGATTGAAGAATGCTGTAAGTGCAACGGATGTGACTGCTGTTAGGAGATTGATTAAGGGTGGAGTTAATGTCAATTCACGCTCAGCTGCACAGGATTGGGTATGTGATTTACCTTCGCTAACCATTTCGTGAATGTTAACCATTTCGTGAATGCATGTTTACTTTTTAAAAATTGTTTAAAGAAAATTTTACCTCGACGAAACTTGTGCGACTTTGAATAAGTTGGCGATATCCTTTTATCTGCAACGCATTGCCAATACACTAACGCGCTAAAAGTATGTCCATTTTTTATTTTTCTATATACATTTCATTGAAAACAAGACGTAAAAAAAAGTGTTTCTGGTGTTATTTTTCGTCAGATTTTAAGTTATATTAAACAATAATGTTATTTATGTATCTTGTCTGACGTCATGCATTGAAATAGTTTTTTGACAACTCATGTGTGAAAGTTGATATTTCAAACAACACTTAGATATTTGAGAGCTCTACTACTACTGTATGACCTGTATCTATCTTTTGCAATATGCAAGAATTGCAAGCCAAAAAATCTTACTTTGGATTGTTAATATCAAATCTCTGGAACAGAAGGTTGGAAAAATATTTCAATATGATGCAAATAAAGCTAGAGAGCTTCTGAATTTATCAATCCAGATCTTTTAAAAATCGATCAAGGGGTTACTTTTAAACAACTCTTTGAAAAATATTGGTTTTCAATGAAATATAGTGAAAAGAAAAAAAATGACATATTGGCACCTAAGTTTTAGCGTATGAAACTCTTCATATGCTTTTGTAGTTTTTTTCTGGGAAGAAGAATTTATCAGGGAAAATGGGGATGGGTTTCTTTTGGGGGTAAATCAACATAAAACAAATTTTAAGATAGTTTTTTAAAGGTTTTATAACGATATATCTGGTAACTGTAACATAATAGATATTGGAGATGAAGTTAGGAATAACAGGTCTACGAATTCACAAAATGTGTGATTTCGGTGAGACTTGCGAGAGTTGGCTATCCCGTTAGTATATATACGTCCCTGGTTAAACTTGTTACGCTAAATTAATAATAACATACATACATGTACATAAAGGGCTTTTTTTCTTCAAATGGCTTTACATTATTTGTTATTTTAAACAGGATACAGTCAGTAAGTCTCGTATTTCTTTAATCAAATGTCCTGTATTGTATTTCAGAATGGAACCACTATCCTTCATGTAGCCGTTTCCAGCAACAATCCAGAAATTGTGAAGCTGCTTCTGAGTGCAAAGGCTGATGTACAGAAAGCTAACAATGTTTGTGTTCCTACACATGCATATTTATAGCTAAATCTCATCATTATCCCTTAATTACTCTGCTCAGGATATTTGGTCCAAACTTTGTTGTTTTTCAAAATTACATGTAATACATTAGTGGGAATTAATATATTGAAGAGTCTCACCAGCTTTATTATATATGGCAGCTTAAATCTTTTTTTAATCATTCTTTGTAATTTCATTTTCATTTTTAGCTCACCTGAGCCAAAGGCTCAAGTGAGCTTTTCTGATCACAATTTGTCCGTTGTCTGTCGTTGTCGTTGTCGTCGTCGTTGTCGTCGTTAACTTTTCACATTTTCATCTTCTTCTCAAGAACCACTAGGCAGATTTCAACCAAATTTGGCACAAAGCACCACTAGGTGAAGGGGATTCAAGTTTGTTCAAATGAAGGGCCACGCCCTCTTTAAAGGGGAGATAATTGAGAATTATTGAAAATTTGTTGGTATTTTTCAAAAATCTTCTTCTCAAAAACTATTTGGCCTGAAAAGCTAAAACTTGTGTGGAGGCAACCTCAGGTAGTGTAGATTCAAGTTTGTTCAAATCATGGTCCCTGGGGGTAGGATGGGGCCACAATAGAGGGATGAATTTTTACATAGGAATATATAGAGAAAATCTTTAAAAATCTTCTTCTCAAAAACTATTGGGCTACAAAAGCTCAAATTAAAATGGGAGCATCCACAGGTAGTGTAGATTCAAGTTCGTTCAAATCATGGTCCCCGGGGGTAGGGTGGGGCCACAATAGGGGGATGAATTTTTACATAGGAATTTATAGAGAAAATCTTTAAAAATCTTCTTCTCAAAAACTATTTGGCCTGAAAAGCTAAAACTTGTGTGGAGGCAACCTCAGGTAGTGTAGATTCAAGTTTGTTCAAATCATGATCCCTGGGGGTAGGGTGGGGCCACAATAGGGGGATGAATTTTTACATAGGAATATATAGAGAAAATCTTTAAAAATCTTCTTCTCAAAAACTATTGGGCTACAAAAGCTCAAATTAAAATGGGAGCATCCACAGGTAGTGTAGATTCAAGTTCGTTCAAATCATGGTCCCCGGGGGTAGGGTGGGGCCACAATAGGGGGATGAATTTTTACATAGGAATTTATAGAGAAAATCTTTAAAAATCTTCTTCTCAAAAACTTTTAGGCCAGGAAAGCTTAAATTTGAATGGAAGCATCCTCAGGTAGTGTAGATTCAAGTTTGTTCAAATCATGATCCCTGGGGGTAGGGTGGGGCCACAATAGGGGGATGAATTTTTACATAGGAATATACAGAGAAAATCTTTAAAAATCTACTTCTTAAAAACAATTAGGCCAGGAAAGCTCAAATTTGAATGGAAGCATCCTCAGGTAGTGTAGATTCAAGTTTGTTCAAATCTTGATCCCTTGGGGTAGGGTGGGGCCACAATTGGGGGATCAATTTTTACATAGGAATATATAGAGAAAATCTTTAAAAATCTTCTTTTTAAAGACCATTTGGCCAGAAAAGCTTTAACTTGTGTAGAGGCATCCTCGGGTAGTGTAAATTCAAAATCACAGTCCCTAGTGGTAGGGCGGGGCCGTGATGGCGGTTTGAATTTTTACATATATAGAGAAAATCTTTAAAAATATTCTGGGAAAGTTTTTCGGTCCAAAACTCAGTACTTAGTGTGAAAGCACAGGTTATGCAGATATAAGTTTGATGAAACCATGATACCCTAGAGAAAAGTGGGGCAACAAAATGGGGGGGGGGGGTATATAGGAAAAGAGAAAAATCATCTTACAGGTACAACAACAAAAGGGGATTGGTATTTACCAAAAGAAAGAGGTGGATAAAAATTGGCGATTTTCAATTTTTTTAGAAAGATCTACTGTACTTAGTTGTCAAGATATTTTGATACTGTAATGCTAATTTGATCAGAATTAAGGCAATTGTTGCTCAGGTGAGCGATGTGGCCCCTGGGCCTCTTGTTCATTCATACTACAATTTATTTAAGTGTTATTCCTATTATGAATTTAAAATCAGCTTCTGCTCAATGTCCTAAGGTTGACACTGTTAATTAAACTTAAGTTTATGTTGTTGTAAGGCAGGGAACCTTCAAAAGGTACAGAGCATTGCCGACATATTAAACCAATTACACCAACTGTAAATTATCTGTAAAACTGTCAGCAACATATAAAATAAGAAGGATATTTGAGCTCCAGCCATTTTCGAAGTGGGTTTTGTCAACCCAACATGCGAAGGAAGTTTGGGTCGAATTCCCTGAACAGAATGTTCTGATTCATATTCAAATAAGTTGTTAATCCGAAAATCCTAGCAAATCTGAATGTATCTTTTGATGACCATAAGGCAGAACCCTCTACATCATAAATTGTTTTGATACAAGGAATTAATTCTGCAGATGATATGTAGTGCTCTGTTTTCAATTGCAAGTAACACTGAATTAATTAAAACTGTCATATTACGACCTGGTGTTTGTTTGTAAATGAATTTAAAAAAAAACCTTTTTAACTGATAGCAAGGTAGAACTCCTTTGCATCTTGCTTCAAGATCAGGGAATGCTGAGATCACTAAACAGCTGATAGACGCTGGCTCCGACGTCAATGCCACAACAAACGTAAGTTATACAACTGAGATATATCTAAAGTGAGTTCAACAAAGTTGGCGCTCGCCAAATTTTGTGTTGTGCATATAGGGAATTTTGGCGAGTGCTCGCAAACGCTCGGCTCTGTTGAACTCGCCTCAGATTGTAAAAAAAACTCATTACAATTGGAATCATTCAGCGTGTTGAAATTGTGACCTTTTATATTGTTCAAAATAAACTTTTCCTTGAATCAAATCATAAAGCCATCAGCTGATTAATTGTTGCAAGATTAATAACTTTCTACAGCAACAGACTGAAACTCTTGGGGGGGGGGGTATTTTTATTCAAAGGAATTTAGGAATTTGTTGTAGATGTTAAATGAGTTGCTTCATTTTGTTTTATTGATAGGATTGTTTTACTTTTGATATACCTGACAGAAGGATTGATTTTTCCGCTTTGTCGTACCTGTAATGTTGTTACACTAAATGACCTTCATTTTGTAGGACATGTACTTTAGCAATTTACAGTGTTTAATCTATATTTTATCACCTATAGGATTGTAGAACTGCTTTACACACAGCTACCTGGCGAGGTAACACAGAGGTTGTTCGACATCTTGTTGCAGCTCAGGCAGATGTCAACATTCATGATGGGGTCAGCAAAAATATAAAGTCTATATAAACTGTTTTGAACTTTTGTAAAATAGATTTGACAACTATATACATGTGCAAAAATTATATCTTACATTCCTTGCATGTAAATTAAGAACACTGTATACAGGGAAATATTCACCCCATTTTGATTTCAATGCTTTTGCCCTCTTGTCAGTGGGCAAATTTTAAATAGCTGTGTTAATACGAAAGGGTGTCTATTTCAAACTTTGTTTTGGCAAATTCGGGATGGGATGAATCCCTTTGCAAGGTTAGAAGGATGAAAAAGAAACACAGTGTGAAAAATAACCCTGTATAGTGTACTATACACTATTGATGTTACGGGTTTTACTGAACACACTGTAATGATAGAGGCATACTGAACAAATTGTTCAACCTTTGTTAATTACCCGGTAAGTTGCAGGAAGATTAAATTTTTGTCTTGTTATAATTTAAGATTTTGCAAGTAAAAAGAAGAGTAAAGTAAATGAATGTTCAATGTAAAGTTACTAAAATGCAGAGAGAATATATATCCCGTAATATCTTTCATATATTTGTGCAGGACAGCTGGACTCCATTATTTTGGGCTGCAAAATTGAACTACAGACAAATAACGCAGCTTTTAGTGAAACATGGGGCCGATTTGAATCATCGCATAGTGAATGTAAGTGTAGCTTTTGGTTTTTTTTTTACGGATATGTATTGTAGGTGCATGTACATGTATATATACAAATAATACTTGTATTTATAATCCCTGCATAGAAAGCATGTGATGGGGGGGGGGGGGGGTGACATGAAGTATACGTCATGTTACGTACAAGATCAAGAGGGATGGAAAAGGATATGACATAGTGGTAAAAATTGATGATGCAGGGGGTGTAAGGCCAGAAAATAAAAAAATAAAATCCTTAATTTATGGCATGTATAAACATGTAATCAATACATAGTTAGGTTTGTATGTTTTTCAGAAACAATACACAGCTTTGCATGAAGCACTACGCAATGGACACATTGGCTTGTCAAAGTATCTTATTCATGAAGGGGCTGATGTTAACATGGAAGCTAAGGTAAACTTTCTTATTTTTATGTAATGTCTAAAAAAGGGATTCCAAAGAATATGAATTCTTTTGTGTTCTTGATTAATTCACAATCTGGAGCAGGAAATGGCCGACTGATTTTGTTGAAAATTCATATGATATCATATTTTGTTTTTATTTTCATACTCTTATAATTAATAACACTGCAAATACTGTATCATTATATATATAACATATCTTTCTCTGGTTGTTGCAGAGTGAAGGCATACTAGACTTTCTGTTGAAATCCCAACACCTGGACCCTCCAGTGTTCACAGACATGATGGACTTTTGCTTACTGCATGGCTACAAAATCTCCAGGGACTTAATGACAAGGAAAATCCAGTCTGTTAAAGCTCTACAAAATTGTGAGCAGATACAGAGGTGGCTACAGAAAGAATTTGAGACTGTTCCCTTACTGTCAAATATCTGTAGAAACTTGATAAGACAACAGCTCACCATTAGTAAGAAAAGCAGACTCAAGAAAAGCATAGAAAATCTACCTCTTCCATTTCTACTCAAAGACTTCTTAGCATTCCAAGATGAAGAATGTGAATCCTTGTTAAAGTTAACATTTTGAAAAAATATTGTTTTATTGCAGTGGCGTAGCTACCATGTATGTGTATATGCATGAGCATGCACCTCATTTGGGAAAAAAAGGAAGAAACTCAGTAAAAAAATAAAGAAAGAAAAAAATTAATAAAAGAATTCAAGTATTAAGGTCCATAATTAGTTATTTCATCAACCCGTTTCCGTCATCCGGTCCTACTTTATCTGGCGAATCAATGCTAAACAAAGATGTCTTAAGTACCAAATATAGACACGCGCAATGTAGTCTTACAGTACACAATGCATATACCTAATACCTAATAAAGCAAAGATTTATTTTGCATTTGAACTTAGTTTTACACATCATTTTAAATTCCCCCCATAGAATATCACAGCTTTATTGAGATATTCATTACTATAAACTAGGTGAAAGTGAACTTAAGAATAAAAGCTTTGAGTGGGTCAAACACAAACGTCAAAAGTATTTTTCTTCTTTTAGCTTTAATCAGTTTTGAGATTTTATTTTATGCCTACACTATAACCAAAACAATTTTAACTGCCTATAAAAAATATGCTTAAATAGTGAGCATTCCTTTCAATTTTAGTGATGATTTTTAGTGTTAAAAATCGTCAGAATCCATGAGCTTCTGGGGCCTTCACCCCTGGCCTCCACCCGGCTTCGTACTGGACCCACTTGGGGCCCCCACACCCCCTGCCATTTTAAGCATGCACTTCGAATCTGGTCTAGCTACGCCACTGTATTGAATCAATCAGTTTGTGTTTTACAGAAGAACTAAGTTATAGTGAAAACCTTGGGCCTCATGATTTTACTTCAGTATATTTGTAGTGTGTATTAAATGTAACATGTGACTGTATGTACAAAGAGATAGTGAATTTGCAAATATACATGAAAATGTTTTCTATTTATAACTATTGTTAATGCCCATTAAAGTATTGAATAAGTATTTAAGACCAGCAATAATCTTGAAAATTGTGATGATAAAGAGAGGATTTAAAAATTACTTACACCAACATTATTCTTGATAGTTACATTGAAAGTACATGCATACCAAAAATGTTGTTTTTTAATAGTTTAAATTATTTGTTACTTTTTTCATGTTTGAAATAATGTGAATTCACACATCTCAAATATTTTTGGATTTTGAATTGTTGAGAATGTATCTGGGTAATTTAAAAGCATTGCTTTATCTGTCAAATAACTGTATTTGTATTCATTGACAAGTTTTTCTGTTTTTGCACATGTTTGACGATGGATAATTCCAATTAAACATTCTTGTCATTTAATAGGCAGCAATTTTTATTCATGTGTGAGATTTGTATGTGAAATTTATGTGGTTGTTTGAAATTGAACAGATTTAAGTAACTTAAAAGTTGTTAATTAAATAAATTTATTCTGAAGATCCTTCTGTGTTAGAGTTTGAAGATTGTTCAAGCATGATTTGATGGTTCCACGAAGGGGCTCCACAAGGGATTCAACGCTAATAATAGAAAACATTTCAAAAGTGTGTGGGTCATTATTACCCGGTCATATTGATAATAAAATATCTGACATGAATGCTGGAGTAAAGGATGCTTCATCTTTAATTTAAGAATATATTTTTATGTTCTTATTCGTTCCACTCAACCGAACATAAATTATTTTTAATGTCTATAATGAAATTTATGGAACTTGGAGAAAAGAAAAAACGACTGCACTGACATAATAAATTAATCTGGTATGTATGCTCCCATCATGAGACAAATTGTGGCACACGTCATTTGAGAATTGTTTACACAACAAAGATCACGAACTACAAAGTTCTCACTTCAGAATGTCAGAATAAAAACTTACAATGTAATTTTAAAAAAAGCACGATAATATATCTAGAACGATTTACAAAATTAATTAACGGCTCGTGTTTATAAAGAGATATGTAGATCAATATTTAGAGTTACGTGAGGTTTAACATTTTACAACGTTTATTTTTAAGCCTTTTGACCAATGTAAGGCAACATTGCAAAATGCTGTTGTCATTAACAACAATGAAAAAAGCACAGAACGTTGTAAAACCACGATTATTACTGACAATTTAAACATTACCATCAAATTAATATATCAAAATCACTAGAAGATTTGCAAACAGCTAACCAGAAAAGTAAATAAACTAACTACAAAAAATTCCCCCCAGACTTAATTCTGCTTTACTGATCCATATTATTTTGTAGACATAACTTAAAATATTTACGCTTTGTAATGTTTGCTATGAATAACTTAATATCACCAATAGTATATGGGTTTATATGCTCAAGAGACTGTCACGTAAAATTTACACGGATAATTATAATCAAATTTGGTGTTTTATATTATCTTAACACATATTTTGAGAATTTAGAACAGAAATAGCATCTGTCCCATTTAAAGTTAGGGAAATTTAAAAACAAAAACATGTTTTCTTTTATAAGATAGATGTTGCAAAATCTGTTTGATTGTAAATTTATGTTGGTGCCTAGCATGATAATACTAGTTAGGTATATAAATATAATACCGTAAATAAAGACAATCTGTTAGGTTCTTTAAAAAAAAAGTGAGCAGATGATAAATTGGTTGATAGATTTATATTTGGTATATACATGTAATAGGATAAGAAACGAGAGCGTGAACTTGATTTTGTATTAAAATTATAGATAGTAAATGCATATGCTCACCGGTTAACCACTTCGTCGGAACTTCGGTTTATAAATATAGTTACAATTTCACAATCTTGTCATTAACAAACTTTAATTAACCTTCGTTGAATACCTTTGATATAAATATTAAAGATCCGAAAGCAGAATTACAGCTGAAATTGAAATAGAAAGAAACATTTTGTGATGGCCATTTTTGCGGTTTTAGCTCACCTGAGCTGAAACTCAAGCAAGCTTTTCTGATCACTCTTCTTACTGTAAACGTTTCGTATTTATGCCAGCACTTTCTAAAGAAAGTTCGGGTATATTGTTGTTACCCTGTTCCGTCCGTCCGTCCGTCCGGACAAACACACACACACACAGATGGACGCCGAACACACACAGCTCAGGTTAGCTTAATGTTTCACCTTTTTTCTTAATTGTTGTAGTCGAGAAATTGTTCTGGTGTATTTGTTATCTACATCCTATTAGCCTTATTGGCACATTAGAAATCATTCACCTTTATAGATATAATTGGAAACAATTATGTCGGTAAAAGTCACTATAAAAACACATGTATCAACAGCTCATTGCTTCTTATCAATTAACACTTTCCTTGCAAAATGTATATATTCTACAATATTTATAAAACATCATTTCAGCGAGATAACAAGAATTAGAATGGCATCTTACACTGGTGAATCTTCTGTCATCACTCCGCTAAGTACAAGGTAAGAAAAAGAGACTGTATGGGAGTGGTATTGTAAATATGGTCAGCCCAGTATAACTAACCGCATGCTTACTGAATTAAGTTTTCTTCAGCAGTGACCCACTGTAAAGGTTGTAAACATCGGATGGTTCATGGTTTGTTACAGCACTGTCTTTATGTTTACTTTAGATTTTAAAATGTAACTCTTGTAGCTGTATACTGTTAGACTGTGATGTAGCGATGGTTTAGCTAACTGGTATAAATTACAGTTTGTTTTGTAAATTATCACGTGTGCGTTAGTTGCTTATACTGTCTGGTTGTCTCCCATTTTTTTGACATATGATAAATTGATGCATATGATGTTATTTATTTGAATGCTTGATGGCAATACGATGCATAAAAATGAAAGAAACGACTAATTCTACACAAGTAAATTCAGAGCTCTAGGAATAATGTGCATAATGTTGTTTTTCAGTCTCTGCACTATATGTCATTTTAAAATTATCTCCGAGGAGTTTGTAAGGCTACCAGATGGAAGACCGTATCATAGATTATGCTTACGTCAGGGAAACATTTGTCAGACTTTACCAAAAGATGGATGCTCTGGAGAGCAAGTTGAAGAAAGTAACATAGAAAAAGAAAACTCCAGTCGTCACTTTCCCGAAGTGGAAAGTCCAAGTCAACAAGTTACAACAGGTAGGTGTCTTAGTCAGTGTCAACAAGTTACAACAGGTAGGTGTCTTAGTCAGTGTCAACAAGTTACAACAGGTAGGTGTCTTAGTCAGTGCCAACAAGTTACAACAGGTAGGTGTCTTAGTCAGAGCCTACAAGTTATAACAGGTAGGTGTCTTAGTCAGTGTCAACAAGTTACAACAGGTAGGTGTCTTAGTCAGTGTCAACAAGTTACAACAGGTAGGTGTCTTAGTCAGTGTCAACAAGTTACAACAGGTAGGTGTCTTAGTCAGTGTCAACAAGTTACAACAGGTAGGTGTCTTAGTCAGAGCCAACAAGTTACAACAGGTAGGTGTCTTAGTCAGTGTCAACAAGTTACAACAGGTAGGTGTCTTAGTCAGTGTCAACAAGTTACAACAGGTAGGTGTCTTAGTCAGTGTCAACAAGTTACAACAGGTAGATGTCTTAGTCAGTGTCAACAAGTTACAACAGGTAGGTGTCTTAGTCAGTGTCAACAAGTTACAACAGGTAGGTGGCTTAGTCAGTGTCAACAAGTTACAACAGGTAGGTGTCTTAGTCAGAGCCAACAAGTTACAATCGGTTGGTGTCTTAGTCAGTGTCAACAAGTTACAACGGGTAGGTGTCTTAGTCAGAGCCAACAAGTTACAACAGGTAGGTGTCTTAGTCAGTGTCAACAAGTTACAACAGGTAGGTGTCTTAGTCAGTGTCAACAAGTTACAACAGGTAGGTGTCTTAGTCAGTGCCAACAAGTTACAACAGGTAGGTGTCTTAGTCAGAGCCAACAAGTTACAATAGGTTGGTGTCTTAGTCAGTGTCAACAAGTTACAACAGGTAGGTGTCTTAGTCAGTGCCAACAAGTTACAACAGGTAGGTGTCTTAGTCAGAGCCAACAAGTTACAACAGGTAGGTGTCTTAGTCAGTGTCAACAAGTTACAACAGGTAGGTGTCTTAGTCAGTGTCAACAAGTTACAATAGGTAGGTGTCTTAGACAGTGTCAACAAGTTACAACAGGTAGGTGTCTTAGTCAGAGCCAACAAGTTACAACAGGTAGGTGTCTTAGTCAGTGTCAACAAGTTACAACAGGTTACAACAGGTAGGTGTCTTAGTCAGTGTCAACAAGTTACAACAGGTAGGTGTCTTAGTCAGTGTCAACAAGTTACAACAGGTAGGTGTCTTAGTCAGTGCCAACAAGTTACAACAGGTAGGTGTCTTAGTCAGTGTCAACAAGTTACAACAGGTAGGTGTCTTAGTCAGTGCCAACAAGTTACAACAGGTAGGTGTCTTAGTCAGAGCCAACAAGTTACAACAGGTAGGTGTCTTAGTCAGAGCCAACAAGTTACAACAGGTAGGTGTCTTAGTCAGTGTCAACAAGTTACAACAGGTAGATGTCTTAGTCAGAGCCAACAAGTTACAACAGGTAGGTGTCTTAGTCAGTGTCAACAAGTTACAACAGGTAGGTGTCTTAGTCAGTAGCTATGAAGGTCACAAAGAGATATAGAAACAGTCAATAAGTCAGAGAAGGTTGAGATTCTAAATGAAACGTCAAAACACGGTGTCTCGAACTAACAGATGGTTGAGTTTTCTTGTAAATTGTAAAATAAGGTTGCGTTTCTTCGTCAAAATGTCACATACTATAGTAACATTTATTTTAAGATCAGAACGCCATAGAATGATGAAAAGTAGATACATGACAAAGAAATTAGTTTCAAGTCAAAAAGTCTTAAAACGATAAATTTCTCATCCAAAACGGCACAAACCATTGAGTTTCTTGAAGGATTTGTCACAAAAGAACGAGCTTCTCAGATAATTCATCACACATCATTGAGTTTCTTAGAGGTTAAGATTGAGTTTCTCAGGTTATATTAGATAAATATCGAAGTAGACATATGACAACAACATGTAAGGTAATAACTTTGATCTACCTATATATTTATGGGAAAGAAAGAGAGAAATTACGCAAGATACAAAAATATAGAACCTATATCATTATAAAAAAGCAAATAGATTTATTGCAATTATTTTTGATTGATATTTGGAAAGATGTCTTCTGTGATGAAATAAGTTTCAGACTTGATTTTAATCTTTGATCTTCAGACTAAGAGACTCGGACATGGCTCACTGGCAATCTTGTTTGTTTTCCTGCTGTGATTGTAAATAAAACATTCTCTCTCTCTCTCTCTCTCTCTCTCTCTCTCTCTCTCTCTCTCTCTCTCTCTCTCTCTCTCTCTCTCTCAATAATCAATTTAAATATTTGTTTTAGGACTTGAATACAATACCTCCACCCACACTTTTAAGCAGGAACACAGGATTCTGGCTGCCATTATGGATTTTGTTAAAAAGCGGTACGGCGGCATTGAGGTGAACAGACAATCTGTAAAAATCTTTGCCATGACCGACGATGATTTTGTTCTCTGAACAATTGAAATATTGCGAGATTTTGAACCAGTGTTTACATTCAGGAGATTGTGCGGCCATTATGTGCATTGAAGATAAACATGTACAAACATTTTCATATTTTGACAATAATTGTCGCCAGCTTTTAGCAGAAAAAAGCCAGTTCAAGAAATGTTTACATTTCTATTCTCAAATTCACAAGATGGTCGCACATCCCCCTTAACTGACTTTCAGTCTGGACTCTAGAAGGCATCGTGGCTTCTATAAATCTGGACCCCAACACAATGTTTTTATAGAAGCTGCATTCAAATTAAGTTCTTAGGGATTGAAATCTGTAAATTGTGATAATGACCACAAATGATCGAATACAGAGGAATATCCGGTCTTCTTGCTGAACAACAACAATCTGGATGCTATATATAAAACTATACTATATTTGTGTATCATGGTATATGTTTGAACATATTGGAATTAAATACAAACCAGAATTTTGTTATCGTCTACTGAAAACTTTTATAAATATACAATGTGTATATATATATATATATATGTGTGTGTGTGTGTGTGTGTGTGTGTGTGTGTGTGTGTGTGTGTGTGACTTATATAGATTACTGTAGAGATATATAATTAAAAATCTGATTCATATTAAGTCATACATGGATCTAGATTTGATAAGTAAAATCATTATGTTATAATGATTGAAATTTTAAAATAGCTGTAAATTCTCTGCGCTAATGTTGACATTCGCGATTCCGTGGGTCGTTTTGCAAAGCGTCATGAATATGTTAATTATAACGAACAAAATGTTTTAAAATATGTTGTTTGAAATTTAGTTATTCCTTGTCGATTCTTTTCTGTGACATTAAGTAGATAGTTACACAATTGCAACAAACATTAGAACAATTTCGTTTGAATCAACTGTATAACCTGGCAGAACTTGGCGCGAGAGAAGCATTTTAAGGACACACGCGGGGTTTTAATATTATTTTCCTCGATAGATTATTCTTCTGTATTTGCATATTTATCTGTTAATGCCCAAAATCCCAGTGTTCATTGCCTGGCTTTATTTTTTTTGGAATTAGAATATTTTGAATTTATCTTTTAAATGCATTCAAAATGCAATTGAATGCTCATTCATCTGGTAATAGTAAATATTTTTAATTGAAACTTTATATCCAAATTGAAAAATGCCATATAATATGAAATATTATTTTGAAATTACGTAGCGGAAATCTTCTATTTTGGTGCTAGAACCATCATGATTGATTTAATGAATTTTCCCTTACTTTCCTGTTTCAAAGGAATTATTTAGAAAATGAAACAATCTGACATCACGTTATGTATCGACTGTTAACAAAACAAACTTTAGAAATATTAGTGAACAGAATGTACACAGGTCTAGTTTTGATTTTTTCAAAGTATTAAAGGGGCATGGTCACGATTTTGGGCAAAAATTATTTTTCTATTTTAATGGTTACAATGCTTCAGTAATAAATGCATTTTTAATAGGTAACCAAAATTTGAGTGTCATTTGTTGAGTTATACGCGAGTTACAGAGCTTGCAATTCTTTGCTATGTAAACAAAGCTTTTGTTTACATTTTGAATGCTGAAGTAAAAATTCCAATTTTTGACCTAAATATGAATATGTTAAACGTTAGAAATTGTTCATTTATGCTAAAAATGAATAAAAAGATATACAAATCAGCTTGAAAAGAATTTTTACTGGTATATTGAACCTATGTAATAACAAAAACAGGGCACGAGCCTTGTTTACATGACGAAGAATTCTGAGCTCCCTATCTTGCTTATAACTTAACAACTGATTCTCAAATTTCATTTTCATCATTAGAAATGCATTTCTATAAGCATTGTGAATAATAAAAACAGAATTTAACCAAAATCGTGACCATGCCCCTTAAAACCTTTCTATATAGCGATGTGTAAGTCATAATACAATCACAGCCGCCTCGACATCGGTTGCGATAAATTGCGATACCTCTTTATGTCATTGTTTTGTCGACAAATTTTGTTCATCATTTTTTTATGAAAATAAAATTGACTTAGTTGACAAGGAAAACTTTTGCAATATCTTTTATTATACACATACCTATATAGCATAATCGTCGTTTAAAAGCGTTCACAAAATTTGATAGAAAATTGGACGAAGCATTTTTCGAGAGACTGTAAGCACTCTATATATATTCCATTTGTCAAAAATGAACAAAACTCTGAGATTTGTTACCTATTTCCTTCAAATTTCATTAAAAATCATTTCTTAAAACATGATTTTTCATTGATTTTACCAAACCTTTAAGCCCCGATTCACCTTAATAAACAAGGGTATTAATATGAAGCATCATTGAAAGAGTTTATATCTTGAATATCATAATCCTGTATGCACCTTTTATTTACTAGTACTTGACCTTAAAACAAGTGTTGTAAGACTCCAAATGATATAAAATAAAACCTGTTTATGAGTGATCGGGTCTTTTGTCACGTACAATGCTTATATATATATAATTTATCCAAGTTAACTTACGTCCATTAACGATAATATGTAACATTCTAATTAACACCTACAGCTACAAAATGTCATACAAAACAAAATGTCTTATTTAAAAGATACATCTTATTAACAAATAAAAAGACTAAATGATTACTTTACAATTCTAAGATGTCATGTCCTACTCCTAATGTATCGACAATCCTAGCCTCACGTAGGCGGTCTGTTTCCACTTGTCTTTAACAGGTAGGGGAAGCTACCTTATATGGATATTGTTGTCATTGCGCAGAGCGATGCGTAACGCGAACAACTGTCCAATCAGTGAATAGAAAGCAACATATGTGATTTACTACATGTTTACGTTTTTACAATAAACACGTGGTTTAGACTAATTTACAACTTGATTTCTAATGACTGCGGGCACGTCAATTTCTTAAAATTTTCAATTTTTTTGTAAAAAATGCAAAGATATGTACTTATTGAGATTTTTATGCTCACATTAACAAACATTGCCTATTTTCCATGTTAAATAATACGTTGAAATACCTCTCATAAAGTCTTCACAAATCATTATATTCCAGTATTTAATTTTCGTAAATTTTGTGTTTTTCGCTGTTGTAGTGCTATTTGTTGACTAGAATTTAAAACTGAATTCATTTTGATACATGTTTATTGTTGTATATAATGATATTTATATAACACAGTAGTGATAATCAATACGCATGTACATTGAACATTGTACAAGTTATAATTATATATATATATAATTATATATATTAGGAGTACGCACCAAACACGCATCTCATAACCATTTACACTTAGGCTTTAATTAAATGGCCAAATGAGGTCTTTTAAATGCCAGACAATGTACAAGCACCTACGAATCAAATGCTTTGGACCATGAAACCACGTAAAATACGTCTTCACTAAAAAATCAGCGCTGAGTAAGGCTTCTGTCAACAAATAGACTTATACGATGCAGTTGATGAACCCAAATTATTACCATTGTAAAATGAGTGTTTGTAAATGTGAGCCTGGATATAGTATATGATGATGTGAATATTGTTTTAAGTATATGAAATGCTTGAAAAAATAAAATATGCTTTTCCAAAAGCAATTAGAAAAAGTAGCATATTTTAAACGTAGTATTTTTTGTTGTAACTCATGACGCATTTCAACCCAGGAATGTCATTCAGCTGATTGGTCAGTTAGTCAATTACGACTGTGCCTCATTTAGTATGTAAATTTTTTCCGACGTCACAGAAAATAGTTTCCCCGACCTGTTTTAAAGCTGACATGAATTCATAAAAGCATTCGGTCGCCATATTTGTTTCGATTGCTCCTCTACTGCCACTAGACTCTATATACCGGTTGATAAAGTTCCGGTCGGTTGCTTTTCTATCGAGGCATTCAAGTTTCAGGGACTTCTAAATGCATGAACTACACATTGTGTTTAAATGTTTGCAATAAAGAATAAAGGAAACAACAATCAATGAAAGTATATATATACAAAATATATTTATTCTTTGAAAGAATTTCCAAGGTATCCGTATTATTTTGCACAGACGTTGCTGCCTTACTTCGCATGCACATCGAACACGTGTGTCGTTCATACAGTGTGCATAACGTCTGCTCTTTTTTGAAAACCCCGGTGGCACTACATCCAACACTGTGAGTAGCTAAATGATGGTAAATCCAAGAAAGTAACAACGTAACATCGGATCATTGACATTGCTCGATCTGCCACAATGTGTGGTTTGGGCAAGTGCGATGTTATAACATACACAGGAAAACGGTCTACAATTGTCGTGGAATATTTGAAGTATCTTTGCATGGATTTCAGTCTGTCGTGTTTCGTCGTTCATTGGATATTCCTTGCCAGTGCAGTGGTTGTCATATTATTTTTGTTCAAAACGCGTTTCTACGAGTCTTTTCGTCCTATGTAACGTGTTCGGGTGTTTGAAATATCTGAATGCGGTGATGCATAAATAATGCTCTCGGCCTTATATAGGGGGTGTGTAGCGATGAGCAGAACAAAAGAGATCGACAACAAATATGGCGGTAGTCAAGGGAAATAATGCGTATTATGTAGGTTTTGTTTTTAATTGAGTTTTGTTTTAAATTATGTCCCTCTTATATGTAAAGGACTATCAAAAGAAAATGAATGGCAACTTCAAAAACTCATGTGAAATCTTTTCTAGATAATGTATATAACAAAGACTTATCAACCCTGTGATTATTAGACAGTTTTGTTGCAAAGGGTTGACTACTCTTAAAGGGGAGGGAAACTAAAAATATGTTGTACAATAAATCAATTAATTATCATCTAATATAATTGTAAATCTTATTTATTTTCATTAAAAACCCCGGTACAATGAATAAATCAAGAAAATCGATCGCTTAATTTAAATTTCCCGCCGCAATGGGGGCTGCCATTGAATTTTAATCTATGACGTCACACCATCTACTCCGGTTTCTCTTATCAACATAACATCAGTATTAGTAAATCATGATATTCGCTCTAAATGACAAGTTCTGGAAAATTTGAAACAATATTGATTTGAGACCGTTCTTTTACCTTTGCAAACTACAAACTTACATCAAATGGAGCATGTTCGTTGAAATCTAAAAGCGGAGGTTAGTGTCGGAAATGTGGAAATTGTCAACAGATGCCAGGTATCATAGAAAATGTCTGCCGTCGTTATTTCGACATGGTAATTCCGACTTTAAGGATTGAATTTTAAACATCCCGATTACAATTGTAACATTTATTCAGTTAGCGAAGAACTTGACTTGGAATAAAAAATTTAATCGAGGTCGTTTTCAACTTTGAATGATAGCAGATTAACAGCTGTCATTTACTTATAAAAATGCATATATTTATGCATACAATAATACATGTATTTATTCTTTAGATTGACGTGTGAACTCAAACATTATCAATTTTGTTTAGTCGATTATTTGAGTAACAGAAAAGGCATAAACCAGCGTTAATTATATTCAGAGCACTGTGTACATTCATTTGTATATGTAAACCAAACCGGAATAGATGGTGTGACGTCAAAATAATTCATTTTTTTGGTTTTTAATACAAAAGAGTTCTACATCATGTCAGCCTCCAGTAAATACGATTTCTCCAACTTCAAACGTTCATTAAAGCTTAATTACGTATTTTATTTTCAAAACAGCATGACCACATGTGATAATTTACACCACTTTATTAAAAGAAATAAAATATGTTTTTGACTTTCCTTCCCCTTTAATATGTTTGAACGATTAAGAAGAAATTAATGTATTCACACAATTAAAGATTTTCATCATTTATGTATCTGTTATATTAGTTCAATCAGATATATCTAAACAAATGGGGCATTTCTAGTGATCAAGCACCTTCAACCTCTCTTCATACAATAGTTTTCCAGTGGAAAAGAATGTTTTTTGCTACTCCTAGCGCCAAGAGGCTCCAATGTCATTTGTTAGGCTTTGTTACTTTGAAAGCAAATACTAGCTTCAGTGGAACATGTTCAAATATCTTAATTTTTTATTTTTTTTACTGTGAATAAATATTTTAACACGGATTACAAGATAAACAGACGGATACCTTTTCGAAAACTTAACTTTTCATTTGCTGCCATTTACTACGATATTTGTAAAATTTATCACCAGAAGAACTGTATGAAAGCTTCAACAAGCCTGAGATGTTTATTATCTCTAGCATCCACTTTTCTAAACTGTAACAGTTCTATTGTAAATGTTGCAAAAAAAAAATATTTGCTTAAGTTTTAGAATGTGATAATTTAATTCTTAAAATACCTGTATTTAATATGCAGCATGTTCCACTAACTTTTCATTTTAAATTATACTATATCGAATGAATAGGCCATGTCAAATAGAAACTGATGAATAATAAAAATAGGAGAAAAATGGAAATTGACTTGAATACAATTAAAGAAAATAAACAGCGCTATTTAAACGGATTATTTACTTTTGTGTGCATGTCATGTTTCAAAGTTCGTGTTTTTGATATTATCGTTCATGTACATGTCACGTTTCAGAGTTTGTGTTTATGATATTAATTTTGTATACATCCAATGTAACAGTTGCATACTACATGTACATGACATGTTTCAGAGTTCATGTTTATGATATTAATTTTGTATACATCCAATGTAACAGTTGCATACTTCATGTACATGACATGTTTCAGAGTTTGTGTTTTTGATATTACCGTTCATGTACATGACATGTTTCAGAGTTCATGTTTATGATATTACTTTTGTGTACATGACATGTTTCAGAGTTCATACTTATGATATTACTTTTATGTACATGTCATGTTTTAAGGTCGTATGGGATATCTGACAATATTAATGTGGATTAAAGTACATTATAATTAAAATTCTTTCATTGGTTTAGAATTTTCAAATGTAACAATATTTTACATTAATTTTTAAAAATATTTGGAGAGGTAAAAATCGAACACCCCAGCGGGATTCAAACTCATGACTAGCAGATTCGTAGTAAACTCTCTAAAACACCGTGTTACGGTAGGTGACACAATAAGGAAAGAAACTACTTATATAATTACACTTGTTTGTTTTTAATTTCGATAAACAATACGTCACAGCATGGAAGTGTCCCATACCACCTTAAAGTTCATGTTTATGATTTTACTTCTGTGTATATGTTATGTTTCAGAGTTCATATTTATGATGTAACTTTTGCTTCTGTGTCATATTTCAGAGTTCATGTTTATGACATTACTTTTGTGTACATGCCATGTTTCATAGTTCATGTGTATACATGTCATGTTTAAGAGTTCATGCTTATGATATAACTTTGTCTACACGTCATGTTTCATAGTTCATGTTCATGATATTACTTTCGTAAACATGTTATGTTACAAAGTTCACGTTAATGATGTTACTTTAATTGATATAGAAGAATATCTCCTTGGCGTAGCTTTAACCTTGTAACATTGGAATGCCTTGATCAGAATCCATTAAAAAGTCATCCAAGAAAAACTAATTAGCAATAACGAAACATCATATGTAAATTGATTCTTTATGATAACTGTGCAGTAACTATTGTTGAAATGGGGATTATATTTGCACATTGTACCTTCAGGCCACATGCAGTCAAAATCTTAAAATTCTTACGCAAGCTTAAATACAGAATTTGTTGGAAAATTGGAATAAGGAAAAAGAGGTTAGTTTTATTAATTAAACTAGACTTTTACCCGTGCGTGCACGGGTTGACTTTGCATATGATATCGGGCATTAACAAAATATATACATGGAAACACCGTATATTGTTGACGTTTGCATAACGAAACTTCAAGCCTACAATAATGCTATTAATTTCACTACACTCTGCTGAGTTGGAATAATTTAATCTAACTGTGTCTCGGGAAATGCCTTCATCGCATTCAAAATGCCTCCATCGTGGGATCCCACGGGTTTTCTATGGATAGAAAACCCGTGGGTTCCGACGATGAAATGCCTCCCATATAACCGTAATAGTAGCAGAAATTTAAAATTGCCGAATCGCTCCAAAACGATTTTGGAGAAAATTAAGTTGCATTGAATATAACAGTCAAATTGTTCACAAAAACCATTTTGAAGCTGTAAATACCTTTCTTCGAAAAGTTTAAATATATAATTGCAGAATCCAACATATTTCAACAACGTTTTTTATACATCTTATTGACATTCAAAACTCTCGCGATTTTTTCTGGTAAATGCACTGTCTTAGAGTTATCTCCCGTATTTTCTTTGATGAACATTAAAAAATTTTCAATGAAAATTAACACACATTTGTTTTATCGTTTCCAAGTTTATCCATGCATATATGATATTGTGGAAACATAAAATAGAGAGCCTCTAGTGATTAAGCGTGAATGTAATGCGCATGCGCAAGATTATAAAATCCAAATAATTCAGACGATTTCCGGAATTTTTTGAGGAATTTTCGTTGATTATTAATTAAAGAAGCCTGATTGAGAAAAAAAAAATTGGTAATCTTCAAGTACCAATGATGTTTAAAATATATAAAACAAAAGACAGCACTCTTCCGTTTTATCGGTATTAAAGCTAAAAAATTCGAGTCTATTATTTTAATATAGTAGTATAGATACAAAGTCTATCTATTAGAAGGAAAGACATAATCTTAAAGAGATTAAAGTAGGAATCACATCCATAAATAAAGTGAGTGTGAGAGGGAAAACAATGAAAAATTGTTAAAATTAAATTTTGTAATGAAGTAATATTTACAAATGTAAATCACATGCACGAAGCTATTTCATTGAGGACTTTATTATTCAAAATTGAGTCCTGGAATACAAACTGTTTATCAAATCTTACTTTTAGTAGGGGACCAATTAATCAGATGGCTACAAGTTCTAATTAAGTGGAACCAATGAGATGAGAAGAATTTAGGATTCCTAAAATTCCTAATTCCTCCGAACAAATAAATTATTCGTACGAACAAATAGTCATTTGTTAATTAATAACTTATTCATACGAACAAATAGCATATTCGTTCGAACAAATAGTAATTTGTCCGATAACTTATTCGTGGGAACAAATAGCTCATTCGTCCGAAAAAAAAAACTTTTTTGTCCGCACAAATATCTTATTCGTCCGAAAAGATCGTAATTCGTCCCTATACATGTAACTTATTCGGACGAACAAATAGCTATTTCGTCCGAACAAATAGTTAATTTGTCCGAACAAATAATAATTTGTCCAAACAAATAAGATTTCTTTATTTTTTTCATTTGGCCCTTCCAAGCCGCCGCCGTAAAATAATGGTTCATCAATGTCTATTTTTTTTTCTAAAAAAAAAAAACTATGCAGAAACTATGAAAGTAAAGAAGATAATTTTTTGTCATTCTATACAAAAATTTATTTTTAATCAAATGTTTATGTATTATATCATATAATACAGTAGAAAAATAAAAAGAAAAAAAATACAACTCATGTTGCTCCAAACCACTTTGATATGGTTTAATGGAATTGAGACCTGATGTTTCATAATATATCGTCTCAATAAGTATCACTGAATGATTAATCATTTGTTACAAAAACAATATGTATTTTTACAATCAAAATACAGCATAAGATAAAACTTATCACCGGTATATAAGTGAAGCACCATCAGCCAATTAACCACGTGACCCTGATGCATCCTGTCAGTGTATTCTGAACTTCTGCAACTGAGGAAAGGCGTGGTATTAAGTAGTGACGTCACAAATGCGAAACGGAGGTCGTTGGAGGGGCTGTGGGAGAACGCTTAGCACAGAGTCTTTTGTAGAGGGCCGAATTAAAGAGGAAAAATATGAGCGGATTGGCGGCACTGTTCAGTGAAGTTAAACTTTGAATAAAAACAGAGATGGCGATGTTACTCTGAGAATGCGGAACACGATCGTAAACGGTTAAAAGGTTGAAAGTCCAGTATGGAGTCCAACAGAACACAAAGACTGTAAAAAAAAAGTAATACATACGTACATGAAACTAAATCTTGGCATTTTACTCGCACGGGCATCGTTTCATATGGAACGTCTTAGGAACTTACTACTTCCTTTGAAATTACCCATTGCCCCTAATATGACAGTTTTAAAAAATGGCTCCTGGATTTGAAAAGAACTACATAAATACAATACCTAGAACAATGACAAACGTCATTTTGACGGTTTTGATTTTAGCTTTCGGTATGATTCCTCGGGAACTGGAGCCACTAGTCTTCTGCCAATGAACTCGCTTTTGTTGAGGCGGCTTAAGTGGCGTTCTTTCTTCAGAGAAACCATCTGCAAGAGATTCATAATTTGAAATGTACCCTCTATTTCTGTATAAGAGGAAATAAAGCCCAGATGTTTAACACGATAGCAATAAGCATATTACGGATACAAATCGTTTGTTTAGTGTGTTTAACTAATCTTCTCCAAAGCAATATCGATGTTAGGAATTTAGTTCATACACAATAGGGAACAGTCAAACCATTGACATGAGGTAGAGGAAGAACTGGTTTCCCCAAAACAGAGAGGTAAGAGTATCACTGCTATGCTAATAGGTATGAAATAATCATCTAATTATACTACTAGTTACTGAGTATGATTTTGTCAAGAGAACAAGAAAAAAATCGGTAGTTCTGAGTTACAATTTATCATGTTTTCAGGTAAAAGTGAGTCAAATGATGAACTGTTCCAACCATGCTCCTTCCGTGAATGTTTCTCAGTTCATTTTTAGCGCTAAACAGTTGAAAGTAAATAATACAGTTAAAAGAAAAAAAACTTGATCTGACCTTTGGTGACGACCGTGGAAAGTTCCATGCAAGAGTCCTCAGCCTTACTTCTCCGAGAGGACACTGTGAATGAGGACTTCCGCCAGACCACTGTTACTATGGTGATGTAACAGATGGCGATAATCAAGGTCGGGACAAACATCACTGCCAGCGATGTTAGTGTAATGTACACCTGTAACAATTAATCTGCTATTAACATTTAAAAAAAAAAAAAATTCGTTTTATCACAATGCAATAAATCTGCATATTAATTATCGGATTCGAAATTTCGTTAAGCAAACGTTAACCCGTTCTCGAATATCAAAACGTCCGGACAGCGTCAGCTATAAAGATGAACTTACTTCAATTGTTTAATTTGAAAAAAAAATCATTTTTATTGAAAGCACCGATCGACAGTTTTCAAAACATCATGTGTTTCCAACGAAAACGTGAAAGCCTTAAGGTAATCAGATATTCCACCGACTCTAGCCGCCTACTTTTAACCACTTAATTTGTACGTTGTATTACGTAAATGTATAGCCCTGACTTTTCATCTCAGAATTTAAAGGGTTCATACTTCTAAAATAATCATGATCTATATCAATGAAGATTGCATGTAAAGTATCAGGCATTCGGCGGGTTCTACTATTTGCGCACACACATTACGCTTCGCACTACTTTGTTAACTATGCAGTGACAGCTTTGTGTAAGTTAATTTCATATTTTGATGCATTTTTCTTGAGATCTTAACTTTTATACAGTGACATAATTATTCAATCATCTATTATATATATTCAATCATACTTAAATGCTTAAATTTTTTTAATTGGAAAGTACTCTAGCCTCGCCTACTATAAAAGTAAAGTAAAGCTACATGTGTATTCGGAAAACAACAAAACATTGCAAATTATGCTATTTAATGCCTGTTGTAGATTTGGCATAACATCAACTTATTTCATAATACTGACAGTTCATATCACATGCTGATCATTTCTTTCAAAGGAATTCTTTGTTTCTGTACTGTTTACCGATAACTTTACATTTACAGCGCCTTTGAACTTATGTGTGCATATGGCATGGAATCCCGATCCCGATTCATATAAACGCATGCTAGCCTGGTTTCCTGAGCTACCCATTACGTACAGGAACCAGGCTAGCTCATGCGCAGGCTGAATTTTCCCCATAGCATCCGGTTTAACCTCGCTTATATATTTTCTGCGTGGACCTCAGGGTCCACGCAATAAACACCTCTGTAACAAATCATCGTGCTGTTACGAGGGTACACAGTGAATTTAAGGTAGTACGAAACACCCCTGAAATTATTTATATGAAACATTTTCTCAAATACACAAAATAATGACTTAATTTACGTAAACATTAATTTCAATCCTTTATCTTGAATACAATTGTAAATCATACCCATTAATTACCCAACGCTGAAAATAATTGAGGTACAACATATTTTGATAATTTTTAAAACGTACATTTGTTGGTGTTCATCTGATTTTTGTGCAATTTAGCCTTATATCATTTAAAGACCTGAAATTTGGAAATAACCATCATCAGTGTTTAGGCTTTATGTCCAAGAAATTTCAAGGTCATATCAACAGGTCAAGGGTCAAATATGGTGACGTCATCTAGGATTTTTATCAATTTTTCACCTCTGTCAAATATGCTAAAACTTAAATTTATCTAAAAACAACTTTTGAATTTCCTTTTTTTTGAGAAATTTAAATAACAGGTTATGATAATCATATTATTAAATTTTATTCAAATTTGAATCATACCTTTTTTGTTTTTAGAGACCGTGAAGTGCTGCAATTTTCGTCTTAAAACAGAATTCACGAGCGCAAGTTTTACAGTATATTGCATCAGAAATTACCTTAAGTTACCAGTTAGAATTTATTTAAGTGTCTATAAATAACAAGAAGGCATGTATAAATAGCAACACAACCACTTGTAATATCTTGAAAAATAAGTTAATGGCATAGGAAAGTATAACATAGACTATTTCATTTTACACTCCACTGAAAGGAGATTCAAATGGTATGATTGAGGCGATGTGGGCAAAAATTGTGAGGTCGGATTTTTTTTATCTCCAAATTTTACATCTATAATAAAGAGTCCTCCACACACCCGAAAAAAGTTAAACCTAAAAGCCCATTCTTCTACATTGCGTAAAGATATGGATTTTTAGTAGTGTTCGACTTGAAAATGACCCCAAAAATCTCAATTTTTGGAGAAAAATCAACTTTTAGAATTTTACCGCTGTTCATGAAAATAAAAACCCCTGCAATATTCGAACTCGGGACCTGCGAGTTGGTAGACTGAAAAAAACACCCACTGCGCCTCAGAGATAGATAACAAATAATGGTAGCATAGACTGTTTCACAATGCGCTAAAATCACCATGTTGTGACGTCACGTGGTGTCGAGGATCCTTAAATTATGGGGAAAATTCAGCTTATGTGTTTTGTACTACTTTCAAACGCTTACATTTTGTTCTCGTTCTCTCTCTCTCTCTCTCTCTCTCTCTCTCTCTCTCTCTCTCTCTCTCTCTCTGAATGAATGCAACTGCGGGAATTTGCCGGGAAACAATGCACTCTCATATGGCAATTCACGTACATTTGCAATGCGCTTGTTATTAAATTTATGAAGTGAAAAAAAATCTTCAGGTTTTTAATGTTAAAATATCTAATTTTAAGGAGTGGGAATTGTAAATAACTTCTGAGATCAACGGTTAACTTTGTAAGCTACCTACGCGCCACATCCACGGTTCAGGCAGATACAGGTAACACTGTACTTTGGAGTGTTTTTCCTCTTCTTTATACATAAACATCGGCATTGAAAACAGGTATGCCAAACCCCACTGAATCCCAATCAGAAGGCGGACCCGAAATCCTGCTCAAATTAAAGAAAAATTAGTAAATGGTTATCAAGAGTTTATCTAAAATGTTTTGAGATCTTGCTAAAATGGACATACAGTTAAAAATATTCGGAGCTAATTAAAAAGATAAAACCGGGGATTCTTCATTCTGATAAAAACTTTATGGCAAATAAGATTTAAGGTGGATCTGACGGCTGATTCGGTTACCTAACCTCCTGAGTCTGTTCAACAAGAACATTAAATCAGTTCCTATGATCGGTAGATACTCAAACTTTCATTTATCCTTCTAGGAAACAAAAGGAAAATCCTCCTAAGTTTAAACTTTGTAAGGTCAATTGGTCTAGTTTTCATACTTTTAGCTATTGTCTGTAGAGGTCTAATTTAAAAAAAAAAACTTTTGTCATTTTTTGTAGGGGTTGAGTTTTCTAACCTTTTGCCATTGTCTGTAGTGGTTTAGTTTTCTAACCATTAACTATTTCTGTAAGGGTCTAGTTTTTAATCCTTTTTTCAAAGCCTGTAGGGTTCTAGTTTTCTCTAAAATTTTGCCCATTGTCTGTAGGGTTCTAGTTTTCTAAACTTTTGCCATTGTCTGCAGGGGTCAAGTTTTCTAACCTTTTGCCATTGGCTGTAAGGATCTAGTTTTTTTTCTCTTGAACTTTTGTCTTAGTCTGTAGGGACCTAGTTTTCGAATCTTTAGCCATTGTCTGTAGGAGTCTAGTTTTCTTACCTTTTGCCCATCGTATGTAGGGGTCTATTGTCTTACTTTTTGCCATTGTGTGTTGGGGTATAGTTTTCTAACCTATTGCCATCGTCTGCAGGGATCTTATTTTCTTACCCTTTACCATTGTGTGTTAGGGTATAGTTTTCTTACCTTTCTTACCATCGACTGCAGTAGTCTAGTTTTCTTACCTTTTGCCATTGTATGTAGAGGTCTATTTCTTTAAACTTTTACCATTGTGTGTAGGGGTCTAGTTTTCTAACCTTTTGCCATCGTCTGTAAGGGCCATTTTTAAAAACTTTTGTCATTATCTGTATGGGTCTAGTGTTCTAACCTTTTGTTATGTCTAAAGGGGTCGAGTTTTCTAATTTTTTCTATTGTCTGTAGGAGTCGAGTTTTTTTTAACCTTTTGCCTTTGTGTGTAGGAGTCTAGTTTTCTAACCTTTTGCCTTTGTGTGTAGGAGTCTAGTTTTCTTATCTTTTGCCTTTGTGTGTAGGGGTCTAGTTTTCTTACCTTTTGCCATTGTCTGTAGGGGTAATGTTTTCTTACCTTTTGTCATCGTCTGTAGGGTTATAGTTTTCTTACCTTTTGATATTGTATATAAGTGTCTAGTTTTCTTACCTTTTGCCATCGTCTGTAGAGGTCTTGCTACACTATCAAACCGGTCTATGGACATCGCTACCAGTGCGTAGGTCGAGCCGTACACGGCCACGCCACTGTAGAACTTGACCGCCTTACACAGCACGTCTCCGCCATACCAGTCCACAAGGAACTTCTCAAGCAAGTCAATGCCTACATTCAGGCCCACTAACAGGTCTACAAATCGAAGAAAATACCTCGGTATCAAATGTCCTATCTTTAATGATAGTTCTATGACAAATAACAAACACATGTGACAAAATAATTTAAAAAGGACGCCTTTCAACATGTACAAAAAAAATTCACGAAAAAACTATTTAATACAAGTTTCTAAATACGTGGATGATAAGGCAGTCTGCAGTGGTTACCAGCTATAGCGAGGTTTGCCATGAAAATATTCATTCTTGATCTGAGCTTTCTGGTCAGGAAGATGATGACGAGGACCGCGGTGTTACCGGATATTATACACAGGAAGAGGACGCACAGGAACACCCTCTGTTCTGTCTGTAATCAAAACAAACCCCTCAGTTCTAGATATCAGAATAAACACTATTTAGTTATTAGTCAGATTTTGATTTAATAATTTCCTGTCCTTTCTGTAAGACGTGTCATCGATTGTATTTTTATTATTGTTGAACATGCCATTCTTTAATTCAAATTATACTGTCGTTTATTTTCCAGACACGATAAAAGCGAGTAGTTTAGGATAAAAAAAAAGCATGTCCTCGTGGCTACCTTATATGTAGGCTGGTATATTTATCATACGACAGTTAGCTTATACTTTATTAAATCCAGTGAAAGAAAACAAACTCAATCAAAAGAGGCCTAATGTAATACATTTATAATTAAGGATTTTCTCCAAGGACCCACTCTATCAAACATTACATGAATCCTTATACATGTAAATAGCTTATTTGGTCTACAATGACGAGGCTTTCATTCTTCCCATTTTGTGGTGAGATTTTACTCGACAGCTGATGATAACCGTTTGATGGAGAAGTCCTTAAATGCGGCGAAATGAGATGTGATCAATTTGGACATCAATACGGATCAGCGGAAAAGACCAAATTAACGATTTTCCTCTCCGGCGCTTTATTAACAATAAACAAAGCAATGAAGTTAAACAGTCTATGCAAAGTTCAGTGAGGCCTGAATATTCCAATCCATTTATCACTTACATCTGAAAGTAAAATACAAAAACTCGTACATTCTATAAGGCGGTATGTGGCGCCTGTCGATATATGATTATGTGGAAATGTACATTATAATCAAAATATTTTCACCGTTTTAGACTTTTCAAATTTTACAATATTTGACCAAAAAAATGTTATAGTAATTGCTCAAATGGTAAAAATTATAATAGCCCCACTAAGATTGGAACTTATGACATGCAAATTCGTCGTTAATGAACTACCCGATTTGCGCTACCCTGTTTGTAAACAAAACATTCCTTGATTTATTGTTTATTTCGATAGGAATTACATTATACTATGGAGGTATCCCATACCAACTTAAGCGTATTCAGTTCATGTTTTCATTTGGTTATTTTCAAGGTTCCTGAATTTCTTTCGTCCACCTTCCAGTGTGCGTCTGGATTTTAAACATTTCGTCATATTCCTGAGTTGAAAGCTCGTGGTTTAAAAATTGATGTTAATCATTACGTCACTTCGTCATATCTTTTGAATTTAAAGCTCGGTGAACCAGTAAAAACTGAATTTCAAAATCGAAACTTGTCCAGCTTCTACAGATAAGTACGCCTCTAGTTGGCTTCCTGCACTGCGACTGAATCTGAGTCCGTTTGATAAATACGTATAGCTGTGTGACTTGTCTCATGCTTAACTAAGCATGGTCTTTACCTTATGATGATACGAATCAACAGCGTTTACAATAATTTTCAACAAATGTTGGATTTTTTTTTATAATTATTTGAACCAAAATTAATTGACTGACTACTTTACAGAAGACGCGCATATAACACTACTTCAGTCTGCATCTCGGATGATCCTCATCGATGTCAGAATGTTAAAAAAACCCTGTACTCTGTACTATAAAATCAATACCTCAAACCAATTCAGCCGGAAGCAGTAAAGATGTGAAAGTGATAAACGTATATAAACACTTCATAACTAAGAATGTTTAGTCATATATAAACACTTCATAACTAAGAATGTTTAGTCTCTATTTGAACAGAGGCTATGATATAAAATAAGTGTATTTTAAATTTAAGACATTTCCGGCCTAAATGAAAAACCTAACATGGCAGTGAGTTGCAACTTCTTGCTTGCTTGTTTTTTACGAGTCGTTTTTCTATAATTCTTATGACAGGTTGGGAGGGTGTGCTTTGGTCTGTTTTGATAGGGTGTGAGGGTGTGCTTTGGTCTGTTTATGATAGGGTGGGGGTGTGCTTTGGTCTGTATATGATAGGGTGTGAGGGGTGTGCTTTGGTCTGTATATGATAGGGTGGGAGGGGTGTGCTTTGGTCTGTTTATGATAGGGTGGGAGGGGTGTGTTTTGGTCTGTTTATGATAGGGTGGGGGTGTGCTTTGGTCTGTTTATGATAGGGTGGGAGGGGTGTGCTTTGGTCTGTATATGATAGGGTGGGGGTGTGCTTTGGTCTGTTTATGATAGGGTGGGGGTGTGCTTTGGTCTGTTTATGATAGGGTGGGAGGGGTGTGCTTTGGTCTGTTTATGATAGGGTGGGAGGGGTGTGCTTTGGTCTGTTTATGATAGAGTGGGGGTGTGCTTTGGTCTGTTTATGATAGGGTGGGAGGGGTGTGCTTTGGTCTGTTTATGATAGGGTGGGAGGGGTGTGCTTTGGTCTGTTTATGATAGAGTGGGGGTGTGCTTTGGTCTGTTTATGATAGGGTGGGAGGGGTGTGCTTTGGTCTGTTTATGATAGGGTGGGGGTGTGCTTTGGTCTGTTTATGATAGGGTGGGAGGGGTGTGCTTTGGTCTGTTTATGATAGGGTGGGGGTGTGCTTTGGTCTGTTTATGATAGGGTGGGAGGGGTGTGCTTTGGTCTGTATATGATAGGGTGTGAGGGGTGTGCTTTGGTCTGTTTATGATAGGGTAGGAGGAGTGTGCTTTGGTCTGTTTATGATAGGGTGGGAGGGGTGTGCTTTGGTCTGTTTATGATAGGGTGGGGGTGTGCTTTGGTCTGTTTATGATAGGGTAGGAGGGGTGTGCTTTGGTCTGTTTATGATAGGATGGGAGGGTGTGCTTTGGTCTGTTTATGATAGGATGGGAGGGTGAGCTTTGGTCTGTTCTTGTGATGAAACGGTTGAATTATCGGTTTAAAAACGTTTTTTAAAGGGGCATGGTCACGATTTTGGTCAAATTTTATTACAATGCTTTTGGAATGCATTTCTAATGATCAAATGAAATTTGGGTGCCAGTCGATGAGTTAGTTATGAGCAAGTTATAGGGTTTACAATTCTTCGTCATGTAAACAAGGCTCGTGCCCTGTTTTTGTTTACATAGGTTCAATATATTATTATTATTTTCCCTTCAACATTCAACAAGTAAAGAAAAGCTTTCTTTTTACATAGCGAAGAATTGTAAGCTCTGTAGCTCGCTTTTAACTCAACAAATGACACTCAAATTTTGGTTGTCTATTAAAAATGCCTTACTAAAACAATGTAAACATTAAAATCGAAAAAATAATTTTTGACCAAAATCGTGACCATGTCCCTTTAGGCACCTCAGTACATAAGGTTTATTAAGACACTACGTCATGACTATTTAATTAAATGTTTTGTAAAATTGTTTGTATCAATTTACTTGGTTGAATATCATTAAAGCTCAGTGGTTAAAGTATTAGGCTTTTACCTTTTACCATTGATCATGAGTTCAATTCAGATTGGAGCTTTTATTTATGTTTACTGAATTATTTGTTTGAAAGTCATCATTTTATATCCGACATTGCATAATGTTTCTCCTATATAAGTTAAATACTTCATAAATACTTCAGATTTACATTCTACTGGGTGCGTTCAGAGTACTGCCTTTGGTAGACGAAAGTTACCACTGGTATTTTTTTTTTACCATTGGTATGCCAGCGGTACCAATGTTTGCCGATAAAATTTACCATAGGTAGACATTTCTGCAGACGATCTAGAGCTCTGTTAGCGGTGGTAACTTTTTATGACGTCACAAAAGTGGCGGATATTGTGTATGCATTAAAGGCAATATGTTTATTTCACAGTTTTTTTTTTCCTTAAACCTTGTTGTAGCTAAACAATTCGTTTTAAGCACTGTAACATGCCAGAAGTACAGCTGAATAAAATATCTTTCCGTACATGTAGACATGTTGCAGGTGTTTAGGGACATTGGTTGGAATATGACTTCCATCTATTTAAAGCATCCTAAACATTTTGAAATTGAAATTTTTCTCAATTTTTTTGCTTCTGATGTAGGCTATCTATTTGGCCTTAATTTTTCAAGGAGGAGAATATAATCTGTAAAAAACTTCCTTTTCTAAAACCGGTCAGCCATATATCGAAAGCTCTCAAACGTAGTTTAAAAAAAAACAACAACAAACCAACAAAGCCTTTTCAACATTAGGGGTAGGGCCCTATAGATTGTTGTTGGTATTAACCATAGCATTTTCTTTCAAATGTGTCCCTGGACAAACGGCATTAAAGTCATCGGGTGTATATGAGAGTATAGTAACGCGCGTTATTCAATTTGTCTGCTCAACTGACGGCAGTTATTGACAAGGTGACGTCAAATATAAATCATTATGCACCACGCTATTTACAATAATCAAGTAATTTCCAACTATTTTGTATTGAACCACTTTTAACTTATATCAAAATAAAAGTGAAAATTGGGAGACCTTTGGATAAGGGACACATATCAATTGGTACTAGCCTACTAGGTACTGCCGAAAAAGCAAGTCCATGGAGGTATCATCGTGTCACAAGCAAGTGTAAAGCAATATTTTTCAGACATAATGGTAAACCATTTATGTAGCCTATGAACAAGAAAAAAAAATAGATCAGAGGGAATGTGAGATATATATGAAGAGAGGAATTATTAATTGCATATTTTATATGGATGGTTTTATCAGGTCTCGTTCATTAAGAATTAATTTGACATAACAGCTGTTTCAAAATGTTTTGTACTTCATGCTTTCAACTTGATTATATCTACATGGCATCAAAGGTTCGTAATTGTGAGTCCCTCATCTTTGGTACGTAGGTATATGGTATGCATTACGATATGACTGCTAAATGTCAAATGCATTAAGAGGGATTTGAAAAACAAGTCAAATACTCCGAAGACTGTTATCTATTAAAGTCGAATAGAAGCAAGCTAGCTCCACAATTCTTCTATAATCTCTGGGGCAGAGTCAAATTTACGCTAGCAGATTTTATGGGAAAAGAAAAAATACTCTTCTAAAGAAAAAAACCCAGCCATAACTTGTTAAACTAATATTAAAGCAGGCTAGTAAAAAGTCTTTGTAGATGTTACATTCTATGACTCCTTCCATACCCATGCAAGTCATGGTTTAACATGTTTATACTTGATTCGAAATCAATTCTAAAACCCTTGTACCAAAAATAAAAAATAAAAACATTTAGAAATTGTGTGGATCCCCAACGTACAATTTTGACCCGACCCCGGCCCAAACGTTAACACGAAACTTCTTCAAAAAAATTGATGGCTTTGCATGTTCAATTTGGATCAGGGCCAGGCATTGTCGCTTATTTGAGCAACTTCATATCTTGTATTTCAAAAGTTATTCAGCAATATAATAAATAAATGTTGGTGAAGTTGCCCATGGGCCAATTGTTGTGTAAGGAGACACGGCACAGGGAAAGTTATTAACGACTGTGGGAAAATCGGACTGAAATCTTTTCCGTAATGAATTGAGTGCATTCGGAGCTTTTGAGATGGATGATTAAAACTGGAGACAGCTGTGTTTTAAAGCAGTGGGAAATGGACGTCTGTTGCACGGTTGTTTAACTCCCTTGCAGCCTTTAAATTCATCTCGGTGTGTAGTATTTTGCTGCTTTAGTCGTTTTAAATCAATATATTTCGCACCGTTGGAAATAACATGCATATGTTACTTTTCCCTCCTGGATTCTGTTGCCTTATAAGGTTATCTTAATAATGGAATTTTTCTTACTTTTTGTGTTAAAAAATGACGGATCGATTGTTGCTATACTTTTTTGTTTTGTTTATCATCTGTTCCGTTTTACATCTTACCATTCGAAAAACAAAAGTAAAGAAATCGAATTCAATGAAAAGAAAGCTGATTTTTGTCACGTTTTTTACCTTCGCCCAAATATCGCATATATTTCCCAACAGTAAACATAGGTTTTTTTTTAATTTACCCACTTTAAACTGTTTTCATCTAAATGAGACTCTTTCTTTTTGACTTCGGTCATTCTATGTTTTATTGACCAGCAGGCATGTCCAAGAAACTTTCCTAAGATATGACCTTAGTGAGTTCTTATGACTGAGGAAACAAGTTAAGAACCTCATAAGATCAACGTACGACACATCTAAAGAAGCTCGACGATAACTTAGGAACATCTTAAGATGTAACTCGACGGTACCTTAGAAACATCTTAAGGTGTAACTCGACCGTAACTTAGGAAAATCTTTAAAAGGTGTAACTCAACGGTACCTTAAGAACATCTTAAGGTGTAACTCGACGGTACCTTAGGAACATCTTAAGGTGTAACTCGACGATAGCTTAGGAACATCTTAAGATGTAACTAGACGATAACTTAGGAACATCTTTAGGTGTAACTCGACGATAACTTAGGAGCATCTTAAGGTATAACTCGACGATAACTCGACGATAACTTAGGAGCATCTTAAGGTATAACTCGATGATAACTCGACGATAACTTAGGAACATCTTAAGGTGTAACTCGACGATAACTCGACGATAACTTAGGAACATCTTAAGGTGTAACTCGACGATACCTTAGGAACATCTTAAGGTGTAACTCGACGATAACTTAGGAACATCTTAAGGTGTAACTCGACGATAGCTTAGGAACATCTTTAGGTGTAACTCGACGGTACCTTAGGAACATCTTAAGGTGTAACTCGACGGTACCTTAGAAACATCTTAAGGTGTAACTCGACGGTACCTTAGAAACATCTTAAGGTATAACTCGACGATAACTTAGGAACATCTTAAGGTGTAACTCGACGATAACTTAAGAGCATCTTAAGGTGTAACTCGACGATAACTAAGGAGCATCTTAAGGTGTAACTCGACGATACTTAGGAACAACTTAAGGTGTAACTTGACGGTAACTTAGGAACATCTTAAGGTGTAACTCGACGGTACCTTAGGAACATTTTAGCTCGACGGTAACTTACAAAATATTAAGTTAAGATATCTTGATCTACAAAAATCATATTTATTTTTCATTCTAATTCATACCAATGAATTAGAAGACTTGTGCAGAGATAAATCATTTAACATAGACAATTATATATGAACTATAACACGATAGGCCTAATACAAGTAATTTTAATTTGACGTTTACAATTACAAAAATATACATTTACATATACATATACATCGAAATTGATTATGTTCACTTTGTATGTCTTACTGTTTATGTATATGTTCACATGTATAACCTATGAGATATTTGTCTCTTGGAATAAAGAACTAGGCTTAATACCGGTGATTTTAATTTGTATACAGTTTCAAAAATATACATTTAATTAGATAACCAATAACAATTTAGTTAAAACAAAATACCACAGGAATAAACAAGCAGCCATTTTTTTTTAATAGAAAATATGTACCAGGACCGCTTTTGGCTTACAAGCCAATAGTTATTTAAACCACAAATCTGCATTCTTTGAGTGTAACATTAGGTAATCTTGTCTCTCAAGTAATGCATAAGCACGCGCTTTTTCATAGAATTTAACGTTACAAACACAACCAATTTCACTTTAATCTGCAATGTATTGAATACATTTACAGGTAAAATAAAAAAAAAAATCAGTTGAAATCTTTCTCAAAAAACATTAATACGATGTATTCAACATAAATGATAAAAAATTGATAATGAATGGCTTATATAAACTTATGTAGATTTACTCATTTTATATTTCATCAGAGGCGGTATTTGTGAAGAAAAAATAAATTCGTTTAATACGTCAGCTCCCAGGCAGGCATGTAGCAACGGAGAAGAGAGGAAATTAGGGTCACTCTCCATATATCTTAAAATCTTAAAATAAACGTAGATGATATTAAGCTGGAACTCTAGAAATAATTCCCTTATTCTACCGGGCTTAAGTAAAAGCATGACTTATCTTATTTATTCAACATTTATCAAATCATTTTCTAAATAGTCTCACAGTAAAAATATTCACTCTTTACGTAATCATTCAATATTATTTTATTGCAAATATATATTTTGATCGACTCTATCCCTGATTTGGATCCGCCAAAACATGTCCACCACCTTACTCTCATTTTTGCTATTATCACCATGTAAAATGTATATTTTACATGTTGCGAACATTTTCTATAGTCTAGCTTGTTGGTAAATTAACGTTATTCACTCTTCTTAATTATCGTGAAATTCCTCCTGACTGTGATGTGATAGAATGTGTGTTTGACACTAATAGAGTTAATGCAATTACATAACAATTAGCGGATTAACGCAGGTGAATAAATGGGCGTTTACCTGGACGATGGTCAGTTAGGATCAAGAAATATATTCTCTGATTGGGTGATTTATACATGTCAATTATTTAGAGGGTCACGCCAGTAATATTATATTATATGTTTTAGAGATGATTGAAGTTAGTTGAAGAGAGTAGAGAGTCAGAGTTCGATAGTTGGAGGTTAAGAGTCAAGGTACAAGTCGTCCGTCTAATCCGTTACGTTTTCCCTCACTGTCATATGTAGGTTAACATTAAGTTAGAATTATTTATAAGCGAGTTTCCCCTTTTTAATGTGTACGGAGTGGAGAGTAACTGTTTATATAATTGTGTTATTAACTGGAATAAATGTGGAAAATACAGCGAGTGTTGAGCTAATTCCCTAGTAATCGCCCGGTACGGAAAATACCCTATACGGTACAAACCCGGCGGTTATAATCAATTGTGACCGCGTAGTTTTTACGGTGCTAGGGTATTCTTCTGAATCTGCATCGGTCGTGTGCAGTACGAACCGGGTGAGGGAATGTTGGCGTAAAAGTAACAAGTTATAAGGTTGAGGCGCGCCGTGGGCCGTAAGTTAAAAACGAAGGTTATGTATGCCGTATTCCCAAGGGTCCACCAATATGCAATTCCAGAGAAGTAAAACCAAGTGATGAAGGATTCCGTATTTATTATCAATCGAATTTAAAAGATGAACAATAACACACAAATAAGCGACACAGACGGAAGTGGCCGGTAATGCATCAGGCCTCCGAACTGAAGATTGACAAATACCATTCAGTATATATAAGAATCTAAACAATGAGTAAAAGTGACAATTTGATGACATCAAATGAATTGAGTGAAAGATTCACAGGTATTAGGTAATTAGATTACCTCAATGAGTCTTTGATGGCCAAGACATGAAAGGCATATAATTACGCAATGTTGTTTCAAGAGATTAGCAGTTCTTGGGAGAAACATCTGTCTGATTTGTAATAACAATTAAATAAAGAGTCTGCCGAGTGTCAATGGCTAATTCACTTTGTAAACATTAAATTCTAAGAATATATGACAAATTAAATGTTGTATTTGAAAAGTAAAGTACGAAATAAAGATAATTATAGAACAGTCAATTTTGCACTGTGATAATATCCCCCCGCTCCGGTTAAACACGTCCTCGTGTTTGGAAAGAACTGTCAGCGGTAGAAATGTCCGTTCCGGTAGTGTCCGTTGTAACCGTTGCTATGGTTGGGGTATAACTGGTTTCGCAAGTCACAGATTTCTTTGCGATGTTGAGATATGACTTGTTTTAAATCAAAATTTGTTTGATGTAAATCTTCGATTTCTTCCATCTGATGTTGAATAGTTTGATCTTGGCGATAAATATCATCACGAAGGTCATCTATGATATGTTGTTGCTCGGATAAAGAATATTCTAAATCGGTATTTCGAATGTTCAAATCAGAGATGTCTTCTTCTTGGTCCTGAGAAATATGAAGTTGGTGGTGATTTTTCTGGATTAGCGCTTGAATTTCTTCGGATGCCATTTTGTTTATTTCTTTGGATGCGTCCAGTTTTGTCTGTAGCTGTCTTATTTCTTCTCGGGAATTCTCTTGAATCGCGTGCATTCTGAGTCTGGTCGAATTTAACTCCTTTTGCATTTTATTGAACTGGGTAATCAATCCTAAAAAGTTGTCCTGTGAATCTTTAAGAGATTGTTTTGTTTGGGCAAGTTCGTGTTTAAGAACAGCCGAATAGTCCATCAAATTACGAAGGGCCGAATTTCTGACGTTGTAGAACGGAAGTTCCTTCAGATGTTGTTTTTGTTGGGAATACTCTTGGATCCTGTATTTACCACGTACCTGGTTCGATGTTGATTTCTTTGCTCTGTGAAAGGTGCAGGTTCTGGCGAAGTGTCCAGGCATGCGACATCTGAAGCAAGAGTTGTTGAACCAGGGTCTATGTTGTTTGGAATTTTGGTGAAAGGTCCAAGACATCCAAGCTGGCCGAAATCGATAAGTGTCCATCGTCGTAGGGGAACTCGCTTGCTGGTTAGGTACGGGATCTAGCTACTGCAAGGTATATGCAGCACCCCCGGGCGATGTTATTACCCTTAGGATTCATCCACCAATTATAACCGCCGGGTTTGTACCGTATAGGGTATTTTCCGTACCGGGCGATTACTAGGGAATTAGCTCAACACTCGCTGTATTTTCCACATTTATTCCAGTTGATAACACAATTATATAAACAGTTACTCTCCACTCCGTAAACATTAAAAAGGGGAAACTCGCTTATAAATAATTCTAACTTAATGTTAACCTACATATGACAGTGAGGGAAAACGTAACGGATTAGACGGACGACTTGTACCTTGACTCTTAACCTCCAACTATCGAACTCTGACTCTCTACTCTCTTCAACTAACTTCAATCATCTCTAAAACATATAATATAATATTACTGGCGTGACCCTCTAAATAATTGACATGTATAAATCACCCAATCAGAGAATATATTTCTTGATCCTAACTGACCATCGTCCAGGTAAACGCCCATTTATTCACCTGCGTTAATCCGCTAATTGTTATGTAATTGCATTAACTCTATTAGTGTCAAACACACATTCTATCACATCACAGTCAGGAGGAATTTCACGATAATTAAGAAGAGTGAATAACGTTAATTTACCAACAAGCTAGACTATAGAAAATGTTCGCAACATGTAAAATATACATTTTACATGGTGATACTATTTCGGGTTTGTTTATCGAAAATGAATGTAGGTTTTTGATTAATTTCACAATAATAACTTGTCAGTTAAAATTCAATTATACCTCACGGACATCATCTCACATGTGTTGAAATACCAAATGTGTAAGCAAGTACTCTGGTGCAGGCATTTTGTAGTTTATTTGCAAAATGCCTTCATTTACATGTATAAGTATGATGATAGACAATTGCATACATATTATATTACTGATTGTTATTTTAGTTTCCCTCAACCGACAGATGAGAAATAAACCTTTAAAATATCAAAACACCAAGGAAAAACAATAACTTTTTGGGAGACAATTTTCCCACATTCCCACCGCAATTAAATTACTTCCTTAAGAAATTGAAAAAATCGATATCATTTTCAAGAGTAAAAATTATATAGGACTTTTAAATCTTTTCGGGAAATAAGTTTCCTCAGAGTAAACTATCTGTCACAACTGAACTCCTGTAGCAATACTATTATCGTTCTGAAAATAAAATTCCTTTATGGTTTTTTGATATTCCTATTGGATTTCAAATGACCTTTCGGAAAAAAAGTTCTTCCAAATAAAACATTGTGTTCCTAATGGTTATGGATTTGAAAGGTAATTATCCCATAAATCAGCTAATAATACTATTTATAAGAAAGGCTACTCTACATGGCATATATAGATTTTCTGGAAGCTGAACCTTTGACGTATCTGCACCGTCAAAATGATCCGTCACGTAGTTCTCTGCCGTAATGAAAGACCGAGTACTAAGATCACACTGTACCAGGTACAAGCATCATTATAGTCCTTTGTTTCTCCCTTACGAATCCTTCCTCGTCTTCTAAGTCTGTCACTTCACTAGGTCTCGCTTGGAGTCGGTCTGTGATGGAGTGTATCATTTTCACAAAAGGCGAAGCATCTCGTCTGTTATATGACGAAGAATCTCCAAACCTGTCACCATTGTAAATGTACTGAATGAAATCGTCTATGATTTTGGCGCCTTATGAAATGTCATCGTAATTTAGGTTACTAATATGAGATTATCATTCAGAAATGACAAAATTCCATGCTCCCCGGAGATGATAGCTTCGCTTTATCTTTTTAGCGCATTGATGGATTACTAGAACGTTTCTGGGAATGTCGTAGAACAATTTCTCAAGGGTCGTTAATTTTGTCTCCGATTTCGTTAATTTTGTCTCCGATTTCGTTAATTTTGTCTCTGATATCCTTCCTTTGTAATTATCTGAAATCAACCTATACCTGATGGCTATAATAATTTTTTGTTATCAATTATGTTCATGAGGATTTCTTACAAATCTAATTTGTGACGAAACAGAAGATCTCTGTTGACCTGTAGGGGGCAGATGGTGCCAGTCTTATGTAGAATATGCATATCAACCACCGAGGGAGGAGGCATGAGCTTTCTACCATGACCCTCTACCTGAAGTATACTCTTTAGAATCCCTCCATATTAAGTCTGCTTTCATTAGAAATTGTGAAGAAGCTATAACACTGCTTTGTATTTGTCCATCATCTGACTGGTTTTATCTTTCGTAATGTGTCATCATAATGGAATTCCACTTCAACATTGTTTGACTTGAGTTAAAAAGGGCAGTTGTGGTAACAAGCAAAAGCTAATTTCGCTCCTTTATGGTTCTATTGCAAAAAAAGTAAAAATGGGTCGGGTGCACCAAAAGCATACAATGCAATATGAGTTTGAGGGGCAACTGAAGTTTGAGGCAGACGGGCGACTTCATAAATGCTGCTACATTTATAAACGACGGCTTATCTAGTTCATATTCATTGACAATATCAGAAAAAAATGAATTCATTGCTTTTAGATAGTAAATCAGTATCACATAATGCGAACTTGTTATAACAGGGTAATGATTAATAACGAAATAAGTATATTGTTATAAAGATATAATAATCTCGTAGTAACAAATTTATTAATCACAAGTTATTTAATTTCTCTCAAGAGTTTCTTTCTTTCATCTCATTTTTACTGACTTTAACTTCGTTTTTCAAGTAGTGTACAGGTACATTTGTAAACGAGTTATATGTGTAATACACAGTATATGCGACTTAGGCCTACATTATATTCTTATATTTTAAGAGACAATCTGTTACATTGTGAGATGTGTGTACTTGTATCCTTTGTATCCTTTTCTACTGTCGTTATCAATTAAAAAAATAGGTACAAAATTATTACTTAATAACAATGCAAATATGCAGTCATAATCATTTTAATATTATCAAAAGCCAATGCTTTGTTATACATTATCTTGTCCGTTATAACCAATTAATTATGCGCTTTAACATGACATTATGTCGCCACGATGATTTATGTTGATTTCCCTGTAGCGAGTTACATAAATCAAAGCAACTTTTAAAGTGACACGGAGAAAATATTGGAATGTTTGATGTGCCACTAGAAAACTAAATCAAATAATTTTTTTAATATAAAAAAAAACAAGGGCACCGCAAAGCGGAGCATCCCCTCGTGACATGACTCGTTTTTCCGAACTGCCCGGCTGGGTTAAGTAATAGACGCTTCCGTCAAAGTATCCCCAAATTTTGGATAGTTCTATTGTAAGTAATACGGGAAAATTTGTCCGAAAGTCGACTGCCTGTTTCGATGTCAATCGGATGACTTTAATTTCTTGCCCGCTTCAACTTTACCTATGGGCAATCTTCTATTTTTTTTACCTTTACTAGATTAAAATCCCAAAGATTTGAACTGCACACGGTAGCGATTTACTTAAAGTCGTATATAAAATTACCGGAAATGTCCATTGTGAAATCGTGTATAAAATTCATGTTTTAACTTCACTTTTTTACGGTAATTCAAAAAATATTGCATCAATTGACTTGGAAACAATAGGGTTTGTCCTTTTACCATGCCAAAGAAGTTTACAAAGTTTGATGAATATTCATTGGAGGGTTTTCTTGAAATTTTGCTAAAGAGCTGACAATGGACACACACACACACACACACACACACACACACACACACACATACACATACACACACACGCACAGCAGCGATGCTATATCCCCCTCGCAACAAGTTGCGCGAGGTGATAATTAAGTGCTGACTTTTGGGGAACAACATTATCTTTTATCGTTTATTTCTATAATAACTGAGAATAATTAGATACAGGTTGAGGATATGAGGAATAATAACTTATGTTTGTTGGTGATTTTTTTTTCTTTGTGTTTATATATTTTTGTACTCAAAATATTTTCATATTTTCACAGATTTACATAAATCATTAAAGACTAATTAAAATCAACGCGTGAAATTAAATTCTAGTAACCAAAAATATGACACAAACAGTCCATTTGTTTATTTTTTATATTTCTTTTTTGGCCAACTATTTTGATTCAATAATTCAGTCATATGATGGGCATTCAGAAGTTGGAGTTCTATTCGCTTTTCGCTATTCACTATTCGAATAGCGAATAGAATTCTGTGGTCGGTTCGCTATTCAAATTACCGTAAACATGCTAATAAACGTAAATTCAAAATTTCATATAAACTTCCCTTTTTAATTAAAAAAACAGTTTTATGGAAAAAATTATTACTCGCTGACCTAACCTGAACATTGACAAAATAAACACGTCCAGTAAGAGGCTTAGCTAGCCTGGCGAAAAAAGCGACATTTCGTATAATACAGTTATAATGGGATTTCTTTCAAGGGGCTGTCTAACACCCTGTATCCCATATTTGGGCCTTCATATTTGGTGAGGATGGGGCCCCGGGACAGCCCAGTCGACCCTCAAAAGGATTTGGGTTTACACGACCAGTAAGAGGCTTAGCTAGCCTGGCGAAAAATGCGATATTTCGTATAATACAGTTATAATGGGATTTCTTTCAAGGGGCTGGCTAACACCCTGTATCCCATATTTGGGCCTTCATATTTGGTGAGGATTGGGCCCCGGGACAGCCCTGTCTTTTGTTGTTATAGCAGTTAATGGTGAATCGAAAATTAGTAATTTACACCTTATTTTACACGTCGCTTTGTAATTTGAAATTGATTTATATCATAGTTATGTTTAATCATTTCTTCACTTTTTGCTGAAATGCGAGATATTCATTCATATTTAACTTAAAATTGAAAATGAAAATGTTTCTATATGTGGAGGAAAGGTAAAGCAGAAAATGATAGTATTTTTTTTTTCAGAGTATGTTTTTTTCCACTGGATTTCTAAAATTTGTTTCAACTGGTTTACATGTTTGGGAGACAGGATCAAAACTCATTTCCGACATTGCGGAATAAAAAATGTACAACTTACATTAAACATTTTTAGAATAGCCAGGGTCGATCTCAAAAGTTTTTGAAGAATTGTCCCTTATTCGCTTTTTTTATATACGTGGTCCAATTATACTCTCTAATCCCGGGCGACTCCCATAAACTACGATAGGATATGCAGCCTTTTGTATATCAATGCAAATATTCAAGAATTGTTTGAAATCATTCACGTTCCATTCGAGTGGGATTTCATGTTTTGACAAACCCCCCTTCCTTTTCCATTAAAAATCGAAAGTGAAAATAGAAGGCACAGTTTCGCATCTAAAGTGTCATTTGTCAATGACATAGACATAAGCCCCTTTATCCACAAAATATAAGAAATAAATATTCTAGAAATTTTTAACCCTCAAATAACCACCCAAACCTCATGTTTACCCCTTTTTATAAAATTTGACCGGGTCTTTCCTGCGAAACCATCCCATGCCACCACCCAAAATAAACAAAACAAGAAAGCGTATTAGTTTGTTGGTCTCCTTCAATATTTAGAGAAAAACGCGCGAGACACAGAAATGCCTAATCTTGTGTTTTCTTTGTCAACACTATGCTTCGGATCCAAATTGATTTTAAGCAGCAATGACCCCCACCCCAAACCCCACCCCACCCAAACACCTGAAATATGCATCTGTTTCGCCCAACAACTCTATGGTTTACAACATTGTATGTAAAGAAGGCGGTGTTTATACTAGTATGACATTATTTAGTCACTTGGCATTATATATATGTTTATAGATACCAGAGAAAACCCCACTGTACCTAGAGTTGGCAATTATATATGTAGATCTAGAGAGAGGGGGTCGAACACCCCCCCAACACCCCCAACAAAATTATATTTCAGCCCCCTCCTTTTGGATGAATTTTTCTAAATCTTGAAGGCATCCTCTCTGTAAATATTTTAGAAACACATTATCCATGGATACACACGTGTAAAAAGCCCACTTAGGGCGATGTACGTATTCGGGGGGAGGGGGGGGGGTCTCTGAGAGATAATTTTGTTTGGCGGGGGTGGGCGACTCTCTGCTCTTAATCCATGCATGGACATGCTGGTAGGTTTTTTTTATGGTAACTATACGCTACGCCGGAACTAAGGTTCCCACTCTTTATCGACTTGCAAAATTGTGATAGATTTATGAGAAGTGAACCTAAGTCCGGCAGCAAAATGTCAGATATTGTATAACTATTAATGACTAGTACATGTATGCATTTAAGTATATATAAATTTGTTGTTTGAAGAAAAAAAGACAATCCAGGAAAGTTGTGGCTTGACTACAGCCCCCCCCCCCCCCCCCCCCCCCCGCTGTACATATCAAAACATATTTTTAAGAAAAAAAATTTGTGTGCAAATATATATTCCTTGATTTTAATTAATGTTGCACTATTTGTTTGAATCAATATTGATGTTATAAATCTATGTCTCTTCTACAACCACTACCAACTCGCTTGGGAATCCATTTGCGTGCATTTCAGTCAACACTGGTGCGCTGTCCTCGCTATATTCCTAGTCTGCATGTGTTCTAAATTGCATGTGCATATATCAGGCAATTATGAAACTGAGTGCCAGAATTATCCGATATCTTGAAAAGCAAATACTTGTTTTTGATAAATTATAAAAGTCTTCAAAGTTATAACTTATCGTGAAAATTCAACAATTTTTTAAAGCTTTAAATTTTAATTCTTTATTGATCATTAAGGGTCCTCAAAGGGGTAGCAGGAATAGTGTATAATAAACGTTCATAATGTACAATTACCACATCCAAAAGATATATGATTGAAAGGTTATAGATATAAACATTAGCACTCATGTACATCTATATGCATAATATATGTATGTATATTTACATATACATGTATTTAACGCCCATAATACATAGAAAATTAAATGATTTATCACATGATGAAAAATTTATCATTGACTCAGAAATACAAACTGATCTTGGGGCAATGTCCATTAAATGCATTGTATGTGAAGGAAAAGCTTAATTAGGTCTCGGCAACTACCAGGTTTAATTTCACACTCGTAGAAATTCTGTTTTTCAAGCTTTATTTTTTTTATAGCTAATTGGAATATAGTAATTTTCAACTAAAAAGGAAATATTTTAGTTACAGATTTATGATATCTAAAAAAAAAAGAGAGTTTTTCCTGATATAGCAATCAATCAAAGCGTTTTATGTTCTGTTAAGAGATGATCAAGCTTGTTGGAAGTACATGTATTTGCATTATTAAAAATAATTTCATTCTTTCTCCAACAAATTTGGGCCTTTATTTTATTCCTGGTTTCCGTGGAAATAATCAGATGAAAATCATGAACTCCCTCTGGACTCCCGGGACCCCATCCTCACCAGATATGAAGGCCCAAATATGGGATACAGGGTGTTAGCCAGCCCCTTGAAAGTAATCCCATTATAACTGTATTATAGGAAATGCCGTATTTTCGCCAGGCTAGCTAAGCCTCTTACTGGTCGTGTGAACCCAATTCCTTTTGAAGGTCGACTCGGCTATCATTGGGCGCCATCCTCACTAAATATGAAGGCCCAAATATGGGATACAGGGTGTTAGCCAGCCCTTTGAAAGATATCCCATTATAACTGTATAATTGGAAATGTCGCATTTTCGCCAGCCTCTTACTGGTCGTGTAAACCCAATTCCTTTTGAGGGTCGACTGGGCTGTCCCGGGGCCCCATCCTCACAAGTTATGAAGGCCTTAATATGGGATACAGGTTGTTAGCCAGCCCCTTGAAAGATATCCCATTATAACTGTATAATTGGATGGTCGTGTAAACCCAATTCCTTTTGAGGGTCGACTGGGCTGTCCCGGGGCCCGATCCTCACCAAATATGAAGGCCCAAATATGGGATAGAGGGAATAAGCCAACCCCTTGAAAGATATCCCATTATAACTGTATTATAGGAAATGTCGTATTTTCGCCAGGCTAGCTAAGCCTCTTACTGGTCGTGTAAACCCAATTCCTTTTGAGGGTCGACTGGGGTTTAATGGGGCGCACTCTTCACCAAATTCAAAGGCCCAAATATGGGATACAGGGTGTTAGCCAGCCCCTTGAAAGATATCCCATAATATATATGTATTATATGAAATGTCGCATTTTCGCCAGGCTATCTAAGCCTCTTACTGGTCGTGTAAACCCAATTCCTTTTGAGGGTTGACTGGGCTGTCCCGGAGCGCCATCCTCACTAAATATGAAGGCCCAAATATGGGATACAGGGTGTTAGCCAGCCCCTTGAAAGTTATCCAATTATAAGTGTATTATAGGAAATGTCGTATTTTCGCCAGGCTAGCTAAGCCTCTTACTGGTCGTGTACACCTAATTTCTTTTGAGGGTCGACTGGGCTGTCCCGGGGCCCGATCCTCACCAAATATGAAGGCCCAAATATGGGATACAAGGTATTAGCCAACCCCTTGAAAGATATTCCATTATATCTGTATAATTGGAAATGTCGCATTTTCGCCAGGCTATCTAAGCCTCTTACTGGTCGTGTAAACCCAATTCCTTTTGAGGGTCGACTGGGGTTAAATGGGGCGCCATTCTCACTAAATATAAAGGCCCAAATATGGAATACAGGGTGTAAGCCAGCCCCTTGAATGATATCCCATTATTAGTGTATTATACGAAATGTCCTATTTTCGCCAGGCTAGCTAAGCCTCTTACTGGTCGTGTAAACCCAATTCCTTTTGAGGGTCGACTGGGCTGTTCCAGAGCACCATCCTCACGAAATATGAAGGCCCAAATATGGGATACAGGGTGTAAGCCAGTCCATTGAAAGATATCCCATTATAACTGTATTATAGCAAATGTCGCATTTTCGCCAGGCTAGCTAAGCCTCTTACTGGTCGTGTATACCCAATTCCTTTTGAGGTTCGACTGGGCTGTCCCAGGGCCACATCCTCATCAAATATGAAGGCCCAAATATGGGATACAGGGTGTTAGCCAGCCCCTTGAAAGTTATCCCATGTTTACGTGTTTATTATGTCAATGTTCAGGTTAGGTCAGCGAGTAATTATTTTTACCATAAAACTGTTTTTTTTTAATTTAAAAGGGAAGTTTATATGAAATTTTGAATTTACGTTTATTAGCATGTTTACGGTAATTTGAATAGCGAACCGACCACAGAATTCTATTCGCTATTCGAATACTGATTGGGAAAAACGAATAGAACTCCAACTTCTGAATGCCAATATGATGACACAATATAAATAATAAAATCTTAAACGGCCCTTAACAATAACGAGTGAACCAGCAAGCGGATACAGCTTGATTACACCGACAAATAAAGGTCACAAACAAACTGCTCGTGATGCAGGCCTGAATGACAAGTTTTTATGCCCATTTTTAGATTAATGACTTATAATTTCCAACAATTGACACAAATTTTATTCGCTACACAAATAGAACTAGCAGTAAAGTAATCGACCAACCTTGAATATCAGAACCACGGAACGAAACTATTTTTCAACAATTTATTACACTAAGTAATACATAATATTATAGTCATTCATCATGTTTTTTATACCGGTAAATCGTGCATTGATTTCATCAATCATAAATGGCATTGTATGTTCATTTAATGAAATTTCAACAATTACGTAAATCAGAGAAAGAGAGGGGATCGTTACTCGATCCCAGCTCTTCAACGGCCGACTTATTCACTACTTTGTCAAATAAACAAAATCAGAGGATATAATGAACACGCATCCTACACAATTTGGTTCAAAGCTCTGGAGAGACTCAGAAATTGAAGCGGCCTCGATTACCAAGTGGGATCAATCAAACAAGGGCTCGAATTGTCTATTGATGAAATCATCCTTCAGTGTAATTAAGTTTTAACAAGACTTCTGCTTTGGTATAAAGGAACATTATTTGTCTGAGTAAAGAGGCGTGCATTTACGTTTAATGGTACAGATAAGACCGTTTGACCAGTCCTTATCATTGAAGCATGAGTCGGGTATCTCTTATAATCAGACCAATAAAATTAGGTGCTGTCTACAAAATATATTTGAGAATAAAATATACAATATCCGGAACACGACATCAAATAGCTGTAACCAAGGATATGGTGTGGTTTAATTGGGAAAATGTCTGGCTGAAAATTAGATAGGGTATTGAGGGCTTACAGTTCCTCTTAAATAACTCTCTAAAGTTAAAAACTATTAAATGACAACTTTGTCCAATAAACAAAAAAGGGTTGGTGGACAATATGACGCCAATGGCAGAAATCAAGATAACATTTCTTGATAAGTTTTTCTTCTTAAATTTCCATTTCTCAGATGATTTCCTTTCCTAAAGTTTATCAGACTAATGTGGGGCGTCTGATACAGACAATTTATCCCGACATACTTTCCTTTGAATCACCCATCTATCATATATAATTCAATGAAGTTGTACCAATCACTACTCGACTAATTTGTATTCAATTAGATTCAGGACAATGAGTTGATAACCCTCCACTAAATAATTCAAACGGTGTAAAGCAGAACACTTCCAAGAACATGAAAGAAGGGAACGAACAATCAATTTCTGAGATAAATCCAGAGGACTCTATGCTTAGTGTTTACAAATGATCTAATTATAGAATTAATCTCGGTGTTTAACACAGCTGGCTGAAGAACATTATGACTAGTTCCAGGACTTCAGAGCTTTGAAAAATCAACAACAAATCTGTTTTCTGTTTTTGTACCATATAACATTGCTTGACAGTGAATTGATCCCTAGCCACGACCATATTACGCTTCAACATGTAGATATTTCCTCTGATAATTTACAATTTACTATACACAATTTCAAACTTCATTCCTCTTGTTTTGGTTTCTTGTGCGATAAACAATCTATCGCAAATTGGGATCTTTTGAGGCATTGTTCTCTGACTGGACTTTAAGATGGACGGATGAACCTTTACTTGCCGCCATTTAACTTCAGACTGCTTACCGTCCCACTCCCCCCCCCTCCTTACAACCCAAATGCCTTGTTTGGTGTGTCAAAACGGTTAATGGGATCCATTCAGATCACTGTAAATCAGAAATAAGAATCATGGAAGTAAACTGGGATTGCGCGGTAAAAAATTCTTAGGTCGTTGTTGCTTGATACCACAATTAGAATTTTGACAGAATTTCTTTAAAAAAAGAATTGAGCCATTTATTTTGAATGAACCCCCAAAACTATTTCATGTTTGGCATGTAATTGTGGTAAAGATTAAGGTCATGCTACACTGAACCTGTACGGAGTAAATGGTTCCTCGTGTCCATGATGAAACTGGTTATAGCCTTTCTGTTCTTTAACCAGAACAGGCACGTATCATCGTTCTTGAAATTAAGGGGGGGGGGGGGGCAGACTCATCCAAAAAATCATGACAAGCCCCCCCCCCTCCCCCCACAAAAAAAGGGAATTTTGATTTTCCCAAAATCTTCAAAATCCTAATCCGTGGCAGAGAGTGGGGCGTAGTATATCTGTAACTTCATTTTCACTCCTAATTTCCTTATTTTCATACCAATTTACATACTCCCAAAAAAGTGGGGGGGGGGGGGGCTGCAGAAAGGTTACTTATATCACTTATTGCCGGTTAAACCGGATGCTATGGGGAAATTCAGCCTGCGCATGAGCTAGCCTGGTACCTGTGCGTAATGGGTAGCTCAGGGAACCAGGCAATCACACGTTTATCTGAATCGGGATCGGGATTACATGCCATATGCACACATAAGTTCAAAGGCGCTGTAATTGTAAAGTTGTCGGTAAACAGTACAGAAACAAAGTATTCCTTTCAAAAAAATGATCGGCATGTGATATAAACTGTTAGTATTATGAAATAAGTTAATGTTATGCCGAAACTACAAAATGCATCAAATAGCATATTTGCAATGTTTTGTTGTTTTCCGAATACACACGTAACTTAACTTTACTTTTATAGTAGGCGTGGCTAGAGTACTTCCCGATTAAAGATTAGTATGACTGAATAATCATGTCACTGTATAAAAGTTTAAATCTCAAGAAAAATGCATCAAAATATGAAATTAATTTACACAAAGCTGTCACTGCATAGTTAACAAAGTAGTGCAAATAGTAATGTGTGCGCAAATACTGTAAACCTATTATAATTCGCGACGACTTTTTTTCGCAATTTACTTCTGATAAATTGGTTCGCTACGACTAATGTTCGCGGCCAAGCCTTCTTCATACCAGTCTTACTATAACAACCATACGACAACGAATGGTTCGCTGCGAGAAATATTCGCGACAACAAGGCCCTAGCGAAGCTCGCGGAAATTTTTCGCAAGCTAATAAAAGTTGGTTAACAGTAGTAGAATTCGCCATATGCCTAATACTATACATGCAAACCTCATTAATAGATATATCATAATTATCTTAGAAGTATGAACCCTTTAAATTCTGAGATAAAATGTCAGGGCTATACATATACGCAATACAACGTACAAATTTGGTGGTTAAAAGCAGGGAGCTAGAGTCGGTGGAATCTCTGATAATCGTAAGGCTTTCACGTTTTTGTTGGAAACACATGCAAATGGTCCATGTATTGTAGTCATTTTTTAAAGGACAGCAACTTGTTATTCACTTTGAATGGACCCTGTTTGTGACCCTTTCTAATCTTCTGGGAACATGCTCTAAACACAATATTTCAGAAAGGAGGAACGTTCAGTGCTTTAAAAATATTTCTGGTTTTTGGGAAAAAGGTTGAAACCATTCCACCCAATTTCGTTATTTTCTTATCGCTACTTCTTCCTGATTATTAAAATTTGAAAGGATTTTATTCGATAACTATTTGCCCTAGGTTTTTTATCAATTGACCACATTTTACTTAAAATAAAAAATAAAACAAATATGAAAACATTACGGCCAACAAACAGAAAGGCAGACAATAAAATAGGAAAGCATCCATCTCGCACAGGGTTTTGAAATAGGCGCTAGCAGGACAAAGATCACCTCTCAGACCAATGTTCCCCTTGGTAAAAATCGACTCGATAAAAGGATCTAACAACTTTCTTTAAAAAGTATGGTCAAGTAATATAAATAATATGATGAAAAAATGCCTCATGCACTGCAATATGCACACAGAATGCATATTAGAATTTCAGAATATTTTTGTTTGTTTTTACCTTTTATGAAGAAATATAGATTTAATATATGCATCCATATTTTTTCTTACATTATTTCAGATAGGCATATGTAATATTATATGCATAGTTCCGGGGGAAGGTGGGGACGCATTGCATTGTAAAATTTTAAAGTAGAGCTAGGCTAATACCGCTCAACTTTATTTTTTCTGATTAAACAATGGTGAATTATAAAAAAAACTAGAGCAAAGCTCGTTGCAGAGCAACGAGTGGGTCTTCCGTTAATGTCGGAAGTAAAGCCGGAGTTCCTGTAAAAAGCAGAACTCTTAAACCAACAACAAGAGAAACTAAAATAAAAAGATGAAAAAATCGAATTATTCCTGGTACGACTTAACAAAATCCGAATGATTTTAAGTACAAATTAACAAAAACCTTTCTGATTTCAAGAACGACTTGACAAAAAAAATCCGAATGTGTTCAAGCACGACTTAACAATTATTTTTGGTACGAATTAATTTTACTTTGAACATTATGCTATATTTTAAACCAAGGACGCGGAATCAAAATTTCCGGAAAAATCAATATATAAACCCCGATATCTCTGTAATGCATTGTTTGATTTTCAAACGGATTTCAGATTTGAATTCACCATGGCAAGTTCTATAAGACTGTAGTATTGTCTTATTTTGTTCAAAAAAATGAAAATTTCCAAAAATTGGAACTGCTTCCGGTTTTGAGCAAAATTGATGAACAAAATTTTAAACCCCCTAGTACATTATAGAATTGATACATCTATCATCAGTAAAAATTTCAAAGCGATATCTTTAAAGTTAACGGAGATTTCTTCCGGACAAAATCACTTTTTTAAAATTAAAAAATGGCCGCCAAATTTGAACGGAAGTGACGTAAATGCTGAAACTTTAACATCTTTGAGGCACGGGAACTTTACAAAAGCTCTGAAAATTTCTATGAAATCAGATGAAAACTTTTTGAGATATAAAGCCGAGAAGGAGTCAGAAAAAAAATAAAAAATAAAATAATAATAAAAAGAAACCGAAGAAAAACAAGAGGGTCTTCCGTTGGAAACGGAAGACCCTAATAATTGACCGATTGATTCATTCATAATGATAATGTCTAACATCGCAATATGTAGGCAAATATATATGTTTTAAATGTAATAGAGAAAAAAACCCACAAATTTTTCTACATGATTTAGTAATTTTTTTACGCTCACATTTAAACTTAATTACTAGCCGTTGACGAACGCATTGAAGTAAAGGTTCCTCACTACACCTTGAAGTAGTTTCTCAAATCAGCAGAAAATTACTTTATTATATATGATATAAAGCATGATGGATAAGAAGTATATATACGAGTATGTCAAATAGGCAAAAAATGTGCAATTTTAGCTAAAAAATGATATTTTAAAAAATTTCATTCAGTAAACATACACAAAAGTCCCAGGTGGTGAGAACTCATGACATGTGGTTCACAAGCCTGATACTTTAACTACTGAGCTATGACGATATAGATCTGCATTGATTGATACAAACAGTTTAACAAAACATTAAAATCGCCATCTTGTACGGTAGTGTCTTAAAAAGTATAAGTCTCGGTGTAGTGAAGTACCTTAATTAAGCATTCATTTTAGATTTTAAAACAAACAGAGGAATCAAAATAGCATTCAGAGCTGCCCTATTCAAACAAGAGAAGCCCTTTAATGACAAAAAACGAAGTAAACTTGGTTTCCTAATTTCTTTATATGTTCATGCAAAAGAAACAAAGCATGTAGAACAGATTGACACGCTTTTTCCATCTGATTTCTCTTTTCTACGATGCATTCTCCGGATAAACCCAATAAATAACCCCAAAGAGATTCTAAAACAAAGGCCCACAGATTCTCACGCTGGTTAATCCGTGAATTATACATCTGAGGGATGGCTAATCAGTCAATCGTGCAATACTCTTGTTCCGTTTTATACATGTATGATGGGACGGGGGGCGAGAAGATGTCAGGGTTTTGATCACTGTTTGTTGTTTTCTCTACTTAAGCCTCTAAATATTCAAGTTAAATCACATGATAGATTTCCTTCATCATTAAGATGCCGAGCTTAATGCAAATCGATTGGGGTATAGCGCTGTTTCTTGTTTGTTTTCAATCAGATGAAGCGAGGATTCCAACAGAGTAATGAAATTGCATCATTTCCAGATCGGGCCTTACAAAGTTCACCAAGTTCTGGCGTATAAAACAAAATCTATAAGGGTCCAAAAGATCTTTCTTTCTTTTTTATGAGCTACGGTTTATACATTATAACGATAACAAAAACATTCATCAATAGAAAATTAGAGTTTTCATATAAAATAGAGTAATATTTGTTATACAATTAGTAATTAAGTGCAGTGGCGAACATTTGAGATATTCTGACACAGTGCGCTGGACGATGGGGTGGGGGTGGGGTAGGATTACAAACATCCTAAAGACTTGACGGTTTTTGAAGTTTTCGAATATTTAGAAAGTTCAGTGCTTATATTATTGTTTTTCTCTATTGTGTCTGACCTCCATCAAAGTCTCTTCTATTTTTGTTTGCCACGATTGCTCCATATACCCATCAGGGAGAGCATTATAATGTTTTATTTACATCTCCCATTGAGCCTTTTTTCAATTATAAAGTACGTGATTTATCGCCGATCACAACGTCACATAGAAGGAAGAGCCAATTCTTCCAGATCTGGATGTATTTATACAATTAGTTTACAAAACATGTTTACATTGAGGCCCTGAACGAGTATTCAAAATAAACAATACTATACAGGAAAAATACTTATAGAATATGAGATATAAATATATAAAACATATAAAAAAGACTACATGTATACAAAAGTTGTATATGTATTTACTAAACTTTATGATGCTCAGGCTTAGAAGTGTCTCATGATATATGATATTTAAAAGATTTCAACAGGTCATATTTTAGCTGCGAGCCTAAAAAACCATTAAAAATATAACTGGAGCATAAATGATAATCTATATAATCTGTTTTTGGTCTTTGGATGTAGAGCATTACATTGGCCTATTTTGTTGATCTGGTGTTTTATTTCTTCCCTATACAGTAAAACACAGTTATAGCGAACAGGCTTATAATGAATTGACCTTTACAGCGAAGTGATTTTCATTCCCATTGATTTCATTTCTTGTTGTAAACTAGACGAATAGACCGAATTATGTCTTTAACGAAGCAAAATAGCTCGTCCCTTGCACTTCGTTATAAGCGTGTTTAACTGTATTGGAATATATCGAAGGAAATTTTTAATCAGTGCACAACTTTAAAATCAAAATAGTAAAGCAAGTAGTTCTAGCGTTTCTGATGTAGATTTATAATTTTTTCTGTAAAAAGCACTCATGTGACTCACTTTCAAAATTAAGATTTTTTATCGTCTTTGTTCTTCATGATATCCAAAAAAAGTTAAACAGAAATGAAGATTTAACTACAAAGATGATCATTCGGTGTATTCCCTGTATCCAATGTAGCTAAATATTATGATTGATTGTAAACCTGTTTATCTGTAATATGCTAAAAAGTGTAAAGAGAAGACGTGTTTGGACAATAAAGATATTTAGAAGATATAAAGACCATTACTGACCAAATTTTATCACGAACAAACTACCTAACCGACCATCAATGAGAAGATCTCATTGAGAATATAATATTGGTCAAAATTCAAGTTTCCTAATGACATTAGACTTAAAATGCCAATTAAGTACACCGTTCACAATTAAAGATACATGTAATTTGTCGTCATAGTGGTTGGACTTCAACCATTAATAATACAATTATGTATAAAATAGTGCTGCTTCAAACACATTCACTTTTGCAGACCCTTTTGTCTATTTTTCTGCTGGCTATTGCGAATATCAGATAGATTATTAAAATTTAATTAATTCAATAAAGTAAACCGATGACCATTCGTGATATACTTTTATCTAGTATTGCATTAGCCCTAATATATCACCAAGAAGTCAATCAATACACGAAGCACTGAAAGTAAATACGCCTCCAAGCTGTTAAAGAAAAATGGGCAATGTATGTATCCATAGGTAAATCAAGTGTTTGATACATTAAAAAAGATTAAGAAAAAAGTGCGTGGTTGGTTAATGAATACTAGTATATAACTGTGTTCATGTATGATAGCCGACAACACTAAGTATCTGAGCAGTCATTTATGTACAGGGTAGCAGTATCTATACGATAAACTTGAAAAATATTTAAAGTGAACATGGCCTTTAATTTTTTCATGGCTTTGCAAAATTCCGTAGAAAGTATTTATTCGTACCTTTTCCAGAGACTCTTGTGCTTAGAACATGTCGATACATTATAACTTTGAAAAATGACATTCACCACTTATTTTGTTTCTTTGTTTTGTAAAAAAAAAACCATAGAAAATATTATTCAAACCTCTTTTAGAATGCCTGGGGTCGTCTACTAGTATGTGGTGTGAAAAAATCGTTATTTGGTAAAAATTAGCAATGATATGTTTGGCCGTAATTTCTTTTTTAAGATACACTAAAAGTCCTTTGTAAAATATCACTACTTCAGTTGTTAAATTTACCGAAAGATTATACACAAAGTTCATTAAGTGATTGTTGTTTATATAGATGCTGATTCCGACAATAAAACGGTGTCGTCTGCATAAATAAAAAAATATCAAGTTAAGTGTAAATATGTCAATCAAAAGCATGATGCCGTTTGACAACTAGCTCAGAGATTATATTACCAATCCAGACATGAAGGCTGATGATAAAATGCTGATACATCGGTCAGGAGTTAAAGTCTCTAAGTAACCTCTGCCTGATAATGATATTTTTGTGAATTGATAAGCCTTATATTTTAACGTGACTTTTTTTCCCCATATCTATGAGACCCAATCGTGAATTTCTTCATTGATCTTTTTATTATTTCTTTCTTGGCATTGCCTGCCACCTGCTCACAATTGAAACAAGGTATAATATATCAACCTGCTTCTAATGATGATGTTTCCTTCATTCCAACTTGAGAAATCGTGCAGTTTAATATGTACAACTCATTACAAATTGGGTGTAATGGTGAACTATTTCATTTGTATACAGAGATAATCAGGATATAGTTTTCAGCAGATCACCCTGTTCGTCTTATAACTGAGAATTAAATTGACTGGAGCAAGTTTATCTATTTTGTACAATAGGGATCTACATCACGGCGTGATCCTCGTAAAAGCTTGTCATGACTTTTGATGTTACAAGTACACTTATCATGCGACTAAATCCCATTTTCGTGGATCAATACTTTTGATTCTGATTCCAATGAAGGAATTATTCAACCAATTCAGTCTTCATAGAACAAATAACGGAAGTCATTTCCTTAATAAAACGTTATACTATGTATGTCCATAAAAAGTATTGTAGCTAAAAACGATTATATCATTAAATTGAAATTGGTAAAAAATAAAATCGTTACAATAAGTCAACAAGGGTTGATGGAGGGGGATAAAACAAATTGTCAACCAAGTCCCCTTCAATGTTTGTCTTATCTTCATCACTTTTGAAAATCACACCAACTTGAGGTTAATGGCCTTTCATCAAATTAACGCGATGGGAAATGTTATCATCTATCTATATAGCGTCCAATGACATTATGTTTAATGGAATGCGTATTTTTCTCATTCGGTTCCCTTCACGTGAATAATATTAGTTATCAAGGTCCAATCAAGGATGTACGGAGATTTACTCTGGGTTGTATTCCTGCGGCCTCAGGGTGTATGGAATACAACCTGCGGTAAATCCCCCGTTCATTGGACAGTGTTGGGTAACAAATTTATTTCATATGTTATACCAATATTAAAATTGTATTGTTTTACCAGTGCATTTCTACTTGAAAATCTGGTCTAAGATCACTCAGAAAAAAGATAAATAAATCATTAACATATTTGAATAATTAATTATATAAATAATGTATTTTAATTCAATTGTTAAACTGGGACTTTGGAAAATTATTAATTCATTTTTTCCATTTAACGTTTCTTTATATTGTGCAAAGATAAGGTGAACTTGTAAACAAATATGCATTGTGACGTCACATTAATTTTACACCCGGCTTCATCGGGTGGTAAGGAAATTTACACCCGGCTTGTTAACCAATCAGATCTCGCGTTATATACGACATAGGAAATAATTACATCTTATGGCTGAATTAGTTCGGCTCTCGTGCGGAGAGTTAATACAAAAAAGAGCACATGTAACAATTTAACACACTGTATTTTTTCCAAGCAGACTTCAGTTTTTGGAAGTTGATTTTTAATGGAACTCCTTTATGCAATCACAATCACTCAAACCGGAAGTGGTTGTGACCTGAGCACTCGTGACATTAATGAATTAACAACAAAAAATATTTCTTTGAAAAAATGAGAGAATGAAGAATGTTATTCATTAAAACTCATAACATGTATACAAATAAACCATATTGAATAGAAAAGTTAAAAGAAAATTGCATATTTACAAAGATTAGTAAGGGTCTATATTAAAAGGCGGAAGGTTTTTAAGAAGAAAATGAACACTTTTATTATAATACCTCAATAATTTTAGAGTACTGTTATTTTAGCTTCCTAATTTTCAGTGCGGACCTCCAGATTGTTCGTGCATTATACTCTATCTTCATGTCGTTCCAAAAAACATATTTGAAATTTTTGTAATATTTCTATCGACATATTTAGCTTAGATTTATATCTCCAAGTTTTGCCTAAGGTTAGATTATTTCATGCCATATTTCAAATTGTTGAAGCGTGACTTACCTTTTTCACTTTTACATAAAACATTAGATTTATGTCTATTTGTATGTAAAGTTTTAAAAGAATGACATTACTAATAATTTTGTTACATGAGTTATAATTTGATAACTCCAAGATTTTGTAACGATCTTAAAATCTGCCCTTTTGTTTTTCATGTACTTGCATTTCAAGCCACCAGTACAATAAAGTTCTTTAAAAAATCTGACTTAAATAGTACTTGTATATTCACTTCCTGCTGTATTAAAATTATAATTAAATAATAGTTCAAACTATAAATATTTGTTTGAATTATTCATAAAATTGATATTCTTGCTAAATTTTAGCAATGATTTCAAGAAATAATCATTTCTGTTGGGGCCCCATTTTCATGATTGACATTACTTGTATTTCAGGTGCCAACTTCTTAAGGAAAAACTGTCGCAACTGACACTGAATCAGACATTGGGCAAACAATTATCTTAACAAATAAATCAGTTAAGTAGTTTTACTACTTTGATGAATTTGGAAATCAAAACCATCAGATTAAACTCATGTTGCTATTAAGTATTTTCGATCTTCCGACGCAAACAATCATCAAAATAGATCCTTGCAGTCATGCAATATCTAACAATTTGGCTATACATGGAGAAGCATTGGCTATACATGTACATGGAGAAACACTGGATATATATGGAAAAACACTGGCTACATATGGAGAGACATTGGCAATATATGGAGAGACCTTTGATATATATGGAGAAACATTGGCTATATATAAAGAAACATTTGATATATATGGAGAAACATTGGCTATACATGTACATGGAGAAACACTGGATATATATGGAAAAACACTGGCTACATATGGAGAGACATGGGCAATATATGGAGAAACATTGGCTATACATGGAGAAACATTGGCTATATATGGAGAGACATTGGCAATATATGGAGAGACCTTTGATATATATGGAGAGACATTGGCAATATATGGAGAGACCTTTGATATATATGGAGAAACATTGGCTATATATAAAGAAACATTTGATATATATGGAGAAACATTGGCTATACATGTACATGGAGAAACATTGGATATATATGGATAACATTGGCTATATATGGAGAGACCTTTGATATATATGGAGAAACATTGGCTATATATAAAGAAACATTTGATATATATGGAGAAACATTGGCTATACATGTACATGGAGAAACATTGGATATATATGGAAAACATTGGCTATATATGGAGAGACCTTTGATATATATGGAGAAACATTGGCTATATATAAAGAAACATTTGATATATATGGAGAAACATTGGCTATATATGGAGAGACCTTTGATATATATGGAGAAACATTGGCTATACATGTAGAAACATTGGCTATATATAAAGAAACATTTGATATATATGGAGAAAAATTGGCTATATATAGAGAAACATTGGCTATATATGGAGAAACATTGGCAATACATGAAGAAACATTGGCTATATATGGAGAAACATTCATTTGGCAATACATGAAGAAACATTGGCTATATATGGAGAAACATTGGCTATATATGGAGAAACATTGGTTATATATGGAGAAACATTGGCTATATACGGAGAAACATTGACTGTATATGGAAAAACATTGGCTATATATGGAGAAACATTGGATATGCATGTATATGGAGAAACATTTGCTTTATATGGAGAAACATTGCAAAACACTGTTCTGGATTGATAAACCTGTTTTTGCTGCGTTTTCAATTTTTAACACAGTTTTTGTTCATTTCTGCGAATTTTTTAATAGCAAAAATGAAAAAAAAATCAATTAATTCAGGGTACCTAATTATCTGATATTAATTGTAAGTGTTGAAATCAATTTAAAAAATGCAAAATTGCAATTTCAAATAAAAAATATATGATTTTAATTACGACGCATTGATTTGCACCTTTTAAATTCTATATTGCCGTAGCCCATAAATATTTTTGCATGCATCAAGATTGATGTACAAATGAAAGAGAGCGCGTGGCGCAATTTACAATATGCTTTGTCTTTGAAGAACGTATGACTCATATCATTTAAGGATGACGTTTACTCCGAATGAAAAAAAAATATTCTACTGATGATAATGAAACGCCATCTATTGTATGTTATAAACCTTTGATTATAGTGTTATTTTTCTCTTTCAAAGAAGTAGGTCAAAGACCTACTTTTTGAGTTAATGGCCATTGGATATATTTTGAAAAACAGAAAATTCCATATAATTTTTCACTACCATTAAGGTTTTCTTAATTGTGAAAATATTACAAATAATTGAACACTTTAAAAATGAAATACAGTTTATGAATGGTAGTGGCACTGAATAAATACGAAGCATTAAAATTTCATCGACAATTTTAAAAAATACTCCAGTCCGAATTTCCTTGATCACTTTTGAAATTCCTACCAAATTTTTATCCAATTTTACAAAAAATTGAATGATGATAATAAAAAAACTATTTATAGTATTAAACTACTTACATTGTCCTTACTTTGTTGGCATAAAAATCATATGAGGTCAATGATCCAAATTTTTAGATATGGTGTCTTTTATCGTTTTTAGGCATTTTTCAATATTTTTGCAAATCGTGCCATACGACTATTTTACTTTAAATGAGTTAAAACCAATAGAAAATATGCAAAATTATATAGACTTTTAATATTAGAGTACTGTTCAGCTAAAAGTCTATTTTTGTTTGAGAGTGTAGAAAAATCGAATGTTATATCAATAATAATTCATTTCATAAATACTTTTTGTGTTTAGAACAAATTTTACTCATGACATTTAACTTTACAACAATCTGAATTTGAGAACTCAAACCTGAACAAACAACACCCTTAATGAGAGATTTCATTTCCAGTAAATACTGTTCTGCGGTAAATCTAGGTTTTACAAAAGGTACAATTTTCAGGCAGGAAACAAAAGTGAATCCGCCGAGTTTCTAGACGACGATGAAAGTTTACCACAAAAACTGGACCTAATTGGTGCCTTCTATACCTCATCCCTAGGCGCCTTCCCATCAATTTTGTGATATATTTAGATTTTCGCGAAGAACTCTGTCATTATGTTAAAAAAACTTCACTTTTTCCTATAACTTTTGATTTTAAGAAACGAAATGTAAAAAATAGAGCTGAATGAGAGCTATAGCTTTTTTTCCAGTTAAAACTGGAAACTTAAACATATACTTATTTGAATCGCGTTAGCGGGTTATATATTTTTTTTCGTCAATGATCGCTACCTTCAAAACCCGCATGAATCATCAAAGAAAACGTTTAATTATTTAAATTAACTAAATTACTGTTGATGTACATCATTACGTTAGATGAAAGAAACAACCAAAATCGTCTCCTTTGGAAATTTGAGTCTGACATCATCATGATTATTTCGTTCAGTCAGTGATTTTTCTTAGGTCGCTGTAGATTTCGACCATTCGATGGACGGGGCGTGTCATGGAGGTTTTTATAGAGCTATGAATTAACAATAAGTTTCCGTAAGAAACAGAGGGAATCATACTTGATAGATGTGAATATAGCATAATTTAACCATTCTGATAGAAATAAGGTAAACAGCCTAAATAAGGCTACCAAGTTTGACTTTGTACTTATTTGATAAAAAAAATTATGCAAGTCGTTTTAAAGATGCAGTTACGTGAAATACTAGTACTCTAACTGGTGAACAACGAACACATTTATTTTGTCGTTAGAATTTTCTCTTGGTAACTTTTTTTGAAGCACTATTGACTCCAGCTATATTGTTTGCAGGAAAGTTATATATCTACTTGAATAATAAAATGAATAGAACAAACCAAAGACAGAGACATTGTACCGTTATTTATTTTTATCTTTGAAAAATTCTAAAGTTCCAGCTTCATAGTTTACAGTATGTAGTATCCAGCCTAAATTACTACACCAAGATCCAAAACTCAGTACGTTATGTTTTTATCAAATCAATGTCAACATTAAGTCTGACATGTTGCTTTTTTTAAAGATTACTTTTTGATCATGACTTCGGGTGTGAGTAATTCGATCGTCGATAGGGTGGGGCCATTGTCTCCATCTCTCATATTTAACAGATGGATGGTTCGTAAGACCTAATCTTCATTTAAAAAGTGTCACAAAACAGCTGTACTGATAGACAAGGTATTATCCAGTCTAGTTGTTTTGTCTCTCTTGATGAACTGAGACGCCAGGTGTCCGTTATCAAAGCCTTATCCAGACGTTAAATAAAATACTTAATATAATGAGATGCAATTCTTTTTTCCGCGTAATTTTGTTAAATTGATTCTTAAAATCACGCAATAAGTTAATTGTATATAAAAGTTAATTGTATATAAAAGTTAATTGTATATAAAAGTTAATAAAAAACGATCCCACGTTTTTTTATTAATTCAAATATTTTGTGAGGATAATACTAGTATTTCATTGAGATTTGAACCGTTTCTTATGTAAACAAGATCTATATAGACTATCTATCCACTGAGTACGTAAATGAAGTCGAATGCTCAAAGTTTGTAAAATTGAACCTGGTTCCCGAAATATGAATCTTATCTGAAATTGATTCATAAATGTATCACAAAAATATAATTTAGTTTTAATTTGAATTTTGTATATCTTTTCACAAGCATTATTGCTGGAAGAGATTTTTTTATTGCTCTGAACAACATCTATATAACCTTAAAACCTTTAGAAGATCAAATGATGACAACATGAAGAACGTAGTCTTTAGAATTTGACTCTGGAGCAGGAAGAACTCTGGTCTTCCTAAGGCATGAAGCAGGTGCGAGGATGAAATGGAGAAATAGAGCTGACTCTTTCTAATAAAGATTTATTTCATTTAATATGAGACCTTCAGGCAAGACAGTGGATACATAGAACGATTACAAAGATAATATTCAGGAACTGGTCAATAATTATTTTTTAAAAGCAGAGAAGATAATTAATAAGCAATCCTTCCAGGTGTGATTTCAATGAAAATCTTACAACCTTAGAACTGGCCAGACATCTTATAGGCATATACAGTGTTGGTTTAATTATTGGACCCCTAAAGAAACGACAGGTGATAAACAAAACATGGTCTGAAACATACAACAAATTCACAACTACCGTGTTTAATATGTTCACGTGAATTTAATTAGCATTTTGTCAAGGCTAATCCCCAATGGTAAGTATATTCTCCAAGAGTTTATTTGCCAAACAAGTTGACAATTGCTTATATTAAGTGAATTTAGGTGAAATAAGTCTGAATATATATATATAATCTTCAGACTTATTTCACGTAAATTCCTGTCACAGTAGCACTGCCACCTTGAAAAACAAGATGTTTTAAAATATGACCAAAAACAAAAATTAAGTGGAAATCCCTCGCTGGCTCCTGAGTTCTCTACTTACCTTGATGACGTCAATAAAACAAAAATATACAAATATTAGTGTTTCACATATATAAGCTCTTGCAGTTATAACTTTGGTCAGGGTCTACTTTAAAGACCACGCGACTATTATGCAGAAACGAGGCTAAAAGTAGCAACACGTTGACGATCATGGATGATTCCGAAACTGATATTGATCACTGCATGTACCAATATATACGTTTTGAACTTTTGTCGATGACAAAGATTTTTATGATTAAATTGTTTTTTATAATTACTTTGTTTATTATTATTTCCTCTTGAACAATTACACTGCATTCTTATTTTCTACCTCTAAGAAATTATCCCCAAGTATTAGAGTATTTCATCTGATAATATGAAGTGTGGAAATTTAACTTTAAGTATGTAATCAAGTGCATTTTAAAATATGATATTTCCATGAATTGTTATTCCAACTAAGATCCAGAGCTACCTGCTTACATTTATCAGCAACCAAAGCTGCAGGGGTTTATCTAATACTCTTTTGAGACAAACACTTCACCGGACATCTTAAATGCATATCAGGCACCGGATACAGTTAGAGGAAGCAAACGCTTTGGACAAGAGCCGTGCTCCACAGTGTGACAAGCAAGGGTCTGGCTGACAGGTCAGCAATTGGCCGATTTATGTCATTCTAACCTGGTTGAGACCAAGGCGACATTCGACATTTGAAAGGTACCAAGAATCAGTATGCAAATACGTTTATCCGATGGTTTGAACTGTGTGAAATATATCAGGATTTTTTTCCTTTTTAGTCTCTTCTGACTGAACCCTATTCGCGTAAGCATGTCTTAAACTGGTCGCCTTCTGAAGATCTAGACGGAGTCAGAGGCGAGTTAGCAAATTAATATCTCCGGAATTAATGGAGGAGGAGAGAGTCTGCATAAACCGTTCAATATACTTTATGACGAGGAAACTCATTTTATAGGTGCAATGATTTCACGTGGGACCAGGCGAATTGCCGTAGATCTATCACCATGTAAAATGTATATTTTACATGTTGCGAACATTTTCTATAGTTTAGCTTGTTGGTAAATTAACGTTATTTACTCTTCTTACTTATCGTGAAATTCCTCCTGACTGTGATGTGATAGAATATAAATTAATGTTTATCAAACGTCTTAACTGTAACAAAGAAATAAGACATCAAAGTAATCAAGTGTATGTTTAGGAAATATACTTATTATAGAAGGGCAGGATTGAAGGACAATGGTTTCAGCTAAGAAATGTGTGTTTGACACTAATAGAGTTAATGCAATTACATAACAATTAGCGGATTAACGCAGGTGAATAAATGGGCGTTTACCTGGGAGATGGTCAGTTTAGGGATAAAGAAATATTCTCTGATTGGATGTTTTATACATGTCAATTATTTAGAGGGTCACGCCAGTAAAATAATATTATATGTTTTAGAGATGATTGAAAGTTAGTTGAAGAGAGTAGAGAGTCAGAGTTCGATAGTTAGAGGTTAAGAGTCAAGATACAAGTCGTCCGTCTAATCCGTTACGTTTTCCCTCACTGTCATATGTAGGTTAACATTAAGTTAGAATTATTTATAAGCGAGTTTCCCCTTTTTAATGTTTACGGAGTGGAGAGTAACTGTTTATATAATTGTGTTATCAACTGGAATAAATGTGGAAAATACAGCGAGTGTTGAGCTAATTCCCTAGTAATCGCCCGGTACGGAAAATACCCTATACGGTACAAACCCGGCGGTTATAATTGGTGGAGTATCCTGATTTCCCAAAGATGTACCTCTCACAGGAAAAATAGACATTTCAACCTAGACATGAGGAAACGTGTAAGAACGGTAGGACGAAAAGTTACGGACAACTAAACGGACAACGCCCGAAAAGCAGTGAAGATGAAGTTCAATATGGATATTTCGAAATTCGCGCCAGCCAAGTTTAAAGGGAATTTTAAAGAAAATGCCGAAAAATGGATTTTTCAGTTTGACTTGTTCGCAAAAGCGACACAACTCAACAATGAAGAAATATTACAGTTCCTGCCTTTACTTTTTGATGAACATGCGTTACTATGGTATCAGTATCTACCCGAAGAAATGAAAGCGAATAAAGAAACTTTAACAAGTGCCTTTCTTGAAAAGTATGGAACTACAAATGCGGACAAATTAGTAGCCTACAATGAAGCTGTTGAACGCGAACAACGCAAAGACGAAGATGTTACAGACTACATAAATGACGTCACGGAATTAGCAAGGAGAAGCCAATTGCCCGACCGATTCCTGATGGATAAATTCATGTTTCATTCCCGTCCAGAATACATCATGCACGCCGTTGGAAATGACGACGGGAAGACACCACAGGATATAGAAAAGCGTCTCCGAGTTGCTGAGGTTGCAGAGAGAAGAAAGAAGAAAGCGGAGGCGAGTGAAGTGGAAGCGATCAATTCAGTGTTTGAAAATCTGCAGAAAAGGGTCGACGAAATATCAAATAAAGTGCTTCGTGATACAGAGTGTGTGAATCAAGTTTGTGATCAAGAAAATCAAATAGTGCCACCTTATCAAAATTCCGAAAATGTGTGTGTAAATCAAAATTTTCAGAATGTGCTCCCATATCAAAAGTGCGAATCTGTGTCTTTTAATACAAATGTGTCCCATTGTGCAAATCAACAGAGAAAACCGCCCAAACATTATAGAACACCATGCTTTCGTTGTGGTAAGTGTGACCATTTTCCTTCACAATGTCGCTGTATTACTAGAATGTGTAGATTATGCAAGAAAATCGGACACATTGCAATAATGTGCCCATCCAAATTCAAACGTTCGAAGCCCCGTCAAAAACAAAAAGTTGTTGGGTCCGTTTCTAGCAATGAACATCAAAACAAGGTCAAAGCTAGGGTTGCCGGTCATGTTGTTTCAGCTTTAGTTGATACAGGGGCAGACATTTCTATCATATCTGAAAAGCTATACAAAAAGGCGAAATTGCACAGAAATTATCCTCTTCAAAATTCGGTTACGTTTGCACGAGGTGTTACTGGCACTCATCTCAAAATAAATGGTCAAACTACAATTCCAGTTGAAATCGGCAACCTTGAGCTTCATCAGTCATTTCATGTCACAGATCAATGCTCTCAAGATTTGATTTTAGGCCTAGATTTTCTCAAAACACAAAATGCTAAAATTGATTTTTCTGAAGGAAATTTGATTTTGCAGAAAGGTATTTCAGTTGTCCCATTTCTGAGAAAAGATGAAAGTTTTGTGTGCAATATTTCATTGATCAGTAGTGTGAAAATTCCCCCCAGATCTGAAATTATTTTACCAGTTCAGTCAAATCACAAAGATTTCATAAAGTCAAAATTTGGTGTCATTGAAATGAATTCCGCATTGACTGGTACTCATTCGGTTGTAGGAGCAACTTGCTTGGTTCAAATGAAAGACAACAAATCTGTAGCAAGAGTTATGAACCCGACTAATTCAGAAATTAACATATCAAAAGACTTATCTGTAGGCAAATTCTATGAAATTGAAAATGTTACTTCAGAAATTGGAAATGAAAACAAACAGATTTCTTGTGTGTCACTTTCAGATAAACAATGCAAAACTTCAAACGCTCAAAAAGCAATAGATATGGGTATTGATTGTTCTCAGTGTGATTTGTCAGTTAGTGAAAAAGAAAAACTTTTAGATATGCTTGGTCAAAACCGCGACGTCTTTGCCAAAGATTTATCAGAGTTAGGTCAATCAAATCGCCATCCGCATATAATTAACACGGGAAACGCTAATCCGATTAGACAAAGACCGTACCGCGCATCCCCGCGAGCACGCGCGGAAATTTCGCGCCAAGTCAAGGAACAATTGGACAACGACATAATTGAACCGTCAACCAGCGAATGGTCAAGTCCCGTAGTTCTTGTTCGCAAGAAAAACGGCGATTACAGATTTGCCGTAGATTACCGGAAGTTAAATTCGGTAACAAAGCCGATGAATTTTCCGTTGCCGCGCATGGAAGATATTATTGACACACTGGGAGAGAGCAATGCGCAAATTTTCAGCTCTCTTGATATGTTCTCTGGGTATTGGCAACTCAATTTAGACCCCAGAACAAAACACAAAACGGCCTTTGTATGTCATGAAGGTTTGTATCAATACAAGCGCATCCCCTTTGGTTTACAGGGAAGTCCCAGCGCATTTATGTCTGTGATGTCAGATGTACTTCGTGATGTAAACTGGAAGTATTCACTAGTTTACATGGACGATATTCTCATTTTCTCAAAGAATTTTGACGAACATTTATTTCATTTAGATCAAGTTTTTCAAAAACTCAGAGAGGCAAATTTGCGCCTCAAACCATCAAAATGTAATTTTGCTGTCAAGGAAGTGAAATATTTAGGCCATGTTATTTCAAAAGATGGAATTTCTGTAGATATGTCAAAAGTAGAAGCTGTCAAATCTTTCCCGAAACCGAAAAATACAACTGACATCAGAGCATTTTTGGGACTTGCGAATTATTACCGCAAATTCATTCACGGTTTTGCAGACATTGCTACCCCCCTCAATAGGCTACTAGTTAAGGGAACAAAATTTTGTTGGGACGAACCGTGTCAAAAGGCATTTGACAAACTCAAACAACTACTTACTGAAGCACCAATTTTGGCATTCCCTGATTTCAATAAAACATTTATTTTGTACACGGATGCTTCAGGATTTTCAATTTCTTACATTTTGGGACAGAAAGATGCTAAAGGGCGAGAGACCGTTGTAGCTTACGGTGGACGCGCACTCAGACCGGCCGAGAGAAATTGGTCGATATCTGATAGAGAGTGCCTGGCTTTAGTAGAGGGAATCAAACATTATAGAATTTATTTAGCAAATAAGACCACCAATTATAACCGCCGGGTTTGTACCGTATAGGGTATTTTCCGTACCGGGCGATTACTAGGGAATTAGCTCAACACTCGCTGTATTTTCCACATTTATTCCAGTTGATAACACAATTATATAAACAGTTACTCTCCACTCCGTAAACATTAAAAAGGGGAAACTCGCTTATAAATAATTCTAACTTAATGTTAACCTACATATGACAGTGAGGGAAAACGTAACGGATTAGACGGACGACTTGTATCTTGACTCTTAACCTCCAACTATCGAACTCTGACTCTCTACTCTCTTCAACTAACTTTCAATCATCTCTAAAACATATAATATTATTTTACTGGCGTGACCCTCTAAATAATTGACATGTATAAAACATCCAATCAGAGAATATTTCTTTATCCCTAAACTGACCATCTCCCAGGTAAACGCCCATTTATTCACCTGCGTTAATCCGCTAATTGTTATGTAATTGCATTAACTCTATTAGTGTCAAACACACATTTCTTAGCTGAAACCATTGTCCTTCAATCCTGCCCTTCTATAATAAGTATATTTCCTAAACATACACTTGATTACTTTGATGTCTTATTTCTTTGTTACAGTTAAGACGTTTGATAAACATTAATTTATATTCTATCACATCACAGTCAGGAGGAATTTCACGATAAGTAAGAAGAGTAAATAACGTTAATTTACCAACAAGCTAAACTATAGAAAATGTTCGCAACATGTAAAATATACATTTTACATGGTGATAGATCAATGAAATAATTATTTTTCTTCACGGTGACACGTTGGGGGGGGGGGGGGGGGGGGTGTGAGGCTAGTTCTCATGGAGTGTACGGACGTTGTATTACTAGCATCAGAATGTGAGTGGACGCATCTGCTGCCAACATTTATATTAGTTTTTTCAAGATCTTAATTCATTTTATTCAGATTGTTATCACACGCTGATAAATACCGAGGAAGATCCATACATCTTACGTTAATATATAGACTATTTCTGATCATAATATAATAGGTCTTCTATTGAAGATTTATTCATCTTACTTAGTATATCACTTTTTAAATGGTTTGTGTGAAGTGATTAAGTTGAATACTTATTATCTTGTAAAGCCGAACATGAATTAATGTGTTTATCATGAAAAATAAACACTACAATTTTCCAGAACGTTAATATACCAACATCTCAAACTGCATCCTATATAATAAACCAAAATGACTTTTAAAACATTAATATGTTTTGTTTTTTGGACTTCGTTATGGAAATCCTCTACTTATTGATTATGCAGTTAACTATACTAGTTACGTTTAACACTTCTTCACCCCTCATGTTATACATGATGAATTTTAACGTTAGATTTGACTGGTGAGTAAAGTTATTGATTGAAAAAACGGTTCAAAACGTAAAAAACGGTTCTTTTTACTGTAAAGTACTTTTTTATAATTATAAATATTTAAAACAGGACACTTGATATCTATTAAGATGATCATTCAGAAATAAATATTCCCCAACATTAATAAAATCTAAGTCTCTTATCAATTCATGAAATGGTTTTTGTTTAATTTGATTTTGTATGCTTTGATGCATTTTATCAATGCATTTATAACCAATTCTTATTCAAAAAGTATTAAAAAGCAATTTGTCAGATTGATCAGTAATCGAGTTGTGGTGGCATTTTATGGCAAACTATTTTACAAGTGGACGCTTTTCGTAATTATTCAACAAATTGATTTTAAGCTTTACTATAGGAATGTCCCAGACAAACTACTTTTCCTGTTGAATTTATGTTCATTATTCCATTTCTCTTGATAATATGTTCATCAAAAAACTAAACACTAAAAAAGATTTACTAAGATCCTTTTAAGAGGCCGTGTGGACAAAACTTATCAGACACACATTGTTGTTTTACAATGATATATTTGACCATACACTATCGTTTAGTAAAGAAATTCCATATATTTTAGCCTTAAATTATGAGCATTTTCTTATATATATTTACAGAACTCTTTATCTCAAGATTATCTCTTAAAAGTTACGACCATTCAACCAGATCTCTTAAGCTACCCTTACCTTGAAGAAATAATAATGGTCAAAGTTGGTGCTGGAATTCCCCGTCACGTTCGATAGAGTGATGTTTGTTTCGTTATAACTAATCACACCTTCCATGATGGACAAGGAAAAGAAAAAGGGGAGAAAACTATCGTTTTGTCCAAACACTGCTCGGCTCTGTGACAGAATTGAGAAGGTTTCATTCGACGTTTAGCAATATATGTATTGTCGCCAGGTATCGATTGGTGTCTGTCTACGCAGATTTGTTAACGACGCTGATAAGATGGGGATGGTTCTTTAAAATAACAAACAATGCAAGATTAATGATTTAAATTTGTTGAAAAATAATATCTTGCTCAAATCAGTGCAGTAACAGTGGAAACAGATATTAATCTTGATCTTATTAAGTAGAAACAATAAAAATTTGATGACTTTAAGACCATATCTATCTTTTTTTTAGGTGAGAAATCTGTATTTAAATTATTGAAAACATTTAAATCTTAAAATAAATTTCATTTTAATATTCATTTTCTAAAAATGATATAAGATAAAAGTAATAACAACTCTCTAATTCCCGATAATTAAGCTGATAAAATATGTTTTATTTTGCAGATCATCGTTAATTTTTTTTCAAATGTATGTGTGTATAAAATTGTTCCGAAAAGTATGTATCGTTATTCATAAGTTTCCTTTACTTACATTAATGGCCAATATTGATTGCCCGCTATGTTAATAGTAATTGATTAACAACGATTTAGTACAAATAGGTCTACCTAAAATGATTGGTATGTCTGCTTCTCTAAAGGTTTATTAAGGACTGTTAATAAAACATGGGTCAGTTGTTGCGTTCTCAATGACCCATTAACATCACAATCAATTGACGACAATAAAATGTAGTCAGATATATAGCCGACAGTAATTGTGTATTGGTATAATGGAGAAGGTGAGCTAAATAAAAAAAAAATCATAAAACGATCACCACTTTTTTTCTCTTAAATGACCAGTCTTCATTCAAGATCATTAAAATGGTGTACAGAGAATGAGGCAAAACAACTGGTCATTCATTTCTAGTTTCCAACACCAACCCTAAACGTTTACAATCATCAGAATTAGATCAAAAGATTTAGATAAACACGGTATAAACAATTCCATACAGCACATGTTTGTGCATGCTATTAAACAAACATGCTTTCTTTTGGGTTTCATGTAGATGTACAATTAGCGAATATTGGACTCACATACATATTCTATACTCTGTCCCGAGTTTTTGCTTCCGCGTGCACCACTTTTCGCTTGATATTTCGATAATAATAAATACCTTTGTGCTCAAACTACTTTCATTCATTAATATGAAAAATGTCCAGATTACCTGTTTTGGAACGCCCCCTCTACCTCTTAAGGTTTTTTAATACACATCTAAAAATAGAAAGTCTATGGGGATTTTGCATTGCATCAGCCATTAATATGCCTGGATAATAACGTTGAAAAATTGCGCAAGGTGTCCCGAGTACTTCCGAATGGAGAAAAAATGTAAACATTTCCCATTATAAATCTTCGTAAGAAATTTGTTTACGTTCCTGTGAAATTTATGAGTGAATAAAAGGGATAATTTGTCAATGAAGATATCTTGGATATTTTCCATTTCATTGCTTTCAACTGTACTTCTGTCACAGGTATGTGTATTTTATTAAAATTCATCAATAAGTGATGGGAGCAGTAACTTGGGACATACTATAATGTAACGTTTTTCCGGCAAAGCCCGCTACCTTCATAAGTCTATGAAACAACAAGAAGACATTTTACAGTATATATTTATACTATTTTCTGAATCTGTAAACGGTTATAGTTTTGATTAACCTCGAAATGACCCATGCAAAAGCAACCTAGAATGTACATTATTAGATATGTATTTTAATTCTAAAAAAGTTTAAAAGTATTTTTACTTTGAAGGATTGCGTATATTCAAACGCAGGTAGGTCGTTTTTAAACTCGTTAAACTGAATCGTATAGATTCAGTCTCGTCAATTCTATCGAAAAAACAATCAATTTTTACTGAAACAAAAAACGAGAAAATACTTGGTTGCTGTACATAAAAAATTTGTCCGTAAATTATAGGACAGGTTTCACGGCAGGGATGCACAGGTTGTTTTGTCGGTTAACTACTTGGTTGGAATGTACTGTTTATTGGTCAGTAAACTACTTATTTGGAATGTATTGGCTATTAGTCAGGTAACAACCTGGTTGGAATGTACTGTCAATTGGTCAGTTAACAACTTGGTTGGAATGTATTGGCTATTAATCAGTTAACTACTTATTTGGAATGTACTGGCTATTAATCAGTTAACTACTTATTTGGAATGTACTGGCTATTAATCAGTTAACTACTTATTTGGAATGTATTGGCTATTAGTCAGGTAACAACTTGATTGGAATGTATTGTCTATTAGTCAGTTAACAACTTGGTTGGAATGTACTGGCTTTTGGTCAGTTACTTATGACTTGGAATGTATTGGCTATTAGCTAGTTAACAATTTGGATGCAATGTACTGTTTATTGGTCAGTAAACTACTTATTTGGAATGTACTGGCTATTAGTCTGTTAACTCCTTATTTGGAATGTACTGGCTATTAGTCAGGTAACAACCTGGTTGGAATGTACTGTCTTTTTGTCAGTTAACTACTTGGTTGCAATGTACTGGCTTTTGGTCACTTAACAACTTGGTTGCAATGTACTGTCTATTGGTCAGTTTACTACTTGGTTGGAATGTACTGGCTATTAGTCAGTTAACTACTTGGTTGGAATGAATTGGCTATTAGTCAGTTAACTACTTGCTTGGAATGTACTGGCTATTAGTCAGTTTACTACTTATTTGGTATGTACTGGCTATTAGTCAGTTAACTACTTGGTTGGAATGAATTGGCTATTAGTCAGTTAACTACTTGGTTGGTATGTTCTGGCTATTAGTCAGTTAACTACTTGGTTGGAATGAATTGGCTATTAGTCAGTTAACTACTTGGTTGGAATGTACTGGCTATTAGTCAGTTAACTACTTATTTGGTATGTACTGGCTATTAGTCAGGTAACAACTTGCTTGGAATGTACTGGTTATTAGTCAGTTAACTACTTGGTTGGAATGTACTGGCTATTAGTCAGTTTACATCTTGGTTGGAATGTACTGGTTATTGGTCAGTTAACTACTTGGTTGCAATGTACTGTCTATTGGTCAGTTTACTACTTGGTTGGAATAAATTGGCTATTAGTCAGTTAACTACTTGGTTGGAATAAATTGGCTATTAGTCAGTTAACTACTTGGTTGGAATGAATTGGCTATTAGTCAGTTAACTACTTATTTGGTATGTACTGGCTATTAGTCAGGTAACAACTTGGTTGGAATGTACTGTCTATTGGTCAGTTAACTACTTATTTGGAATGTACCGGCTATTAGTCAGTTAACTTCTTGGTTGGAATGTACTGTCTATTGGTCAGTTAACTACTTATTTGGAATGTACCGGCTATTAGTCAGTTAACTTCTTGGTTGGAATGAACTGGCTATTAGTCAGTTAACTACTTGGTTGGAATTAATTATATATTAGTCAGTTATCCACATGATTGGAATGTACTGGCTTTTGTTCAGCCACCTATTTGGTTGAGATGTACTGGCTATTTGTCAGTTAACTAGTTGGCAGATATGTACAAACTATTTGTCCTTTAGTGTACAGGTTAATTATCTCCTTAATTCTTTGTTGGGATATACTGTCATTGTATCAATTAACAATTATCAATTGATGGGGTATATTTTTTGTCAGTTGACTAGTTTACAGGGGTGTTGAGACTATTTGTCGGTTAATGAATGTAGTTGACAGTGGATACATGCTTTAAATCTGTTAACTACTGAGCGTTATTTGTCAGTTTACCTCCTGGCAGGAATTCACAAACTGATTTTCTGTTAACTACTTATCACAGTTGTGCAGGCTCTTTGTCAGTTAACAATTGACAGTTGTACACAGTTTTAACCACAGGACATATCCATGCTTTTTACCTAGGTTATCGGGATCTCTATACTGAATTTCTAACAAACATTGTTACATACAAAAAAGAAAGTAAAAGTTCCATCCCGGGGGACTGTTGATAACAATCTGTCAGATATGATGAAGAAATTGTGCACATGTTAAAGCCAACGACTTGGTGTCAGTTGAAAGAGATACTATTGTTACGTAATAAATAATGAAATTATATATAATAATGGACCAGGAGATAAAAACAAGAAAAAAGGAGAAACACAGAGCGAGGCAAATTGATAGGATCCATCACACAATATTATACGCAACAATTTAGATTTAGTCACAAATTGTATTTTGTACAACAAAAGGATTATGTTACCGACGTCTTGAGGGAATATAAAAATCAAAATCGAATATAATACCCATTTAAATAATTAAGTCATTTTTGTTGTAATGCTCGCAATTTATTTTGGAATTTAGATCAGATTCGTTTGTTATCATTGGAATCTCTGAGAGTCTTTGGTAGTTAGAGTATTAGTGTTACGTAACACAAATCGAAATGGGAGTCCTACATTATGCGAACAATAACAAATATAAGGAAACACAATTCGATGTATTTTAAACAAAAACGGTAATTGTGAAGTGACGAAAGTAGTTAATTATCTTTTTGTGAATCGTTTTATTGGTCGATTGTAAGGATGTCTCAAACCTAATAAATCTTAACCAAGACCGATCTTCTGCTGACGACTGAGGTAATTGAGAATCAAGTTTCTCACATATATATATTACTTTTGTAAACAATTGAACACGATCCTGGGAGAGTTCTCTATGTTTTCAAACACATACTACTTCTGTAGACAGTCTTTATTATTCTTTATACGTGTTTCTTTACTTATTAACATTGATTACACAATAATAATATCAGATATTTTACGAAACTTATGTATTCTATGTATACTAATTCAGAACATAAATATCGGGAATATTTTATTTCTATACACGTACTACTTCTGTAATATTGTAATACTAAGAAAAATCTGAAAGTAAAAAAAATAGGAAATCTCTAAGCTCTCAATTCAAGTTGCTTTTGTGTCAAGGAAGAAATATATGTGTTACCATTACAAACCGTGTACACGGTTATATTGATGAATATGTTAAAGATCTAAGGAACCATAATGATTACAAACTGTTTCAGTTTTCCATTATATAAATAGTGCCTGTTTGGGAAGGTAACAGTTGAAATTGACACCCCGAGAAAACTATTGTCAACCGACGCGAAGCGGAGGTTGACAATGGTATTCGAGGGTGTCGATTTCAACTGTTATTCTCCCAAACAGGCACTATTTATTTTATTATACTGAATGTCAATTTTAAAGACAACTTAAATGCTTTTTTATATGAAAGACTTGAATTCTAGTGCGAACCGTACGCGCATCATTTACGCGCATGTAACAATTCGTTATGTTACCCGTTGCTAAGTGTGTTGCTAACGCTGAGGGTAATAGAACGGATTATCAACTGCGTCTAAACCAATCAGATTTTAGTATTTAACATGAAAGTATAATAATACAGATTTGTTTGTGTATAGAGTTATAACAAATGGTTAAACATCGAAGCTACCAATATTACTGCTTACAAAGTTGAAATAATATGTTAAATATCTAAGGTTACTTTTACAGTCTATTATTTTTATTATGATAAATTTCATTTGCACATAGTTACAACATTTCTAATACAATTGACAAATCTGTTGACAAAATCAATTTCAACAATTTTTAGACAGAGAAAAATCGGGAAAGTAGGAATCTATTTCTGTGTACAGATTTATAATGTAAGTTTAAATATCTAAGTTACGAATACAAACTGTTTTTGGAGATAATGATATAATCATTTATTTTATATCTTAGTAACTTTTACATCCTGTTTATGTGTATATAGAGTTATTATAAAAGGTTAAATATGTTAGTTACCAATAAGAAATGGGTCTGAATACAAAATTTTTGTAGGTCAAATATCTAAGTTACCTTACAAATGCTTCTATACACAGTCAAAATCCTAGGTTAGATACTTAAGTTAGTATTACCATTGCTTACTCCTAAAGTCTAATAGAAAATGAAAAAAAATGCGTAATGAAGTGAAAAGGGTGCTATAACGTTACAAAAGTCGTAGTAACGCGATGAAAGCCGTTAATACGTTATTCTGTCTTTCATTTTTTGCAGGTACATAAATAATACTAATAAGCTATTGTAACAAACTGTCTCTTTGTACACAGTCATAACAGGAGAATCATTCTACATTATAATTCAAGAAATCTCTAAGTTGTATCTTTTTGTAAAAAACTTTCTGGAGTTTAATTTCATTTGGTGGATGGGTAAGTTATTCCTCGATCTGCACCTGACAGGGCTTTTATTTTTACCTTTCTCAACAAAACGAATAGACTGATGCACTGAATCTGAAATAGGAATTATTTAGAGCGAGTTAGTGATGATTCCTAAATTGTGACCTTTTGTCATCGGTAGCACGTTATACGGTGAACGACTTAATTCATTACTGGTGTTTTTATACTCTATCAGTCTTCTATTTTTCGAAGAATAAGTACACATGATGATTTTCTTCACCTTCGTGAAACAACAGCCACGTTATAAATTCATCATTTTCTCTCCTAACACATCATAATGGAGTGGCGATGTCTCCCTAAGGTCTTATAGTGCACTCTGCTCTGATAGAACCCCAAACCGCCGCAACTCCAACACCGGCAGGTGCAGAAAAAGTCTGATTATGAACAATAATATTGTCCGCAACAAGAAGAAAATGGCGCATCTATGACGGAGGAGATTCCTCTAATCTAATCAAAGACGGTGGACGATGAGATTGCCTCACAGTCAAAACAAGAACTGAGAAGAAAAATAGGAATGTGAAAATCTTAACATAGACCACATCAGGACTTTGTTACATCTGTTACAAACCCTGTAAAACTTACAAGCAATAGTACATTCCTCTTTTACAGCGATACGTAGGGTGTGAATGAATCGGCATCTCAACAAATAAAAAACATCTGAACAATCAGTGTAAGCATGACAGTGAGGGTAATGCGTCTGCTGTGTATAGCTGAAGAATGAGGACTGGTTGTTTAAGTCAAGAAGAACCATTTTTACAAGAGCTTGGACTTTGGGTAGTTGTGTCAAACAGCATTTTGACGTGGGCCTGTCTATTTCATTGCTGGCCATTCAGCCACGGCACTTTGAAATCAACACGATTTGTCTAGCTTTTGAGCTAAGACTACGCAATCTGTGTTTATTTCCGCTTGAAACCAGCGTCATTTTTAACTTGTTTTGACGCAAAAAATAGTTACACCCTACTGAAAGTCAAAGGCCTTTTAAAATGGTTCTTAAAAAGGCATGTGAACTTCAGTGCACAAACCCTCTCTATAGTCTGTCCCAAGATATTTATGCAGCACATTTGGACGATTTTTAATAAAAATACACATACCTGTGAAAGAAGTGCAATTGAAATAGTTGAAAGGAATATTTTCCAAGATAATTTCATTGACATATTATCATCTTTCACTCGGAAAAATTCACAGGAACGAAAACAGATTCCTTACGGAGATTTATAATGGGGAATGTTTACATATTTTTTCCATTCGGAATACACTCGGAATGCATCGCGCAATTTTTCAACGTTATCATCCGGGCTTGCTGCAATACAAAATCTCCGTAGACATCACATTTTTTAGCATTGTATTGAAACCTGATAAGCTAGCAGGGGCGTTTTGACTAAGAAATCTTGGAAATTTTTCATACTTTTGAATGAACATCGTTTGAACCCTGAGGTATTTATGAATATCAAGCAATTAAGCCAAATGTAAATCCAGAATATCTTGGGACAGAGTATAAAAGCAAGTCATATTCAGTAATGGTAATAATGTATACACAAGAAATATTTGGTAAGCAAACATAAAATTTATTAAACTAAAATTAGTTTGTATTTTTGTGATGAAAAAAAATATCACATATATTTAGTCACCCGGCAGGTGATGCTTTGTTTTCATTGAATGAATTCGACAACGCTAACCACATGCAATAGGAGAACTTGGTTTGTAAGATACCTTCTAAAGAATACATAATATAGACTGATAACCAATAGAACCATATATGACTCTATGTCTTCAACTCAGTATATTCGTGTTATCTCCATAAAAATGGGATACGCATGATTCAGTAGTATATCGTTTCAATCTTGCACGTGTTAAGCGCCATATTGCGAAGATGTTTATCTTATCAGTGGAAGGTACTTTATAGTGTGTAATAACAGGAGCGTATGTCTACTCCCTGTAATCACACACTGCAGTTTAACAATGAGAGGGTTGGCTTTTCTTCTGTCCTACCTTATCCCTGTTATTATGGTAAGAATACAAATCAAAGACTCCTTTTCATGAGAGAACCATTAGTACATAGATAAGACAATGCTTTCATTTTAGTAATTATAGATCTTCATTTATCAGTGGACAAAATCTTTTGTAAACATGTGTCGGTGTCGATCGATCGGCCATACACCCACAGCAACACAAACTGGGAAGATGTTTCCCCCCCTGAGGTCCACGCAAATTCGCAAAAACATAAATACGAAGCGATTAAAACCGGATGTGATGGGGGAAATTCTGCTTGCGCATGAGCTAGCCTGGTTCCTGTTCATGAATATGGGCGGCTAGGGAACCAGGCTAGCACATTAAGACAAAACGTGATTAAATAATTATGTGACTGTATATATGATACAATATTAATGTGAAAGTATATAAGTTGAAATCAAAGCTGCCATTGCATAGTTAACAAAGTAGTGCGTGGCGTGATGCGTGCGCAGATAGTGACATTAGTTTGATGCCTAAAATTATTCATGTAACCTTCACTTTAGAATTCGTAATTATGATATAAGTATAAATTCTTTAAATTCTTGATAAACAAACATCGCTAAACTTAATACAACGTACAAATTTAGATGTTAAAGGCAACGTTCAGGCTTGCTTCTATTACATGTATTCATCATAGCAATTCGACCCCCCCCCACCGCACATGTCATAATATAAAAAAGAGGGTTAGATTTTGTGGAATATCCGATAACTGTGAAGCAGTCACATGTCCGTTTGAAACAAATACGTATGGTCTTGTCCCCGGTGTCCAGTGGTTTGTTTCCTGTAAACTTGTAATGCACAATTTAAATTATTACACTCTTATATATATTTCTCGCCTAATTGGCCAAGTGGTAAGCCATTCACTGGAAGATGAGTGGTTTCCAATAGTCATGAGTATAAGTCCTGGCCGGGGGCGGAGGTGGAACTCCAATAAAGTGAATTTCCCTGTGCTTTATGTATATGTAAATCTTTCATTATTGGCATATATATATATATATATATATATATATATATATATATATATATATATATATATATATATATATATATATATATATATATATATATATATATATATATATATATATATTTAAGTGGACATTATATTGGAGTTCCACCTCCGCCCCGACTGGGACTTGAACTCTCGACCTATGGAACCCACTCTCCTACATTTAGAGTAGTGAGTTGCCACTACTTGGCCATCCAGGCAAAATTAACATATTTTTGTTGGGATACTGTATGTAGTTTGTATTATTGAAGGGTCGCGTATGGGTGTAATGGTATTGTTTGGTAGTTATATATTTTTGTAGGGGTACTGCAAAGGAGTTATATACTTTTGTATAGGGTACCGTATGTAAGTTATATATTATTGTAGGGGTACTGTATGGGAGTGATATATTATTCTAGGGATACTGTATGGTGAACGAAGACTGTGGGGACATTGACAGGCTGTGCTGTTCCATCACTCCGGCTCTGGGGAGAAGGAGACAAGTGGACAGCGACTTTAATGTACACTACTGCCTCCCATACAAAAACGAAAACGCCACCTGGTGTTCGTTGCATATTCAGCATTCACCGGAAATTCCGAACTATCACGCCCTCTGTCCGTGTGGGCCGGGATTACGCTGCACACCCACTACGGAGCTTGACCCACATTGGTACCCGCGGAATGTGTACGGGAAATGTACTCACGCTGTTCGACACCAATGAAAATCCGATCATCTGATTTAATTTAATGTGTAAAGCACAGAACTATAATTCATGGCAGGTTGTGATAGCCCAAATTAAAAAGAGATTGTATTCAAATTAGCTGCTTTATGTAACTGAGATAAAATCATGAACAATTATTTAAGATCGCCCTCGTAATAATCATGTATAAAAAGTATCATTATTCAGAGAGTTTCACGGCAGACAACGCTCGGGAAGAAAACAATAATGTCTGCTTATATACAAACCAATAACATGAAGGCCACATGATTTATGTTGTGATATTTTCCTTGGGCCAATCTGGGAAATATGATTTTAGGAAAGAAATACTGTAAGACAAAAAAAATCAAACCATAAACACTGCCGAGTTGATGTTTATCCAATAAAATTTCTTTCATAGCACATTAGGAAGCATCAACAGCCAACTACAAGGTCAACACAAGCAATCGTCACCACGACATAAAACATTGACCGGTGAATCTAGACATAGCCAAATGAATTAATAAATTACAATTATAGAAAAGGGGTAGAACTGAGTTGTGTTGCGAACAATTGAGTTCCATTCAGACACAGACACGATGCCTGATCTGCAGAGCTTCAGTCCCAAACGTAAGTCAACATTCGAAAGTCGTTACCAGATTGAAGACCGACAAAAATGGCTTGGCTGCTGTAACCAAACAGACCAGATACTATCTGATTGGTCTGATCATGCTTCATTTCTACTGGTTAGATTTTTATTGCTGAAAGGTAAAACAAAAACCAGATCTAAATTACAAAATCCGTGTAAGCTATTACACCAGTATTTCAATCCAATAAAAAAGATGGTCGTCTATTACAGCTATATTTCACTTCAGAACAGCCATTTTTTTTACCTGGCCTTACCTTTTACTTTTTAATTTCTTATTCAGATTTGTCATATTTGCTTCTTTAACAAAGACATCTATGCGTCATTATAATTTGTTTCCAGTTTTTTCTTCCATCACTTATTGCTTGCTGTTTCGATAATCATAAATATCTTTGTATCCAAACTACATTTATTCAGCAAAACGAAAGAAAGGCCAGATTTTCTGCTTTAAAACGCCCTTTTTTCACTTAAGGTTTTCCAAACACGGCTGAAAATCAAAAATCTTAGGAAATTTTGTATTGCAAACGACATGAAACGGTGATGACATTAAAAACTGTTTGAGGTGTCCAAAGTACTTCAAAATGGAGACAAAAATATAATAAATCTCCGTAAGAAATTTGATTTCTTTTCTGTGAGTTTCTTTGTGTAAATCAGTTGACGTGTACATGAAGAAATAAAGAATGTTTTCCATTTTATCTATCACAATTGTACTTAATTGACAGATATGGTTTTTTTTTGTCAAAGACCATCAAAAAGTGACGGAACCAACAACTCTTGGACAAACTATACTAATAAATGATACTTTAGTTCCAATATCAAATGTATAAACTGATGCATTATAATTAATTTTGGCCGATGATCATATACCATTTCTTTTCAATATATTTTTCTTATCATGATCAAGCTAGTTTTATACAATGATTATTCCTCTGATGCATACCATCAATAATATAAAAGGGAAAAGTTTGGTGGCGTTATACATCTCTAATTCCATTAAATGATATCATTACAATAAAGATGTCAATTCAACAAGAGTTCCTCACTATCATTAATCCTTATACTTGCTTTAGCAATACTAAAGCACAAACTGGCCCTTCGTTGTGTTATGATTATAATACCTGTATTACATGGAATGGATGATATTTTGACACCTCAAACTGATGACTGAACAGTTATCTTGATGAAGCTATTAATTTTACTTCTATCTTGGTTGGTAAATTGCTCATCATGAAATCTCGTTTAATTCAAAATATCACATAAATCTACTAGCGCATGGGTGCAAATGATCCTGTGGTTTAATGATGTCCTAATAAACTTCAAAACTAGCTTACAGCTTTATGCCAGTTGTAGACAACTTCTCAATCTTGTATTTGTAACATTTTGCCAGTAATAAAATAGCGCACAATATTTGTACACTTTTGCTAAAGTACTTCGCACTGTTTGCAAAGCATTTTGCAAATAAAAAAAATATGTATGACAAACTGCAAGAGTTGAAGCATGTGGATATTCTTATTCTTAAACAGTTTGTTTGCTGGAAATTATCTGAAAAACTTAACTATTATTATAAATAAATTTAAAAGTTATCATTGTCTTTTTATTGGAAAAAAATTCTACTCAATGATAATTGTTTTCATAGTTATCCGTATCAAGCCATTTGCATGCAGGAAAAAAGGGTAGGAGATGCAATATATGTCATATATGTAAGTAAGCTACCACTATACCCAGATATTTATGTTTTCCACAGCTAGTTTACTGGCGTGAACTGGTCTCTGGATTTGTTCAAGTGCGCGATGTGAAACTACGCGTAACAAAGTAAAGAGAAGATTACAAGATTTATTGAACCATTTTGGGCCCCAAAAGGGGCAACAAAGATTTACAATCACAAGAAAGAGGATGATCCCAAAAATAGAACACATGTATACAAAAAGAATTTACCAACAAGTATGTACATGTATAAATACATAAACAGGCATATTAATAATATTACAAAGTAATCCATAAATGGTAAATCATCTAAATTACAATAAGCTACAAATATTGATTATGAAAGGTCTTGAAGGAATTTTGCAAGTGATCTCAAAATAATAGGGTCTTCATTTGTGAGAGTCCAAAATAATTTATTATTAGATGAAAGATATTGAAAGTTTAGACATTAGTAATATACAGATCAATATGTCTTGTCGTTGTGCATTTTAATGGGGACATTCAAGAAGAAAATGAATTTCATCCCGTACAGCGTTCTTACCACAAAGGGTACAGATACGATATTCTTCCGGTATTTTTCGTCAAATAACAGATAACACCGTATGAAGAGTGTAGTCGCCAGTCACGGATCGTCTTTTGTTCTCGGTCGTTCACATGCATTTCGATTCTTGTAACAAAAGAAAATTTGAACAAAGCACAAAAATAAATTATACAATGATTTTGCAAAACTGAAATCTTTTGTCTGTAGATAATAGAGGTATTTCAAAATATTCCATAGTCGCCAACCAAACAACATAAACAAACAAGTGTTTTCAAGTTAGAGAATTTTTGCCACCTTGACATAGTACCTGTCTTTCTACACCGTAGTGCGAAGCGAAAAGTTTCAGGTAAGCTTTGATATCAGCTGGGTGTGGCATATAATTTTGAATAAGTAAAAAATGATTTATTATGATCTTTGCTCATTTTTTTTATTTACACTGTATGGAAAGTGCTAATCGAGAATGTACTTGTTTTGAATCAACAGATATTTTGTTTTGGGTACTCTTGTTAATGCTTAAAAATGCAGTTAAATCATATTGGAAATAAAGGTGTAAACGGTTATTACCACAGTGACGTCATAATGTAGAAATGACGTCATGAATATTGCATTATTTTGATAAATTGATGTTTTGTGGCAAAATATGGGTGTTTTCCGATGATTTTTCGACTGGGAAACATCGAGCGCAGGCTTGCTCAAGTACCATTTTTTAGTATGATATGTATAACTCTCTAAAGAAAAACATATGTTAAAATCACACTTGAGCAGACCTGTGCTCTATACTTCCGAATGCAAAATATAGAGCAAAAATGAGAATATCTTCATTTGTTTGCAAATTTGCGGGAATTAGGTCTAAAATCAAGATTAAAGTTATAGGCATCCTCTTTACAATGATTTGTGAAGATTTCATTTTTATACGATACTATTTAAAAATTGGTTGAAATCGGGGGCAGATATTTGACCATACCGCACATAGTCCTTTGGAAGTGACTAGGAAGGTTTATGCTAGTTTTGGATACTTTGAAACATCTTGATACTCAGTTTTCCAGAGAACCAAAACCACTGCTGTTTCAAGATAACGTGTTACTTTTTGTATAAGTTAATGTAAAAGTGTGTTTTTGCAACATACAATTAATGTATTTTTGCGATTGTCGAACTTTGAAACTAAAAATGCGAGTGCACGCATATTTTATTTGTATGGTTTAAACCGAAAATGTATTATCCATAGTGTTTGCTCGGCTATTTAGGGCTGCTTTATGGAAAATGAAAGAATAGATTTTTAATGAATTTCACAATGCACGTTAATACTTTTATAGCATAAAATGATTATTTAATTTGTCTTATGACACTGGAGGTGCTTGCTACACAGCTAATTGTGCCACATACGTTTCACATATGTTTGAACTTAACACATGTACAACATACGTTAAACATATGTGACACTCATGTGAAGTCAAACCGTATGTTACACATATGTTGAGAAACGCATGGTTAACATACGTGTGATAACATACGTTCAACATCACATATGTTTAACATATGTTAGATTTTACATATGCTAAACATATGTGAACCATATGTTTTACATATGTAGATCTCAACCACATGTTATACATATGTTAATAAACACATGGTTAACATGAGTTCTAAAAACCATATGTTACACGTGCGTTAATAATATATGTTTTACATATGTGTGAAGGCATGCATTTGAATAACTTGACAAATTATCTGCATGCGTGGATCTAAGGGGGGCGGGGGTCAGAGGGGTCCCCCCCCCCCGGAAAATGAAAGTTAATGAAATTTACACAGTAAAATTATCGCAAATATACCTCGGATCCTTCCCCTCGGGAAAACACATTTATCCTTCGGACCCCCCCCCCCCCGGAAACATTTCTGGATCCGCGCATGATCTGCATGTACATGTACATGTCAGATGCGTGTTCAACAGAGCGGGTGCTCGCGAGCGCTCGCCAAAATTCCCTATATCCGCAACACAAATTTTGGCGAGCGCTTTATCACTCTTGTCTTTGAAATGAATGCATGTGAACATGTGTGAAGAAAAGCCTTGCTACTGTGCATGATTATTGGTTTAAATTTTTTATGTAGTTATGCATAAATAAAGTTGTTTCATTAACAGAATCCACGTGTCTTCTTAAAATTAATTCGATAAGGAATCCGGAATTAATACGAAATCGGTTTTAGTTTTGTCGATGACAAAACATACGTCACATTCTTACGTCACGGAGGCAGCAGATCGAACTGCAGGATGAATTTAGCAGAGGTAATGATTGTCAAGCATTCGTTTTTATTTACTTGCATTTGAAAATTATATCGTACAATTACCGATGGCAAAAGAGTAAACATGTAGAATTAATGACGATAAAAATGATGTTTCCCCAGAGAGCTACAACTAAGCAGCTAACGTTATTTGGTTTAGTTAATTTAGAAGAATCAATACTTATTAAAACCCATAAAATATATGTCGATCTTGGATAAGACGCATTTGAAAACTGAAATATTGAAAGTAGAGAAAAACTAGAGCAAAGCCTATGCAAAGTAACGAGTAGGTCTTCCATTGCAACTAAGTGAAATGGTTACTGAATTGCCTCTATTAAGTTGTATTCTTATTGCATGGTAATTGAAACATTTTCATAGGTATGCATTGGCTGCTTGACATATCCCTGGAAGAGGACATCAACTAGCTAACAGTCAATGACAGATGTCTCTTTGCATAATGTAAGTATACATACCATTGCATTTCACAGTTTTTCAACCATTTTTTAAGGGTCATCAACACCGCTGGGAAAAATTTTTCCATACAAATTCAACCTAATAAATAACTCAATGGTATGGATTTCTATGACATTGTCATTGACTGTTTTTTGAAAAAAAGTAGAAGTCACTGGGTGTTCAGGATCATTAATAATAATCTGTTGCATGACACCTACATTTGTATTTCTTAGTAAGTGTAAAATTTTGATATATCTATTTATCTAATGCACGTATTATAATTTGTAGCAAATAGATATGATACAAAAGTTTCAAAGATCTGTTTTGATGTAGCCTGAAGATTTTGTAATGAATGATCCAGGATCCAAATGTTCTTCGCGAAGTTCAGACAGTTGCAATGTGGTTGCTAATTTAGTGACAGATTAAGGTAATTCAATTTAGATAAGGATTAATGCAGGCATGTATCCAGTCACCCCCCCCCCCTTTACATGTATAAATTATATTTTTTATCATGTATTTAAATGATTGTATGTACTTAAGTTTATAGTAATATTTTAGAAAGAAGTTCAAAGAAGCATTGTCATGGCAAAACATTAAAAAGGAAGAAGTTGGAGGTGGACAAAAATCAGGATGAATATACTAGAGGTAAAAAATTATTTTGTCTTGTGATTGACCTTCTATTTGCCCCCCCCCTCTCTCTCTCTCTCTCTCTCTCTCTCTCTCTCTCTCTCTCTCTCTCTCTCTCTGAGAGCTTGCAAATAAAAGAAAAAATTATTAACAATTGTAAACTTTCTTCATGTTGTAATGTATTTGCAATAAAATCTAAATGGATCCTGTTATTCTTTAACAATATTGTTGAATAAAAAAGCAACCGAGGCATTTGTAAATTTTACTTTATCATAAAATGAAATTTAATGGTAAATTCTTTGTTTTTTTTCCAGAAACTATTAAAGCACAGAAGAATGACAACAATATAAATCTAAATGTAATCATTCAAGGAATTAAATTCATTTTTTAATCTCGAAAATGTCTTTTTTCTGTAACTCTAATTTTAGATTAACAAGTAGCTGGAAATGCAAAATGAATGTTTCCAAAGATCCACTGAAGTTACTGAGTAATCAATTGAAGTGATTCAAGCAGCAAGATGAAGTATATCATGAATGAACTGAAAAATTAAAAATATTCAAGTAATTTAATTTTAAGCATTTACATGTGATATGTATGTAATTCATGTGAAAAACGTACGTTGGATCCACATACGTAAAACGTATGGAATGTATCACGTATGTCTAACACACGTGTAACATACGTTTCACATATGTTCATTAACGTACGTTAAACACACGTGGTACTTAAATCACGTTAAACGTACGTGAGGTCACATACGTATCACACATGTGAAACGTATGTGGCACATTTTGCTGTATAATGAGAACAATTAATTTATAAATGCAAAAATTACACTTTTCAGATTGATTTTTCTACAAAGTATTTAAAAGATGGACCCTATGTACAGCCTCCAGGATGTGATATGGTGCGATCTCTGCGAAACTCGGGTCCCCCAAAAGCACTGCTACACATGTAACAAAAATCTGTGCAAAACCTGTGAGGAAGAACATCTCTCAGACTCATCTAAGGTACACAGATTCGTTCCATTTAGATTTCGGAGATCTATTTCTAAGTGTCAAAAACATTCACTTAAAATGTGTGAATGTTTAGAACTGTGAACAATGTGCCATTCTTATTTGTGGGTATTGTGCTTCTTCTAATGAACACAGAGACCACAAAATTAGTAATGTGGTTGAAAAACTCGAGGGCCAAAACCATGTGTTACAAAATGATATGCAAGAAATAGAAAAATCCATTTATCCCCAATATCGAGAATGTGCATCTTGTATCTTAATTCAGATATCTGATTTAAAGGAAAACTCTCAGAAATTAACAACAGCTGAAAATAAACATAAAGAAGACTACAGTCATTTGAATGCCCTAAATAAGCAAGAAGTGGAAATCAGAAAAATCATATCTGAGATCGGACAGTGCGCTGCTAATATAAAGAAACTAATGACATCTAATGATGTTATACTTGTCTGTGCCTACAAATCCAGGAATGCTGAATTTAGGAAAAAGTTTTGTTCTTTATCAGCTGTTCAATCTACTTACCTTGACAGACCACTTGTTGATGAACCATGTGTTATCTCATATATAAAAACAAAGTATAGAGTCTTAAGTAAACTAATCGGAGTGTGCTGTCTGAGTGATGAACAAATCTGGACGTGTGGATATAATGACATAACCATGAGACTGTACAACCTGCAGGGGGAACCAGTGGAGTCCATCAAAACCAAGTCAGAGGCCATGCCATGGGATATAGCACTAACAGGTACTAAAGATTTAGTTTATACAGATATTTATGATAGGACAGTGAACATAGTAAAGGATACACAAATTCAGACGGTTGTCAAACTACGCAAATGGTTACCTCACAATATCTGTTGTACCTCCTCTGGTGACATCTTGGTTGTGTTGATCAGTTGTTATGAAAAACCAACAAAAGTTGTGCGTTACTCTGGCTCAACAGAGAAACAATGCATACAGTATGATGATAAAGGACACCCCCTATATTCATCTGGGTATACTAAATACATCTGTGAGAACAGGAATCAAGATATCTGTGTTTCAGACACTAGAGCCCATGCAGTAGTGGTGGTCAATCAGGCCGGGAAACTCAGGTTCACCTACACTGATCCTTCAACTACCAAGAGACAATTTACACCTAGAGGCATCACTACAGACAGCCAGGGTAGGATCCTGATAGCAGTCCGTATCAGAAAAAAATACTATATCCACATCATAGACCAGGACGGACAGTTCCTCCGCTGCAATGACAACTGTGATTTATTCTCCATGTCCGCTTTATGTGTCGACTCTAGGGACAATCTCTTGGTGGCGGAGTACAACTCAGGAAACTTAAAGAAAATACAATACTGCTGTGAGAAAATAAGATATCAAGCTTTAAAGAAATTGCCAGCTTTGAGCCTAAATTGAAGCACAAACAGAGGCCCCTTGGTCTCATCTCTCAACAGGTCAATGATGTACGTCAAGAACGTCTTCATTTAAAAATAAACTTTAGCTTTAAAGGGGCATGGTCACGATTTCGGTCAAATTCTATTTTTCTGTTTGTATTATTTAGAATGGTTTAGGAATGCATTTACTATGACCAAATGAAATTTGAGTGTCAGTAGTAAGGTTATAAGCAAGATACAGGGATTACAATTCTTTGTCATGTAAACAAGGCTCGTGCCCTGTTTTTGTTTACATTAGTTTAATATACAAGTAAACATTCTTTTTGAAGCTGGTTTGTCTATCTTCTTATTCCTTTAAGGCATAAATAAACAGTTCCCAGTGTTTACCACATTTGTTTTAGGTCTATAACTGGAGTTTTTACTTCCATGTTCAAAGTTTAAACAAAAGCTTTGTTTACATTGCAAAGAAGTGTAAACTCTGTAACTCGCTTATAACTCAACAAATGGCACTCAAATTTTGGTCGCCTATTAAAAATGCCTGGTGAAGCATTGTAAACATTAAAATTGGAGTAATAATTTTTGACCAAAATCGTGACCATGCCCCTTTAATAGCTTTATTATATACCTGTTTACCTGTCACAAATTATATTATAACTTTTCTCCATACTTCCGTTATTATGCATAATTTCATTACATTATTTCCAAAGTAGGTTTCCATATTATATAGTTTATTAATTTCACGAACAGTGTTCACTGAACCAAAGTTGTGAGTGTTCACCCAGTATAATGTATTTACTATATAAAATAAACCCATTTATTTGTCTTGTCGTTGGGTGACTGATTTCTATTAACTTTTTTAAAAGTTAAGACCGATGCATTGGCCATGGCCTCTGTTTGCGACCCAAAACCTTGACTTTTGCTAAATATAACAAACACTTCTGGTTTGGTTCAGATTTCGCTTTTATGACGTTACACTTATGGAAGAAAAAAAATATTATATCAAAGGAAGTTTTCTTCGGATTGCTTAATATTCAAATCAATGTCAAGGTAAAAATAAACAGCAAATTTATAGTGAGTATAACCTGTTGTAGAAACACTGCACTAATATTCCAACGGCTCTAGCTGTGACCTAAATATTCATTTTGGCCATGTTAAGTATTTTCTTTTTAAACTATCAAGAAAGACTAATGACATTCACAAAAATTGCCAATCATATTAAGCACGCGCAGATAAACCAATTTAATGTTTTTACATTTCGCAATGGGTAATTGATTTCAATCATCTTGTCTTTTTTATCTGTTCTGTTGATAAAAAGGCATATACGTTACAAAATGTTAAAAATTCCCCATTATTTTATTTCACAATTTTACAAATTATTCTATTCATCAAGGTGAACACTTGGAAGTTTTGTTGAGTGTATATGTTTCTTTTCTAATTGTGTGTCCATTTCTATCCTATGTCTTTGTCTAAACAATGTTTCTATTCTATCTTTGTCCATGTTACTTTTTTTTTATTCATTTTGTATCCTTGATTTTATCGTGTCCATGTTTCTATGTTGCATTTCTTTTCAATTATCAGTGTTTCTATTCCATATCTGCATTTTCATAAATTTTCTTTGTCTCCATTGTATGTATATGTCTTCATTTTATTCTGTGTGTTCATTTTTGGCTTACCTGAAAGCTAAAGTGACATTTCTGATCAAATTTTGTTGTCTGTCCGTCTGTCGGTCCGTCCGTTCGTCTGTTAACTTTTCACATTTTCAACTTCTTTTCCAGAACCACTTGACCAATTTCAACCAAACTTTGCACAAAGCACCCTTGGGCAAATGGGATTCAAAGTTTTAAAAATTAAGGATCACGCCTTTTTACAGGGGGAGATAATAAGAAATTATTGAACATTTTCGTGAAATTTTCAAAAATGTTTTTCTCAAAAACCATTTAGCCAAGAAAGCTGAAACATAAGAAAATGTAGAACTATTTCTTTATACCCTAGAAAATGCATGTAAATTACATTAAAGACCATAATGGCACGCCTTCCTTTTAAGAATGTTTTATATGATCTATAATTTTACTTCAATATGCAATTCAAAGCTGAATAAAAAAAATTACTAATGTAAAACAGATTTACATAGCGGTTTGAGGCACTCATCAAACAGGATGGAGAAGGATTGACAAATGTGTGACCACGTTGATCAGTAAGCAACGGTAAGGCCGACGGAAAGTGATTGACCCGAAGTAAATAGTTAACTTGTACCAAAGATGTTTATATTAAAATAAAAAAAATAGTTAGCTTGTACCAAATATGTTTACACAAAACTTAAATTAAGTACAAAAATACTCGTGAATTATAAAATTGAACTACAGACAACGCATACCCGTGTTTCTATTTTGTCTTTGTTCCTGTTATATGGCGTGTTTAACATGATGTGTTATATTTGTGTTGTATGTGTGTCTATCTTGTGTCGGTTTCAATTCTGTTTGTGTGTTCCAGTATAGACACATAATGCAAAAAATAAAGCCAGCATAGAAATGCAGACACTAAACGGAAACGTATACAACTGAAACATGACAGAGAATCACTGGTGAGAGAATGGAAACACATTCATACTAGTAGATGCAAGCCTTTCCATTGGGTGACAATTTCCATTCTGTATCGGTTTTCATCGTGTTTTCGTTCATTTCATGTCTGTGTCTTTGCTCCGAGTCATTACTTTTTACATTCCATTGTATTTTACTTTTTTGATATCTGAGTTTCAATTGTGTCTGGGGTTTTTTGTCTGTGTTTCCTCTTATGTCCGTCTATATCATCTACCATGAAAAACAATAAATACTTTGAATTTGTCTTAGAAATTAATATATTCATCATCTTCACAAGATTACCAAACAACCTGAATCTCATTAACAAATAACAATTCTATAAAAGATAATGTGATAACTATAAGTAATTAGCTATAGCATAAAAAGTTTGGAAGTACATTTTGTAGAAATTTGACAACTGACCTATTATACTGTATACAAGATAAAAAGACAATATATATACTCATTGCAATTTAATTACATACATGTACCTGTCAATTAACACTTGCAACATCACAACATGTTTAAGACATTAATAGTTATGGAGAAAAAAAATGGAATTTTCCCTTCATTTTGTGTAAATAGAACACATCTTCTATGCAAATCTTCAAAATGGGATTCATTCCCATATTGTTTATGTGAACTTGAATTCTGATTAAAAATCAAACAATTTTATCAGAAAATCCTTAAATGCACTGTTAACAATCATTTAGAACTTTACATATAAAATCATATATTTAATACAAAGTATTAATAAACAACATTACATTGCTCAATGGCAAAATTAACAATGAAAGAATGAAGGGTCCAAAAGTACCATCTATATACATGTCATTGAATTCCTGCATATGTGTTTATGAATATATCTCAAAACAATAAACAGATTATATATTAAATGTCATGCATTTTCTTCGTAAAATTATGATTTATTTTATTAACCACCAACCCCTTCCCTCCCCAAAAATCATTATTTATCACATTGTCAATTTTTTAGCCATTTTTGAAAAGAGATCTTAATTTGTAGAAAACTAATTCAGAGGTTCTGATTAAAGCAAAATATTAAATTACCATCTTGTACCAAATTGAGATTGCTTCATACATGTATATTTCCATAATACAGAAATCTTTCTTCCGATGAAATATGAAAGATCATTTTTCACAAAAGTTTAAGTTACATGTAGAATTTTTAAAATACATATATAACACTTTCAAATCAAATATTTTTCTGGTAAATACATTTCAAATTTCTTAATTTAAACACTTGTTCCGAGGATTACTTGCAATAAAAGTAATCTTTGATGATGTATAAAAATGCTTATTTGCAAAAAATGTGTTGCAAGTCTCACCCCCTGATGGTTATACTAACTGCATCATCTGTCAAATTAAAACATTCAATGTATCAATCACAAAATCTGATCAACAATAGAAATATTTGTTTCAACAATGTATTTTTCATGATAGGAGAGGTTGCTAGTCCTTGATTTATCACTGATTGAAGAAAGACACAAAAAGCTATAAAGATGAAACCATTGTAATTTCCACTACAATTAAGCCACGTACAGCCAAGATGGATAAATCTTGAGCTCACTTTCTGCGACGGGTATCACGGCCACACTTTGTAATGTAAGCTTTGGTTTTAATGATCCCCCGACATTTTATGAGCACCGAGTAGCGCATCACCCACAGCATCTCCCAGAAGTCACTGTCTTTCTCTGTTGTGTTTGTCTTGATAATTTCACTTAATTTCTCATTTGGAAGTATGTCTGAAACAAACAAAAACACATCTCAAACAAGTTAGATCTATATAAAAAAACCCACTCAATTCAAATTGTAACTTTCAAGCTCTCTTGACAAGATGATTAAAATGAAGGTGTTTGTTTACAGGACAGACTTTCAGGTCATAAGTAATACTTCCACTCAGAGTTGGTTTTAATTAGGATGTAAAAATATGTATTGGCTCTTTAGGCAGTCTTAGAATAGAAATGACAATCTTTGAAATAATTATAGATGATCAATTTCAAATGTCCAACAACCTGGATTCATCTGTATGCGTATATATCTCAGTGTGATGCTTAACTCCTCTACTCCTCTATAGATACCATTTCAACAACCCATGGAAGTTTTTATGTCTGATTTCATCAATAAAGACCAAATTTTAAACATATTCTCAATTTTCACCATCACATTAAAACTTTGACCGAGATTTACACCATGTAAATGTACAATCAATGAAATATATACCTCATAACCATACACATTAAATGACACTAGACAAGGTTGTTTTAATCTCAGAAGCCATATACTGTTAGAATTTATTACAACTTGGTGGCCAAAACAGTAACTTACCTAGCAAAATAATAATATAAGATATTACAAATAATATTAATTTTTTTTTTCATTTTTGAAAGTCCAACAACTTTTTAACTTAATGTCATGAAAAACATCTGTGTATTAAATTGTACTGATGTATACCTGATGCTATGCCCCTGCTAAACAAGACTACAACTATCTATAGGATAATTCTAATGCAGATAAAGAGAGACCACTCTAATTCTGTACATATTACGGTCCAAGTAGTATTGTTCTGGGATGACTTGTCTCCCTTACCTCTAGCATCGTTGTGACTGAGGAGCTGTATGTCGTTCTGTTTAGCGTACTCCGTCAGATCTTTGGGCATCACACAACACGACTCCAGGTTCACTTGGTTAATCCCTGGCTTAATCTGGGAGATTTAGATAATCCCTTTCAAGGTTAATTATTCCCCAACTTTGTAATATGTTTAGGTCTTTTAATGAGTAAATTACCGGTAACTCAAAATATTGGTATCATAACAATATTCATTGAACAGTACCATACTTATGTAATACAAATAATACAAGTATAAACTAGGTATATCATATTATGTGGTACTCATTACAGAAAACTTTTATCAATGTGGTGCAGATTATTAAAGAAGTTTTGGATCATACTTCAAATAAGCCTGTGGATGGAAAACAGGGGTGAGCAATTACCATCGCCCAACGCCCGGGGCTACCGAATTTAGAGGTCGGGCTAGCAGAAATCCTCACTGTGGTAGCCCGTCGGGCTAGTAAATAATAACGATGATAAACGAAATCAGACTTCCATAAGTGTCATTATAACGTCGACTGATTTTATGTACGACTTAACTGTTATGCAAAATCAAGATCTCTTATTCGCTTAAATGTATGTGCATTGTGCGCACTAATCGCTGGTCTGCATGACAATGACGCTTTGTTTCAAACATGGAGAAGTACCTGACAATAAGTAAGCATAAACGTTTGTTTGATCGCCTTGATGACAACAATAATCAGCAAATTGGATACTACTAATCGTAATGTCGATAAAACTGATGCCAGAATTGAAGACACAGAAACTACTGAAAAACAAATTGATTAAAAATAAAATAACAGTAACTATATTGTTTGCATTATTATCTATTTGACATTGTTTACAGTTTTAATTCAACTGATATGAAGAAAATGTTGGGCTAGCAAGTTTTAACTTTGGGCTAGTAACTTTGCTACTGCCAGTAGCCCCTGGGCTAGTAGCCAATTTTTGTAATTGCACACCCCTGCAAAATACCTTTTACAAACACTTCTAAAAACATTCATCCATTAGATTGATTTAACTAGGTCACCTTGGCCCAATTGTATAGCTCCTCTAACTGCTCTTTATTTAGATCAGCTATTCCAAGGGACAGAACTCTCTCTCCCTCCACCATCTCCTCCAGAGCTTCCCAGTACGGCTGGATGACGGACAGCGACACTTCCTCATCCTCCTCTAGCTCCGGCAGTGCCAGAATCACCGTCTCAATGAACGTGATGTTAAGCTCTGTTAAAACTGAAACACAAGAACTATTATCTTCAAATCCTGTAGGTGATGATATGCTATTGAAACTGAATATAAAAATTATATTCATCTTCAACATGTTCAAAATCATCATCATTGTCATCATCATCTTTACACCCATTAACCATTCTATTTATCATCACTTTCATAACAAAATCATCTAATCATAATATTACTATTATTAAAACCCACTTATAATGCTCATCAGATAACAAAACAAAACAAAATAATAAGTTGGGCATCCATATTTACATATCATGAACCACTCACCTTTCTCTATTCCCTCCTTCAGTGTGGATGGGGGCAGTAATTTACACAGGAAAACTTTCACTATAAAGAGATAAAGAAATAAAAGATGAAACTTTACCCGATATCTATCAAAAAACCTATTCTTCGGTTCATGAAGAGGCTGAATGTTGACAGAGTTATTGAGCTCACATAATGCTTTCATCAGCTTTCTATAACACGTTCACACAAAGATTTTTACCTGTGACTTTCAGGTCACCTCTCTCATCAGCAGGGAGTGCCTCCATAAATTTGGTGGACTTGCACTCCAAACTGGTTTCATACTGCCAGAGAAATACAAAATTTAATGACCCTTATAGTAGGGAAAAGTAATGAGTACTGTAAAATCGTCATTCTTCATGGGGGACCAATGTTTGTGACTTTAATACATATAAGTAACCCTTTCCCACAAATTTACATCCTCAAGAATGTATGTACAAACATTTGTTTAATATTCATTCAAATTATCCCAATTAATACACTACCAAAATTATGATCCAACAAACCAAAAAATTTTAGCTACCCATAAACATTGACCCCTATAAATAAAAAAGTTTCCACAGTATGTCATAATATAGAAAACAAGGCTAAGAAGATAAAGTACTATGCACTGCATGTACAGATCTAGAGACAATTAAGGTTCCCTCCCTATCTCAATCCACCCCCTGAAAAATCACAATTATCCCTCACTATTAACTTCCCAAGAAACAAATCTTGTGTCCCCCCCACCCCTACTCCAAGGTTTTTGAGAAATAAACCACATGCAGGTTTGACTTTCTATTCAGAATTACTCTGAAATTTGTTCTATTTATTGACATTTGGTTTTGAGGGAGCTGCTGGTGTTGCTTTTTTGGTTAAAAAAATAGGAAGTGTAAACAGGTGTGATTTACCTGAAGTGCTGTTTTGTCAGCGCTGTCCAGGTAAGTTTTTAGTGCAGAATCGATGCATTCAGCAATCTGGAATAAATAAACAACAAGAAGTCAGATAAACAACGAGCAGATAACTCTTCGCGTCAATAAAAATGTCAGTAAGCCTGCTTGTTAAATTATTTTCTTTAACGTATTTTCTACAATACAAATAGAAAATACGCTGTAGAAAAAAGCAGACGCACCAAAATTGTTGCTGTCATCTGACAAGGAAATAATCCTGAGGAAGCACCTGCTAAATATCGTATGTTATCGAACGCAGTTTAAGGATAACGGTTACATTACTTCTGTGCTATTTTTAGAACTTGTAAACAAACAAGAAATTACCTCTGCAGTTGCCCCGTGGTTTGGGTGTCTTTTCAGTCTGTTCCAGTTGACGATATTTCCGCTATGGACAGTCAAACTCGTTACTTTTGGTATAACCGGAATCTCTTCGCTCATTTTGTTAGTTACCACGATAGACCTGGTCAGTAAAAAGCTTGTAAATTCTATACGTAAAATTCTCTATATCAAACGTTCACATGATCATCATTAGTTTATGTAGGACGACGAAGTTCTAGAACAAGAACTATACACGGGGAGAAGGGGGTGCATCGTTAAATTGTTTAAAAAGTGGGTACTTCAGAGGTTATTTTCCTTCACTTTTTAAATGATGCTTTTTTTTTTTTTTACATAAGTACTTGTGCTTCCATACTTGTGCTTTTCAGATTTTTTTTTACCTACAGTGCAGTAAAATTCTTACATACATGTAATACTCAAAGAATGATTCCTTATTTCTTATATTTTGAATATTTTTATAATTTTTAGCAATTGTACGATTTAAAATCACTATTACAATGTATTAATACACTGCCAAAGGGTATTTTAAGTTTCTTTGAAAATTACAAGATATATGTTTATACTATTAATAAAATTAGTACAAGTTTTTCAGTTTTTTCAGGTTATGAGCTTTCCCATGTATAGGATAAAGCTTTATTATTAAACTTGACTAACTGGTAACAAATTACATTCCATCACAAATTACACAAGATTCTGTATAAAATTTACATGACTGAACCGTGTTTTAAAAGGAATTGATGGCCGTGGCTATTTTTCACTACTAGTATATCAAGCTCTTTAAGCCCTGTATTCTATCCTGAAATATTTGAATTTTATCTTCAGTAAATACCTGGTAATAGAAACTTTGGCTAAAATCATAATTCAAAAAGTTAAAGTAGTTCTGGTAGGTAATTTGTTGGGCCTCCAGCCTCTGGACCAATAAATGGACCCTTCAACATAAGCATCGAATAACGTTTAGCGAACTAAGTGGAAATGCTTACAACGGGACAGGTAAGAAACTGAAAACCAAAAATACAAATTCCATGCAAGATATCTAACATTTCTATTTTTAAACCCTTCTTAGTTATGCACATGTGTATTTACTATTTAGCATAATGCTCAAATATTTTTGATACTTGAAACTGAACGTTTTAGGAAAACAGTAGAGCTAAAGCCTATCCTGATAATTCATTTTCCGAACGCAATATCTTTGAAATGTTTGCATCGTTTGTCCAGTTCATCCATAGTTCGATACATGAAATATTTAACACTTTTAGTCAACTTTAGAGATTAGTTTTAAAGCTGTAAGTGTTATATCATTGTTCGATAAACAGTAGCGTTCACAGATCCACAGCATTTGCCAAACATAAGAGGGAGGAAGAAAAAACTCTAAATATATTGGAGTAATTACTTTATTTATGATTAAAAAAAAATAAAATGAGAACAGTGATCGACCACGGTGGATAAATCATCCATTACGTCCATTAAGCATCATCCTCACTGTACATGTAGTCAACGCCACACATTTCCTGGAAGAAGACAATGCAAATGACAATTTTTAATCTTTGAATCATGAATTGCACAAAATGCAAATGCATATTTTTGGCGAATTAAAATGGCGTCAACTCAGAAAGAGGTATGCATCATAAATCCTACAGTGTGCAGCTAGTGGCTTTGTAATCACAATTGTCAGTTGATGGAGCGTCGGAATGTGGGGCTCTGAGCACTTCTCCACGATCCCCCGCTCTAGCTGTAGGGAACCTACAACCACTGCTGCTGCTTGTACGGTGAGGGTAAGAATTTACATGTAGGAGACTTCCCGATGTGATATTGACACCGTAATGGCGAAGGAGATGTATTACCCTAATGAAGGTAAGACTTTAATTAAGAATAAAATCACAAAGTTTGAAGCAGGACAAGTTTTAATCTGGCGAACTTACCAGCCTTTTTTACCTGTGTTTGGGTTCATCAGTGATAACACTGTGGAACAAGATATGTCAAGAGCATTCATATGTGGTAATACTAATGTGTAGTGTATTTCCTTGTTCCATTACTCTAAAAAAAAAAGGGAAGAAAGTTTATACGACCATGGTCGGTTAATTAAGATATAAAGTCCTTGTGTATCTAAATCAAAAGGCAAAACAATATTTTTACAGTAATGGAACAGATAGCTCTCTCTCTCTCTCTCTCTCTCTCTCTCTCTCTCTCTCTCTCTCTCTCTCTCTCTCTCTCTCTCTTAAAGAAATAGAAACAAAGACTACTCCGAATGAGCCATTCATTGACCACTGCATCAAACACAAAGAGTTACATCAGATAAAGAATATTAAGAAATTAAAGATAAAATTTAAGGACAGAAAAATCGTCTTAAGAGAAAAATAAATGCGCAGTTATGATACTTAGTAAGTTAACCACACCATACGAGTACATGACACTCACTGTTATTTTTCTCTGAATTCTAATATGAATTCTAATATGAATTTAAAACAATTTCAAAACAAAACCAATCCTTCACTGCATTCTCGCTAATTAACAAACATTGAAAAACAGTAGCTAACTGCGTTAAAATCTCGAGCTCGTTAAACATTTTTGTAAAGGACAATAATGAATGCAGATATTGACGTTATTTAACAGTTATTTGTAAACCGATAAACAACGGGGCATTCCTTTAGGGTTCTGCGAACTTTTGCTCTGAGTTACTTTATCGGGGATAAGAACGGTACACGCAACCAAAAGAACACTATTGCAAGCTGTAGTAAACTTGTTTGACTATGACGCGCGATAGCGAGCTTGAAGACTGTAGTCAGTTAGTACGCTTGTTCGACTATAGCGCTATAAAGAGCCTGACTATTGTGGTAAGCTGCAGTAAGGTTGTTAGAATATAACGCTATAGCGAGCCTGACGATTGTGGTAAGCTGTAGTAAGCTTGTTAGAGTATGACGCTATAGAGAGCTAGAAGATTGTGATATAAATTGTAGAATTAATTTTAGCTTGTTTTACTGTAACGTTTTATAGAGAGCCTGACAGTTGTGGTATAAGCTGTAGTAAGCTTGTCCTGACGAAAGGGTAAACAGAAATATATACTCTTGTAAGAATTTGTTGATGAATCGGACAATTAATAGACAAAGCCTCTGAGAACGTTTGTAGGACTAAGGAAGGCAATTGAACGCTATTGAGAACTATGGCGGGCAATAGACTATATATTGAATATAAGTCTTTGAAAATATGATGGGCAATTAATCACCTACTACATTAGGATGGCTGTTATAACGCAAGTAAGACTATACAGGATGGGCATAAACCAAGTTCACACGTCTGCAGGGTAAATTGATTTAGCTTGATGAGTATGACGTATTATTCAGCATTTATTTAATATACATCAACTCATCTTCAGTTAAACTCACAAGACTTTATATTGTATATTGTTTCCTTGCAAAAGAATAAAGTCACAAGTAACAAATTAAAGTGAACTCACTTACACAAGAAATGAAGCACTTGAAACCAAATTGGATTAAACTAATCAAACAAGCATCAATTTAAAAACATGACAAAGAATTTTAAGAAAACAATTAATTAAAGTCAGTATAAATAAGAAAATATATAGATACTAGAGTATAATTAAAGTAAATTATACAAACTTGTTACTGAGTGAATGTCTTATACATGTACAATTTTTCCGTATTCATGTATATAAGGATATTATATTCCTGTGTAAAAATTATGTTATTGAGATGTATGTATTTTTTTTATTTTTTTTCTTCAAAATATCGAGCAATGAAAAGGTAACGGAAGTTTTTTGTATTTCAAATTCAAAATTTATGTTATTTATCCTCTCCTAATTTCCCATGAATACCGGATGTGATTAGCAGAAGACTGCAGAAGATACAATGTCACGTGACTGTACCACCATCAAGTCGTTCATAAGTACTATACACTTATAAGGTACTAATCTCTGCATAAACTCTTAAACCAGAAGGAACCATAATTGCCTGCATCCATTTTTTGTGCTTGCAAGCTTCCTCTGGCTATTAAAATAAGATCAAAAGGCGGATAAGGTTTTTAAATAACTGTGGCAAATAAAGTCATTTAGGGGCTCAAATCATTTATGTTCGGTTGTGGGCAACGATGCTGAACAGTGTTTAATATTTATATATATACATATATATTGTCTCGGCGTACACCCAGTTTAAATATCCCACCTGGTCTGAGCACGCGGACTTAGCGTTTTGGATGAAGAAGCCCCGTGGTTTGTGAAATCCTAGGATATGTTTCTAAATTAACAGCACAAAAATGACGAACCGACTGTGGTACGGTAAGTACATGTAGCATGTGTGTGGGGGGTTGAAGTACTCAGGATCTGTTTGTTGGGAGATCAAAAGGTCCCTGACTGTGCACTAGTTCGTTTACTTCTGACTAATACGTGGATGCAATGCAGACAGTAGTTGTTCACATATAGCTGTGTCCACACACCTGTGTTGTGAAAGAGGCACCTGCTGCAGTCATCTACAATTTAACTAAGCATCATTAGCGCGTATAGAAGATATAATTAACGGCATTCCTTGTGGTATACAGCGTTAATTAGTCATCGCTTTAACTCGATTGATTTGTTAACTAAGTAAGTACGACTTGTATAAGTTATTGTAACTTAAACGTACATTAAAATTTCAAGCTATCACAGCAATACAGAGTTTGTGTGAATTGGTTACAATGTCTCCATGTTTATTTTTTACATTCACATACTACAGATATCTTACAGTCGCGCTTTATTGACCTTTATGTGGATTTTGAACAAGACAAAAAACTCCTGCACAAGGAATCCATCATCCCTCAATGATGGATGTACATACCAAAGTTTTATTGTCTGTCGAAAATGAAATCTTCCTATTACACACTAATAGGAGATCCGTCCGTATACAGACGACATTCAGACCCAGTCCCAAGGTGACCTTGGAGCCCGGGACTCTGCTCGACTCTATTCAGCCACGCACACTTTGTTTAGTCCCCCTACATCTGTTGTCCGGTGTGAAGTGTGCGTACATTACGTGGTATTGTTGTACTATATTGATCCCCTCTTGCTCTGAGCAATTTCACCTTTACACGAAGTTAAAGCGAAAAAGTACAGTGCAGCCAGCAAGAGAAACTACTCAGATTACCATTCCTATATGATGTAATGCTCGATCTTTTTGGCATGTTATATCGAATGTCGTAAATGTGCAAACTCAGCTGTACTTACATGTATAATGAACCATGCCCTAAGTACCTCACAGACTAGGAATATGTAATATATATACAAATACTAAAAACTTATGTCTGCATTTTCTCGATACTGTTATAACATTGCTAGGTAAACCCCAGTAAGTCATTGGATTAAGGCGGGGAATAGTTTTGACCTTGGAAAAGAGTGATGATATCTTGATTATGTGATATGATATTTTGTTATACTTTCATGTTAAATACTGAAATCTGATTGGTTAAGACGCAGTTAATAATATTTACTATTACCCTCAGCGTTAGCAACGCACTTGGCAACGGGTAACATTAAAAAATGTTACATGCGCGAAAATTATGCGCGTACGGTTCGCTGTAGAATTCACGTTACTCCTATATAAAAGCAGTAAAATTTTCTTAAAAATTTTAAAAAAGACATTCAGTATAACAAAATAGATAGTGCCTGTTTGGGAGGATAACAGTTGAAATAGACACCCCTCGAAAACCATTGTCAACCTCCGCTTCGCGTCGGTTGACAATGGTTTTCTCGGGGTGTCAATTTCAACTGTTACCCTCCCAAACAGGCACTATTTATATAGTGGTTGTAACATTTGTTCTGTCGTACGAGACTGAGCTATATACACTATCCATAAAGAGCGGTAACGGACAGTGACTTGGTCTGGAGTTCTTGACCTTGAAGTATTCACAGAATAGAACCTTGACCTACCCACAGTAATTTTATCAGATGAATCAGCCGTAGAAAAGTAACCCTCTCCTTACCTCTCCTTGCCGAACGATGGATCCGTTTCCATGGGAACGATTTGTAAGATAGTAATTTAGTAAAGGTTCATGAAATGATTTTTATTCTGTTCAGACGTAACATCGCGCTCTGGGAAAACTTAATTAATTGTCCTATCTGCTTTGACATTAAATAACTTGCATAAACAAAAGAATACATGTAATAAAATGTTCTGTGTCGAACGAACTAAGTCAGTTCGTCGTCTTTCTAATTACAATGAAATAAAAATCCATTGTTAATAGATGTTGATTACGTGATGCGTAGCTATCGTTTTATGAAATTATATGCTTGCGTTTCAAACATTTACAACGTTATTTTTCCTTTCTTTTGGAAATATTTGTGCAAAAATGTATGGGTTGTTTATTTATTGCAAATAAAGAAGGGGGTATTCTTTAAACACAGTTGTCTCTCTTTAATTTCGCAGACTGAAAAGGTCCAATACTGTGATAGACTAAGGTCCCGGGTCATGTACCACTTTTGTTCAGGAGAGCTCGTCTCTAATTAAGATTATTATATAGTTAATGTAAATCTGCCTGGTCCCCGTGGTGACATTCAGACAGCTATATGGAAATGAGTTGGTTGGTTCTGTACGCAGTATTAATCAGCCCGCCAGTGCACGCTAGACAGACACCGGGGTCTTAATTTAAATGATTTATGAGTGACTTTGTAAAATTGTCGACAACCTGCTTTTGCAATCATTGTTGATTGCATGGAGTTGAAGACATTTGAAATTGAATCGAAATCTAACCATTCTTTTTTATGAGAAAGCCGTTGAATTTGTAAGTTTTACCAGACGTTGTTTGATTTTAATGAGGGAACAAAAATCGATACCAGTGCAGCCTTAATTCTGCATGTGGAAGCAACATAACAAGAGTCATTACCAGTCCTCATTATTTTGTTCACTGTGTCAACGTCAGTGAGATCTTGTGGAAGGGGCCCGGTAGTAAAACCTTCCTCCCAAGCACACACAGGGTCCTATTCTTAAGTTCTCTCTCTGCATTATTGTCATTTACAAATCATCAAATGTAAAATCTTCCGGTGTAATGTCACATTTATTTCAACTTTTGGGTTTTTTTTTTTTTAATTTGATATTTACTCTGCATTCACCAAAGCTCGGTACATAAGATTTCGTTCAAGTGTAGAAGATGACAATGTCCCATTGAGGTTAGACAAGATATTGTTAACAACTTGACGTCCCTGTTTCAAGATGCCATGTTCTTGTTTCACAACCATATCTAGGGGCCATGGAAGGACAGGCTAGAAAGCTTGAATAGAAGCGTATTGCCCCATTGCATTACACACGGGCCAATAATATACCATGCACGTCAGGAAGTTAAAGAATCGGTCTTTGCTTTATTAATTGATTAATTTAATGGCGACTATCGGTGGAAGCTACAGAAAATCCATACAGCCATTTAGCCAGTTTTCCCGCGGGATCGTGCTTAATCATGGATTTATAGTCTGCTTTCAAAGTGCACATCCGGGATCTGTGTAGTGGAATCACTTCTTGCAAGGGGGAGACGCTGTCCAGAATTATTCAGGAAGGGAGAGTTTTACGGTCAAAATATTTGTACTTACGTATATTAGGAAAACCAGTCAACCATATCGGGTCGATAAACCGTGCTGGTGTCAATCATTGCAAGTTTCTGCTCCAGTGGGAATTACGGTGTTTTGAATAAAACTGTGTATTGGATTTTAGGCCGTTGCTGCAAGTAAAGTTGGTACAAACATTGGTACGGGATCCGCTTCCACAGTTGTTCACAGGCGGCTTGGCTTTATACTGTGTTTTAACTGATATATTATTAATGCTCGCTCTGTGTTCGTCCGACGTTGAATATTAAGAATTATCGGCTGTGTTTAAAAGAATATAAGCGCCTGTTGCATCGCAGGAAAGCAGGGGTAATGTGGAGAAGGGGATTTGACGTTATGCTGTCTGACCTAGCATCTCTCTTCATTCTCTGATTAACGAATCGCACGCTGTAGTAAATACCTTTGGTGTGTAAACAAATAAACTCTAGGAGATTTTTTGGAGTGTGTTGGATTTGTTTGGAAAACATGGAACAGGAAGGACCGTGGGAAACGATGAGAGCCGAGCAGGAAAACGGCGAGCTGTTGTCCGAGGATGAGCGAATGGAAGCGTCCAAGGAGTTCCGAGAGGAAGAACCGCAAGGCAACGTGAAAGAAGGTATTTCCTGACCGCCTTACCTGTGCATTGTGTAAATAATAATCACAGGTGTATGTATATTTTTAGGCAGATGTAGTGAGGTAGTTCAAACGTTTTATTTTTAGACAGAACGTTTGTATTCAATCACTGTTGTTAAATGGGTGAAAGAATCAAAGTCGATCTTGAGGATTAAAGGTCCACAATTAGGGCTAGTTGTTACCCGTACTCTTTGGTCGGATCAGATAACTAACAATGTATATTATGTAGATGTTTATAAATTGCTTTGATCGTGCGATACACTCTACAAAGAATGAATTATGTTTGTAAGGTAATTGTATGTATTGTGTCGTGCATGTAACATCCCTCCCCACGATTTGGATTCCATTTTTGACAAGTGAAGTAGTGCAATAGGGTCGCCCTTTACATAGGATTTACATGTGCACATGCGAGCTTAGTGGTAAATTATGAATTTTTGATATGCGTCTATATTAATTGCAACGAAGTGTGTGTGTATTTGAGGGTCTACTGGCGAGCAATGTTTACACGAGATTAAAGGCCCCAACATGGGTTCTTCCCTGGAGAAACAACATCGGCACACGCCCAAAAGTAACAACCCTCCTCAAATATTAATGTAGATTAATTAGTTTATTTTATTGACGTTAATTAAGAACTTGACCTAAATCCCACACTAAAGGTATGTTTATCAACTAAGATGTTTTTATTTAATTGTGTGGAATGTTTTGTTTCGCGGCATTTCGTAGTTTTATCTGCTTTCCATCATTTACTAAATTTTTCAAGGTGGAAGCGCCAATTTTGACAACTTCTCAATGAAAGAAGTTCATCAAAACTACTCTGCGATGTCGAGTAAAACCACATGCCGCTCAAAGACGCTATTGCTCCCAACGAAAACCGTCCAGGATCATTAGTTTGTAATAATCTGTTCATCTTCCAGCTCAGGCACGCGGATTGAAGTGCTCTTTGCTCCGTAAAATTTGTTTGTTATTCTAAGTAATAAATTGTTTGTAAGCATCGTCAGCAAGAATCAAGTTCCCTGCTCGTGCGTCGGGTCTAAACAAATGAAATTTATATTTCCAAATTGTCGGCTGCGAGGGTTGTAGGCTATGAAGGACTTGGCATTAAGTACTGTACTTGGGAACAGTGCGCAGTATCACATGCATTTGTCATCAACTCGGATTTTTGAAAATCAATTCCGACTTTGACATTTAGTTGCATTCCGATTTTAGGACACAACGCGAGGTCTTAGTACCGTAGTCCATAACTAGCGTAGCTGTCAATATGTGTACAAAAACAGCAGTGAACAATTAGTGGTAGGCCTTAACTCCGACTTCATTAAAAAAAGTAGTCATTATCCAAGATATTTGACCCCTTGTTAATGGTCTATATTGATTTCCAAATACAAATTTCTGTAGACTTGTTCTAAAGATCTGATATCGAATGATGTTTGATTGTTGTCAATAATTCATTCTACGGAACACCTGCACGCTACAGCTAGATGGAGTGATGTTGTGTTGTTAGCCGATGAAGTCATTAATTAATTCATTAACGCTATATATCGTGCAGCACTGTGCAATGTTACAGAGGACCCACTGACACGCATCATTGATAACCTGACATACTTCTGTGAAATATCAGCCAAACTTTATTGATTCTGGGTCAAAGTTTAAGACAGTTTTAAATTGAATTTTGTTGCCAGTGAATAGAGAATTGAGAATGCATGTTCATTCATACTATTTTAACACATTCGTGTCTTGTTTAGATAACGGGTAGCCTTACTATTTTTAGACAGTTTCTGTATAGATGTAATCCATGGGCTCTATTACAATTCCACAAAGTCAATCTAAACCAATTTCTAATCGGTTTTTCAGTCTGGATTTCCATGTCCGACGGCTGTACGTATTTTCACAAATTTGTTTTTTGGTTTTTTTTCTTTATAATTTTACTCTTCTCTTTCAATTGCTTAAAACCCGCCACTGTCATTTTGTTATTTTAGCAAGATCATCTCACTCACGTTGCACTTGCACTGCCATTGAAACATGCTTTAGAAATGAAGATGTTTAGAACTAACCAAATACTTGAGACCCCAGTGGAACAAAGTACATAAAGTACATAGTTATTAAATATTTATCCAAACTGTGATTTGATCTTGTTCCGCTTTTACATGCTTTTATTAGTAGAACTTAAGGTTTGGGCTATTGTGTAGGTATATATGTAACTCAGTCAATCTTTAACAGTGGACCTTTCTTTAAAATCCCTTTAATTTATCACTTCTTGAAGCTTGGTTGCTTTATATGGTGACAAACAGGACGAAACGTTATTATATTCTTTTTTTCTTCAAAAAATTTGCTAAGCCCACTACATTGGTTTGACCCCCTCACCCCCCCCCCCCCCCCCCCACAGCAGAGAATATAGAATATAAATCCGACTTTGGCAGGTCAGGTGTCAAAACAGACAGAGATATCGAAGTACCCCCCGCCTCCTCGGGATGTAGTGCTTGTTTGTAGCGCTCCTCCGGCTTCTCGATTGCTTTGAGGTTTTTTGAGCCATCTTTGCCCTCCTCTCTGCAGGTTTCTTGTTATTTGATTTTTTATGCCTCGAGATGAGGTCGCCTTATCAATTAACGATTTCTCATAACTAACGCCATCCTGAAGTTTTCGCAATTAATTAGCAATAAAAGAATCGAGGTAAAGGGATTGATTCACCGCAATTTTTTCCATTTTTTTTTTGGAAGTAACAAATGTATGTTTTTATTGCATGAATGTTGTGCGCATATCTTACCAAGTTATTGCATGATACTGCATGTATATTGCCAACTCGAACTCTCGCTTACTGTAATTAGCAGGCAGTGATCCCCGTATCCAAGCAAATAGTTACTATGGTGAAACAATTAATATTTAAATCTTTTCTCCTTCCTGTCTTTGATTTTTCTGAGTGCCACTGAGCGAGTATTGTTTTATACGTATTTGAGATCTGCGATTTTGTTCAGCAGAGCTACACGGTAAGAACACTGCAGCACTGAAGCGAATCGAACAAAATGGATTTCAGACATTGATTTTTTGTAGCTCTCTTCACTAACTCCGCAATGATTACAACTGGTGATATTATTTTCCCAGAGGCAAAGGATAGAAGGAAAGTGCCTTCACAGATTGTCAGGATTGTGTTACTGCTAAGTTCTTTACCGTTTGTGTCGCAATAAGGCGTTATCTGGACGGGAAAACATCGTTATTACATTAGGCGGGTTCCCGGACAAATTGACATAATCTTCTTTAGCGAGTCCCTGAAAAGACAGATGGAACTGTAGCTGTCTTTTGACACGTTCGGCCGGTGTCCGTCATCTCGGCTCATTTAGTTACATACACAGTACAATAATAGCAACTGACTGAGGGGAAACTAGTTTTAATGATCTATCGACATCACTACAGCTCGTTCACATCATAGCAACAATAAAGTGGAACCCGAATGCAGAATATCTTTCGTACTATGTACATGTATATTGCTATTTGTTTGAAGAATGCTGTATCTAATATTCAAAATAAAAATCACTACCCACTTATATTCAAACATGATTAGATATAAATGTAGCATATCATTATTAAATCCTTCCAATTACGCCTTGAAGCAAGTCTTCATTATTCTGGCTTAGTCAACTAATATAAAGTTTAAGTATACTGAGTGGGCAATGACATAGTTTCAACCTGCAGGTTTTAAAGAATGTAAAAGTAAAACCTACAAATCTCCTACTCTTTATGCGTATGTTTATTGATCATATGTTAAGAAAATATTATTTATTTTAAGATGCCGTAAAGTGATATTGTCCGGTCGCTAAATACATGAATTACAGACTACTTAGTATCAATATAACTACAAACATGCATGTGGCCAATAATACTTACAATGCCCGTGCGTTATGACAAATTCTGTACTATACTGCTTTATTGCTATAATCAAGGCACTATTCTACATACTGCATATTATAACCGTTGATACTGCCCGGTCTAGAGCTATGCCTTTTCTATAACAGGTCAATACTGCCCGATACACACCTCTCCCGTGCCGTGCATACACGTACATTGTGACAATGTCTATATTGTCTTTGTTGCACATTAATTTCTATTTCAGTTTCTTTACACGTTTCCATGGAGCAGCTTTAATTTTAAAAAAAAAGTATATTGATGCGAATTCCTTGTGACATATCCTTAATAGCTCAATCAATACTGCCACTAGTAATACTAGAGAGTGTAAACTATCACACTGTTCGGAAAAGATAGATTTTAAGGCACTGTGCAGTCAATGGAACTTCGGTTTGTTTTCTTGTGTTAAAGGTCGACCGCGCATGGTCATTAAAAAAACTCTCTCTCTATAGACAGGATGTATCAAATTAAAAATTGCTTCTATCTGTGCAATTAACTAGGGGGATCAGACAGTGTAGCAATTTTCTAGATTACTGCACCATTACAAAGATTGGGGAAATGTCTCTTCGCGAGCTAGGTATAACGTTAGCAGACAAAACAGTGCACCAATCAGCAGTCATTGTTACAGCGCCCAGGGAGGCAAACAAGCCAGTGTTTACTCCTTTTTTTCATGGTATCGATTTTTGTTTGTTTTGTTGAAGTGTTTTAAGACAAATTGTGTCACGATCGCAGAAAATCGATCATTCCGTCCCAGAAACTGATGTTTTGGTTTCCCCGAACGTCTAAATCACGTGATCGCGTGTTTACAAGGATGAAGCGAATGATCAGCAAGATGATGGCTTTACTTTGCATTAATGTTCATTTCACAGCCAACCTCAAAACTTTTTTGAGGTCAGACTGCTTTAATATTTTGTACGTTGTTTATATCAATGCAAATGGTAGTTGCTGATGTAGATTGTCTTGCTGATTTAATTAAAGATAAACTACTACAGCGTTCATTCCGGCGAACGTATTATAATATCAACAGGGGAAGTAGGGGGTGATTTTGAATGATAAACAATACACAAAAATAGATTTTCCATAAATAAAAAAAAAAATTATGTAATATTTTCCATGAATTATCTCTTTAAAGATTAGCGTAAAACTGTGAGATTGAGGAAATAATATACGATGTTCATCCAAACTTTTACACACGCGACACACCAGTGTGGAACAGTCTTTAATTAGCGTCTAGAAAAGACAGCTTGCACCGAACTTACCTTTGGTTTAATATTAGCATACATCACTTTCTAAATTCAAATTCGGATATATGTGTATTCAGCTTTCTTCTAAAGGTGACCCGTTAGCATATCAGTATTTGACATTGAGGAGACGTGTTTCCGTCCTCGCTAACTCTTACAACTTCTCGCTGGATTTTACAACATGCGGAAACAAGGTTTGAAATTTGTATTTAACACTTAATTTGAAACATAGTTCTTGAGGTTTCAGTTTTTGTTAAATATTTGTTTATTTTGGTAATTATTTGGTCATAATCGATATACTTCAGCATAAGCATGTGATAAATATCTTTTTATGGATCATGTTAATTTTACAAGTTTATAACATACATTTTCCTTCTTTTTATGAATTAATCAAGTTATCTATTGTTGTATGTACTATGTTGAACCTAGAAGTTAGCATAGAATAAAACCCCCACAAGCTGTTGTTGTAAATCCTTCACAATATGTGCATGGAATAAATGCGATTGCGATAAAGTGCTTATGTGGTAAGACTTGAATCAATCGCTTCCCTTTGTTTGGCTGGATGGGGACTTATTTTTGGTGTACGTCTGATCAGGCGAGCGATCGTTTCTTATTAATCCTGGCTAATTTAACAAGGGTCGAGCATGTTCGTCAAACACAGTGCCAGTTAATTCTGACGAAAAGGGTGAATCATTCACTGAGCTCTCTCACATTTACCCAGGATTTTACTTATGTTGTGAGAATCGGATTTTGATAAGAAAATTGCCAAAACTTCCCGAAATCAAGCCCGGTAGTAGGTGGTCGGTTATCAACACATCCCAGTACTACGGAAGCGATCGCCCCTCCTGTATCAGTCTGGGGGTGTCTTGTAATAGTGCCAGGTTTGGTGAAGACCCTCGATCTACGCCAAAGTGAAGTGTTTTCTCGGCGTTAATGGGTTAGACAAGGTACAATCTGGCTGGAGTAAGGTTCCACCTTGTGTAACTTGTCTATCAAAGCGCCATTAGTACCGTACTACATGTAAACACTATCTGATATTAGTGAATCCTTAGGAGTCTATCAATACTTAGAAGTGGAACTCTATTGAGATTTTCTTTTTGATTGTTTTGGACACTTTGATGGAGAGATAGCTTTAGGTCTATCGTTTTATAATGGATATAACCGAAGACACAAAAGATTGTAACGTTAACGGGGTTTCTGTGGAGACTGACGAACATGATGATGCTAAAACAAAAGGTAAGATTGGAACAAGACTGAACAAAAGAACTAGTAGATGGTTTACTATACCGAACTTTGCGCATGTTACGAAATGTACGTTTATATCAAGTGACTAGCATCTGAGGACATGTTGCTTAGTTTAGTCCGTGATGAGTACATATCTATAGAGGTGCGTGCTAACTACATCTTTATGGACACTTACAAACGACCCCTGTATTTGATCTTTCTCACTCTTCCCATGTTCAATTGCCTGGATCTACATGCGCAAGGTTAACAAAATGTCGCCCGGAGACATTTGTTGATATCAAAGATGATATAGTCGGCCCCGTCCTGAAGCCATAATCACTCATCCATAACTATGTTGTCCGTCCGTTTTTGACCATTTGAAGGGAAATATGGGCAGACGGGGTGAGTTTCTAATGCAGTTAGGTTGTAAATACTGGGGCGTTTCATTTATTTATGTCACATTCACATGTACTTTACCATTTGGTTTTGCCTTTAACGTTTTATGTATGACTTTACTATGTTAGAACAACGGACTGTATTTACTCCGCAATTTCACTCAGGAAAGAGATCCTTTACAAGAAATAAGTCAAGTCTGTAACATGCACTGTACTGTATACATATTTTTATTTGCGTAAATTGGAGGCTTGTTCAAATGCTCTTAGTAACAATAACATATGGTATTTGTTACGTATTAGGAAACTGTCTATGTCTAGTATATTAATAACTTTAATTTTGAAAAACAAAACATACAGTGAGCACAAATACACACGTCACGATAACAAAAATAGGATAACTCAAACTCCTCCAATGAATTAACTATAATATCAAAGCGATGAAAGCTTTGTATCAATATCTATAATTGTCCATGTGTCACGCAATGCCATTCAATACGAATCTATACTGCCCTTTACTAAGACCTATTGTGGCGTGATTTAATGATTTCAATATTTATTGAAACCGTTATTTTTAATCTTTGTTTATTTTTTCATAACATAATATGATGCATTCTGTGCCTTAAATGAAGTCCGTTTACTGTTGATTGTCCTAGTTTTATTCTCAATATGGTTTACTGAGTTTATTTCATCTACAGCATGTTCAGTTACGCCAAACAGAGATATTGGTTTTGTCATTACTGCGTAGATTCATCGTATTAAATGAAAGCAATTTGTACTTCTAAGAATGTGGTACCGAATGAACCCTCATTGGGGGTGCTAGGACCATAGCTCACGATGTGTATCGACAACAATAAACTTTTATATCTGAAACCACAAACTGTAAAGAGGAAACCTGTTAAAATTACAAACATAATATGACAAGCGGAGCTGTTCTTTCCCGAGTTTTGGTGCACATTTTATCGTGCTTCTGAAGAACGGTCCGTGTTTTGTTCTCAACTTGGACAACATGCATTTTTGACACCCTCATATTACCAGTTTTCAGGAATTCATATTTTAAAAGTATCCCTATCTGGCTATCACAGTACTCACATTGGCAAGACTCAAACCTCCGTTTCAGGGTTACGAGTTTGTAAATAGGGGCGTTAGTGTGATTTTGTCATTTTCCTTTTCCCCAAACATTGTGGAGGCGAGCATTGAATACAAGTTGTATATGACTGTAGAAATACCCGTATACTTATCAAAGCAGATGCTAATGAGTTCCCTGGGTAACCATTATCACGTCGGAATAATTGTAACGTTTGCCTGTCACAATGAAATTCACTAGAAAAACGTGTAGCGGCCATGTCTTCTGAAATTGTTTCCACCATCACAGAAAATAATAATCGACGCAACAAACACATGGGTCCTCGTAGTACCTCCGTCTTCCTAACCAGGTCAAGCTCAGGTCAAACAGAATGTCGACTGACCAACTCAAGTAAGTTGTCCAACCATCTTGAAGTTGTCCATCCTCGTCCGGTGGCTCTGTTTGTTGATGGGTATTTGGCTGATTTGGTTTCTGATTTGACGTTGACGTTAGATCTGCCAGTTACGTCTTTGTTGTGGTGTAACAGCTTTAGTTGCAACGGCTTAAGTTGGAAGTTGCACTAAGTTAGTTGTTGTACTGAGTTAGTAAATGAAATAAGTTGGTATTCGGTAGTTGTACAGATTTGGTAGTTGGACTGAGTAAGTAATTGCTTTAAGTTGGTTGTTGTACTGAGCTAGTAGGTTGACTGAGCTGGTAGTTGTTCTGAGTAAGAAGTTGTACTGAGCTAGTAGTTGGACTGAGTTTGTAGTACTAGTTGTACTGAGTTGGTAGTTTGACTGAGTTGGTAATTGTTCTGAGTTGGTAGTTCTTCTGAGTAGGTAGTTGTTCTGAGTTGGTAGTTCTTCTGAGTTGGTAGTTTGATTGAGTTGGTAGTTGTACTGAGTTGGTAGTTTGACTGAGTTGGTAGTTTGACTGAGTTGGTTGTTTGTACTTAGATGAGCTCTTTCATGTCATCCTTGCGTGTAGCTCGTAGGAAGAATTGAAAAATTTGTCGATATTAAATGTTTAAACAGTGTAAATAATTATGGTGTAATGGACATTTTGCAAAGAGAAGGAAGGATAGGGTTTGGACATCCCGTCTTTATTATACAATTGATGTATTAGTAATTTCTCTAGTAAAGTTGTTTGAAATATTATTATGATATACCGGTAGCTGACCGCATGATACCCAGTGTTACACGGCAGAAAATTGAATGTCTTTCAATGAACGTCACTGCCACCTTAAGACCATCTTCATTTACTAAAATTAAAATATGCGTGCAATTTTAAACAAATATACTCGTACGTGCAATTACATAGCACTTTAAAAGTAATTATACCCCCGCAAACGAAGTTTAGGGGGGTATATTGGTTTCACCCTGTCAGTCTGGCCGTCCGTCTGTCTGTCCGTCCGTCTGTCTGTAGACGCAACTTTGTCCCCCTATAGAATTTTTTACTGCTGCATGGAACAGTCTGAAAATTTGTACATATGTTGATCACCATCTGAAGATGTGCACCTGCAATTTTTTTTAAGATCAGACAAGATTTAATGATTTTATGACAGTTTTCATTTTCCTTATTCTATATATTGTACACTGATGTTGAAAAGTAAGGGAGATAATCCTTACAGATTTTATGAATTTATTAATAGTATTAAAACACTCTAAAACATATTTATATAAATACATCCAGATGGAGGTTTTTTGTCTATATGTCTTAACTAAATTTATTTTTTATAAGTATTCTATCAACTGACAATGCAAAATTGTTGTTTGTCAATGATAAATTCTAAGGAGTTACAGTGTAATAAGAATATCAAAGACAAGTGTGGCTGAATTCATTTTTCCCAAGGGGCCCATTATCTGGGCCATGGCTTAGATGGAGCATGTGTTTCGGGAAAATTGATAATCTGAAAAATGGGCGATGGTTTTGGGGCTATTTTAAAACTGTTTCAAGTAAACCAAAAGTTTCTATCATTATAAGGAAATAAATAATATCATTATTAATAATAAGTTGTTTATAAATTTATTAGTCAAGAAAATTGATGAAGTGACCCTATAGGGCATTAATTTAAATGAAATTCAAAATTAGATATGATTGTAGTGTTTTGGCAATTTTAAAATTGTTTGTAATATTAAATTTTCTTTTTTACATATTTTTACATAGTTTGGTAATTATGGTAATGTTTTGGGAGTTTATTAAATTTAACAAGCTCATCAAAGAAAATCATAGTCCTACGGGATCAATTTTCTGATATGGAGTTCCATTGTACCACAGGAGAAAGTGGGGAAGTTTGAAACAACTAATTGCATCTTTTAAGACTTTTATTAGAAAGATATTCAAAGTTTTATCAACAGAAGAGCATTGCTTGCCTACCGGTATTTTCATTTTCTGCAAAGTAAGGGGTTATTGACTTTTTTTCCTTTAAAACAATTAAATAAAAAAAATATCATCAAATACATAAATTTGTTATACTGTTATACATATGTATTTACAGTGAAATTCTGACAATTTTAATTTTAATTTTCTTTGTTAACGTTTTTTTTTTTTTTTTACAATTCTAGAATTTTTTTTATTTGTATGTGTTCCAAACCTTTATTATTCAATTCAATTATTTGTCCCATTTGAAATTAGCCTTGCGGGGGTATTAGTCCCGTTAGGACAGTTCTAGTTTTGCCTTTGAAAAGGTAAGAATTAAAGAAGAGTGAATCTGAGAGAGTGCGGGGGTTCCAGTTCACGAGGATATCGCACTCGTGACTGGATGGCTAGGTGAAAGGGCGAGTCTGTGCTTGGTTGTATGGACTTAATGATGTACATGTAATAAACAAGTGAGACCTTTTTGTTTTACTTGCGATCATTTCCTAACCAATGAATTCCAACTTAAAATATTTTTCTTTTCTTTTTTTATAGATCATATTGCGTCGTTTGTAGTAAACATAGATTATTTCATTTTATATAAATTGTTTATCAATATAAATGGTGATAATTGTTATTTGTGATATTCCAATATCGATATTGTTTGTCGACATGTAGTTGGCTGGCTTTACATGTGATAATTGGAGTCGTATGTAGTTGCGCATTATTCCGTTTCCATAGAAACGCAGCTTACGTAATAAACAAGTAAACACAAACCATTTTGGTAGTATATTAAGACGTGTTTATTCGGACACATTTATCACTTTGAATAAATATGGCAAAGGCTCGCAGGGTGAGCTTTCATACAAAGTGTAAGGATAAAAAAAATACGTTTTATTGTTCTTATTTATTAAACTAAACAAAGTTCTTCAAGAATGAAAAAAAAATTGTTTCCGCTGCTTTAGGCTCTTTTTGTTTCCTTTTTCAGCTCGGAGTGAGAAGTGCAGCGATCGGTTCCTACACTGTCTGTCACAGGTGCCATGTGGTTCACTCATAGCCTGGATTATCCTGCTGGTGGGACTCGGCGGATTAACGGGCGGACTTCTGATTGGCGCCCAGAAAACACGTGACATGCTCGATAATGACCAGTTGTGAGTTGAACTAAGTTATTTATTAAAAACTTATATCTTTTATTCTTGTCTTTTAATTAATACTCCAATCTTCAGAAGTATTTATAGGTTGTAGTCGTCATTTTGTTAAAAAATTATTTAAAAGTATTTATAGGTTGTAATATCAATTTTTTACAAACTTATTCGAATATTAATCTTGATCAAGTAGATACTCTCAAACACCAGTGATCACAATCTTGAAGAAAAGCTTCAAAGATATTAGTAGACATAGATGACGCGATTCTTTCATGTACAAAGAAGACATACATGTACACAACTGTGACCAGTAAGATTGACAAAAAATGACAGAGGCTAGAAAAGATGACAGTGTAAAAATAACGAGGAATGATTCGCTGAATAATTACTATAGAAACACATTGAGGCGGCTTGATGGCGCTGTTGTTGTTGTCTTGCAGCCTGTGGTTCATGGAGTACACTCTGATCGGGGTGGTGGTCAGTATGTTTGTGATCGGCACCCTCCTCCTCTGTGTGGGTCACGTGTCCACAGAGCCCACTAGTCGCCACATGTTCCAAACTACCAAGAAAAACATGTGCGCGCAGGGACTCAACGTTTTCGTAAGTTGTGTAAACCTGCTTTGTTTGAAGTTTATTTTAACTTACTGTCTTGATGTAACATCGGAACATGCGTGGTACCTGTTCACTTTTGAATAATATACCTTTTTTGATAATTCAGCTCTTTAAAGAATTATGTTCCCAATTTCTTATTTTTCTAAAAAATAAACAAAACAAACAAAATAAAACAAACTGTTTAGGGTATAATATTTTGTTTATATATTAGTTTGTGCTATGATATGTTGTTTGATACCCGTTTTAGGTTAACACAAAGGTAATGTACCAGATGGAGAGCGAGGAATATATTATCAAAGTTAACATAGAGTTCAAATATATTTCATTTACTGCCCATGTAAGCCATGACAGACGAGTTACATATATTTAGATACTGGACAAAAACCCCTGTAGATGCTCGAATAGCGGCATATATAAACTGCGCATTTATTATTTTTGCTAAATGTATTTAACCAGCTACGAAATAATGAAATCCTGATCTAACAACAATATATTGGGTTTTTCATGATTCCAAAATAATTATTTATAGCATACTTGGATCTTTATAATTTTATTTCTAAAAACACCTGTACGTATAAACAGTCTCGACACATAATTAAACAATACTTGAACAACATCCGGAATTAGTTATTTCCTGCTATTTTCAATAATTTGTTTATTATTCAGAAGCAAATGACTAATGTTTTATTATTCCAAACGATGTTTGATTTTTCGTCGTTTGTTTAACATTCAAATATTTACATTTTCTAGTGTTTTTCTGTGGTAACACTGCAGTGTATAATCCAATACGTTTCATCAAAAACGTTTTGAATATTTAATCGTACAATTGCTGAAAATTTTTTAAGGAATAAGGAATCATTCTTTGAGTATTGTTAGGTGATTATTTCGGTCGGGGCGTGATCAAATCCTAGAAAGCCCGAAGGGCTGTATGATAGATTTGAACACGCTCCGACCGAAATTATCACCTAATGATATTCAAAAAATGATTCTTTATTACTTATATTTATATTATTTTCAATTTGTACACTTTTTAGTACGCGGCGCAGCCAATGCGTTATTTTTGGTTATGCTATAGGGCCCGCCCATTTTGTGTCACTTATGTTTTATGAAGTTATTGGGTTTTATGGTTCAAAATTGATTCGTAATGTTATCACAGACAAAAACAGTTAAAAATGTAAATATATAAATATAAGATGCAAGGAGTCATTCCTTGATTATTATGAGGTGCATGGTAAAATACGGTCGGGCGTAATCAAATTTATCATAAAGCCTTTCGGGCATTATTGGATGTGATCACCCCAACCGTATTTGATCACCTCATAATATTCATAGAATGAACCCGTATTCCTTAAATATTTTCACATAGTTTTCTATATAAATTATCTTTTATTTCCCTATGGTGTGTTTTAAGTGTCTCTCCTGCTATGTTTTATTTTAACAAATAAAATATACTACATGACTATTTTTGCTGTATGTCATTTGTTAAATTAAAACTATATCAGGAAAGACATATAATTTTTTTGAATTTGAGAATTTTTTGAATCTGAGAATTTAATTTTTGTTCCAAGAGAGGAAGAGAGAGAGACGCATACTAGTTTTGGAAATAATGCCAAACATTAAGATCTTTTTACCACAAAAAGTGTTAATTTGTGTTTAAAATAAAGACATATTTCTATATATAAAAACGCTGTCTGGTACTGTAGCGATGTTTATTATGATCAATCTTACTTACCCCGGTATATGTTCATGTGTTAGGGTTGGTTAGACCATATGTAGATTCTGATGTTAGGTATATAAAAGTAGGCCGTGTGTATATAACATATACCACTATGTCCCTACAGCTGATGGTCTTCTGCTACCTCCTGGGTTTCTCCTGGATCGTAGCCTCGGTGGTACTGGCCGTCCCGGTCTACCTTCTCTCTCTCCTGTATTTCGCTGATTTCACAGTCACAAAAAATGGCGTAGATACAAAATGCATCTATCTAGTCCATTATGGTGGGTATAACACAATAAGACGGTTTATGTTTGCCTTTCTGCTGAAATCATTCGTTTACGAGTCGGCGATAAATATAGATTCTTTTCCTTTACTTCTTTGAAATTAGAAAAAAAAAAAAAATCATATACATGTACATGTTGTCTAAATGTCACTAGTTTTGATTAAAATAAGCGTAATAGTTTAAAATCTTGATGCTGCCCTTTATCTTCTCAAAAAAAAAATAACATGAAAAAAGTTCTGATATTATTTTAACTTGTCTTCCGATATATGATATGGGTTTTAAGAGATTTATTTTTCTTTGTTTTTTCAACTACAGGTTTGGATAAGCAAGATTTTTGTGGCGCCGATTTCCAGAACTTTGAGCGTGAGGTAATCCATGTTATAACAAAGTGACTTAAGGGAGATAACTGTTACAGAGTTTGATTGTGTACATTAACATTTTTTATTGTTACGTTTAGGGGAAGCAGTTGATCATCAGTTACATAGCAGCTCTCGCCTCATCCATCCTGATAGCTATAAGCTTGGTGAGTCGTCTTTATCACACACCACCCAGTGAACAAACAGAATAACTTCAACGTTAAAATCACAATATATGTTATGAAAGATATTAATTTCATGAAATGTAACGATGATCATCTTTTAATTCGAACTTGAAATGATTGAAAAAAAATGTTACTTTTAGAATTTAAATAGGGATATTTCTTTAGTTTCCATGTGATTTTTTTATGACGTAAATGAAGTTATCTTTTTTTTTATCTTATGTTCCATTTTGTTTTAATCTCGCAAATTCACTTTTGCTTTGTGATGGTTTTGTTCTGCTTTGTGATTGCTAACTTCCTCCTAATTACTAACAGTTCATTTGGAGAAGGTGACACGCCCCTTAACGTAGGGCAAATCTATCGTGACCTTGCCCAGGTTTGTCAAGAGCTTTAAGTTGTTCAGTGGCGTGAGAGGTCGCCCCTCATTGATATAGTACTGACGAGGTCGCCCCCTCTTTGATATAGTACTTACAGCGGCCGCCCCCTCATTGATATAGTACTTACAGCGGCCGCACTGTGTCACAGCACTCTATGTCTGTCTATTGTCAAGCACTGAACATTCCCGCGTAATAGAAATATCCTCATCGCTTGTTTAAGCAGGAAGTTAAACCTTTTTCCGTAATTGCATTATCAATTTATTTTAACAAATAGTCCAATGGTATTTATTTATAATAATGAAAGCCATTTGGAACGCAAAATGTAATGTTTAGGAGTCTTTGTTCGAATATTTATCTCTTTTTTTTTTCAACAAAATAACTTTATTTCTATTGATGCTGAAGATATGTTAAAAAATCCAGACCAAAGCATCCTGAAAATAGAAAATTGTCAACTTGTTTTTTATATTGTTTAAGTTTGACAACATATGTATTCGGTTTATGGGTGTAAAATTAAAACTAACGGTGTTTGTAAAAAATGCGCTTGTTGGCGTACAGAACAGTTTCTGGCCTCCCCCCTTCAGACATCATGCAGTTCAAGGGGAATTCGTTCCCTTACTAGTTCGACAGGAGGTCAATGCTCACTGTAGTGTAATAAGTCCATTGTTTTCCGATTGATATTTAATGCAAGATCGATTAATAAACATCGGAAATTCGGTTTTGAAATGTTGATCTACATTTTACCTTATCTAAATCGATCGACGTCACCTTAGATGTAAAGTTTGTAAAATGTAGATGTCTGTGTAAAAAGACTGCATGTGACCCTGCTATGTTTCTTTGTGTTGTTTGTTGGTTTTTATAATTTTAACTATTATTTTTTAATGTTTATATTGAAGTTTGTTTTAATTTGATTTTACACTTTTATCAAATAAATTGTGGTTTTGTCTTTTTTTTTCTTTTTCTATTATTAATTGACAAAATAGACACAATTGAAAATGTACATTGTTTTGATTTTTTCCAGATCCACTATATGATTGTCATCAGTGCTAATCTTGCCAACCTAAGAAACTCTCGCATAGCCACCCTCAATGCTTATGATGATGAAATGGCAAATTCAAAGCTTGTTGCCGATACCACCATGTAAGCACTGAACAAGCGTTTACATGACCATATAATATGGCAGCTGTGACATCATCGGGTGGAAGGTTTTCCAAAAACGGTTCCGGTACTGCTGAAAACTGCGATATGAAAAAAATGATTGAATATAATTCCTTTTCCACAGATTATGAGATTATACTTTAGCTGTCGTTGTGAAGTTGTGAAGGGGGAGCTATGTCTGGTCATAAAAGGTTGTTAGATAAACCGATACACCTTGATGCTATGTATTTAGGACACAGCCTTAAGAACAGAGGAAATACGGGCAGCAACATAGTTTCCTCTTGTATTTGTATATTTTTAAACATTCGCTTTATATGGAAATGTGCAATACATAGTTTAATTATAGAAGTATATATACATATATATCTGTAAAGTACTGTACGTTAAAATTGTTGTACTTGCTTAGTAGGTAGCACCATCTCATAAGCTAGTGAATATATTGCATAATTTCTAATTATAGTACAAACGCAGAGTGTGATGCATTTGCATGTGGAACAGCTTCTTTTATCCAGAAAAGGGGCCAATATTTTATAATAAATCCCACAGAAAAACCGCGTTTAATTTTCATATTATGTATTTTGTGTATATTTTGTTACTTGAAATCAAGGGAGACAATTGTGTTTTTATCTTTGTAATAGCTTTGTGAATTATTAACAAATAGTCTAAAAGTTATTGTTATGAAAAATGTCTTCGTTTAATTTATTACCTGAATAATTGGTATACCCTGTATATGGAAACGAATCTCGATGAATGCATGCAATATCATATCCCACCTAGTATTAAGATTAAATTTAGAATATAATAATTTCCGAAAATATGTTTTTATGACACTACACAATTTTTTCTCAAAATTAAAACTTAACCAAATCACCTCTATATGACACCAAATGACCTCCAACAAAGTATTGAAGGACGTTTGTCTCACAAACAAATCACACGACACAAAAGAGATTTCAAGGAAAGTTTGTTTCATTATCTTTAATTCTAATTAACTGTTTCCACTGATTGTCAGGTTCCGAAAAAAACTCTGGTAAAAAGCAGAATGTCTTTGTTATTGATTGTTTCAATTCTAGTGTTACTTGTTGTCCAAGAATGACATTTATTAAGTCTGTCACAGTTGTCATTGTGCCTGATAGTGTCTTTGTATTCGGAAACAAAGCCTTTTTATTTAAAAAAAATGTTTGTTGAATGAAGGAATACATCAATGTACAGGTAAAAATATTGCTCTTATTTATTGCGAAGAAACGTATATATTTTATTAATAGTCAGACTTGAAATATGTTACAATGTTAAAAAAGAGGTTGTCCATTTATGAATGTTTTATTTAAAACGTTTGAGATTTGTATATGTAAAACGTAGTTGGTATTTTATTAAATGTTAAGAAACTTGATGATTTTGTGTTATTTTAAGGATGAATTAAAACTCAACAAAACTAAGAGCTAGTGAAGATATTTAATTGTTTTGCTCGAATACATTAATTTTACAGATACAGAATTGACTGCCAAACTTTTCTGAAGTGAAAGCTCAAGCGAGCTTTGCGTATCATATTGTGTCCCGTCCGTCCATTTGCCTGTATCGCAGTCAGTAAACAATTTACATCCAGGACCACATGACGAATTCAACTAAATTTGGCATGAAAAATGTTTGTATTCTGCCTGGTACAGGCAGATAGCTAACCATAAACAAAAGTCACACGCGTTCATGTTTTAATGTGTGGTACACGTTGCTGTCGTTGTTTTAATGTGTGGTACACGTTGCTGTCGTTGTAATGAGTGGTACACGTTGCTGTCGTTGTTTGAATGTGTGATACACGTTGCTGTCGTGCAAAAGGTTGGTAAAAAATAGTGGTTCGAGGCACGCATCTGACAGGATGGAATAGGATTGACAAAATGTGACCGCACTGGTCAGTAAAGCTGACGGGAAGAGTGCTTGACCAGAACTAAATAATTAACTTGTACTATAGATGATTATATTAAACTCAGAGTAGATAATTTGTACATAAAATACTTCTCATGAATTTTAAAATTGAACTATAGACAACACAGTTTGTTCCACTGAAAAAATGCAATAAGTTCAAAATTCTTGCTTCTTTGTCATTTAAATTCAAATCTAAAGCAATAAACCCGTGGGAGGTTACGATGTGGCTCTGAATGTTAATGGAATTATTAAAAGGTAGCTGTTTCTTAATATGAATTATTCCAGGATTTCTAGGGAGTTAAGAGGCTAAAACTAGTGTATTTTCATACACCACAAGTTCTCATGATGGATGAAAATAGGTTCATCAACCGTCGATATTTCTCCAAACAAATCTAAAGAATCAAGAGAAACAGATCTATTTCATGACGGGGCTAAAAAACCTGAGCACACATCAGAAGAGATTACAGGAGTGTCCACAATGGTAAATAACTGTAAGTCAGAGAAACGTGTGATAAATTTGAGGACGTGTAAATTGTTTAATTGGTGACAGACTGTTTCCTAGAGAGAAACAAGGAGGATGAACGTTTCACAAATAATTCCAAATCTATATTGTTGTCACAAAAACTGTTTAGCGTTATATAGTATAAAAATACAAATGTATAACAACACTAATACAGTACCAACTTTAAATGTCATAAAAGTTTGTTTCATTTGCTCAGACATCCACTTCACATATTAATTAATATATTTCACATATAAAAATCATCTAAAAATGGATTTACTATAAAAAGAATATTGAATAAAGCTAGAAAAGGAGCAATGTTTTTTTTAGAAGAACCTTTTTTATGGGGTTGTAATATCCACGTGTTCCAAAATTAATGATTTTTTTTCCAGAATTACTATGCCCATTTATACAAATAGTATTTTATGGGACATAGTAAGAAGACAAACAACTTCATTCCATGTTGCAAATTGCTTTTAACAATCTTAATTATGAAATTATTTTTATTAAGCAAAACCATTGAAACAATCCTCTTTTAAAACAGTCAGCATGGCTACTTGATCACTGATTAATGATACTCAAATACTTTTGATATTGCACAAATACAAACCGTATGAAAAATACATCTAGATATAAATATATAACTTAATTACTTTTTTGCGTGACAAGGTGTGAAAGTTGTTCAGTTTAAATTTCAAAATAGTGTATACTATAGTGTATAAAAACCGAAGTTTTGAATTAGACGCCATGCATACATTGGCTGTTTATTCTGTTGGACATGTTAAGAGGGAAACAATGGGTAAACTAACTTATTGTATCTATTTCATAATTAAACTTAGAATTGTTAATGATATATGACTAAATTATTAGTGCTTTAATTGCAGATTGAAGTTGTAATCGGCATAACAATGTTAGTATGTTTCACTAACGAATCTGTCAATGCTGATTGCAACAAACATACGACATCTCGGTTGCTCAAAAACCAAATTTCGCTTCTGGAGAAGTCGGTTACCATGGTAGTGGATTCAGGATGTGACTCTGATAACTGTAAGTTTATTTGTCATTGTATTTTAGATACATGATGTTCAGAAGGACTCAGACTGGAAGTTGTTCTGAATGTCCATTGAATCCGAACACGTCATGATAAATAAGTTTCTGTGATACTATTATACAGTTAAATGTATGTTGTATCATATAAATGTACAAATGATGCATACTGATTAAGATACATAATCTTGTCTTTATGTATGAATTCCCTATCGCATATTTCAGCATCATTTTTAGTCAACCTGAATCAAATGATCAAATCGAAGGAGTTTCTCTGATCATCTGTTGTCCGTCGCTCTTCCGTCTGTTAACATTCCATTTCCTAATTCTCTATACCCACTAGGCCATATTCAACAAAATCCCGTTTGGGACGAAGCATCCTTAAAAGACAGAAAAACAATAAAAACAATGTTAATGAAATAAAGAATAACTTCAAATTTTAACGTAGAAATTTGTTGGGAGAAGACTTTCGGAAAATCATCTCAAGACCAAACAACACCCTTTTATTCTTACTTACTTAACTCATATAGTGTACAATGGTACATTCTTATTGTTTAAATCGTAACATATGAACTGTTAATGAAATATACAATGAATTATACGTAGGAGGGTTTCAAAATTAAAAGTTCCGTAAGACTCTAAATAAGGAAAATGTTTAGACGCTTTTCCTCCCTTGATTTACTCCACTACAATTTGTGGTTTTCTTTTGCAATCGCAAAGCATCCTGATAAGGGGTTAACTGGAATTGGATGAACTATTGATTACTGACGGCTAAAACAACAACACTATAGACCTGCTAGGTGTTTATATAAATACATGCATATAAAAAAAAATAAAGACATACCTTTTTTTACAAACTAAAAACACAACTCAATTCATACAAATATCTATGTAGATACATGTTTATCTGTTGAAAACAATATCCCAGGACTAATATATAGATCCTAGAAGGAACGCCAAATTAATATAATGTATAAGAATATATCTTTCAAAATCTGTACATTTAGTTTAAAAATTGCATTCACATTATATGATATAGCCATAAAATAATTTATTTTTCATTTTATACAAACTTTCATTTATCCTTTTTAATGTAGATTTTCTTGATTTAGTAACTTTCCTCTTTTCTCATTCCTTCTTTTTAAAATGATATTTAAGAAATTTAGAAAGGATTGCAAGAAGCCATTACAAAACTGTTGTTTTGATGAGTTTGTGACCCATGGGAGACGTATTTGAAAAATGATCATAAAGTAATTGCAGTAACCTGCCGAAAACAAGGAATTATTGAGTTGGCTCTAAATTGAGCATCAATAATATAACAATTAGCTGATATAGTTTAGATAGTGTACGTAGATCCATTAATATTGGAGATTCATATAAAATTTTATCCTTAAAAGACTATATTCTTTTAATTTTGAACTTTGCAAATGATATATTGATATTGTATGCATGATTACAGTACCGACGGCGTTTCATGCTGAAATGAGCAGCACCAAAATACACCCAAAGGACGCGATATTTGTGTACGACCGGGTAGTAACAAACGAAGGCAGTGCTTACAATCAACAGACAGGTAAATTTACAACACCAGCTACAGGTCTCTACCTGTTTGCCTGGTCAGCTCTCAGTGATCCAGGGAAGACCTCAGATGTTGCCTTATTTGTCAACGGAAAACGTACAGGAAGAATCGCCCAGAATAACACTGGAGGAGGAGGGAAGTATATAACAGCAAGCAGTACCGTCATCTTGACATTAAAGAAAGGAGACATCGTACATCTAGCTGATTCTAGTAATACGCCGGCTTATTTAAGGGGAGAGTACTCAACTTTTAGTGGTGTACGGCTGGGCTGACCAATTCAATACTTCGAACCTGAATAACAATATATTGTGCTTGAAAAATAATGTTTCAGCATTTAACTTTTGTTAAAGGAAAATGTTAAATAGAAATAAATATCAGTCAATACCTCTTTTTTCAGTATTTGTTATCTTAATGTTTCTGAGAATACATATAATTCAATCAAACAGTGATGTTTAAATGTCACATATGCATTTCGCTGGTGTTTTGCACTCATAAATATGATGTATCAATATAACAACAACATTAATTTGTGATCGAATTATACATTTTGTTTAGAACGTTGTGAAATTGGATGAATGAATTGGAGGTCGAGAAAATAAAACCCAGATTATATGATCACGTTACAAATTTTCGTCTCATTTTTACTTTATTTTCGACTAAAATTTTTAAAAAGCTCCAATTTAAACACTAATTTAAAAACAACAACTTAAAAACATGTGTGATATCATTTTTGGTATCACCTACTTTCTTGCATCGTCATTCTTACTCTACGTCATACTCATGTATAAATTTATATCAGTGTTTTTTCGTCCTCAAGAAAACAACACGATATAGGTTTGTTAATGATAGATAAGGCAGTAGGTGCCTTTAGATTATTTTAACGTTATCTTATAAACGAAGCAATTTATTTTTTTCTTTTTTGAAACAGAACGAGTGTGGCAAAATAAATATTGAATCAAAATAGTTTTATTAAACATAATGATAAATTAAATGTAAAACGGAAATTAGATATGCAAGAGTACAACTTCCCTGTTGCCTTTTAGTGAAAACACAAGACGGTAAGATAATGCATGCCGAAAATATCCATATTTTCAATTTAAAGACTATATGTATTATTTGGCGATTTCTAAATACGTTCTTAAAATTTTTTAAAGTAAACACATGCGTTTTATTGTCAGCTAATGTCGTTCTTTTTTACCAACAGAGGAATACATAAACGATATTGCTCAAAGATTATGTAGCAAGCATGGTAAACAATGTTTTACTTCACCTAAGAATTAAGTTTTCTTTTACAAATATATGCTTCATTATTTTGAAAGAATTGATTATACAGATAAGATACACATATCTTATGATTTGTTCAATGCTTGCTGTGAATTTAGTTATTTTAAAACATGTAAAAGAAATAATCTTTTTTTATAGAATTTCCATATTTGAATACCTAATATGTTGTATAATTTTGCAAACCTGGCAGGTCAAAATATTCAGCGGAGTTTTGTTTTTGGCTTTTTGGTTTTGTGGTTTCTTTTTTGTATATGGCATAGTTAATTAAATCACAGTCAAAACGAGAGAGAGAGAGAGAGAGAGAGAGAGAGAGAGAGAGAGAGGATGGTTGTTGGTTGTTTGTTTCTGCTCTAAAGAAAAGGTATTTGACAAACTATGCACCAAAATGTTTAGGTCTTAGGCGTGGGCTGTATTTTTGTTATTGATTGGCATTGCTGCTTTCCTGAAGAAAATTTTGCAAGCATGTATACTTTTCAGTTCATATTATTTGATAAGTACCTATGTCATATACGCAATTTTAGAGCCAATTTAATAAATGTGCACCTATGAAAGCATTCTGTTACGTACATGTGTTACATAATTACGATATCGCGTGACTTTACTTAAACGGTATTATTTACATTCGCTGTCATCGATACATGTACATGTTAAAATATCTTTTTGAAATACTAATCATTTTTAATTTTTCGATGGCAGCGAAGAAAATCATTACAGTTAAAACGCTTTGAGTGGTTTTTTTTTAATTAAAAAAAAATCTTTTTTATCTCGGTGAAACAAAACATTTTTTTCTGTGTAACTTAAAGAAATAGTAAAATATAAGGTGGAAAACTCAGTAAGAAGGATTTCAAGAATCAGCTTCATAAATTGGACTGATTTCTCACGAGATTTTAAAATGGTAAGCTGTTATTATCAACGTTCCTGTGTACTGTAAAAATGGTTTTTTTTTAAAAGTTATATAGGGTTGCAAATATAATAAAGGATTACGTTTCATGAGCAAAATTATTATAAAATTTAAGATTCCATTTGTTTTTAAAACTTCTTTTACAAATTCTTATTTTTTATGAAATTTCATATATGCGTATTGATAATTGGTTGACAAGCAATAGGAACAAATGATAGCAATTCAGAGCATTTATTTCAGATAGCATATTGTAGCATAACTCAAGGTTTTTTTTATTTAATGTAATATGAAGTTCTTTTTTAGTCTGCAATATAAGCACAATTTCTTGTTTTATCTAAATATATTTGTTACTTCTTGATGTTGCACACAGCAAAATCAAGCTATGTTCATTATGATCTTAAATATGAATTGAACTACAACTGAACCACAGCCCCATGATATTGAGACCCTGCGGTCTGTTCTTTTGCAGCAGTTTATACTGATGCACACAACAAACACTTTTATATGCATAATAATCTTTATTATTAAATAAACTTTTCTTCAATGGAACCATATTCCTATGATATTAAGATTCAGTCTATTTATCCTTTGCAGCAGTTGATCACCACCTGCTCCTCCTTTTTGTTGCTGATCCTAAACCTGGCTGTAGTCCATGGTAATTGTAGCAATACACTGACGTCGACGTTGATTCACAACCAACTCATTTTACTGGAGAAACTTGCAGCAGTTGATCACCACCTGCTCCTCCTTTTTGTTGCTGATCCTAAACCTGGCTGTAGTCCATGGTAATTGTAGCAATACACTGACGTCGACGTTGATTCACAACCAACTCATTTTACTGGAGAAACGTATTGGATAATGTTTCCAAATATAGATGTTGTAAGTCATTTTTTATTCTGTTCATAATTTTCTAAGATTTTTTTTAACAAGGGGAAATCATTTGTGTTTGCGCTACAAAGAGGCATCAAACTTCATTGACAGAGTAATTTGTTTTCAAAAACTTCATGTACCTAAAATAGGTGATCAATGGACGTTCGTTCATCTTGTTTAATCTTTCCAAAAAAACTGATTGGTAGATAGATAGATAGATAGATAGATAGATAGATAGATAGATAGATAGATAGATAGATAGATAGATGTAAACAAAATTTAACAGTTTGATGCTTTCATTCCAGGTTCTACAAGCCCTGTCGTATTTCATGCTGTAATCAGTTCAAGCACAAGCTACGATAAAGGTTCTCCCTGGATCTATGACCAAGTAGTCACCAATGTTGGAAATGCGTACAATCCTAGCACAGGGAAATTCACTGCACCTACAAATGGTATCTACCAGTTCAATTGGTACACCTAAAATGCTCCTGAAACATTATCCCATGCAGGGTTGTATGTAAATGGATATATAAAAGCACGCCAAGCTGCAAATAACAACGGAAGCACTAAGCAGTGGATTACAGCGGGTAGCAGCATGGCTCTACCGCTAAACAAGGGAGATATAGTCTATATAAAGGATATTAATTATAAGGTTCAACTATTTGGTCAGTGGACAGCATTTGGAGGTGTACTGATAAACTGAGAGAAAAACATATTGAACACAGTTAATGTCAAATCTAATAAAATCGTGTTCAGTTTTTGTTTGTTCGTTTGTTATGGTAAGATATTTCAATAATATACTTTTAACTAAGTTAAATAACAATATTGTGATTTTATTCCATCAAAACCAAACTTCACGATAAAATATCGTTCTCATTTATGTCTAAATCTATAGCTGACTAATTTTGGTAACCCTAGCTGGATAATACAAATTTTGATTTGTTATGCATAACGTATTTAGGTAATTTTATCTTTAAAAAGTATACGTTGCACGAGCCCTCGCTTACGTTGCACGAGCTCTCGCATTCGTTGCATACGTTTTACTGGTCGCAGCAAGTCTCCTCTGAATAGTGGACATACACACTATTCAGACGCAATCCAACGCGATCCAAATTATCGCAGTGCAACGCACGAACATTAATACGAACGTTTTACAACGTTTTGTGTACTCGCAAGAGTGATACACGATTTATAAAGATCGTAAGATAAATTGCTGGTGTTTATGCGTCTGTTTTGTGACCGTGAGACTGTTGCTCAACGTATCCCATGTAATCTTGCAACGTTTTACTATCATTGCACGACTTAATTCAGCCTCAATATGCCATGCTTTGCTATTAGTATATATACCCTGTATAAGTATCGAGGGCTTCGCTCGAGAGTAATTTGGTTTTTTTTCTGGGGAATAAATCCTCATATTCCCTGAACATCAATGCAATAAACGTTTTATTATACCAAGCAACATATGATTACACAAAATACGTTGATTTCTAATAATGTTTGACTTTTCAACAGTTGCAACATTAACGTCGTGATTGTTTGATTTTCCATGCAACTGTCTTACTTTCTTTCATAAATCATAGATAGTTAAGTTGGTTCTGAGATATAAAGAGAATCATAATGATTAAATATTTTTGATTTAATCATATTTGTCTACATCGTTTGCTCATATCTGCTTTTTCTAGACCAATCAGATATAATAGAATAATCATATTGAGGTATAATAATAAATGCTGCTGCATATCTGTACCTTCTTGGGCCTCATCTTTTCTCGCTTCCAACTATGTCTACTGAATATGGGCGGTGTACATGCCCCCGCTGACTCGCACGATCATTCGTACCATGGAAGGCATAATCGCACGTCCAATCACATTGGCACACGTTCAATCGTCCGATCCCCTAGTCTCTCGCGCGTTCCTATCGAATTATTTTTCAACAGTTGTTTTCATTGTACATCAGTCGCATATAGACGCAAGATATATCGCAAGATTCGATGCGTTTACATCGCACAACGCTCGCTTAGATCGTGCGAAATTCGTACGAATACTTTTTTCAAATGCGATTATTTCGGCAAGATTTGGCAATTCATATCTATTTATTTCGGTTGCACGAATATTTGGTCGCTTCTGCTCGTGCGCCAATTGTGAAAGGGGCTTAAGCAATACATCGCGTTATTATTCAATTTATATTTATATTCTACTGGGTTTTCCATTGAATTCTGTAATTTTTGAATGTATCTAAATGCAGGACCTTAATGACTGCGTACGAACTCGCAAATGGTTTATATAAATTGTTCCTAAACATTGATTTCAATGTTGTCGGTTTAGAAGCATATTTCATACATGTTGCTATAACACTATTTATTGTTTCATGCTCATCTTCACGGGCTATGTGATAACTAGTTTAAACTGGTTTTGGAAAAAATCCGCTGTTCTTGCTGCTACTTACTCCCTTTGTAATTTACAGTTTATACTGATTTATCTTGACAAGATATCGATTTCATCAATAAGGAAAAATAAATTTAGTATAAAATGAAGCATGAAATATAATATTATATCTAATTAAAATCTAGGCTTTTTGATATCATCGACATTTGTTTCTTAAATAAAAAGGGAAGTCGTAAAAATGCTTACCTTGTCATTGGAAATCTTAAAAATTATTTTGTTAAAACCCATTCTGATTGCACACACAAGTTCTCTGAAGTTGACATTTAAAAAATGCCTGAGTTTTTTTTATAGACAACAACAATGTAGCTTTTGGAAATCAAGTCTTCTAACAGTCTGTTGGAGTCCCCATGGGTACCAATTTTGCCCCATTGTTAGCAGACCTATTTTTGTATTCTCATGAAGCAGAATTCATAAACTTGTACGTGAAAAAAATAAATCACTCGCTCTGGGCTTCAACTCAACATTCAGGTATATCGACAACGTATTATCTATTAAGATTTGTTATTTCCATACTTACCTCGACTCGATATATCCCAGTGAACTTGAAATAAAAGATAGAAGTTGATAAAACAGGACTATCAACAGTCTCGTTTGAAGTCATCTTTTCGTAAGTTCTATGGTCGATACAACGACCTTGTCAGCAAATACAATCTTCCACTGGTTCGCATGCTGACTGGCGCTTTTCATATTAATTGTTAGATCATAATTTAATGCCCAATTGTCTACGGACTTTTCCTTTTTTTCCCCGATTACGACAAAGAGCACACGGTGTGTGTGACCGGTCAGCAGAGGATGCTTAATCCTCCTTGGCACCTGATTCCACCAGAGGTCCTTGGTTGCTCTGAACTGGACTATTGATTGACAACCGAATTGTACAGGGGTTTTTCTCCGGGTTTTTTTCGATCATTAATATTTTTACCAAATTACGACATTTTCCCCGATAACAACATTTTTACCGATATGACATTGGGCGCACGGCGGTTGGGACTGGTTAGCAGAGGATGCTTACTTCTCCTAGACGCCTGATCCTACCTATATCTTTTTAGAGGTCCATGTTGATCTGCTTTGAATTTGTATTTTGTTTTATGGATTTTTGAGATGGTTGACAGTTTGTTATTGTCAATTTTGGGAGTTGATTTTAATCAACTCTCATATGCACTTACTCGGGCAAAGCGAAAGTGAAACAGTGTTTGGACCTAAGCACAAATCAATACCGCTGACAACACTTTGTTCTTGAAAATAATCTATGAATTCGATGAAGCAAACTTATTTATTAAATTGTACAAACATTTTAGATATTTTTTAAAGTCGTATGTATTCCTACGCTAGATTTCAATGTATTCTCGTTTAACCAGATGCTTGGCTGTCTCCGTTAATATCCGACAAAACAGAGTCTCTCTTCCTTGTCAGAGATAAACGGAGACAGCCGAGCGTTTGGTTGAACAAGACAAGAGTTCATAGGAGATGTGCCTGGATCCATACAATTTCTCAGAAATATTTCG